>NC_000082.6:63836574-64546581 GCF_000001635.26 Mus musculus | reverse complement strand
CATACACAAATACCACCAGGAGAGAGTTGGTTTCCCAGGAATGCCTACATACCTGTGAGCATAGTTAAGACTAACACTTCTCTTCAAATTCCTGGCCCAAGACGGACCAGGACCATCACAGAGCCATCAGGACACAGGAACCAAGGATCAGCTGGGGACAGAATCCTTCTGGTCTCTGTCTGCATCCCAGAGCTGACCCTGTACCATAGCTCTCCATACCTAAGTTCTTCTGAGAAATTACTGGTCTCCCAGTAGCACTGACACACATGCTAGTAGGAGGGACAAGGCAAAGTCAGAGACAGCAAGACCAGTTACACCAGAGATAAAACAGATGGTGAAAGGCAAGTGTAAGAACATAAGCAACAGAAACCAAGACTACTTGACATCATCATAACCCAGTTCTCCCACAACAGCAAACCCAGGTTACGCCAACACACCAGAAAAGCAAGACTATGATTTAAAATCACATCTCATCATGATGATAGAGGAATTAAAGGACATAATTAAATCCCTTAAAGAGATACAAGAGAACACCAGTTAACAGGTAGAAGACCTTAAAGAGGAAACATAAAAATCCCTTAAAGAATTACAAGAAAACAAAACCAAACAAGTGAAGGAACTAAACAAAACCATCCAGGACCTAAAAACAGAAATAGAAACAATAAAGAAATCACAAATGGAGACAACACTGGACATAGAAAACCTAGGAAAGAGACCAGAAGTCATAGATGCAAGCATCACCAACAGAATACAAGAGATAGAAAAGAGAATCTCAGGTGCAGAACATACCATAGAAAACATTGACACAACAGTCAAAGAAATGCAAAATGCAAAAAGGTCCTAAACCAAAACATCCAGAAAATCCAGGACACAATGAGAAGACCAAACCTAAGGATAATAGGAATTCCCAACTTAAAGGGCCAATAAATACCTTCAACAAAATTATAGAAGAAAACTTCCCTAACCTAAAGAAAGAGCCCATGAACATACAAGAAGCCTACAGAACTCCAAATAGATTGGATGAGAAAAGAAATTCGTCCTGTCAATTAATAAAACACCAAGTGCATTAAATAAAGGAAGAATATTAAAAGCAATAAGGGAAAAAGGTCAAGTAACATATAAAGGCAGATCTATCAGATTTACTCCAGACTTCTCACCAGAGAATATGAAAGCCAGAAGATCCTGGACAGATTTCATACAGACTCAAAGAGAACATAAATGCCAGCCCAGGCTACTATACCCAGCAAAATTCTTAATTACCAAAGAGGGAGAAACCAAGATATTCCATGAGAAAACCAAATTTACACACTATCTTTCCATACATCCAGCCCTACAAAGAATAATAGATGGAAAACACCAACTCAAGGAAGGAAACTACACCCTAGAAAAAGCAAGAAAGAAAATTTATTTCAACAAACTCAAAAGAAGAAAACCACACAAATGTAAAAATAGCATCAATAATAACAGGGAGAAACAATCACTATTTTTTTATTTAGGTATTTTCTTCATTTACATTTCCAATGCTATCCCAAATGTCCTCCATACCCTCCCCCACACTCCCCTACCCACCCACTCCCACTTCTTGGCCCTGTCGTTCCCCTGTACTGAGGCATATAAAGTTTGCACGACCAATGGGCCTCTCTTTCCACTGATGGCCAACTAGGCCATCTTCTGATACATATACAGCTAGAGACACGAGCTCCGGGGTTGGGGGGCGGGGGGGAATACTGGTTAGTTCATATTGTTGTTCCACCTATAGGGTTACAGACCCCCTTTAGCTCCTTGGGTACTTTCTCTAGCTCCTCCATTCGGGGTCCTGTTATCCATCCAATAGCTGACTGTGAGCATTCACTTCTGTGTTTGCTAGGCCCCGGCATAGGCATAGCCTCACAAGAGACAGCTATATCTGGCTCCTTTCACCAAAACCTTACTAGTGTATGCAATGGTGTCAGCATTTGGAGGCTGATTATGGGGTGGATCCCCGGGTATGGCAGTCTCTAGATGGTCCATCCTTTTGTTTCAGCTCCAAACTTTGTAATTCCTTCCATGGGTGTTTTGTTCCCAATTCTAAGAAGGGGCAAAGTGTCCACACTTTGGTCTTCGTTCTTCTTGAGTTTCATGTGTTTTGCAAATTGTATCTTGTATCTTGGGTATTCTAAGTTTCTGGGCTAATATCCACTTATCAGTGTGTACATATCATGTGAGTCCTTTTGTGAATCAGGTTACCTCACTCAGGATGATGCCCTCCAGGTCCATCCATTTGCCTAGGAATTTCATAAATTCATTCTTTTTTAAAATTATTATTAGGTATTTATTTCAATTACATTTCCAATGCTATCCCAAAAGTACCCCACACCCTCCCCCTCCCACACTCACTCCCCCTCCCACTTCTTGGCCCTGGTGTTCCCCTGTACTGAGGCATATAAAATTTGCACGACCAATGGGCCTCTCTTTCAACTGATGGCCAACTAGGCCATCTTCTGATACATATGCAGCTAGAGACAAGAGCTCTGGGGGTGGTGGTGGTGGGGTACTGGTTAGTTCATATTGTTGTTCCACCTATAGGGTTGCAGATCCCCCCAGCTCCTTGGGTACTTTCTCTAGTTCCTCCATTGGGGGCCCTGTGATCCATCCAATAGCTGACTGTGAGCATCTGCTTCTGTGTTTGCTAGGCCCGGGCATAGCCTCACAAGAGACAGCTATATCTGGGTCCTTTCAGCAAAACCTTGATAGTGTATGCAAAAGTGTCAGCATTTAGAGGCTGATTATGGGATGGATCCCCGGGTATGGCAGTCTCTAGATGGTCCAACCTTTCGTCTCAGCTCCAAACTTTGTCTTTGTTACTCCTTCCATGGGTGTTTTGTTCCAAATTCTAAGAAGGGGCAAAGTGTCCACACTTTGGTCATTGTTCTTGAGTTTCATGTGTTTCACAAATTGTATCTTATACCTTGGCTATTCTAAGGTTCTGGGCTAATATCCACTTATCAGTGAGTATATATCATGTGAGTTCTTTTGGGATTGAGTTACCTCACTCAGGATGATGCCCTCCAGGTCCATCCATTTGCCTAGGAATTTCATAAATTCATTCTTTTTAATAGCTGAGTAGTACTCCATTGTGTAAATGTACCACATTTTCTGTATCCATTCCTCTATTGAGGGGCATCTGGGTTCTTTCCAGCTTCTGGCTATTATAAATAAGGCTGCTATGAACTTAGTGGAGCATGTGTCCTTCTTACTGGTTGGAACATCTTCTGGATATATGCCCAGGAGAGGTATTGCGGAATCCTCTGGTAGTACTATGTCCAATTTTTTGAGGAACCACCAGACTGATTTCCAGAGTGGTTGTACAAGCTTGCAATCCCACCAACAATGGAGGAGTGTTCCTCTTTCTTCACATCCTTGCCAGCATCTGCTATCACCTGAATTTTTGATCTTAGACATTCTGGCTGGTGTGAGGTAGAATCTCAGGGTTGTTTTGATTTGCATTTTCCTGATGATTAAGAATGCTGAACATTTTTTCAGGTGCTTCTCAGCCATTTGGTATTCCTCAGGTGAGAATTCTTTCTTTAGCTCTGAGCCCCATTTTTTAATGGGGTTATTTGCTTTTCTATAGTCCAGCTTCTTGAGTTCTTTATATATATTGGATATTAGTCACCTATCTGATTTAGGATTGGTAAAAATCCTTTCCCAATCTGTTGGTGGTCTTTTTGTCTTATTGACAGTATCTTTTGCCTTATAGAAGCTTTGCAATACTATGAGGTCCCATTTGTCGATTCTCAATATTACAGCACAAGCCACTGCTGTTCTATTCAGGAATTTTCCCCTTGTGCTCATATCTTTGAGGCTTTTCCCCACTTTCTCCTCTATAAGTTTCAGTGTCTCTGGTTTTATGTGGAGTTCCTTAATCCACTTACATTTGACCTTAGTACAAGGAGATAGGAATGGATCAATTTGCATTTTTCTACATGAAAACTGCCAGTTGTGCCAACACCATTTGTTGAAAATGCTGTCTTTTTTCCACTGGATGGTTTCAGCTCCATTGTCAAAGATCAAGTAACCATAGGTGTGTGGGTTTATTTCTGAGTCTTCAATTCTATTCCATTGGTCTACTTGTCTGTCGCTATACCAGTACCATGCAGTTTTGATCACAATTGCTCTGTAGTACAACTTTAGGTCAGGCATGGTGATTCCACCAGGGGTTCTTTTATCCTTGAGAAGAGCTTTTGCTATCCTAGGTTTTTTGTTATTCCAGATGAATTTGGAGATTGTCCTTTCCAATTCGTTGAAGAACTGAGTTGGAATTTTGATGGGGATCGCATTGAATCTGTAGATTGCTATTGCAAGATAGCCACTTTTACTATATTGATTCTGCCAATCCATGAGCATGGGAGATCTTTCCATCTTCTCAGATCTTCTTTAATTTCTTTCTTCAGAGACTTGAAGTTCTTATCATACAGATCTTTCACTTCCTTAGTTAGAGTCATGCCAAGGTATTTTATATTATTTGTGACTATTGAGGAGGGTGTTGTTTCCCTAATTTCTTTCTCAGCCTATTTATCCTTTGTGTAGAGAAAGCCATTGACTTGAGATAATTTTATATCCAGATACTTCATTGGACCTGTTTATCAGGTTTAGTAGTTCTCTGGTAGAATTTTTAGGGTCACTTATATATACTATCATATCATCTGCAAAAAGTGACATTTTGACGTCTTCCTTTCCAATTTATATTCCCTTCATCTCCTATTGTTGTCAAATTGCTCTGGCTAGGACTTCAAGTACAATGTTGAATAGGTGGGGGTAAATTTGGCAGCCTTGTCTATTCCTTGATTTTAGTGGGATTGCTTCCAGCTTCTCACCATTTACTTTGATGTTGCTACTGGTTTGCTGTAGATTGGTTTTTATCAAGTTTAGGTATGGGCCTTGAATTCCTGATCTTTCCAAGACTTTTATCATGAATGGGTGTTGGATTTTGTCAAATGCTTTCTCAGCTTCTAAAGAGATGATCATGTGGTTTTTGTTTATGAATTTGATTATATAATGGATTACGTTGATGGATTTCCATATATTAAGCCACCCCTGCATCCCTGGAATGAAACATACTTGGTCAGGATGGATGATTGTTTTGATGTGTTCTTGGATTCCGTTAGCAAGAATTTTATTGAGTATTTTTGCATCGATATTCATAAGGGAAATTGGTCTGAAGTTCTCTGTCTTTGTTGGATCTTTCTGTGGTTTAGGTATCAGAGTAATTGTGGCTTCATAGAATGAGTTGGGTAGAGTACCTTTTGCTTCTATTTTGTGGAATAGTTTGTGAAGAACTGGAATTAGATCTTCTTTGAAGGTCTGATAGAACTTTGCACTAAACCCGTCTGGTCCTGGGCTTTTTTTTGGCTGGGAGACTATTAATGACTGCTTTTATTTTTTTAGGGGATATAGGACTGTTTAGATCATTAATCTGATTCTGATTTAACTTTGGTACCTGGTATCTGTCTAGAAACTTGTCCATTTCATCCAGGTTTTCCAGTTTTGTTGAGTATAGCCTTTTGTAGAAGGATCTGATGGTGTTTTGGATTTCTTCAGGATCTGTTGTTATGTCTCCCTTTTCATTTCTGATTTTGTTGATTAGGATGCTTTCCCTGTGCCCTCTCGTGAGTCTGGCTAAGGGTTTATCTATGTTGTTGATTTTCTCAAAGAACCAGCTCCTTGTTTGGTTGATTCTTTGAATAGTTCTTGTTTCCACTTGGTTGATTTCACCCCCGAGTTTGATTATTTCCTGCCATCTACTTCTCTTGGGTGAATTTGCTTTCTTTTGTTCTAGAGCTTTTAGGTGTGTTGTCAAGCTGCTAGTGTGTGCTCTCTCTAGTTTCTTTTTGGAGGCACTCAGAGCTATGAGTTTCCCTCTTAGAAATGCTTTCATTGTGTCCCATAGGTTTGGGTATGTTGTGGCTTCATTTTCATTAAACTCTAAAAAGTCTTTGATTTCTTTCTTTATTCCTTCCTTGACCAATGTATCATTGAAGAAGAGTGTTGTTCAGTTTCCACGTGAATGTTGGCTTTCCATTATTTATGTTGTTATTGAAGCCTTACATGGTGATCTGATAGGATGTATGGGACAATTTCAATATTTTTGTATATGTTGAGGCCTGTTTTGTGACCAATTATATGGTCAATTTTGGAGAAGGTACCATGAGGTGCTGAGAAGAAGGTATATCCTTTTGTTTTAGGATAAAATGTTCTGTAGATATCTGTTAATTCCATTTGTTTCAAAACTTCTGTTATTTCACTGTGTTCCTGTTTAGTTTCTGTTTCCATGATTGATGAAAGTGGTGTGTTGAAGTCTCCCATTATTATTGTGTGAGGTGCAATGTGTGCTTTGAGCTTTAGTAAAGTTTCTTTAATGAATGTGGCTGCCCTTGCATTTGGAGCTTAAATATTCAGAATTGAGAGTTCCTCTTAGAATATATTACCTTTGATGAGTTTGAAGTGTCCCTCCTTGTGTTTTTTTGATAACTTTGGGTTGGAAGTCTATTTTATTCGATATTAGAATGGCCATTACAGCTTGTTTCTTCAGACCATTTGCTTGGAAAATTGTTTTCCAGCCTTTCACTCTGAGGTGTAGTGTCTGTCTTTTTCCCTGAGATGGGTTTCCTGTAAGCAGCAAAATGTTGTGTCCTGTTTATGTAGCCAGTCTGTTAGTCTATGTCTTTTTATTGGGGAATTGAGTCCATTGATATTAAGAGTTATTAAGGAAAAGTAATTGTTACTTCCTATTATTTTTGTTGTTAGAGTTGGCATTCTGTTCTTGTGGCTGTCCTCTTTTAGGTTTGTTGAATGATTACTTTCTTGATCTTTCTATGGCGAGGTTTTTGTCCTTGTATTGTTTTTTTTTTTCTGTTATTATCCTTTGAAGGGCTGAATTTGTGAAAAGATATATGTGAATTTGTTTTTTTCTTGGAATATTTTGGTTTCTCCATCTATGGTAATTGAAAGTTTGGCTAGGCTGGCATTTGTGTTCTCTTAGTGTCTATATAACATCTGTCCAGGCTCTTCTGGCTTTCATAGTCTCTGTTGAAAAATCTGGTGTAATTCTGGTAGGCCTTCCTTTATATGTTACTTGACCTTTTCCCCCTTACTGCTTTTAATATTCTATCTTTATTTAGTGCATTTGTTGTTCTGATTATTATATGTCGGGAGGAATTTCTTTTCTGGTCCAGTCTATTTGCAGTTCTGTAGGCTTCTTGTATGTTCATGGGCATCTCTTTCTTTAGCTTTGGGCAGTTTTCTTCTATAATTTTGTTGAAGATATTTGCTGGCCCTTTAAGTTGAAAATCTTCATTCTCATGTACTCCTATTATCTGAGGGTTTTGTCTTCTCATTGTGTCCTGGATTTCCTGGATGTTTTGAGTTAGGAACTTTTTGCATTTTCTTTGATTGTTGTGCCAATGTTCTCTATGGAATCTTCTGCACCTGAGATTCTCTCTTCCATCTCTTGTATTCTGTTGCTGATGGTCACATCTGTGGTTCCAGATTTCTTTCCTAGGTTTTCTATCTCCTGCGTTGCCTCACTTTGGGTTTTCTTTATTGTGTCTACTTCCCTTTTTAGGTCTAGTATGGTTTTGTGTACATTTCCATCATCTGTTTGGATGTGTTTTCCTGTTTTTCTTTAAGGACTTCTACCTGTTTGGTTGTGTTTTTCCAGTTTTTCTTTAAGGACTTGTAATTCTTTAGCAGTGTTCTCCTGTATTTCTTTAAGTGAGTTATTAAAGACCTTCATGATGTCCTCTACCATCATCATGAGATATGCTTTTAAATCTGGGTCTAGCTTTTTGGGTGTGTTGGGGTGCCCAGGACTGGGTGAGTTCAGAGTGCTGTGTTCTGATGATGGTGAGTGGTCTTGGTTTCTGTTAGTCAGATTCTTATGTTTGCCTTTCGCCATCTGGTAATCTCCGGAGTCAGTTGTTATAATTGTCTCTGGTTAGAGCTTGTTCCTCCCGTGATTCTGTTAGCCTCTATCAGCAGACCTGGGAGACTAGCTCTCTCCTGAGTTTCAGTGGTCAGAACACTCTCTGCAGGCAAGCTCTCCTCTTGCAGGGAAGGTGCACAGATATCTTACGTTCAGACTTGCCTCCTGGCAGAAGATGAAGGCCTGAAACAGTGCCTGTCCCAGAAGCTGTGTAACATCAGCCTGTCCTAGAAGCTGTTAGGTTCTGTATTCCACACTTTCACCTGTGCAGACTAGTCTCAGAGGGACCCAGAAACCAAGATGGCTTCCCCAGGTGCTGCAGCAAAGCCCTCCCCAGTGGGCTGGATACCTCTCCTCTGGCAAGGAAGGTGCCCAGATGTCTGGATCCCGAAAAGGGGTCTGCCTCAGAAGCTGTCCTCTAGGGACCTTGGGGGTGTCCGAGGATTCCAAGCCCAAGGTGATCCAGTGCTGGCGCAGACCGGAAGGGACTTGTGACCCTAGTCAGGCTGGGTTTTCTGCTTCCCTAATGCTGTCTCAGGTCCTGCGTGTTTGGAATGGAACAGAAGTTGTGTTCCACTCACAGGTGGTCCTAAGATTGCGTAGAGAGTCTCTAGGGACCTTGGGGATGTCCGCTGACTCCGTGCCCAGGTGACCCGTTCCACTATTTCTTAATAGCTCTTAACATCAATAGACTCAATTCTCCAATAAAAAGTCATAGCCTAACAGACTGAATATATAAACAGAACCCAGCATTTTGCTGCATACAGGAAATGCACCTCAGTGTCAATGATAAACATTACCTCAGTAAAGGGCTAGAAAAGAATTTTCCAAGCAAATGGTCCCAAGAAACAAGCTGGAGTAACCATTCTAATATTGGATAAAATCGAATTTCAACCAAAAGTCTTTTAAAAAAACCCAAACAAACCCAAGAAGACCAAATAGGGAAGGACACTTCATATTCATCAAAGGAAAAATATACCAAGAATAACTCAATTCTGAATATCTAGGCTCCAAATGCTAGGGCACCCACATTCATTAAAGAAATTTTAGTAAAGCTGAAAGCACACATAGCACCTCACGCAATAATTGTGGGGGACTTCAACACTCCACTCTCATCAATGGACAGATCATGGAAACACAAACTAAACAGAGACACAGCAACACTAACAGAAGTTTTGGACCAAATGTATTTAAAAGGTATCTATAGAACATTTCATTCTAAATCAAAAGAATACACCTTGTTCTCAGCACCTCATGATACCTTCTCGAAAAATGACCATAAACTTTGTCACATGTCAGACATCAATGGATATAAGAAGACTGAAATAATCTCATGCCTCCTATCTGATCACTAAGGTTTAAGAATGGTCTTGAATAACAAGATATACAACAGTAAGGCCATATACACATGAAATCTGAACAACACTCTACTCAATGGTAACTTGGTCAAGGAAGAGATATAGAAAGAAATTAAAGACTTTTTAGACTTTAATGAACATGAAGATATAACATACCCAAACTATGGGACACAGTGAAAGCAGTTCTAAGAAGAAAACTCATAGGTCTGAGTGCCTCCAAAAAGAAACTGGAGAGAGCATATACTAGCACTTTAACAGCATACATGAAAACTCTAGAACAAAAAGAAGCAAATATACACAAGAGGAGTAAATGGCAGGAAATAATAAAACTCAGGGCGGAAATCAACCAAGTAGAAACAAAAGGAACTAACTATACAAAGAATCAACCAAACGAGGAGCTGGTTCTTTGAGTAAATCAACAAGATAGATAAACTCTTAGCCAGACTAACCAGAGGGCACAGAGACAGTATCCAAATTAACAAAATCAGAAATGAAAAGGAAGCTATAACAACAAAAATTGAGGAAATCCAAAAAAATCATTAGATCCTATTACAAAAGCCTATTTATTCTCAACGAAACTGGAAAGTCTGGATGAAAGGGATCATTTTCTAGACAGATACAAGGTATCAAAGTTAAATCAGGATCAGATAAATGATCTAAACAGTCCCATATCACTAAAAGAAATAGAAACAGTCATTAATAATCTCCCAACCAAAAAAAGCCCAGGACCAGATGGTTTTAGTGCAGAATTCTATCAGACTGTCAAAGAAGACCTAATAACAATACTCCTCAAACTCTTCCACAAAATAGAAACAGAAGGAAATCTACCCAATTAAAAAAAATCTATCCATATTATTATATGAAGTCACAATTACTCTGATACCTAATCCACATGAAGACCCAACAAAGAAACAGAACTCCAGCCTAATTTCCCTTATGAATATCAATGCAAAAATACTTCATAAAATTCTCCCAAACCAAATCCAAGAACACATCAGAATGATTATCCATCATGATCAAGTAGCCTTCATCCCATGGATTCCCAGGGATGGTTTAATATATGGAAATCCATCAACATAATCCACTATATAAACAAACACAAAGGAAAAAAACCCACATGATCATCTCATTAGATGCTGAGAAATCATTTGACAAAATCCAACACCCCTTCATGATAAAAGTCTTGGAAAGATCAAGAATTCAAGGCCCATACCTAAACATAATAAAAGCAATCTACAGCAAACCAATAGCCAACATCAAATTAAATGGAGAGAAATTTGAAAACAAGACAAAACAAAACAAAACAACAACCCATATTGTGTTAGCCATAAGCATTCAAAGATAAACCAAGTATATCTGAGGGATTTGATATTTGTACAAGAAGATATACACATAAAATATACAATAATTGTAAATGCTGAACTTAAATAAAATAAAAATAAAATGCTGAACTTTTGGGTTATTTGTGTTGATGTGTGTGATGTTTGAGGAATGGATTCTTCAAAATTAACAGGCACTGAAAATATTTTTTTAGAATTTTTTGGAATGAATTCTGTAGCTAAAGTGTTTATACTTCACTCTTAGAACAAAATAATTACCTTGTGAATTTTAATTTGTAGTTTGTATAAGACAATTTTTAGCTTTTGACATTTGTAAAACATCATACCACGGTGGCACATGTCTATAATCATGATACTCCATTGAGACAGAAAATTTACCATAAATTTGGGCCAGTTTAGATTATATTGTGAGTTTCAGACTAGCCTGGGCCAGGCTATATAGATATAAATATACCCTGGGTTATACAATTTTGCCTTCTTAAAAAACAAAAAAAACAAAAAAAACCTCACATCTTTAAAGTGAAAGTACATATGTTGTCAGTTTGAGGAATATTCAAGAACGAGTGTCCAGGATAGGTTGGGGCAAGGAGAATGGACAAACATCAGATACTGTACTTTGCATCCAAAGTTCAGACACAGATGTAAATATTCTTCTGCATCAACCCTTCATTTATTCATTTGGTAAATACTTTTTTTTTTTTTTTTTTTTTTTTGGTTTTTCGAGACAGGGTTTCTCTGTATAGTTCTGGCTGTCCTGGAACTTACTCTGTAGGCCAGGCTGGCCTCGAACTCAGAAATCTGCCTGCCTCTGCCTCACGAGTGCTGGGATTAAAGGCGTGTGCCACCACTGCCCAGCTGGTAAATATTTAATATGTGCATGTCATATGCCAGTAGCATGCCAGGCATTGAGCAGCAATGATGAATAGACATTTGTGTTTACACTGTAAATTATAACATACCCATCATCCAGGTCTGAAGTGAAGTTCCCTAATTCTTCCTTCATAAATTAAAGTGCTATGGTCTAAATATGACTATCACAGTCCTAGAGAATGAAAAGGAACATTCATGCCATGCATCTTCCCCTAATACCCACGGTGCTTTGTCCCTGAAAGGAAAATAAAATGGGGAATCTCAGCCTTTATTTTAGGTAAGATGCTGCCTAAAATTGGTCAAATAGTGGATACAGGCTGTAGAGACTGTTCAAAAAAAATGACTCATAAGAAGTAGGATAAAAGTAAAACACAAAATATTTTATTATAACAGAAATTTCTTTAAAAGAACACACAATTAATGTAGCATTTGAAAGCAAAAGTTTGTCATTTAAATAAATTTAAGATAATAAATGAATAAATGATAAATATTAGGGAAATTTTTCGTAAGTAATCCACTTAAATTGGTATAATTGGACTTCAACTCATTATAATCTAAAATGCAAAGGTATTTCATTTATCATTTAAAGGCTTATACATAGTGTTAGCAAGACTAGTGGCCTCATTTGTAAACAGGGAGGCTGTTTCGAACTTCCCAGTGCCAGCCAGTTGATACATGCTATGTTTTATTTTTTTTTTATTTTTTTATTTTTTTGGTTTTTTGAGACAGGGTTTCTCTATATAACTCTGGCTGTCCTGAAACTCACTTTGTAGGCCAGGCTGACCTTGAACTCAGAAATCCACCTGCCTCTGCCTCCCGAGTTCTGGGATTAAAGGCCTGGCTTAAAAAGCAAATCTTAAGGAAGGAAGGATTTATTTGCCATCATGCATGAAGATACAGTTGTCATAGTGCAGACACCATGGTGACCAGACCTTGAAAGGAGTTGTCACATTGAAGAGGGAGGTAAAGGGAGGTGACTTTGGTGCTCAGCTGACTTTCTATTGTTCCTATGGGACTCCAGCTCATATTATAACACTGTTCATATTCAGGGAAGATTTTTTTTTCCCTCAGTTAAATCTTTTTTAGAATCACCTTTACAGATGTACCCAAAGCTCTGTTTCTAGGGTGGTTTCTAGATACTTTGGTAGAAAATTTGGAGCAAGTAGTTCTGTGACTATATTGGAAATATGAATCACAATAAAAAAGTCATACGTTAGGTTTTTCTTTCATTTGTGTGGTTCTGGAGGACTGATTGAAACTTGGGCTTCCCACCAGCCAATCACTCTACTACTCTGCTGTCTCCTCAGCCCACTTGACTTTGAGAGAGATGTTAGATTTTCTAGGCTGCCTTTGAGTTCACTGTGTAGCTCAGGCAAACTTTGAAGTGTTGATCACCTTGCCTCAAACGCCAGAGTAGCTGAGATTCAGTTGGTTAGGACAAAGAGGTTCATTAATACTCTTAAATCTTCGAATGAAATATCAGGAAGGTCTCCATTCTTGCAAAGATAGGAAGACTGAGTCTTTGTCCTTTTTGGTGAAGTGGCTAAGCCATTGGCTTTAAACAACTAAATATATCTAAATGGGCTCTTTTTAAAAAGAAAGAGGACCCTCAAAACAGGAGAAAAGGAGAAGCAGAAGGAAAAAAGAAAGAAAAAAAAGAACATCTAAGGAAATTAATAATAACAGAAGTTAACTTTAAAACGTCTGTACTAGTAGTATGCCTGCTTTGACATAGTGTCTTCTAGTCATGATAGAAAATTCTAGCCCAAGAAAGAATACAGTTGCTTAAACAGGACTTGCCTAATAAGCACACCATTCAACATGTCATGTGGATAGAGAAAAATCTCACAATGCCTCATTCACAGATGAAGAATGACAGGCCAATAGCTGTTGAAGGATTAAAAAAAAATAGTTTTCCAGTAACCCCAGAGCTCATGTCTCTAGCTTCATATGTATGAGAAGATGGCTTAGTCAGTCATCATCGGGAGGAGAGGCCCTTGGTCTTGCGAAGATTATGTGCCCTAGTACAAAGGAATGCCAGGGCCAGGAAGTGGGAGTGGGTAGGCTGGGGAGATGGCCGGGGGAGGGTATAGGGGACTTTCAGGATGGCATTTGAAATGTAAATGAAGAAAATATCTAATAAAAATTGTTTTTGAAAAATAAATTAGTTTTCCATAGGAGCAAGCCCACTGATTGGCCATGCAATTGCAAATGGTCAGACCTGAACACATATACTTAACATGCAACACTAAATGAATCTAGCAGATTGTGGCGTATATGTATATGTGACAATAATAATTATAGAAGAAGAGACCATGAATAAGGGAGTGGGATGGGAGCACAGAATGATTTAGAGTATGGAGAGCTCTGGAGAGCTAGAAATGATGTAAGTACAATGGCCTCATCATCTATGACATTCTCAAATAAGAAATCCGGACCATTTAAGTGAGCTGTTGCCTGTTTGGTTACTTTAGGGCATAGAGAAAATGGGATAAGACAACCATTTCCCTCTGTTTGGAAGAGAAGGGCAGTCTGCTATGCTTCATTTGTCAGCCTTTGGACAATTCAGAATATTGTGTATTGTAACATTCCAGATAGGTACACGATGGGTTAAATGAAAATGTAGCAGGCTACCTCAAATCCACAACCCAACAATTGATTGCTTAGAAGACATGCATTTGAAAATTTGTTTTAACATTTGCTTTCAAATAAAATCTAAACAGTGTGATTTGATTTCACATTCACCAGAACAATAAACAGTCAAAAATTCTGACAGTACCATGTACCAGGAAGAATGTGGAACAAAGGGAACCCTCGTAAGGCATTAGTGATTGTATAAATTGATGGGAGATTTGAGGATAATTTGGTAATGCTTAGTTGAGTTGACAAGGATCCAGCATTCCTAAGTGCAGTATTTACTTTAGAAAAACTCTAGCATATGTGCAGAAGAAAATATATAAAGATAATGAATTGCAACATTGTTTACAGTAAGGTACAGTAAAAACCTAAATGTCTATTATTAGAAATGGATAACTTTATACACAGCAATCACAGTGGATAAGGGAAACAACCCCCCCTAGAAAACTGACACAATATGCCATGAATATAATATATGCTGTGTGGAGAGATACAGGGCTATCTATTAAATATCCATATGTAATGAAATGTACAGAAGTATAAAAACGTCAGCAAGAGGGATATACCTCAACTTTAGCATGCTTGTTACATGGTGCGCTCAAGGGAAATAGCATGCTGGGGACAGAAAAATTTCAACCAAACTTTACTAGGTCAGGCCTTTCTAAAAACTTTCTAAAGGAAATGAAATATGTTTATTTAGTCTATGAGGTGTGTGAGTGGCATTTGTTAGGTTAATTTTGTGTATTTTCAAATGTATTTAATCAATTAAACATTGAACTATTTCTTTTTTTATTAGATATTTTCTTTATTTACATTTCAAATGTTATCTCCTTTCCTAGTTTCCTCTCTGAAAATCCCCTATCCCTTCCCCCCTCCCCCTAAGCCCCAACCCACCTACTTCCACTTCCTGGCCCTGGCATTCCACTATACTGGGACATAGAACCTTCACAAGACCAAGGTCCTCTTCTCCCATTGATGACTGACTAGGCCATCCTCTGCTACATATGCAGCTAGAGACAGGAGTCCCACTATGTGTTTACTTTGATTGTTGGTTTAGTCCCAGGGAACTCTGGGGTACTGGGTAGTTCATTTTGTTGTTCCTCTTATAGGGCTGCAAACCCTTTTCAGCTCCTTGGGTACTCTCTCTAGCTCCTTCATTAGGGACCCAGTTATTGAGCTATTTCTTTTTTTGTTTGTTTGTTTGGTTTTTGTTTGTTTGTTTGTTTTGTTTTCTGTTTTTTGGGTTTTTTTTTTTTTTTTTTTTTTGATACAGGGTTTCTCTGTATAGCCCTGCCGTCCTGGAACTCACTCTGTAGACCAGGCTGGCCTTGAACTCAGAAATCCACTTGCCTCTGCCTCCCGAGTGCTGGGATTAAAGGCGTGCGCCACCACGCCCGGAGAGCTATTTCTTATCATGTAGAGTAATATCTGTAGTATTATGCACCTTCATCTGGGTTATTTTGTGTGGTTCTGCTGACCTTACTTCAAGCTTACAATAGTTTTTTTTTTCCCACATAAGTTAGCTCATGTTTCTACTTTGATTTCATTTCTATAGGTCATAATTCAATTGGTCATTTTTTTGCAAAATGTTTCTCAAAGATTTTCAGATATCCACTGAACTCTAACCTAGTTCTTTTGGTTTAAAAAGAAAAACATTAAATTGAATTACCAAAATATGATTCTTTTTGTACAAGTCCTGAAAAGTTAAAGTCACTATCAAACATTTGTAACTTTACACTGGACTATCCAATTTGATTTACAGAGATAAATATTCATCACTCCTGAGGAAAATATCAGTTTGTCACTACAGAACATTTTATCTTAATGACACAGGGGCGCTCAGGTGCAACCATTATTCTTTCTTCTTCATTTTTCATATCATAGGCTTGGACCCTCATACCTTGCTTCCTATACCCTTTTTTTTGCAATAAATTATCAGCTTACAGTGGTTACTTAGAAAGTAATAATAATAATAGTAATAATAATAATAATAATAATAATAATAAATAAAATAGTTAACCTTTAAGGAGTTTCTATTACTTGTAGCCCATGTTTATGGCGTTATATGGATTGTCTCCTGCAGGATGTTTAACTTGAGGTTGAAGCTCTCTCCTTTAGCTTTTCTGGGTAGATACTGAAAGTTTATGGCACCAACATAATCTCAACAAATTTAAACACACTTGGTGACAAGAGCCCTTAGCCACTGAGACATCTTGCTGTCCACTGTCAGTTTTCTCTTCTGCATGCTTATCTAATCTTCACAAGTCCACTGTGGCACATGCATGCTCTAAACTCTCACACAAATAAATGGAACAAAATTCTAAGAAGAATGTGGTGTGAACTTGAAAATGATTTGGGTGGTGAAAAACGAGAGAATTAAAGGCGTACAGTGGGCGCAGAAAAAACACATGCGGATCCCAGAAGCCAGGCAGATCCTACCCTTTCTTGGGAGACAGATTTCATGAACTTGGCCTGCCATGCCTGTGAATTCCTGTGGAAGAAATCAAATACTACGTAACCAGAAGAAAGAGATGAAATAACAGAATAAAAACAGTGGGCCAGAGATCTGTGGAGATAACTTTATGGAGCATGGCACATGAGAATGTGTCGGGGCGGTTTTGGGGATGATACCTTGATGAGTAGTATATAGAAGGAATGTGGGGTGCTTCTGGATGGAAGCCTGCCTTCAGCATGGATCTTGTTGATTTACCCAAAAATTCATCTTGCCTTTGATGTTTGTTCTTCAGTAATTTTTCATCCACTGAACCATTCCATTCGCCCATTTTACACTGGGAGTTCAGCTAAAGTTCTCCTGAAATGTAAAAATTCTACTAGGAAGGCTGAGTTTAGTTCAGTGGTAGATTATTTGCTTAGTGTATATTAGTGTATATTCAGGCTACATCAGTGTCACCAAAATATTATTCCAGTGGTTCTTCCATGCCTTCGTCCTATGCTTGCCTTCTGAAATAAAGCCCACTGAGCCTTAGCAAGAAGTACCATGAGTCGTCTGTTTCTTTAATGAGCTCCATACTTCGCCTGCCCCTTGCTTGCTACTTCATCAGGGAGATTGGTTTTTATTCTAAGGGAAATTAATATCAACTTATTTCAACAGGTACAACAAGATCTCTAATAATTTGGTTTTTGTAATCTCTTCATATTTTGCCTATATTTTGGCAAGCAGTTCATTCATTAAACTCTCTTCCAGTTATCTCAGCTTAAGTGTATCATCTATACCCTTTTGAGAACCTGAGCAAGCCAACTGTATTTTTTTTTCCTTTAGAATTTTTTATTAGCTATTTTATGTATTTACATTTCAAATGTTATCCCCTTTCTTGGTTTCCCCTCCAGAAACCCCCTCTTCTACCTCCCTCCCCCTGCTTCTATGAGGATGCTCCCCTCCCACCCCCACCTCCCCACCTCACCGCCCTGGCATTCCCCTGCATTGGGGAATTGAGCCTTCACAGGACCAAGGCAAGACAAATGCTTTAAATCATTTACTCTGGACCCAGGCCTTCTTAGGCACTTGATTCTTTACAACGATGATTACAATGTGTATTAATCTCTATCTCATTAGGAAGCTTATAGAATAAAAATATTTCAAGATGGAACGTGTAGAGAGCCAGTTTAAATGATTCATTTTCCCCAAACCTCATTATTTTTCCTGATAAAAACTAGAGGATTTGCATTAGATCATTGCTAAAAGGATCTTCCAACTTCAGGATTCTATTATTTCCTTCGATAAGGAAAATATGATCTTTTAATGTCATGTAGTGCTAAATTTTAGTGTATGTTTTGAGAAAGTATTTGAGAATTCTATGGGAAAGATACAGATATAAATGATTCCAAACTACAAAGGTGCCAATTAGACATAAAAATGTCAAATAAATAACCATAATGATTATGTAGCTTTACTTTTAACCTCAAACTAGAAAAAAAAATAATGAAGTTACGTTTGGGTAATTATTTCCTGTACATCGAGTATACATAGTTTCAGCTTTAGTATTTACTGCATAAAGCTGACTCACCTTCTCAGCAGTGGCTGCTTCAAATATTTTCACAAGTATAACAGGTTTTGCTTGAATGTTGTCTACTTTATGCCAGTTTCTTCTTATGATTTTGGAAGTAAAGAGATAATTTTTGAAACGTATAACATTTTAAGAAGGGACAAAAAGGCACTCACTTCTTTTTAATATTTTTTTTATTGGATATTTTCTTTATTTATCTTTCAAATGTTATCCCCTTTCCTTGCCCCCCCCGAAGTCCTCTATCTCACCCCCTCCCCTATTTCTATGAGGGTGTTCCCCCACCCTCCCACCCACTCCTACTTCCTTGCCCTCGAATTCTCCTACACTAGGGTATCAAGCCTTCACAGGGGCCTCTCCTCCCATTGATGCCAGACAAGTCCATCCTCTGCTATATATGCAGCTGGAGCCATGAGTCCCACCATGTGTACTTCTTGGTTGGTGGTTTACTCCCTGGGAGCTCTGGAGGGTCTGGTTGGTTGATGTTGTTCTTCCTATGTGGTTGCAAACCCCTTCAGCTCCTTCAGTCCTTTCTCTAACTCCTCCATTTGGAACCCCACTGGGGACCCTGGAGGCGCTCAGCTCTTAAGGGTCAGGCCTTATGGAAGATTTTTTTTTAAAGGAAAGGGACTCCCCAGGGAATTTGGCACCAAATGATAGGAAGAACAACAGTATTAACCAACCAGATTCCCTCCCCATCCCCCCACACTCCCCTCAGAATTCCAAGGGACTAAGCCACCAACCAAAGACTACAAATGGAGGGACCCAGTGACTCAAGCCTCATATTGTCATATTGTAAGGATGACATTGTCTGGCATCATTAGGAGGAGAGGCCCTTGGTCCTGTGAAGGCTGGATTTCCTAGTGTAGGGGAATACCAGGGCAGGGAGGCAGGAGTGGGTGGGTGGGTGGGGGAGCACCCTCATAGAAGCAGGGGGAGGGCGGATGGGATAGGAGTTTTCGGGAGGGGAAACTGGGAATGGGGTTAACATTTAAAATGTAAATACATCAAATATCCAATAAAAAATAAATTAAAATATAGATCACCAAGCAATACTCTTGAAATAGTATTTTCAAATATCATGCATTCCTCTTTACTTAGAAGGTTTTGTTGTTTTTGTTGTTGATGTTCCAGTGAGGTCAAGCATGCATACCCATGTTACTAAAATTTACTCATTTTACTACTCTCTGGAAAGAAAAAATAAACCATCTGTAGTCTTTGCTATTTAAGTTTCATACTTAAGGCAGACCCAAGCCATCACTTGCCTGTTGGTCACAGAGTCAGTTTCTGTCCTGGAATTTGCCCTGTGGAGAAGACGTGGGAGTTCCGCTGTCCAGTGCCTGGGAAGGCTTCTAGCCTCTTTGCTTTGGCTCTGCCTTAGGAAACTTGCTCAGGCAGTTGACTCTCTGTAGCATGTAATGCTGTTAGTCTCCATCCCAAAGCTTACAGCCTCAAGCTTCCACACAGAAAGTGGAGAAAACAAAGAGAAACTGCTTTGGCTAACCATATGAGTTCAGAGATCCACAGGGAAAGGTAGCCTTGCAATCTCACCACTGCTCGGGATGAAGTAGAAGTCTGACAGGAATCATTGGCAGACTGTTGTGCCAGTTATCAGTCACCCAGTAGTGTGTGTTTGGTTTCAGATCCTAGCACATTCTAAATCTGAAAGTGAAGTAAAGGAGAAACGGTAGATGAAGGCAGAAGAGTCTACATGAAGGTTTGCATTCTTTGTTTGATTGTTTGTTTGTTTGCTTGTCATGTTTCTGTATGAATCGTCTAGGAGATGAACCAAAGTCCTTGCACTTTCTATGAATTTCATATTCCATCTCCTGGGTGGACTGTGTAAACAGGGGTATTTTATGTTTTACTATGTGTTAATGCAGAACAAGGTTTTGTTACTAAATTCAAGGGGGCAAAGGAATGGTCTTTAAAATGTGAGTAGCTTCCAGGAGACATATGCCACGTTGAACATCATCTCTTTCCATTTTAGAATGAGTGCCATTCCATCCAACAGAGGTCTGTGTCCTGTTTCAACTATACAGGGAGTAACAGTGCTGGTCTATTTTCCTTAATGGCAGAGAGAATTTCTTTCAAAAGCAAAGCTTTATGGCCAGTGAAGCTGCTGTCTTTGCAGTGGATTCCAGAGCATCCCGTGTAGGGGTTTATTTATTTATTTTTCATTTTTTATTAGGTATTTTCTTCATTTACATTTCAAATGCTATCTCAAAAAGTCCTTTATACCCTCTCCCCGCTTTGCTCCCCTATCCACCCACTCCCACTTCTTGGCCCTGACATTCTCCTGTACTGGGGCATATAAAGTTTGCAAGATCAAGGGGCCTCTCTGCCCAATGATGGCTGACTAGGCCATCTTCTGCTACATATGCAGTTAGAGACACGAGCTCTGAAGGTACTGATTAGTTCATATTGTTGTTCCACCTATAGGGTTACAGACCCCTTCAGCTCCTTGGGTACTTTCTCTAGCTCCTCCATTGGGGGCCCTGTGTTCCATCCTGTAGATGACTGTGAGGGATTTATTTTTAATACATAATGGGTTAATATAAAAATATTCGTTAAAGGAGAAGAATTCGTAACGAAAGAAACTAATTCGCCATTCCTAGACTTGCTTCATGAAGGGCAAAGTGCTAAGACCTCATAGATAAGGATACACTCTCCCTTCCCATGCTCTGTTGGCTGTAGGCGGTTTTCACAGGTGCTGACATAAACAAGGTGTAAGTTGTTCTTCCCTCAAGGAATTTGAGGCAACCAGGGGAAAGTTTTCTTCTTTTTGTTGTTCACCAGGAGTCTGACAACACTTATTTAGTTTCTGATGGTTTCTTCTCCTGACCTTAAAATGGCTGTTAAGTTTCCTTGTCTATTAGACCGTTTTGCTATTTTTTCCTGACTTGACAGTGTGAAAGTAACATTAGTTTCTCAAGACTTTATGGAGGAGGAAATAAGGGATAAATGGAGAATTTCCTACTGAGTCAGCTGATTACACTTAGGTAATATGGTCAAAGTGACAACAACTCTTGAATTTGAGGGCTGGGAAGATGGCTCAAACATCCTAGAGAGTGTATCATTCTTCTATAGGACCCAAGTTATGTCCCCAATGCTTCTACTTTGGGCAACTTACAATCACCGATAACTCCTGCTCCAGGGATCTTGATACCCCTTTCTGTCCTTTGGGGGTTCTTTCACTTATGGCAAACAACTGCATACACATAAATCAAAATAAACCTTAAATAACACTCAAATTGGTTTTAATAATTCAGAAGCATATCAGTGCCTAAGAAAGTCTTAAAATTATGATTAACGTAAGTTAAAACAATTTATGAATTTTTTGTATGAAATAAAGTCCTCTATTAGCTATCTCCTGCTGTTCTCATCTGCCCGCATGTATTCAAGGTGGAAACTGTCTCTTCCACATGCCAGATACCTCTGCTCTGTTCCATAATGGTTTTGCCACTTCTAAATACTGACAAGGTTGAGGAGCAAGTCTTTTAAGTGTAAGCATTTAAGAATCAAACTGTAGAAATTAAGTACTGAGTTTTTACTTTAAAAGTAATATGGTATTTCTAACCCACTAAAGAGTATCTTCCCCATTGCTTTGCAGAACCTCATTAAGTAGATATTAAGCTTTCATATATTAAAAAATGTAATGCAGTGCCAAGTTATTTTTTCCCAAGGATTTGAATTCCTAACAAGTTAACTGGAGGAATCCCTTTTGTTTTTATGTTTTGGTGGTTTCGTGATCCAAACCAGTTATCTTCAGCTCATACGTAAATGTATTATAACTTCAGGCCCCTGAAAATGAATCCAAATAAATCAACCATGACCATTACTGCCAACTGAGCCCACTGGAGAGGGTCCATGGAGCAGTGTAATTAGCTGCCATTATGTGGCTGCAAGCCTGCAATTTCCCTACTGCCTCTGACCTACTGCATGGCTTAAGTAAGTATTTGCACGAAAAAACTCATGATAATTGATCCCCTTCTGTGTCAAGTGTCTTCATAACTTTAAAAATTAAAGATGCAGGATGCCTCGAGTGGCTTGGATAGGCAATTTGATTCCAATTTTATTATCACAAAGGGTCCATAATATGCATGAAGTGTCCTGTCTGATTAGCCATGCTTCAGCAGTTCCCTGCTCCATCTTAGTCTCTGCTTGTGTTCATCTCCCCTCCGTCTCTGTCCTCCCACTCAACTCCCCTCCCTTCTGAGAAACCTGGAAGCATCCACTTGCAGAAATTTGCTAGATATTCAAATAAGTTGCCTAGACTTCAGATGGGTTTAGACAGTGTACCTATTCAGATCTTTTCTAGGGAGGAAAAAAAAAGTCTAGGATAAGGTCATGTGGGAAAATTTTCTCTAAACTGGATTTTTTCCCTGCTCTGGATTCTCAGTACCTAATTATACAAAATGATGCATGCAGAAAAATAATTTTATTCCATAGAGTGTGAAGTAAGGCTCTGGGCTCACCTTGCAGCAGTTGTGTATAGGACTGTCAGCAAGTTGAATATAATTTAAGAATCAAGACGTTTAGTCCCAGCATTGCCTTCTTGGGTTTATTTATTTTTGCCACATATCTGAGTAAAGTCAATGCTCTTGTCTTTATTATTTGTGAGAACATGCAATATTCATTTTATTGTTCATTTGTGAAGTGAAACAATACAGTATTAAATTTTTCTTTACTGCAGAGAGCTACGAAAGCAGGGATACTCACTAACTTCTGTGACAAAGGCACCAGTGACATATTATTTTCTTCCCTTAGGACCACTGGTTCTGTCAGAATTAGGGCCCTGCATTAAAGAAGACTTTTACCTGACCATTGCTGAGAAAACCTATCCAAACTACATCAAAACAAACAAACAAACAAACAACTCCAAAGTATTTAATAGAAAAAAGCAAATACTATTAGAAAGTAATCATTACCATATGACTCTTTACAGGTCAAGTAGTTTTCCTGGGTAGGTGAACAGAAATCCACATGAGAGTAGTAATTAAGGTCCCAAGTTTAGACTATCCTGAGGGCATGTCCCCTACAGAATTTGGGGTTTTCTTCCATACTGTGAGTCATTCCTGTAGCTATAAACAACCTGTCCCTTAAGTCTGTGACAGTCTACACTCATACAGCAGATAGTTGGGTATCTTGTATTCTTCAAAATGTCTAGTTGCAGTGACTTCTGGATCAAGTGTGTGTGTGTGTGTGTGTGTGTTTGTGTGTGTGTGTGTGTGTGTGTGTGAGAGAGAGAGAGAGAGAGAGAGAGAGAGAGTTTGTATGCGTGTATGTAGAGTTTGTGTGTACCTGTTGCTATGCAAACAATAATTGCCTCTTTTGTTTTTGTTTTTTTGAAAAAAAGCAATTTGTCTTCTGTGGCTCTTGACCAAATTTTCCAATTTACTGCTTGTAAGATGACTTTAACATCGTTAAAATCTGTGCTTTGGTGTTAATTATAAACCACTTACAAATTTAGTACTTTGATCCTTTTTTTTTTTTTTTTTTGAGACAGGGTTTCTCTGTGTAGCCCTGGCTGTCTTGGATCTCACTCTGTAGACCAGGCTGGCTTTGACCTCAGAAATTCACTTGCCTCTGCCTCCCAAGTGCTGGGATTAAAGGCATGCGCCATCATGCCCGTCTTTCATCCTTAACTTTAGTTTTTATTGCTGTTATTGTTATTTGTGATGTTCAAACTTGAATTTAACTATTTGCAAATGACACCATTAAATTCATTCCTGGCTCTAAGACATCAGCCCCACAACGAGTTCTTGTCTCATGGCTGCTTCACAATGTTCTCTGATAAACACAAAGTATTGAGTCTCAGAAATTAATCTGTGAAAAACAGACTTTTCTCATGTTTAGAGAAACAGTAAAACAGATAGCAAGTCTATGAGCTATTACCACTGACTCCAAAAATATGGTTTCTTAATTTAATTGCTGGTTGAATTAGACATAGCTTATGATTGAAACACTAAGGCTTATGATGTTGTACTGGGAAATTAGTTATATTACATTAAGAACAAACTAGTTTCATGTCGTTTGTAGGTAACTATATAAACTGATTTTTAAAATAGAATTATTTATTTATTTTATGTATATGAGTACACTGGTACTCTCTTCAGACACAGCAGAAGAGGGTATCAGATCCTATTACAGATGGTTGTGAGTCACCATGTGGTTGCTGGGAATTGAACTCAGAACCTCTGGAAGGGCAGCCAGTGTTCTTAACCGCTGAGTCATCTCTCCAGCCCCTATAAACTGATATTTTATTGCAATTATGGTAGAAATTTTCTCACTCATAGTAATGATGAAAATATCCAAAAGTACAGTCAAATTAAAAATTCATTTCATTGGGCTTTCTTGTCAGTGTGAACTAGGACAGCCATGATGGAAAACAGTATGAGGATCCCCCAAAATTGAATATTAAACTTCTCTATGACTATGCGATTGCACTCCTGGGTATATACACATAGGGCTGTATGCCTGACTCCAGGGAAACTTACACATCCACGTTTATTGCTTCACTATAGAAAGAAAAAGGAGAGAGCTTAGATGTCAATCAACAGAAGAATAAATAGATAATGAAAATGTGGCATACATAATATAATTTTACTCAGCTGTGGTGAAAAATGAAAATATGAAATTTGAAGGAAAATGAATGGAACTAGAAAAGATTTTGGTGAGTGAGGTGACTGTCTCAGAAAACCGGAGATTTGTTCTTATTCATATGTAGACAGTGTGAATGGTTCTGTGTTCATAAATAAGGTATTATGGGAGTGATACAAACTATGAAGCTAGGCAGGTGACCATAATAGATGTTGTCAAATGGGATGAAGGGAAAGCCCACGTGTGTGTGACATGGTACTGGAAGGGATGCCAGTGGGACAGCACAAGGGAGGAGGAAGAGGTGATGGACAAAGGGCAAAACACAAATAATTCCTTTTGAAAAATACCATAATGAAAAGCAATTCATTGTACTGTAATAAAAGTAAAAATAAGAAGTACATTTTAAAGACATAGTTGTTTGTATGGTTCTGAACAAATCTCAAATTTCTACTTTTGGTTTTCGGCTATTTTCTCCCAAGTTAGACTTTGATGTCTATGCATCATTGAATTTTCCATACATTTTTAACATGTCCACTCATTCTGTCATATCTGTCAGTGGTTTATCAGTCTATTTATCTATCATGTATATATGTATGTATGCATGTATATATGTATATATGTATATTATTCAGGGTTGTCTAGAGTCACAGAACTTATGGAATGTTTCTACATATTAAGGGAAATTATTGGAATGGCTTACAGTCTACAGTCCAACTAACCCAACAATGGACAGCTGTGAATGGGAAGTCCAGGAATCTAGTAGTTACTTAGTCCCATGAGTTTAGGTGTTTCATCTGGTCTTCTGTATAAGCTGGAATCCAGAAGAAGTAGGTTCCAACAGATGTCCTGTCAAATAAGGGCAAGCAGGTGTAAAGGACGCCTTCCATCTTCCATTGTTCTTATATGTAAGCCTCCAGCAGATGGCATGGCCCACATTAAAGATGTCTACCACTACACCTGGACCTAAGTGGTTCTTTACCTGGAATTTGCTCTGTCCCAGGCTGGCCTTGAACTCACAGATCTGCTTGCTTCTGTCTCCTGGGAATAAAGGCATGTACCACCTTGCCTGGGTTTAAGCTTTTCATGGCCGCTATGCTTCGGGATTCTGATCAAAAACCTGTGTCTTCCAGCCTCAAGATCTGGATCACAGGAAGCCCTCCATTTCTGGATTGTAGGTCTTTCCAGATAGAGTCCAGTTGACAACTGGGAATGGTCATCACAATCCATTCCTTGTCAACTTGACACAAATTGTATCTCATGTCTAAATGAAAACAATGACCAGGACATAAATTAGTCTAACATTATATAACTATCCCTTGTATAACCACAAATGCATTGTTAATTTATAATAGGTCAATATCCCTTGGGAAACATCCCTTTAGGAACAAAATAAAACAGAAGTACTTACATCACATATAATTCTCATTTCTGAAACTAGTCGTGTGGACTTAGATGATATTTATAAATACCTTCCTCTACTAGCCATTCTGTATTTCCTCCAACCTATGCAAGCACCTCAGCAGGTCTTGCCTCTTTTTCCTGCAGGAATTACCCATACTTTCATTCCTGGTGGGTCTGTGTCATTTGTCATCCTGCTTGGATTAGGTTGTTTTAGTTCCCATTGGCTTTAATCACAGGGCATGGTAGTACTTAGAGATGCCTTAAAGGATCTCTTGTACTCCAGACACAATCCTTCTTACCTCCATTATGGAAAGGCAATCCAATATCCACATGGTCATCTGGATCTATCATCCCTCCTCACACTGTTATTCCTTTATTAGCCCATTGGTTTACAGGCATTAGAAACTCAAAATGACCAGGTGGAAATCTGAGCTTCTAGTTCAGTGGAATGTTGTTGTGGTTCCCGGCAAGGACACTCCCCTGTCTGGAACCAAAACTTCTAGGCCAGTAGAACTTAGGGTTGTGGGAACAGGAAGTAAAAACTTTCCTTATGGGTCTCTAGGAGTGATGGTAAGTGGAACTTACTTTTCCACCCCTTGATTCCTAGACCCATGGATCCTGGCTATGGGAGAAACTATACCATATATTGGTTGCTGATGCAAAGCATATACTGCCTTCTGAAGAACCCTGCCCCTACCCTCCATGCTGCTGCCACATAATTGGCACTGTAACTGTGTCTTCACAAGGCCATTCTGACTTTCTATCAGATCAGCTGCTTCAGGATGATGGGGAACATGGTAAGACCAGTGGATCCCATGATAGTGGGCCCACTGTTGCACTTCTCTGGCTGTGAGATGAGTTCCTTGTTCAGAAGCAATACTGAGTGGAATACTATGAAGGCATTCTGTTAGTCCATAGATGGTGGTTTTGATAGAAACATTATGGTCAGGAAAGGGAAGTCCATAACCAGAATAAGTATCTACTTCAGTATGAACAAAACATTGTCTTTTCCATGAAGGAAGCGATCCAGTGTAGTCAACCTGCCACTAGGTTGCTGGCTGGTAACCTCGAGGAACGGTGCCATATCTGGGGCTCAGTATTGATCTCTGTTGTTGGCAGATCTGGTGTTCAGCAGCAGCTTTAGACAAGCCAGCCTTTGTGAGTGGAAGTCCATGTTGTTGAGCCCAAGCATAACATCTCTCTCTGCCACCATGGCCACTTTGTTCATGTGCCTATCAGGCAATGACAGGGATGGCTGGCCTTGCCAACTGAAAGCAAATTGCTTCTGGTGGTCCTCATAGACAGGTACTGAGAAAAAGGCATTCACTAGATTAATAGCTGCCTACCAGGTACCAGGAGATGTGTTAATTTGCTCAAGTAAACTACATCTGGTAGAGCAGTTGTAATCAGAGTTGCTACCTGATTTAGTTTTTAATAGTCAACTGTGATTCTCCATAATCCACCTATTTTATGCACTACCCAGATAGGAGAGCTAAAGAGAGATGTGATGGGAACCACCACGTCTTTCAAGCCCTTGATAGTGGCACTAATTTCTGCATTCCATCCAGGAATACGATACTGTTTTTGATTCACTACTTTCTTTGGCAGAGGCAACTCTAAAGGCTTCCATTTAGCCTTTTCAACCATAATAGTCATCATACCACTGGTCAGGGAACCAATGTGAGAATTCTTCTGACTTCTAAGTATATTTATCCCAATTGTACATTCTGGAACTGGGGAAATAACCATAGGATGAGTTTGAGGACTTATTGTGAGTTGGACATCAGGCAAAACTCCATTAATTCCCTGGTTTACATAAGCCCCTACTTTAACTGGAGGGCCACAATGTCTCTTGGGAATCTCCTGGAGTCAGCATCAATTCAGAACCAATATCCAGTAGACCCAAGAAAATATGATTACTTCCTTATCCCTAGTATGCACTTACCTTTGTAAAAGACCATAGGTCCTTCTGGGGAAGAACTGGAGAAAAGCTAACAGCAAAACTTTTAGGTGCCAAGAAAGATTTTGCTGAAGGGACCCTGTTATAGCTGTCTCTTGTGAGGCTATGCCAGTGCCTGGCAAATACAGAAGTGGTTGCTCACAGTCATCTATAAGATGGAACACAGGGCCCCCAATGGAAAAGCTAGAGAAAGCACTCAAGGAGCTGAAGGGGTCTGCAACCCTATAGGTGGAACAACAATATGAACTAACCAGTACCCCCAGAGCTCATATCTCTAGCTGCATATGCAGCAGAAGATGGCCTAGTCAGCCATCACTGGGAAGAGAGGCCTCCTTGGTATTGCAAACTTTATATACCCCACTACAGGTGAATGCCAGGGCCAAGAAGTGGGAGTGGGTAGTAGGGGAGCAGGGCAGAGGGAAGGTATAGGGAACTTTTGGGATAGCATTTGAAATGTATATAAAGAAAATATCTAATAAATAAATAAACAAATAAATAAAAAGAAAACATCAAATTAGCCGTTTTGACCATTAAAAAAAAAAAAACCTTTTAGGTGTCTTATAAAGACTCTTCCTTGGTTGGTCACCACTTTATTCAATGGATTCTGGGTCTGTAAACTGGCACAAGCCTGGTAATTGATTCACTGGCCCAGACTGCCTTTCGCTATAATCCAATGTAGTCTTCCATTCATTTGTTTGAAAATGTTTCTGCATATGCAGAGCAAACAGAAATGCAGTTGAGTTTTTACCTATATCATGCTTGGAAATGCCATGACTGATTAGCCAATACCAAAGGTCCATACAAGTCATGTCATCATAAATTTTAGCTCTCCTGTGCTGACCATTATGGGATAGGTCATGATGAATGTTGTTTTGTCTACAATCACCTTGCCACTGGCAATTCTATGCTGCCACCTGGCCCTTACAACCTCAGGGTCCAATTAAACCCATGGCATTTAATTCATCCAATTGAGCATCAGCATCTCCAGTCCTAAGATTCAGCCCAAGGAAGAGGCCAACAAAAAACTCTTCAAATGTGCTGGTGCGCCATCTCAACATTTTGCCTCTTGTAAGGTTTGTGAAGGGCATGTCTTCTGGGCTTCACATTGTGGAGGATTAGGTTTTACACAGTATATCCACTCTAGCATTGCTATTTCCCTGAGCCTTAAAACCCCTTTAATCAACACTAAGCCAAAGGATACCAGGCATCTCCACCTCTTTTTCAGTAGGCCATCTTTTGATACATGCTTCAGCTAAGCATTCAAACAAACTTCTGATACCTTTGTTTAATCATGTAAGATTTCAAATTAACCTAGAATCTCCACTCAGAGGGCCCATAAAAATAAACTCAGCCCAATATAATTTTATGTTCCTTTCACCATTATCCCACACCCTTAAAATCCATTCCCAGACGTATTCCCCAGACTTCTGCTTGAATGAATTAGCAAACTCATCAAGCTCCTTAGTAGTGTAGTGCTCTTTCTCATGGGCTACACTTTCTACCTCCACTCTAGGGCCCTGTTCTGCCTTGAGTCTGGTTATAGGTCTAGTGGCAACTATTGGTGGGTCTTGAGAAACATCAGTCTGGTATTTTCTTCAGACAATGTCATCGCTGGTTTATCAGACAATGAAGGGCAAATTTCCTCAAGTGAAAAGGGCAATAATTCATGGAGTAGGGCTGAGGGTACTAGTTCTTCAGGTGGGGTAAGCCCTTGAGAATCAGAGAATTCAAAGTTCTCAGCTTCAATAGGGTCCTCTCACACATCCCCATCCCAAGTTATAGGATCCCATTCTCTGCCAATTAATGCCCTGATTTTGACTGTTGACACCTTCTGAATCTTGTGGAGGTTATGGAGTGTTTAGAAGGTGGAGTCTTGCTGGGGTATGGCACCTAGGGTAGGGGAGGCTTTGAAAATGTATAGCCTCATCCAACTTCCAGTTCAGTCTCTTCTTCATATTTGGGGCTGAAGAGGTGATTTCCCAACTTTCTGTTCTAGAATCCTGCTGCTGTGACTCCCTAACATCATGGATTCTCCCTCTGAGACTGCAAGCCAAAACAAACTTCTGCCATAAGTTTACATTTGTTCATGGTACTTGATCACAACTAAAAGGAACTAATATGGAAATGTATAGCAAATCTATGAAATGTTATATTGCAGCCACCTTTGTTATGGTGGATTGGTTAAACTGGTACATATGTCTTAGTTAAGGTTTCATTGCTGTGAAGTGACGCCATGATCATGATAACTCTTATAAAGGAAAATGATTAATTGGGGCTGGCTTACAATTTGAGAGGTTTAATCCACTGTCACCTTGGCAAGCAGCATGGGGGCATGCAGGCAGACATGGTCCTGGAGAAGGACCTGGGAGTTCCATATTTTGATGGGAAGGCAGCAGAAGGAGACTATTACTCATGTTAGCTTGAGCTTAGAAGAACCCAAAGCCTGCTCCACAAAGTGGCACACTAATGCCATCAAGATCACTCCTACTTCAACAAGGCCACACCTCCAAATAGTGCCATTCCTTATGGGTCAAGCTATCAAACGCATGGTCTGTTGGGGCCACACCTATTCAAATCACCACAGTAGGCCAGTCTGTTTTGACTTTTGATACAAGCTAGCTCTGATAGTTCACACTTTGGGCAGTTGACAGAATATCAAACTTATCGACTTCCTTTTTAGCAGACATAGACTCATGATAAAATAAATTGAGGAGTATGTCTCAGTGTTACCTTCTTGTGAGATATGTCTAATAATAACAAAAACAATCAGATGGGTCTAGAATATAAGATCATATAGCAGTAGACTCACCTGGTTCCTGAAGGATCAGTTTCATAAAGTACCAAGGAGAGAACATGACTTATAGACCAAGGCACCAATGAGAAAAAACATGTAACCACAGGATCCCAAGAGGATGTTTAATTTTTTAAATAAAGAGTCTATTTTGGATAATAGTAGAATTTATTTTCTTAGAATTCATTTCTTAGAATTGATAGCGTGACGTCATAGAAATGTCATATTTTATAAAGAAGACATGTTGAATGAAGTACTTAGGGGTGACATGTAGATGACTTTTGGAAAATCTGATAAAAATCACTGTTATGTGCATTCACATCTGATGTATGCACATACATAGATAGCAGGTGTTACAGATGTCAATTAAAGAGAAAATTTGTTTCTTATTTAATGAAAGAATATAAAATTATCAATAATGTGTTAGTTTAAGGAAAAGAATCTTTTTTTCCCCTCTGGTGTGTATGTATATGTGTTCATGTTCCTGCATATGTATAAATAAATACCGAATGGATGTGCAATGGAATGTGTGTGGTGCTCAGAGCACAACTGAGTGTGGGTTCTTGTTATCTTCCTTTTTCAAGACAGGGTTATCTTGTTGATTGAACTTGCATATTACATGCTGGCTGGTCTGCAAACATTTGGGGAGTGCTGGCATTTGTCTCACGACAGAAACACTGGCATTGCAGACATACACCACATATCCTGGGGATTCAAATTATGGGCCTCATATTTGCACTTCAAGTTCTTTACCTACTGAATCATCTCTCTGGCTTCAGAATCTCTCTTAAACAGCTGATAAAAAGCTAGTATCTGGAGTAGGTTGTTCAACAATTTGTATTAGCAATTCTTGGAAAATCTGAAACCCGAGCAAGTTATCAAAGAGTTTTAGAGAGCATATTCTTTAAAGGCAGAGTGTTATACAGTTGGCATTTCTTGTATTTGGAGTAGGAGTTGCTTTAATGCCTATGCCTTGGTGCCCCTGTAGTTAGTTATTCAACAGTTCAATGGGAGGACTGTACAATTCATCTTGCCTAACGAGTTGATGAGAGAATACTAGGCTCTCAGTACAGTATTCCAATAGAAATGACTAACAGAGGCCTCCATGGGACTTGGTGAATAAATTATGCTTTAAATATCCTAGGAAACTGCTTTCATTAAAGTTTAAGCATGCAAAGATTTTGTAATCAATATTTGTGTAAACACTTGCAAAACAGTTCTCAGTATATTAACTTTGTAAAGAACAACAGAAATACTTTAATTATAGTCAGGTAAAAGGAGAGAAAGCCAAAGAGTCTAACAGCATTAATCATTCTTTAAGAGGTAGGATTATGAATAGTGTTTTTTTGTTCTTGTTCCTTTCTTTCTTCTTTTTATCCTTAAATTGTCACTATTGTTTCATTTGGTAACGAAGAAACAAACAAAAAATAAGCAAGCAAAAGTGAAAACAGTAGCCAACACTCTCCTATGCAAGGTGGGAAAGTGCAGAAGGTTACAGAAAGAAAACCAACAAGGGAGATGCATCCAGGGAGTGAGGCCACAGGGGATCGGGCTTAGTGGGTTCTGATGCTTAGTAAGAATGTTCAATAAGCATTCTGCATGTGAAAAATGTGTGTGTGTGTTTTATGAGACGGAGATGTATGTGGTATGATCACACTGGCTTTTCTACATGCTGATTTCAATGCCATTCATCTCAATGCTATTTAAAGAAAAGGTACTTACCCTCTCAGTTTTCATTTTCTCTCCCATTTGTAAACTGATAATAAATCTAAATAAGGGCACCGTGGTCGTCAAATGAAGGAAAGTGGAGAGAAGCGGGGGAAGAAAGAGAAACACTTCTATATTTATACTATGACAATCTTGGACATACATAATCTCATTTAATCCTTGTAGAACAGTGAGGCACTCTGGGTATAATTCCTTGCAAAGGTCATTTGATCCCCAGGGCTGTGTTAATGCATTGAGCCTGCTTTATGAGTCCTAAAGCCAGATCGTGGAGGTGTAGTGTTTCCTCTGGTCTAGCAACCTGGGGGGAATGGCTTTGGCAGGTGTGACCTCTTGAGAGGGTACCATTTCCCCATTACAGCTTCAGTTCCACTGGGACACCTTCAAGTGAGTTTTATTTTTCCCCCCAGAATCCAGAAACCCAGGCATCAAATTCTTACCTTGGTTCCTAGTAGATCTAAACTAAATGCTAAAAATGGCTTCAAGCAGCCAGACATTTGGCTAAGGGGATATAAGATATATATACTAGCTTTTATTTTATTTTATTTTATTTTATTTTATTTTATTTTATTTTATTTTATTTTATTTCATTTCATTTCATTTCATTTCATTTCACTTTACTTTACTTTACTTTATTATTATTTTTTGTAACCATTGCCTTGTGAACTGGGATACTGCTTGTGTGTGCATGGATATAAGTTTAGTACACTATTAAATAAGCCACAGATCAATAGATCTAAGCACCAGAGGGGCAGTGAGAGACATCAGTAACGTGTCCTTCTAACTTTGAGGCTGGGTGGAAATTCTTAGATGATTAGGTGGTGTGTTCCTCCGTGCTTGCAGAACACCGTCCCTGACTGCTCAGCGTTTATCTTGGTGAGCATGATTCCTGCATCATGAGCTGCTTCTGAGCCGTGAAGGGATGGAATACAGGCTAGTGCATCCATCCAAATTTTGTTAAAATATTCGATCAATAAGCTCATTTTTAAAAATTCAAAATGAAAGGACATGTTGACTGTTATTTCCCAATTCAAAATGTATTTTTCTATTGACTGTCCCAATATTAACAGTTTTTGTTGTATGGACTCATGACCTCCTGAGGCATGAAAATAATTTATCATGCCACAGTATTTGTGTGTGTGTGTCTCTCTGTGTGTGTGAACTTTTCCTAATATAATGCATTTAAAAATGTTATATAAATCACTCAATATCCTTTACATCAAACAATATTTTTTTTCTTGAAAATAAGATCAAAGTTACTTTGGCCTTCTTTCTGAGTATAAGACCCCCTAAAATGGTATACATCTAATTTATATTCTGTACTGATTTACACAGAGGAATGCAATTACGGAAAAGGAGGGAGGCAATTTAGTTTATTTACAGTGTAAACATGCACATTTGTTAGCAGTAATGTTTATTATTTATTTATCCTTTTGGAATCTGTCCCTGTCCTCTGAGATAGAGTTGTGCTTATACCTTCTTCTTAGTTATCTGGCCCAACAGCAGCTTTCCTGGGAGCTGGAAGAGGTGGTATTAAAATACTCAAACATTTAATTCTCCTGCCTGGGTTAGGAAGGCAGCCTGCACAGGACAGAGGCAGGAACACCAGTGTTCTGGCTGGAGTTTCCCTGGGACTAAGTGAATGCTGGCCATCCCATGGCGTGTGGAGCTGGCTGAGAATTGTCTATCATTTTTTAAAGATGGTTGAGTTCTCACACTGTTCCTACCGAATCAGGACAACTACAACTACCGCAAGACCAGAAGTCATATAAACGAATTAATGTTAAATATACTGGCTTTCATGTAACACAGGCTGGACTCAAACTCAGCGTGGATGTAAAGATAACCTTGAGTGTTTCCGTCACCAGAGCTGCTGAGGGTTATAGGCCTGCAACATCTCACCCTTTTTTTAATGAAAGGCTGGGCATCAAACCAAAGCTTTTCATATGCTGGCCAAGCACACAACTCGCTGAGCCATGTGTAAAGACCCGTCAGGCTCATTTAAACAAACAAACACACAAACAAAACAACAAACAAACAAACAACTAGTAATATCAGCTTTTTTCCTTCACTGCTTCACTGAAAGTTGATCCCAAACTTGTTTCCAGGTGCCTGGCAACTTTTTGGTTCTTCTATTAATTTAAACTACCCCCTTTCTCTTTTTGACACCGAATCTTCTCTTTGACATTTTCTGCTACCAGAGAAACTTGTGGTAGACCATGAGATGCTTACCTTAGAATTGTGTAGAATAATTATGCACTTAGACAGGTACATTGAAATATAAATATAATAACACTTAAAGTAAGTATTTTAAAGTATAGCTCCTTTTTGGGAGTAAAATGAACATTTTTGAAACATTTTTAAATTTATAGTGTTTTAATCACAGCATGTATTTGATGTCATAAATTATTTGAGAATTTCTAAAAACATAGTTATATAAAACATAAGAATCCAAGCACAAAACATTTTGTAGTTGGAATTAAATGGAATTTCCTGAATGAACATGATAATAAAATACATTGTGGTGGTATGGGTTTCCTTATGAAATAAGAACTTATTGGTAATTCCATGGGAATGTGTAAGGCTGTGATTGTCACTGGGGTGCTGAGGGCCTTTTGATGAAAGCCAGTGGAATATTCCTCAGAATTTCATTTATTTTTGAAAGAAAAGATTGTCACACAGTTAGCATATTGCATGCCTGTCGGCATCTTATTCTAAAGTACTCTCCACACAAGAGCAATTTTAATAATTAGGACTGTCATCATGCTACTGCTGACAACTTCCAAATGTCTACAGGGAAACGAAGGTCAGGGTGTGTGTGTGTGTGTGTGTGTGTGTGTGTGTGTATGACTAAGACCTTCTCTACCCTTAAGTAGCATTTAGTATCATAAAATTAGATTTTATCTAGTTACATAGCTTCATCCAATAAGGTCAGATGAGGAGAAAACAAAGAAAATTCTAATTGTAATCTGAGACTAAACGTTTTGTACATTATTATTAGGAAGGCATTAAATGTTTTAAAGCATTTTCTTTTAAATATGGAGAAAAATGACGAATTTTATAAAAATTGTTATCAATTCCAGTAACAAAAGAAATAGCAACAAAACCACCTTTTGCCTAAAGAGTAAGGTCCGTCGTTTTAAATGTTGGTTGATGTTCTTTTATTTATTTTTTTTCATTTTTTATTAGGTATTTAGCTCATTTACATTTCCAATGCTATACCAAAAGTCCCCCATACCCACCCACCCCCACTCCCCTACCCACCCACTCCCCCTTTTTGGCCCTGGCGTTCCCCTGTTCTGGGGCATATAAAGTTTGCAAGTCCAATGGGCCTCTCTTTCCAGTGATGGCCGACTAGGCCATCTTTTGATACATATGCAGCTAGAGTCAAGAGCTCCGGGGTACTGGTTTGTTCATAATGTTGTTCCACTTATAGGGTTGCAGATCCCTTTAGCTCCTTGGCTACTTTCTCTAGCTTCTCCATTGGGAGCCCTGTGATCCATCCATTAGCTGACTGTGAGCATCCACTTCTGTGTTTGCTAGGCCCCGGCATAGTCTCACAAGAGACAGCTACATCTGGGTCCTTTCAATAAAATCTTGCTAGTGTATGCAATGGTGTCAGCGTTTGGATGCTGATTATGGGGTGGATCCCTGGATAAGGCAGTCTCTACATGGTCCATCCTTTCATCTCAGCTCCAAACTTTGTCTCTGTAACTCCTTCCATGGGTGTTTTGTTCCCAATTCTAAGGAGAGGCATAGTGTCCACACTTCAGTCTTCATTCTTCTTGAGTTTCATGTGTTTAGCAAATTGTATCTTATATCTTGGGTATCCTAGGTTTGGGGCTAATATCCACTTATCAGTGAGTACATATTGTGTGAGTTCCTTTGTGAATGCGTTACCTCACTCAGGATGATGCCCTCCAGGTCCATCCATTTGGCTAGGACTTTCATAAATTCATTCTTTTTAATAGCTGAGTAGTACTCCATTGTGTAGATGTACCACATTTTCTGTATCCATTCCTCTGTTGAGGGGCATCTAGGTTCTTTCCAGCTTCTGGCTATTATAAATAAGGCTGCTATGAACATAGTGGAGCATGTGTCCTTCTTACCCGTTGGGGCATCTTCTGGATATATGCCTAGGAGAGGTATTGCTGGATCCTCTGGTAGTACTATGTCCAATTTTCTGAGGAACCGCCAGACTGATTTCCAGAGTGGTTGTACAAGCCTGCAATCCCACCAACAATGGAGGAGTGTTCCTCTTTCTCCACATCCATGCCAGCATCTGCTGTCACCTGAATTTTTGATCTTAGCCATTCTGACTGGTGTGAGGTGGAATCTCAGGGTTGTTTTGATTTGCATTTCCCTGATGATTAAGGATGTTGAACATTTTTTCAGGTGCTTCTCTGCCATTCGGTATTCCTCAGGTGAGAATTCTTTGTTCAGTCGTTCTTTTTAAGGCAAGTGAAAGCATATTCTGGTGTCTGGGAAGCTTGAAAGCTCTAAAGGAGCGATGAAGAATCATGTATAAGGTGAAAGCCAGCTCATCACAATTCCACTGACTCCAGATCCACAGAGAATGTATTTAAAAAAAAATACCGATCATATCCAACTTTCTACCATGACATTCTAATTATTTTAACGAGAGATACAGTGTTTTTCAATATATCCTAAATGATTCCAATATTTAGCCAGGAATTAGCTATCATTATTATTCTGAAGTTATGTCTTGCTATTTCTAATTGTGGTAACACTCTCCAGTTTCCAAATCAAATGTGTTAGGTGATAAGAGCTTAGCTTAGTGAATAGTCACTTATCCTGCATCTGACTATCATTGGTTAATAAAGACTCCATGACATTTTTTTCTTGCTAGCATTAACACTTAAATTTATCCCGTCAGGTATTTCTAATGGTCCTCTATTCTAAGTTAGCTTAAAGAAATCTTAGTTTGTCCCATGCAAAATTTAACACCAATGAGATATAATTTTCATGTTACTCTTAGACAAAATTAAGGCACCAAGAATTTCCTAAGAGTCTTTTGTAGTGAGATTTTTTAACATCTTATAAGTTTTCTGACTGCAGAATATGGATTAAGCTATACCTCCAGTTTTTATCCTATAGCATGTGCACACGTTGTCTGTACTAGACTTATTCACTAGTTGTGAGGAGGATAAAAGATTTGATGGGGGAGGTGTATAGACAAATTCTGGAGAAGCCAAATCAATATTTCCATTATGATTAGGGCTCAGAGTAACCACCTTGACTTTAAGAATGCTTTTTCCTAAGTTATGATTCATGGCCTTATGACAGAGAAAGAAGAACAAAGCAATACAATTTTAACACTCAGTATCAGATGATTTTGAAATTTATGTTGGACCCGACTTGTCTAGTAGCAGTTGGGAAAAGTAGAAAAATATTCAAAATATTTAATATTTAAGACATATTAATAATATTTAATTAATTAATTTAAGAAAAAAATTAATACTTTTATTTAATTACACTCCAGTCATTACTCCCCTTCAGGTCTGCCCTCCCACAGTTCTTCATTCCATTCCTCCTCCCTGCTGTCTCCAAGAGAATGTCCCCCAACCCTGCCAGGCTTCCCCACTTCCTGGGGCCTCAAGTCTCTCCAGGTTAGGAGGTTCTCCTCTCACTGAGGCCAGACCAGGCAGTCCTTGGATGTATGTGTGCCAAGGTCTCATATCAGCTGATGTATACTGCCTGGTGAGTGGCTCAGTGTCTGAGAGATCCCAAGGGTCCAGGTTAGTTGAGATTCCTATGGGGTTACCCTTCTCCTCAGCTTTTTCCAGCTTTTTCCTAATTCAACCACAAGGGTTTCCATTTCCGTTCATTGGTTGGGTGTAAGTATCTGCATCTGATTCTTTCAGCTGCTTGTTGGGCTTCTATGAGGGTAGCCATGGCTATGCTAGGCTCCTGTCTGTAAGCATACCATAGCATTAGTAATAGTGTCAGACGTTGGAGCTGCCCCTTGAGATGGATTCCACGTTGGACTGGTCACTGGGCCTCATTTCCCTCAGCCTCTTTTCCATTTTTGTCCCTGCGGTTCTTTTAGTTAAGAACAATTCTGGGTCAGACTTTTTAACTGTGCGATGGCAATCCCATCCCTCCACATGATGACCTGTATTTCTACTGGGGGTGGACTCTAAAAGTTCCCTCTCCCCATTGTAGGAAATTTCATCTGAGGTTCCCCCCTCCCCCTTGAGTCCTGAGAATCTCTTACCTCCCAGGTCTCTGGCACATTCTAGAGGGTCCTCCCACCTTCCACCCCAAGGTTGCGTATTTCCATTCATTCTGCTGGACCTCATGGCTTCTTTCCTGTTCTCCCCCACCCAGAGACCTGATCATGTTCTCTTTTTGCCCTTCCCCTCCCCTCTCCCACCCAGGTCTCTGCCTCCTGTGATTGTTTTTTTCTCCCTCTCAAGTGGGATTGAAGCATCCTCACTTGGGCCCTTCTGCTTGTTAACCTTCTTGAGTTCTGTGGATTGTATCCTGGGTATTCTGTACATTTTTTGGGGGGCGCTGATATCCACTGATTAGTGAGTGCATACAAGGGATGTCCTTTACAGTCTGAGTTACTTCACTCAGGATATTTCCGAGTTCCATCCATTTGCCTGCAAAACTCATGCTTTCCTCATTTTTAATAGCCGAATAGTATTCCATTGTGTAGATGAACCATATTTTCTGTATCCATTCTTCTGTTGTGAAACTTCTGGGTTGTTTTTCCAGCTTCTGGCTATCACTGATAAGGCTCTATGAATGTAGTGGAGCATGTGTCCTTATTACATGTTGGAACATCTTCTGGGTATATGCCCAGGAGTGGTATAGCTGGGTCTTCTGGTAGTACTACGTCCAATTTTGTGAGGAACCACCAGATTGACTTCCAGAGTGGTTGTATCAGGTTGCAATCCCACCAGCAATGGAGGAGTGTTCCTCTTTCTCCACATCCTTGCCAACATGTGCTGTCACCCGAGTTTTTGATCTTTGCCATTCAGATTGGTATAAGGTAGAATCTCAGGGTCATTTTGATTTGTATTTCCCTGATGACTAAGGACTTTGAACATTTCTTTAAGTGCCTCTCGAACATTTGAGATTCCTCTGTTGTGAATTCTGTGTTTAGCTCTATACCCCATTTTTTTTATTGGATTGTTTTGTTTTTTTGGTCGTTAGCTTCTTGAGTTCTTTATATATATTAGACATAGCCCTTTATTGGATGTGGTGTTAGTGAAGATTTTTTTCCCAATCTTTAGGTTAGGAATTGACTATTGACTGTGTCTTTGTCTCACAGAAGCTTTCCATTTTCATGAGGTCCCATTTATCATTTCTTGTTATTAGAACTTGAGCCATTGGAGTTCTGTTTAGGAAACAATCCACCTCAACGACAATGAGTTCAAGGCTCTTTCCCACTTTCTCTTTGTTAGATTCAGTGTATATGGTTTTATGTTGAGGTCCTTGATCCACTTGGACTTGAGCTTTGTGCAAGGTGACATATATGGATCTACTTTCATTTTTCTACATACCGACTTCCAGTTAGACAAGCATCATTTATTGAAGATTCTTTTTTCCTATTGTTTTGACCTCTTTTTTCCTATTGTATATTTTTGACCTCTTTTTTCCTATTGTATATTTTTTACCTCTTTTGTCAAAGATCAAGTGTTCACAAATTTGTGGTTTTTTTTCTGGGTCTTCAATTCTATTCCATTTATCAACCTGTCTGTCTCTGCACCAATACTATGCAGTTCTACATCACTATTGCTCTGTAGTAGAGCTTGAGGTCAGGGATGGTGATTCTCCCAGCTGTTCTTTTATTGTTGAGAACTGTTTTCACTATCCTGGGTTTTTTGTTTTTCCGTATAAAATTGAGAATTGCTCTTTGCACGTCTTTGAAGAACTGTGCTGGAATTTTGTTGGATATTGCACTGAATCTAAATAAACTATATTAAAACCCAAATTTAAGCACTGAGATAGATGTTTACAGAGAACACACATGATAGACATTTCTATGTGATACATTTAGGGCCTAGCGCGTCTCTTTCATTTTCTCATGTTTCAAAAGACAATTTTTTAGCTCATTTTACTTTTGTTTGTAGCATTGGATCTACCTGGTTTGCTCTATGTTCTTTCTATAAACCTATCAAAACTAAACATTTCTCTAACTTGTGATTTTTTTTTTATCAGTGAGAAATAATCTCTTGACTATAGCAGAAAAATATTCAAAATTAAAGTAGAGAAATATTCAAAATATTTGATACCAACTAAGAAATTTGAAAGAAACTATATTAGCTCTAAGTTTAAGCACTGACATGGGGATGCCCGTGCAGTAGGGTCCCATTATCTTAAGCTATGTAAACCTATAGGGCAATCCTACCTTCCATGTGCAGCAACGGCAGCCTTGCATAAAATCTCCCTTCAGTTGGCATGACTTCATTTCATATTTCCAATAGTTAAAAAAGTAATTTTTCTCTTTCAGAAAGACAGCACTTGCCTCCTACTATCAAGAAATCAAACTCCAACAACAAAGCACATCTCCCAGCAGCCATCTGGAATTGGTCCTCGCTGTGCTGTGAGCTTATTTGTAAGGACAACTCCTAGCAGAAACTATTCTAGGAATCACCTCTTCAGAGGGTCTGCAGATTTTCTTGTAAACTTTCATATCAGAAATTACTAAGCACTATCCGATCCCTTAACTTTTGTTTCCTACCGATGGTAATGTGTGTTTATAGGTCGGTCTGCGACTGACATCTGATGTAGGTTCCTTTCAATATGCAAGCTTTGACCAACAAATTTAATGTCATTCAATTTTAAGCTTTTAAAATAGACGTTAAAAATAATTAATTTTGTGATGACATATATCTACTTATAAGTAAATCTGGAAACAGACAATATCAACAATAAAACCATACAAATTAGTCCCATCTATCTTACACCCCTAGAATAATGTACAATGTATGAGTTTAGGATAAATATTAGGTTTTGTTTAGGAGTTAGGCAGAAATCGCCCCATGTGTAGGAAGAATCCTAGCTGTGAGATTTTCTCCTCTATTATCCAGTGGCAAGCACTGAGCCTGTTATGTAATGGGTGCAGATTGAATGTTTGTTTGATGCATATGTAAAAAGCATTGTCCTTTACTATCAAGGCGTTGAACATAAGAACTTTAGTGAGGACACCAAGTTTAATATTTCTGATCCAGAACACTTTTGAGGGAATTGCAGGTTTCTGCTTAGTTTTCTGCCATGAGGCCTTACTACAGTTGATTCTACAATATTAGCTAACTCTGCCTCAGTTGTTTTCTGAAAACAGTTTCATCAATATTTTATGAAAATTTCAAATATAATTTTGAATAAGAAATCAAATGTTTGAATGAGTTGACGAGAAGCCCTGGTGCTCAGTAAAATTATTATATGTTCGTATGTGTTTCCTTTTAAAAAATTATGGAAGAATTGATGTAAGCCATGCTTGAATCTAATAAAAAGAAATCCCATAGTCATAACAAAGCAGTAAGCTTGTATGGAGTTGCTTCATCCTTAGACATTAGAGTTTCAGAGTAGAGTTAGGAACCAACACCTGCTTACATGAAGGAGACATAGAAATTCTTCATGCGTTATATGAGGAGTTCATACAAGAACAGAAAAGGAAATTAACTTGAAATTCTTGGAACAATAAAGCTATGAAATATTCCATATTGAAGCAAGCCATCAAAGGACATGCTTTATGAAACATCGCAGCTGGTTGTGTGCAACACACTTTTAAGTGCTGCCCCTAGAAGCCAGGGCCAGTGTTTGAGGCCACCCTGGTCTACATAGCAAGTTCAAAGACAGCCAGGGGTATACAGAGAGATCCTATCTCCAACAAAACTAAAATGAAATAACCAATCAAATCAAACCAAACCAAACTAATCCAAACCCCCCCCCCCCAAAAGAAAGAAAGAAAGAAAAAACCCCAGGCAACAGTGTAATTGCTATATAAATATGTGAAGGCTCTAAATAAATACACCAAATAAATTATTGACTAAACTTTTCCAAAATACCTGCTAGTTAAGTAGATGAGAAAAAATGAAGCAAAAGTAAGGCAAAAATGAGTAAAATATCAATAATAGAATATGGTTTAGTTTTTCATATATTTATTTTTATTATAATGTATTAATATACCAAATATAAATTTTAATTTATGCATCTCAGTTAATATTTAAAATTATGCAAAATATAATGGATAATTTTCCCAGTATGCATTATTTTTATAAAATTTTGTCATTTATGGACAGTGTTTAAGTTATCAGATATTTATCTTTCAGTTTCTCTAAAATTTGAATATATTAATAGGTAGCTTATTTTTATTGTTTTATACATTCACAATGCCTCTGACTTTTAAATGATTCATTATTATGATATTTCTGCAGAGAACATTAGCTATTCTAAGTCATTACACTCTTACCTTCAAAATCGGACGAGTAGCCCTAGCCACTAAATATTTTCACAATTGTTTTAATTTAGGAGAATGTTTTAGGAAAGAGTTTCTATTACCAAGAAAAATATTTATCTAAAGTTTTCAAATTAATTCCTTATTTCAGTTCATTACTGTATAATCCAAAATTAATGAAAGTTCATATATAATACATGTAAGCAGAAATAAAGACATGAAACTTATTCATTATCATATATCTGAAGTTTATTGCTTAAAGAAATGTATGCTGAATATAATAGTAGAGTATCATATAATAATCTTTCCATGAGTAGCTTTTAAGTGCTCTTATGCACATGGGACTGGAGGATAGTTCTGTGATAGTGTTAACGGGCTGGACTGTACAAATCACTATGTCCATGTATGATGTTTCAAGGAAGGGATATCAAAGGATCAAGCTATAGAGGATGTAAATGTGCACAATAGAAACACCTTTATGCAAAATCGTATAAAATTACCCAAACATGAGCAAACTAATTTGAAAAAAAGCACAAGACAGAAAGCCAATTGCAACCTTTTCAGTCAACCAGAGAAGCAGTTTTGAGTGGGTGCTTCACCAGTTAGCCTTCAAATCTAAGCCTGCAGTTTTTTATTTCACATACTACTGACGGAGTTCTATCCCTTACCAGTGATTAGTCTTTGAAAACTGTTCTTTGAAAGGATTGAAGAGCATTTTATTCCATAAATTAACCCCGAGTAGGTGATGAAGTCACGAGTTTCGGTTGTTTCCTTTTCTTAGTTTTGATTTTTTGGCAGCGCGGGGATGAAATCCTGAGCGTTGCCAATGCTAGGCCAGCACTCTACACCCTGACTGCCCCTTCCCACCTTTTGTCTTGCTTTGCTTTGTTTTGTTTGAGATGGGCTCTGGTTGACTGGAGATTCATGAGCCTTTGAACTTGTGATCATCCTTATGGGTCTGACCCCTGGGTGCTGGGGTGATAGGCAGGAGCCACTAGGTCCAGTCAAAATTTTAATACCATTAATGAGAAAAATCTTTGCTCAGAGTTCATATGTCTTTTCCCTCAAATCTTTGGTTAAAGTTAAATGAGGAAGCAGAAGTAGGAGTGAAATCAAGTTTTAAAGTTCATATATTTATTAAGAAAAGTTTAAAAACTTTATGCTGAATTACATCAGCATTAGACATTACAAGGATTTGATCTGTGCAGGCCATCAAGAGAACCTACTGTTAATTTTAAAACATCAAATGTTTATTAAATAGTAAATATATCAATAAATATATTAATATAATAAATATATTAAATATTTACTAGATACATTAAAATAATTTGTTGATTATTACTGTATAAACACTTGCTTTTTTCCTCCCCTAATAGTCAATAATTAAAAAAAAATTAATTGACTATCTTATTTTTTTATATTTCAAATGTTATCCTCCTTCCCTGTTTCTCCTCTGCAAATCCCCATCCCACCCCCTCCTCCTCCTCCCATGAGGGTGCTCTCCCACCCACCCACTCCTGCATTTATTTGCCTCATGTAAATATTTGATTGATACTGACTTTAACTTAAAAAAATCTATTTTAACTAATAATTGGAACTTCATATTGGAATCAATAATACTCAATATATTAATATTTAACTAAAACAATTAACTCTATTGTCTTGGCTCTTGATTGCAAGTATGCAAAAGAAAAAAAAAAGAAAAGCCATTGGTTTGATTGCTGGGAAGATGGTATAACCAGAATTTAAAACAAGGAATCATGAAGCCTCAGTGGCAGCCACATCACGGTGATGCTGTCACATCAGTCTTCTCTCGAGGGACCTGATGTATGAGGAGTGTATTTGATGAATGCTATGACTCTCTATGCACACCTATGCCACCAAAGTGTCATGTCATGGACATGTGCACAGTGACTACAGTGCAAATAGCATGTGCTCTTACTGCTGCCCTTTGTTCTTGCTGTGGTGATCACTGTATGGCTGTCACTACTGTCCCTGGATGTGACTGCTCCTGCTCTGGTGCGGTTCCTAAGGGTATCTGTGTTTCAAGATCTTAGTTCGTGCCTCCTTGTTTGCAAATGCATAGGACTTCAACGTCTTTTCATGATTGGTAGTATATATCTCATTTTGAGTTCAGATTTTTGGTTGGTTCAAACCAAAAAATACCTTGGTTAGAACAAAATTGTATAAATATTAGATGTGCTAAATAACAGCCATGAGAGTTCTAAAATGCAAGATTAGAGGTGTGTCTCCAGTTTTATTTTTAAGGATCTCACACAGGAGTATGATATTTATATCATTTCTATCCCTTCACATCCCAGCCAGCTTCTCCTACTATTCCCTCTCAAAGTCATGATAGTCCTTATTATTATTGCGCACACATATGCACAAACACGTACTCACATATATATGTACAGACACACACAGACACACACACATATCACACATATATATGTATGTACATACACAGACACACACAGACAGACACACAGACAGACACACAGACAGAAACAGACACAGACACACAGACACACACAGACACAGACACAGACACACACACACACACACATATATATATATATATATATATATATATATATTGAGTAAAGCGTTGTTCATATGTATGTATTTAGCACTGACCACTTGGGATTAGATATACTATCAGGAGTTGACCTCCCCAGGAGATTAATTTTTCTTTTTTTATAATTATGATAAGAACACATGTTCCACTATGTTCATAGCAGCCTTATTTATAATAGCCAGAAGCTGGAAAGAACCCAGATGTCCCTCAACAGAGGAATGGATACAGAAAATGTGGTACATTTACACAATGGAGTACTACTCAGCTATTAAAAACAATGAATTTATAAAATTCTTAGACAAATGGATGTATCTGGAGGATATCATCCTGAGTGAGTTAACCCAATAACAACAACAACAAAAAACACATATGATATGCACTCACTGATAAGTGGATATTAGCCCAGAAACTTAGAATACCCAAGATACAATCTGCAAAATACATGAAACTCGAGAATAAGGAAGACCAAAGTGTGGATACTTAATTCCTCCTTAGAATAGGGAACAAAATACCCATGAAAGGAGTTACAGAGACAAAGTTTGGAGCTAAGATGAAAAGATGGACTATCCAGAGACTACCCCACCCAAGGATCCATCCCATAATCAGCCACCAAACCCAGACACTATTGCATATGCCAGCAAGATTTTGCTGAAGGGACCCTGATATAGCTGTCTCATATGAGGCTATGCCAGTGCCTGGCAATTACAGAAGTGTATGCTCACAGTCATCTATAGGATGGAACACAGGACCCCCAATGGAGAAGCTAGAGAAAGCACCCAAGGAGCTGAAGGGGTCTGCAACCCTATAGGTGGAACAACAATATGAATTAACCAGTACCCCCAGAGTTCATATCTCTAGCTGCATATGTAGCAGAAGATGGCCTAGTCATCCATCATTGGGAAGAGAGGCCCCTTGGTATTGCAAACTTTGTATGTCCCAGTACAGGGGAATGCCAGGGCCAAGAAGTGGGATTGGGTGGGTAGGGTAGCAGGGTGGGGCGGGGGGGGGGGAGAGGGTATAAGGAACTTTCGGGATAGCATTTGAAATGTAAAAAAGAAAATGTCTAATAAAAAAATAATTATGGTCATTAATTTTCTGTAGCTCTAAGCACAGGACACTTTGAAGTTTCTCCTATCCACGTTGACATGTCAACTGGTGTCATTATGCAAGTCTTGCTTAGGCATCCATGCTGTTGAGATCTCATGAATCGAACTTTCCTACAATACTTAGAGTATACTATTTTATAGGAGACTTCCTGGTACCCTGGGTTTAACAATGCTTCTGTACCTTCTTCTGTGATGTCCCCAGAAAATTAGGTACAGGTACAGGGATTATTTTTGAAATAAATTCTAGAATATGCTGTATGTGAGGAGACAGAGGAAGAGAGACAGAGAATTAAAGAGAAAGAGGAAAATCATATTTACTGAAAATCTTCATAGCCTCAACGACCTTACCCAAATTAGCAAGATGGAACACATTACATTTAAACCTCATAAACACTTTATGTAATCGGCAGTACCAAATGCCAAAATATTTTGTGAATTTTAAGTGGTAACACATTTGAAGGAATGAAAAGTCACCCTGGACTGACTAAAATGCTGGATTAAATAAAATTATAAGGAGATCATTAAGAGAGGTTTCCAACTACAGGAGTTGTGTGCCAGACTACCAAGATAACTCCAGAAGTCTGACAAGAGGATATAAATTGAATAGGAATATAAGTTGAATTTCTCCCCTTTAAAAAACATCTTTTTGATCCTAAAAGTCACTTCTGGCCAGATTTCACAGTCTAACTGATGGTTGAGTTCAATCAAGCTAACAGGATGCTTTTTCATTAAGTATAATCCTTTCCCGAAATTCAAACAAATTCTAAATTTCATTATAAAAATGTGAAAGTGTATAAATTTGAAAAGAAAATAAACATGACATAAGTTCATAATTAAAATAATCAAAACAACCTTGACCCGCTGGAAGCTCTATCTTTGGGTATGCATTTCTTTCCAGTGCTTGCTGATTAACGGGGAAGGGGGAGACTCTTCATCTGGTCTTGATAGCATATTGTTAGGAGGGGGATTAGCTTGCTGGATAGTTACCTACTGCGGTATTACAATGGCAGACCCCAAAGAAACAGAGTCCATGGTATTTCCACTATTGTTAACTGGAAATTTCACTCAGTTCCATATTCGAAATTTAAAATTCGATATTGAAAATTCACAGCAAACATGTTTTCCATTGTGAACTTCTGGGCAATTAGGAAGTGTGAATTGTGTGACCTTCCAGTCAAGTTCTTAGTGGTGAAGACTAGAAAAAAAATTACTTTGTCTTAGAATTAAGTGTGGTGAGCTTTGTTTATATGACATCTGCCTGATTTGATAACTATATGGATAATCTGAACAAAAGATGTTCTCTTACTATCATGCAAAAATGACAGTTTTCTAAGCGTTTAAGTCCATGCCATGATTAATTTTTCATGCTCAGATGCTTTGGTGTCCAACTAACATAATTTGGATAGATGAGAGTGGTGGACGAGTTTTTTCTCTGCCTTACTTTTCAGTAGTCTCAATTTGCTTTGAGGTGCCCAGAGTTTATTTTACTAGAGGAACATTAACAGAGAACAAATTATATTCCATTAATGCCTCTACTCAAGTGGTGACGTATGTTTCATAATTCATAGCATACTCCCTCAGTTAAATACAAATTACTGTATTGTCAGTTTACAAGAAGCAAAGCAGGCATTAGAAAACGGCCAATACGCACATGATCATAGACAAAGAGAGGAATTTTCAATAACAATATTATTATCAATCTATAAGCATCTTGTAACTCACTTCATCTTTTACACGTGTTATTATCAGAGAGAAATGACAAACTGCAATGTTTTCTGAGTCAAAATCACTTCTTAAGGCCAGACATAATAATTTAAAATTGTCACAGTATAAAAACAGAGTGACATTTAATCACTGCTCTCAAACACTGATTTATGACTGAAAGAGCTTATCCTAATGTTAAAAATGTCTGTTTTAAAAGCTAAACAAAGAATTTTCAACTGGGGAAACTCAAATGGCGGAGAAGCACCTAATGAAGTGTTCAACATCCTCAGTGATCAGGGAAATGCAAATCAAAACAACACTGAGATGCCACCTCACACCAGTCAGAATGGCTAAGACCAAAAACTCAGGTGAGAGCAGATGCTGGTAAGGATGTGGAAAAAGACGCTACTCCATTATAGGTGGGATTACAAACTGGAAGAACCACTCCGGAAATCAGTCTGGTGGTTCCTCACAAAATTGGACCTGAGGACTTATATAGTCCTAAGTATATACCCAGAAGATGCTCCAACATGTAATAAGGACACATACTCCACTATGGTCATAGCAGCCTTATTTATAATAGCCAGGAGCTGGAAAAACCCAGATGTCCCTCAACAGAGGAATGGATACAGAAAATATGATACATTTACACAATGGAATACTACTCAGCTATTAAAAACAATGACTTCATGAAATTTGCAGGCAAATAGATGGAACTTGAAAATATTATCCTCAGTGAGGTAACCCAGTCACAAAAGAACATACATGGTATGCACTCACTGATAAGTGGATATTAGTCATCCCAAAGATAGTCACCAATCCCAGACGCTAGCTATTGTGGATGCCAACAAGTGCATGCTGACAGGAGCCTGATATAGCTGTCTCCTGAGAGGCACTGCAAGAGCCTGACAAATACAGAGGTGGATGCTCACAGCCAACCATTGGGCTGTGTTCGGGGTCCCTGATGGAGAAGGGACTGAAGGAGCTGAGGGTATTTGCAGCCCCATGGGGGAAGCAACAGTGTCAACAGGCCAGACTTCCAGGAGCTCCTGGGGACTGGACCACCAACTAAAGAGTACACATGGAGAGACCCACGGCTCTGGCAGCATATGTGGCAGAGGATGGGAGTGGGAGGAGAGGCCCTAGGGCGTGAGGGAGTTCGATGCCCAGTGAAGGGGAATGCCAGGTTGGTTGGATGGGTGGGTGAGCAACCTTATAGAGGCAGGGGGAGGGGTGACAGGAATAGGGGGGTTCCAAAGGGGAGACCTGGAAAGGGGAAAACATTAGAAATGTAAATAAAGAAAATATCTAATAAAAATATATATGAAGAAAAATGTCTGTTTTAATTAAGATTTTGAGTTGTGTACTATCCTCAGACACTGTTTCAATATTTACTATCTGTTTTGCCATTCCTTCTGTAATGGTCATTTTATTCTCCTGCTTCTTACCATCTCCCACTGCATCACTTACTGCACCCCCACCCTGTTTTTGAATACTCAGTTGTCACGCCTTTGCCTCCCAAATACTTGGATTTTAGGCATGTTCCCTCATAGCAGACCCCTTTCATCAACTTCAAGAACATCTAACATGTAGTAAGTACCTTAAATTTTTACTTATCTTCATGGATAAGTTTCCTTATCCAGTGCCACGTCTACTTAAATCTGGATAGAAATCTGAACAGCTGAATGGCGATTTAACCGCTTTGAGACTCAGTTTCTCCATTCATCTATCACAAACTTGAACTGAACATGAATTTGGAGACATTTCATGCCTCTGGAGTTTGTGATAGCTATAAAACCGAATTGTACAAAATATATAACTGTCTTGTGAATTCCTTTTCCTTCTTTATTAATCTTTGACCATCTCGTTTGCATTTGGCATTTTAAACTCAGGAGAAATGTGAATGAAGGAAAAACCTTTCTACAAAATGATACTTAGAAAAGTTGAATTTGGAATTAAAAGTAAATTCCTTTTTAAGTTAGCTGGGAATGAACAAACAAAAACTGAGGCATTAGGATGGCAGTGTATACAAGAACAAATTTTTATACATACTATATGCAATCTTCAGGTATTACAAAGAGAAGTATGGGGAAGGCTTTGGAATAGTAAGAGAGTGAATAGTCTGCTCTAATCCAAGGTGAACACACCTCACGCAAAGGATGTTTGACTCTGGAACAATAAGTACATGTGATATAAGCCATTTGGAAAAATCTCCCTTATGGGTATTAGAAATAATTGTTTCTTCCTTATGTTTTACCTTAAGTACCACTAATGTTGACAGTATTTTTATTGATGTATGAAGATAACGCTCTTTTGGTTTTTTTTTTCCCTTAAAATCACTCCAGAGTCTGTCTGTTTACACAACTCAATACTTTCCCCAGATCTAGAAGCTGCTTGCCTTTCTTCGTTCACCTAGAAATGATCTCAAGAATCTTTCTGACCCATTTTTTTAAACATTCATCTTGTGACTTCATCACACATGCCAGGAAATAGCCTGACCAGATGCAGATAGAAAACATTACTCTGTTTTAACGCCGCTATTTAAATTTCAAAGAAGAGGAAATGATCTTTAATTGTAGATTGAACTGTCCTTTGCAGGTGCAAAGAGAAACTTTGGCTGCCTCGCTTAATAACCTGTGCCAACAGGTCAAAGGTGAATCAAAAGGAGAGTGTAATTTAATAAACGACGGAATTATCTTAGTGTTGCCTAGAGAAGTTCATGAGTGTTTTGAAGGAAGGACCATTACATTAGGATAACAAAAGGAGCTTCTATTAGCTAACTGCCGGACACCAGAGAGGTGTAAAGGTAGTTTCTTTCTAAAGAGATATCTGATGAATCTTTAGCTCTTGCCAAGAAAACAATTAAAGTTTGTTGTTCTTCAGGGTCTGGGTTTGGAAGCCACCTGTGTCTGTAACTTCTGGGGGGGGGTGGGGTGGGGAAGAGAGAGAGAGAGAGAGAGAGAGAGAGAGAGAGAGAGAGAGAATGTTTTATTGATGTAGGAAGAAAAATAAAGCAAGATGGGATTTAAATAACACTTGCTTCTTGGTTTCCTATGCTAGCTGATGTCGAGGTTGTTTCTTCTAGTCCCCCCAAAAGAGCAATAAAACTCATTAGTGTACATCCATGATTGACTGTGTGCTGGTTTAAATTCTTGAATGTAGAGGTTTTTTTTTTTTATCAGATTCTTTAATTTCAATGGTTTCACAATTGCTTTAATATTTCTATACATTTTTGAAAAATCGTATGACTTAGAAGATGGGCTGTTTTTCTGTGAAGTACTTTTTTTTTTTCTTTGCTAACATGAAGTTTCTAGAGTAAAAAGCTCTGTATGTGTTAAGGATTCTAAAGGCAGATTGATTGGAATTTCCTGTACAGAGTTGACATATTTCAAACCAGGGTCAGAATGATCTCGGGTCAATTTTAGTCCTTTTAATATTTATTCATTGCTTTCCTTTGTATCTCACCTTACACAGTCTAACCTTCAGATAGGCACATTGGAATCTATTAACTTTCCAGATCAGTAGGTAAGAATATAACGAGATGATATGCCAGGCCTGTTGTGTTAGCCTTGCTTGGCTGTACTCTGCCTGCCTGATGGCCACGAAAGTCTTGGAAAATGTCTTGATTCCCTTTGTGACTATGAAATTCACGTAGCCATGTTATCCAGAGCAGTTTATATCCACATCCTAGGCCACACTCATTTATATCAAGTTCCATACAAACAATTTTATTATTCTTGTTGAGGTGATAGCTGTGTTCTGGGGGCCATAGAAAAACAGATTGTCCTAGACTTATTGTGAAAATAGAAAGGGATTATTTTAAAAGGAAGATGCCAAGATTATTAATACGTTTTGTCTTTATTTTTGTCTGGGTTTTACCACAGAGCCTAGACAAGCCTTAAGCTTGTCATGTAGTCCAAGCAGACCTTGATGTAATATTACTTCTGTCTACACAGTGCTAATGTAGCCCAGGCAGACCTTGGACTCATAATACTCCACTTTCTGTCTGAGGAGTGTCAGAGAGACAGGCATGGGCTACTGTGCTAACTTAGGAAAACTTCTTTAAAATGATTTTGTGAGAAGCTAAAATAATATGATTGTTAAGAATATTAGAAAGTTAGTTTTATGTTAAGATCAACATTTGGAAAGGCAAGGTCTATATGTCTTGTGTTAATTTTTCATATTACATTTTATACTATATTAGTGTGTGAGCATGTGGTATATTATATATATCACACAAACACACACTATATGTAGATACATAAACACACACATATTTATACACAAACTGTCATAACTTTTGGGTTAATTTCTGAAGTACTTAGAATAGTCACATTTCTTTCACTCTTTTCTTCACCTTCCTTCCTTCCTTCCTTCCTTCCTTCCTTCCTTCCTTCCTTCCTTCCTTTCTTTCTTTCTTTCTTTCTTTCTTTCTTTCTTTCTTTCTTTCTTTCTTTCTTTCTTTCTTTCTTTCTTTCTTTCTGATAACATTTGAACCTGAAGCTTGACCCATGTGAAGCAAGAACTCTTTCATTGAAAGACCACCCAACTACCTCCTTATAAATATACAGATAAGTAAAACCACTCTAGCTTCCCAGGAAAAAATGTTCAGGCAATTATATTTTAATAATTTGACTTTCATCTGTATAGGGTGACATGGGTGGCTTTTATGGTAATAATTTGTTGAAATGGGACTGGTAAAACAGCTGTGCTGTAAGAACACATACTGCACTTACATAGGACCTGGGCCTGATTCTCACCACATACAGCAGGCAGCTTGCAACTCTGTATAACTTTGGCTCTAGGGGAGCCAGTGTCCACTTCTAGCTTCCAAGGAGACCTGCACTCATGTCTGTGCATGTATACACACACACACACACACACACACACACACACACACACACACACAAGCATGTGTGCACACACACAATTAAAACTTAACAAACCTTAAAAAAATAAAAAATAAGTTATTGATCATTCGTGAATTATCAGATGTTTTGACCAGTACTTGCATATTAATATTTGCTTTGCAAAATACTTCTAGTGTATGTATAGTTGTATTTATTTCACAGGTGAAGAGGCAGTCTTAAATAATTTGCATAAGTTATAACGTTAGAAAATATCAGAGCTAGACTCAGTTTCTAACACCATACCAGAAACATGATGTTTCCTGCCTGAACGTCGCTGCCTATGGATTTGTTAGGCTTCCTAACATAAAGAAACCTGGACACAGTCAGCTGTTACATAGTACAATAAATTAAAACATGCTTTCATGAGATGTCCATACAATGTAACTCAACTTCCTACATTACTCTAATTTCTTTGATAATTGACCTTTCAGTTGGTTTTTAAAACATAAAGAAAATGTGTGTGCTTTAGGAAAATGATGAGTTACAAATCCCATACTTCAAATACTTCTAGCTTAAGGAATATTAGAAAATAACATTTTTTTTCAAGTCCAACATTGATTTTTAAAATCTAGTGAATGATTTTTACGCCCAACAACTTTAATGCTCTTTCCCCTTTCTTACGCACATCCAATACTCTGGATAGACATAGGTTTGAAGCACCCCTGCACTAGGGGCTTCATAAACATGCTGTTTATATTAAGTGTTTTGTGTTTGATTCCTGTATATGAGCATCTGTGTTTTACCTCAAATACTTAAAATTGTTGACATAGCAATTTTGTTAGACCCAGAAGTGTGGGAATGTGTACGTGTGCATGTGTGTGGGTAAAATCAACAAACTTGACTGTGAAGTAGAGGAAAGTTTTAGAATGGAGTTGGGAAAATGGAACGCAATTTGAGAAAAGAGGTGCAGAGATCTGGGTGAAAGAGAAAGGTTAGGAAGATGAGCGGAAAGCTTTGGAAGGTATGTTGGACATGACTAAAAACAGATGCCGCCGGCAGCAGGACGAGATCGAGCAGGGAGGATGGCGGTTCTGAAAGTTATTTATCACTCAGAATAGAGAAGCAGAAATCAGACAGCCTTAAGTCCAGGGGGTGGGGAGGGGGAGCAAAGGCGGGAAAACGATCCTTCTTACTCTGCATGGGAAATAACAAGCCTGAAGTCAAACCTGGTTGAGAGTGTACCAGAGGACCAGGGTTCCTCACGGAATAGGGCTGATGTTAGTGGACGGTAGTGGACGGGGCTACCGGAGAGCAACAGAAAGTCCTGACTCATAAGCTGCAGGCTGAATGAGTATCTGTTGAGGGTTCAATGAGGTTTGGTGTTGCTTCATTACTCGCCACCCAGTTTTCTGCGAGGAGAAATGTGGGCGTGGGACAGAAAAACGTGAAAGGCATGATGGGTGATCAAAACTGATGACATTTGTGATATCAGCGATCTAAGTAGACTTCTGTACCCCCTTCTTCTTCTTCTTCTTCTTCTTCTTCTTCTTCTTCTTCTTCTTCTTCTTCTTCTTCTTCTTCTTCTTCTTCTTCTTCTTCTTCTTCTTCCTTCTTCTTCTTCTTCTTCTTCTTCTTCTTCTTCTTCTTCTTCTTCTTCTTCTTCTTCTTCTTCTTCTTCTTCTTCTTCTTCTTCTTCTTCTTCTTCTTTCTTCTTCTTCTTTCTTCTTCTTCTTCTTCTTCTTCTTCTTCTTCTTCTTCTTCTTCTTCTTCTTCTTCTTCTTCTTCTTCTTCTTCTTCTTCCTCTTCCTCTTCTTCTTTCTTCTTCTTCTTCTTTCTTCTTCTTCCAGTTGGAAATATCATAAGGCAATCTTATAGATCTTTATATTTCAGTGTAGCAGCTGTTAGCTGGGCACTGGGGCGTATGGTGTGAAGAAATCTGAGCTGACTAGGCAGTTGAAGCAAGATGATCCCCAGAACCCAGTAGTTTGTCTCTGACACTAATACATACTTTACTCGTATTAATAAATTATAATAATCAGTAAGGAAGATAACTAAAATTAGATTTAGTTCTGCTCATAATTTGATTTTTTCCTGGAATAGTTTGTATAAATATTAAACAAAAAACAACACTGAGCTTAAAGAAAAGCATTTTAAATCATGAATCAAGGATTCAAAATAATTATTCTTTTAAATGAAAAACCTTGTAAATGATTTAAACTAGTGAAAATTTAGTCAGCAGTGTTAATATTAGCTCATTTTAAGAAATAATCCAAGCCTTTCTAGATCGGCATAAATTGCAGAAAATGAAGATGTTACCTGTCATTATGATTACATTTGTGTTTGTTTTCATAGCAAGAAAATGGGCATCCCACATTGAAAAAGCATACTAATATTGCTAGCTATTTATCAAATATGATATTTTAAATTGTAATATTTTATTTTTAATGTGTAAAAAATTAAAATTTGGCCATTGTCATATACATTGATCTGAAAGTGTTACTTATATTAGCTAGTTCAATGCATCTGGAAGAAAACAATTGATGAAGACTAATCCTTTTAGAGTCAGACAGCTGCGGGTATTCTGTTGAATGGAAAACATGAATCAAATAAAATGAAAGCAGTGTGCAACCTACCAAATTATCCTTTCCAGGCTTGCTTCATGATTTTGTATAAGCAAAATATCTTGAATCAGACATGCAGTGTAATCAACAATTCTGTAAATGTGCCATGGTTTTCTGAGGCTCTTCTCTTTGTTTGCACAGCTGCTTTCTAGAGAACTCTCTCTCATATAACTGAAAGTACTGTTGCTGTTCATTTCAATGTAGGGGCCATATCTAGGAAGACAGTGCCTGGCAGCAATATTTTATCTACAGAAACTTGATGCATCGTTTCATTATCACTGATAAAGTCAATGTTTGTGAGTCACTCAGCATCCTACTACACTGTGACTTTATAAACAAGGAAAGGACCGTTTTCAAGTTTTTGTTGTTATTTCTGTCAACTTGATATAAGCTAGAGTTATCTGAGACGAGGGGCCAACTGAGAAAATGCCTCTATAAGATTCGCCGGCAGGCAAGCCTGTGGGTCACTTTTTAAAATGAGTGATTGATCTGGTAGGACCCAGCCCATTGTGCATGGTGTACCTGGGAAGGTGGTCCTGTGGTGTATAAAATGTCAGGTCCAGCAAGCCAGGGGAAGCAAGTTGGTAAATACTCCTTTATGGCTTTTGCTCCAGGTCCTGACTCCAGTCTCCTACTCGGCTTGAGTTCTTGCCCTTATGTCCTGTGATGATGGCCTATGATATGGTACTGTAGACTGAAATAAAACCTTTCTTTTCCATGTTGTTTTTGGCTATGGTATTTTATCACAGCAATAGAAACCTAATTAATGACAAACTATTTATGCAAAATTTTACCCAGAAACTTTAGTGTACAATACTCCAGAACAAAATGAGCTTCAATCATTTGTTAGAAGCAAATCATAAAGCAATCAAATCACTATATCTCAAATCTTTATCCCAAGGGCTTACTGAACCCATATTGAGAAGCCAAATGTTGTAAAGTTGAACAGCTGACTACATGACTGATTGTAAGCACATGCATGTTGAGCAAAATGCATTGAAGTCAATTATTATACAGTACTAGCATGCAGGGAGTAGTAAGACTATAAATGTGCCCCACTTAAGAAGTTTGGGGGAATTTAACTTTCTATCTTTGCCTCAACATTTGCAACAATTATCTGCTGAAATATGGATTAATAAATGATTAGAAATTAACAGCAAAATATGTAGCTCACTATAATTTGACCAATTTCAATATATGAACATCAAGATAACATATAACTAGTAGAAGTCAGAGAAGACCAATATTTATAAACTCTTAAACTGTGCATCATAATTTCATAGTTCTATAAGTGAACATGAATATCCCAAAACTTTAACAATAGTAAAATTTATTTTAAATTGAGTATGCATGTTTTGTGTGTTTCTTTCTACGTGTACGTGTTTGCGTGTGTGTTTCTGTGTCTGTTCATGAGTGCTGGTACCTATGGACTCAGAGGCATGTGATTCTTCTGAGCCCAATGTTGTGGATAGTCCTGGTCTTGTATTTTGATGCTAATTCCACTTTCCCAGGAGGCATTGTGGATGAGGAGTGAATCACATATACAGGCGACTTCTTGTGTACCTGCTCCCCACCTTAACTTGTAAAATAAAGGCTAGAGCCAGTGATTGGACAGTAGAAGGGAAGGTGGAGCTATAAAGTTTGTGGGGAGAAGGAGGAGGGGAGAGGAGAGAGTGGAAGGAGAATGGAGGAGAAGCACATGGCCTGAAGAAACCACAAGTAATAAGGGGTTCCACAGATGGGGAATATAGTAGTGTAGTGGTAGATCTGCCGAATGTAGGCGTGAAGCTTGTATTCATATTTATTGTTGTGTTTTTTGTTGACGGGACTTATTTGGGTTGGAGATTGAGTGCAACAGGACAAAGTTATAGGCAGCTGTGAGTAGCTTAATGTGAGTGCTATGAACAGAACTCCTGCCCTTTCTAAGAGTAGTACATGTTTATTGCTGAGCTGTCTCTGCAGCCCAATAAATTATGCTCCAAAGTTCAAAATCAAATGTGTGGTGAATCTGTGGCATTTCTGGCAATATACCTATTATATCACTTGGTGTCATGGAAGCCATGGTTATGTGTGCATGACATCATACAACACAGTCCCAAGAATTGTTGCATAAAACACCTAGGCTTACAATTGAAGCAATTATAAGTTTTGAATTGCAGTGTTAATTATTGTCTGAAGGTTTATGCTCTAAGGGAAACAATATGATGTAATTACAGGAAACAAAAATCTTAATATTTTCTAGTGTCTGTCATTACTCAGTACATAAATATTAAATTAGCAGCAGTTTTAAGAAATCAAATATTCTAACACAATATTATTCAAACATATTAATTTTTCCTTATATTTCCTTATTTTTTGTTCCTACCCTCTACTTAGTAGTGTATCTAAGTACTCTCATGTTTTACTTTTGTGCCCTTTTTAATTAGTTTAATTTGTTTTTTGATGGCTTCATTATGAGGATATTTGTTCTGATTTTGTTCTCCCCAGGATATTTTTCTTGGTGCCCTTTCTGCCTTTTTCTTTCTTTCTTTCTTTTTTTTTTGCCTTCTTTATTATAACCATGCTTTTTCTGTCTCCTCATTTCCCAACACCTTCATATCATTTGTTTACTATTTCCATACTTCCTCTAGATAACTTTTAAGTTCAACCTGCATTATACATTGTATTGCCATTTCTAGGTTCATTATTGGTTAGCTATTAGTAGTTTATAATGGATTTTATGTCTACAAAATATTTCATGTGGTTTGATGTTGCTTCTTGCAGAGCAGTTACTTTCTTTTTTGATGAATGGTGCTGGAGGTTGGAAAGCTAAGAGTAGGATCGTGAATGATAATACTGCCCTCCCCTGTCACATTCAGAACAAATATTGAAATCAACACATGCACAAATAACAGCACAAAACCACAAGAAACATGGCAAAAAACCAAGGCAGTAACACTCCTCCAAAAACTCCCAATGTTCAACTACTGAACTCAAAGATATAAAATGCTAGGACAGTTCACAAGGTTTTTGATATAATGGTCAGTGACCTGTAAGATGATTAATAATGTATGTTCAATAAAGGCCCAGGGAAGGAAGTCAGCAACATACAGTAATAAAATGTCAGTAAAGTGTGTGAGAAAAACACAGCAACACTGAGGAAAATTTTACCAAAGACTTGAGAATGTTAAACAAACCCAACTAAAAATGTCAGAGGTGAAAAACTGAATCACATGGAAAACACAGTGAAAGGCACCAGCAATGGACTTGATCAAGCTAAAGAAAGACTATGCGGACTAGAGAGCAAGGTTGAATAAATACTACTCAAACATCAACTAAGAACAAAGAAGAGCGTGCCTACCAGTATAATAAGTAAGGATTACACATGAGGAGAAGATCTGAGAGAAAACCCAAAGCTGTGGAGAATCCATTCAATGAAACAATAGCAGAAAATCCCCCAAATTTAGAAAAAGAGATAAACACTCACAACAGGAGGCATGTTTAGAAATCAGAACAAGCGTAACAGAGAAGAGCCTCATTGCTTCATAATATTGTCAATGTGGCAAGCATATAAAGCAAAGTGATAACATTAAGAATTGAGGGGGAAACATGGACTCACCCACAAAGACAGAAATACTGGAATAGCATCTATCTTCTCCTTAGCAACTTCCCAAAACAAAAAATGTAAAGAATGTTTGTATTTCAAGAGCTGAAAGTGAAAACAAGAACAGCATCCACCAGAATAGCATCCTCAAACCTGCTAAGCAAGAATCCTTTATGCAGTCAACCATCTCTTAAAAATGATGAATAAATAAGAACATGTCAAGATAAGGAATTTTAAGAACAATAACCAAGCACTACAGAAGATACTTGAAGGAATCGTATATACACAAGAGAAAGACGGTTTCAACCATTAGAATTGAGGAGAGAATAAATTTCACAAAGGAACAGATGAACAAAGAAAGATTAAGAGGAAAAATTTCAGGTCAAACAAGTAGTATATCTGCTAGTCTTTCCCATGAGCAGGCAGTAAGACTAGCAATAATTCGTCTGGGCTTGTTAATCTTAAGTGTTAACTTGATGAAATTTCAAATTACTTGGGAGATGAGCCTCTGAGTCTTCCAGGATGTGATTATTTTTATTCATCTTTATTTGGTTAATGTGAGAAGACCCACTTACTGTGAGTTGTCATGATAATCTGGATTGGGATTCTAAACTCTCTGGGAAGGAGAAAATGTGTTGAATAGAACCTCATTGTTTTGTTTCTTGAATATGGGTGCAAGGTCTCAATAATTTGCAAGAATGGAACCAAGAGGGAAAAAAATTCCATTTATAAAAGTCTTGGCTTTTGTGAATGGTTTGCCATGGCCATGAAGAGATGCAACTAATCTTTGTATATTTATTTCACATGCTGAAACTTCACATAGTTTACTTTTAGATTTCACTGATGTTCTAGTAGGGTTTTCAGGGTTTTTGCTGTGGGGAATTATGTCACTTATCAAAACAAGGAAGTAACTGAGACAACACTATTGACAGAATGTCACAGAACTTTGTGAAGTTTTTAGTTAATGTCAGCTTACTGGTCCAATAGACCATCGAGGTTATCACAGCACACTTATTTAGTCTCTATACTTGAATCTATCAAATGTGTGACAAGGGACTCGTGTTCACCCCATGACTTTAGCTGGCTTAATGCATATTATAGAAATTCCATACTGAATCATGACTTTTCTTGTTCTTTCTCATAAAGAATGTATTTCTAGAGCATTAGAAACTGTGTTATCATATATATATATATTTTATTTTAAAAAATGTATATTACTCTCTTCCCATTCATTGTCCTTACCCCCTCCATGTATGTCCTCACTTCCTCTCAAAGGCATGCAGCCTGTTTCTTTTTGTGATTACATGTATATACAAATCCATAAATGAATAAATACAATCTACTGGGTTTAGTTTAGTGTCACATGTATATATATATATATATATATGACTTTCCAGCTGAGCACTTGGAATTGGAAAAACAATTAGATGACCATTCCTGAGGATCACTAATTCTCTCTTTCTCGGTAGTCATTCATTGCTCAAGTTTTGTCTAGAGGTAGAGCCCTATGAGAGTTTCTTCTTACCTATTACCCTGTCTTTTGATCTTGTTGTTGCTGTTGTTTGGCAGCCACATTTTCTTGGATGCAACTACCTTATTATTTCTAGGAGATACAATTTCCCAGAAGACTTCCTGGTCCTCTGGCTCTTCCAATTTCTTCATACCTTCTATGATGTTCCTTAAAATGTAGATGCAGAAGTTGGGTGGGTAGATGAATATGTTTGTCTTAGAATGCTGCAATCAGTTATTCCTTGTGTTTTAGCAAGATGTGTGGGGTTTGTTACGGTCTCCACATGCTGCAATGAGAAATGGTCCCTAGCATCCCCGTGCACTGCTCCCAAGATGTGGCATCTTAAGCCTCTGCTCTAAGACCCACTGGCAAGAGGACTTGGAAACTGTCCTCTGTGTGTGGTCTTGGCTTTGATGACTGTGGAATTTTCAATATCAATCTCAAGCTCACACAGGACCACTTGTCAGTGCTAGCCAGTAGCAGGCCCTTTCAAGGACCTTCTGGACTTTCACCAGTGGCATCATTCTTCTAGCCTGAGACAGAGATGAAGGATTTCATCCATGTTGGATATATGTTGTACCTCAAAGTTCTGGAAACATCCTAACCATAGCCAGAGAAGATTTCCCAGTAGAACCCTGCAGCATTTTCTAAACAAATGTTCCTTGGCTGGTGAGATGGTGCTTTAACATTTATATTAGCATGGCATTATGAGGAATTTTTGTGTGAATAAACTGAACATATTAGAATAACAAATTTGTGTGGCTATCCTATTTGCAAAGTACTTCAAAAGCTCACTGGTAGTACTCTCTTCAGAAATCACGCCTGAACTAGCAACTGGCTAACTACTCAGAGATAATGAAACCATGTGTTTTAGAGAAAAACCTACAGCTACATCACTGAAATTGCATAATTCTTAAAATATTCTTAATATTTAACCTGATAACCAAAGATATGTAGTTCTCATCAAGAAAACTTTTCTTTGCAAAAGATAGAGATCATCAGAGAAAATCACCACCAGTCAGCATGCAGAGCTGTAGAGCCCAGGCACAACTGACTCATCTACAGCAAAAATCCTGTGCCTAAGGCCTCAGTTCTAGTAAAGAACTATAGACAAATACAGGTTTCTGCACGTGGGGTAAATAGTCTTCTCCAGGGATGAACATACCATTTGTATCAAATACCAATAGTTAGCCCTAAAAATGTAAAACATATATGTACAACTAATACTATCACACAGCATGCATGCGCGCGCACACACACACACACACCACATTCATATATATATATATATATATATATATATATATATATATATATATATATACACATACATACACACACATAGACACACAATATACCATGCACATATGCACACGCGCATGCTTCCAGGAGTGTACCAATGTGCTAAAGAGAAAGAAGAGACCATGTCTTTGAAAGATAGAAAGAGGGGTACATGGGAGAGTTTGGCAGTGGTTATGAGCACTGGCTATTCTTCTAAAGGATTCAGACTCAACTCGGAGCACCAGTCCTGAGAAAGCCAAAGCCATCTTCTGGCCTGCGTGCACCAGGCATGCACTTGGTGCATGTACACACATGCAGGCAAAACACTTATATGCACCATTTAAGAAAAAGATTTAAGGGTTTCATTTATTTCCACTTGTGAATTGTAATATTAATGTTTTACCTTATTTGTGTTACTATTGTCATTCTGAAATGTATGAATGGTTTTCGAAGAAAAAATTAAGAACTTTTCTAAATTTATCTTACTTTGAAGAATATTATACTTATTGGTGGAACATTTGAATCAACCCAAGAATAAAAGCATTAGAACAGAAGGAATATTTGTTTGTTCATTTTCTGCACTAATTGTAGCTTCACCGAGTCCAAGCTTTTCTCTTGATATTCATAATGCCTCTATAGCTATTGCAAGATAAGCTTTTGAAATAGAAATGACATTTTCTGAGTAATTCTGAAAGTAAAAACTTTCAGAAATGTTATTTTCTATGGGTTTTTACCTTTAGATTCTTCTTGCTCATTTCAGTTGTTTTGAATTCCCTTATTCTTGTCGATAGGCTAGCAGTATCTCTACCTTGCATTCCTCCTCTACCTTTCTCTCTCCTCTCTCTCACTCTCTCTTTGTATGTGTGTGGACTGGGACTGGGGGGTGGGTGGTGGGGTTCCTTGCATCTGTGAGCCAGATCTTGGTCTGTGCTTTAAAGTTTCACCTTCCAGTGCAATACACTCTCAGATATGTCTTTTCTAATTAGCCTCAAGTCATCTACTTTTACACTTTTTATTTTACTGAAGGGATCTACAAGAATGCACATATTATAAGTGTTAGAACTCAATTGTCACCAAATGAACTCATTTACCCCATCAGGATCCAGGTCCACAGGCAGTAGAGCACTACCTCTCAGACATAGCTTTGTGCTCTCTCCTAGTCCCCACCTCACTAAGCACACTCATTTTAGCCATATGGTCAGGGTCAACAACTTTTGTGTTTCATACATAAAATCATGAAACATTTAGCACTTATATGTGATTTATTTGCACTTAATATTTTCCATGTGAGATTCATGTATGCAACTGCATTCGTGCTTTATTTTCTATAAATTTTCACTATTTGTTAATTTTGAACGAATATACATTATTTATATTGTCTACTATTGATCAGCACTTGATTCTAGTTTGTGGCTATTATGGAGGAGCTGGAGGTAGTACCCAGGGAGCTGGAGGGATCTGCAACACTATAGGTGGAACATCAATATGAACTAACAAGTTCCCCCCCCCCAGAGCTCGTGTCTCTAGCTGCATATGTATCAGAAGATGGCCTGGTCGGCCATCAGTGGAAAGAGAGGCCCATTGGTCATGCAGACCTTATATGCCTCAGTACAGGGGAACGACAGGGCCAAGAAGTGGGAGTGGGTGGGTGGGGGAGTGGGTGGGGGAGCATGTGGGGGACTTTTGGGATAGCATTGGAAATGTAAATGAAATAAATACCCAATAATAATAATAATAAACTAAAAAAATACTCAAAGAATGTTTTTTTTTATGCACATATGTCTGCTGTAATGTTCTTTGTAGTGGAAATTCTCTTTTTGAATAGTAATACTAATTTAATTAACAGATACAACTAGAAAACTTAACAATGAGAATTATCTGTGCAAATTTAGCAGTACAAGAACTTTCTTTTTAATATACATTCTCTGAAGGTATTGAATCCTTCAGTTTTCATTGTGTGTATCAAATACTGATGGTATTTATTGATATATTACTCAGGTATTTAAATGGGCAATTTGTTGTATTCTGAGGGTTTGAACTAGAAACTTAACAAATCCTTTTCAGACATTGAAAGCTTGTGAAATCCACATGTGGGCATCAGGGGCATCTGTCCAGAGAGTTTACTCTTTTACTTCTGGTGACAGAAAATGGAAAAGGGTTCATTTATTGGCAAATGACTTATAGAAGTAAATATATTCACACATTAATTTGTCTATGATGTACATATAGAAAAACTGAAATGGTGAGACTGGAAGATTAAGATATGAAAAAGGCAAAAATCAATCAATATTGATATTTAAATAGTGTTATAAAATGAAATTACCCTCTATGGCTACAAGGATTCTAAAATAAACCTCTAAGTTTTAGGACTACAATGGAAGACATAGGAAAATAAATTTCTCTAGGAAGAGAATTAAATTAATTGAGTTTTATTTGTTTGTGTTTCAATTATCACTGGCACTTTTAGATGGAGAAGTTTGATTCTTTGTAGGATACCTTTGAAAGAGTAGAGATAATCAGGACGTATTTTGTAAAACTAGTATTAGGAAGACTGAAATTTAATCAATAAATACTATGGATCCCAATGACCAAATACTTAAAAGCAATTGCACTAGGATTCTCATAAGCTATGTTTCAAATAATTGTAGTAGGGGAGAATAAGTCTATCAAACTACATTAACAAAAGGGAACCACTAATAGCAATAATGTAGTTGTTCCTATATTACTTGAATAAGTTGATATATATGAAGAATTCATTGTTTTCATCATATATTAGGTTGGTAGTGGTAGGGGGATGGAGAGGTAGAAAGAGTAATAACATCAGATCTCATATCTCAATATACATTTCCTTAAGTTAGGAATGAGTGTCTACTTTCTTATGAAACTTCTATAGTTTCTTTTCAAATCCTAAACAATAGTTGATGAGTCTACTCAGGGATTCTATGAAAAGATAAATGGTAGTTAACTTAGTTACTTTTCTATTGCTACGAGAAAACAAGGTGATAAAGGCAACTTGTACAACAGTTTATTGAAACTTATCGTTTTCAAAGGGTGAGTCCATGACCACTACAGAGGGGACCATGGCAGTAGGCGGGCAAGCATGGCACTGAAACAGTAGCTCAGAGCTCAGAGCTCAGAGCTCATCCCCAAGCAAGAGGGAGAAAGCTAGCTAGCTGGAAATGGTGAGCTTTTAAAGCCTCAAAATGAAATATCAAAATGATAAGATTATACTTCCTAATTATTCCCAAGCATTTCTATCAACTGCAGGCCAAGCACCCAAATTTATGAGCCACTGAGTCTCATTTTCAATTAAATCACCACAGTGATGTAGCTGAAAACTGTGTTGTGGTGAGATGTAAATAAAGAATAACATAGGGACCTAAAGAGAAATAAGAGAATAAGTGAAATTCAAGAAGCCAGTAGATTTAGAAAGGAACTGCGTATGCTTACAGTGTTGAAGTGGTGACAAACAGAAATGAGACTACTTATAAGAGACTTTTAACTAGATGTTTAGATTCTTAGATCTAAGAAAAAAAAAGTGACAATAATAAGAACTGAATCTACCTTTGAAGCCAACATTTTCAAATTTGTTTTTCACCTTCTTAAAGATTCTATTATTTGGCTTAAGAAGCTTTTATTATTTTTTTGTAGGAATAAAATAATTGATGAAATAAAAGTAACTCCTTTTTAAATATTTTGAGCATTTAAGGTTCTGGAAACTATTAGAAATTCATATATATTACTTTAGTCTTTAACTCAGGAAACTAAATGTATCTATTATAAATATGTAATGGGTTTAGGAAAATTAATTCAAAAGATTTGTGAGGTGGCTGGAGTACATATTCTGGGTACAGTCTTATAAACCTTGTTTCTAATCACTACAAGTTAGGAAAGGTATATTCTGTGAGGACCTCTTCTAAATTCTCTACAATTTTCTTAACAGGAATTATTCCTTGAAGAGAGACAGAGAGAGAAACCGCCCCCCACCCTGGAACTCTTGGAAATTAAATAGAAGACAGAGAAAAGCTTACATGGTAACATCATACCATTGCCCCTCCAGTTTCATTTACAGCTTAATTGTGACACATTCTACAACATTTGCCATTAACACAAACATAACCACATAGAAATTAGGACTACTAGTGCTTAAAGTGCCAATTGTCCATGGATTCTCGTTCTAAAGACTGCTACTAAAACACCGTGTAAGCCAACTGCTTCTCCAAAGATCCCTACTTCAGTGGAAGATGGTGCCATTAGGCTATAATAATAAATACTTTGGTTATGTTCAAGACTGTCAGCAACAAGCTACAGACAATTCGCCTATACATTATTACACAGGTGATAAACAAAATCAATCTTACAGCCAATCCATGTGCAAAGAACAATCCCAAAATACAGTCACAGTGTCACCAGCAAGCTTTAACAAGAAGGCCCAGAGCACTCAAGGCTCCTATAACAGAGCTATGAAATCATCGTCATCATTATATTCCACATGCTCAACGACACCTTCAAAAGACTCCCTCTTGAAAAATTCATCATATCCCTCTTGGAAATCCTTGGACTCCTCTTTGTCTCACCACAAGTCTGAGACGACATCCTTAACTAGCTTTACCAGTACTTCATCTTTGGAACCTAGCAAAATAAGTTCGAGATCAAGGTTACTCCTCCCGAAGACGCAGACATCATCAAGTATTGACCTTTGCTGGAAATCACCTTCACTGGAGTCTAATCAAAGAGTCTCAACATCATCTTCAACTTCCGTGCAACATCACGAAGCACCTTCCCTGAATATCATCTGGACTACACCTTCCTTGGAATCTAATCAAAGCGAACATGACTCACAATTATGTAAATCTAAGTCACAGAAGGATTCCTCATTAGACCGCCTTTGGTCATCTTTATTAGAATCCAGTCAAAAAGCCCTGAGTTCGCCATCATTCACCAACAGACTTCAAAGAAACAGCTTTCCTCCAACTTCATCTTCTCTTGAATTCAGTCGAGTGGCTCGTAATTCACCACTACCCGACTGTAGCAAGCCTCTGAAAATTCCTGTATCAAACTCTAATAACAATGTTTTTAGTTTACCATTGTCCCCAGCAAAATCGAGAAAATCAACTCCATCACCACATTCTTTTCTGCCATCTCGGCGTTTATCAACGTGCCAGCCTAAACCTAAAATAGTGGCTAGATGTGATCCTAGCACGCGGGCCATCAACACAGCTGTTTGCCACCCCAAGGTCCAGAATACTGCTTCACTCAGTGACAAACAAAGACCTCGTCAGCTACCATCAATTCATCCTAAACCAAATCCCTCAGGTCAAAGAGTATCAAGTCCTAAGCCCTGTATCAAGAACAAAATTGCTTCAGTTCCGTGTTCCAGACTGCCAAATAAAAGTAGCGTTGAAAGAAGTGTGAAGACCGAGCCAGAGAATGAAATCTCGTGGGCCTTAGATTATAGTCATCCCTGCATTATTAAAGGCGGTAGTGTTCCTGTTGATGTTGTCAATAAAATTATCAATTCCATCTCCAAGTCTACAATCCAGAAGGATCTCTCTAGGCAAATTCTCTTTCGAAGAATGAGAGGAAAGCCAAACCCTCGTCCTGGTCCCCGCCTTTCATCAACATATTCTGTTTGTTTAGAGTGTGCTTCCGCCATAAAATCCCAGTGTAACCATCTTTCAGGAAAGAGAGATCCTCGATGCGCAACCCTCTTTGTCATACCAACACCCGAGAGCAGCACCGATGGGAAAGTAGATGTGAAAATAATCCTTATCCTTTCTCTACCAGAGAAGCCTTCCTCAACCTGTTTCCAACTTCCTATGAAAGACAGTAAATCTGAAAATAATTTAGAAGCCCTCGATGACAATCTGGACGTATTAGAGAAGATTACACAGTTTTTCCCTGCATCCGAATCTGATTTTATCCAGGGGCTCAAGACAAAGCGAAAGTGTTTGGCTGTATCCTCCGAGAGCAAAGATTTAAGCCAAGAGCCCCAGTCTATTGACTGGCTGCTGTATGTTAAAAATAGTAATGGTATTCAGCTCGAAACCCAGGTTCAAGGCCCATCCTCCTCCTCTTCTTCCTCCTGCTCCTCTGTTTCCTCCTCCTCCTCTGCTTCATCTATTGGCCGTCCCTCTCCACCCACTCCTTGGGTAGATCCCACTCCGGTTCCGGTTTCAGGATATGTTCTTGCAAAGGTGAGAAGTTATCACAGGTTACCTCCAGGGACCTCCTGGCTTGAGTTCATAAGGGGTTCAAGTTCTGACACCATCAAACTAAGACAATCACCACCAGTCAAAGCCAAGCCTGTGAGGTCTCACAACTCGAAATGCTTGAAAAAGGGGAAAAGGGAAACCAGTGCGCTGCTCAGATATTTCCAAACAAAGTTTCAAAATGAGAAATCCTGATTAAATCAACTTTCTGTCTCTTTGAAACCAATGATTTTTCTAGTTCTTTGACACAAATGCCTATTTCCTTTACCATGATTGTTTATACTCTTGTTAAAAATTATGATTCTGTATATTAGCTGGCAAAGCATCTGCTCAAGGAGAAATGTTATTTTTTGAATTTATTTGTTAGCTGGAGGATAAACTTGTATCTTCTGAAAGCTGAACCCTGAATTCAACATTTCTAACAGAATTTCTTGCTTATTGCAGAAACTGTGCAAGTGCTACTAAATAAGTTTATGGTCAAATATTAGAAATATTTCTCTTACCTGGTTCTGAACATTGTTATTCTCCTTCATACGATATATTAATAGCAGTATTTTTTGGTTATTTTATTTATTTACATTTCAAATCCTTCTTCCCAGTTTCCCCTCCACAAACTCCATATACTCTCCCACTCCCCCTGCCTCTATGAGGGTACTCCCCAACCTGCCCACCCCACTCCTGCCTCAGCTCCCTAGCACTCCCCTACCCTGGGACATAGAACCTTCACAGGACCAAGGGGCTCCCCTCCCAGTAATGCCAGATAAGGCAATCTTCTGCCAGCTGTATTCTTAAGTCATTTTTTGCAAATATGTTTTCCTAGCTCTAAGGAAAATTCAGGTCTCACTCAATAGGTGAGAACATACACAAAAGGAATCAGTTCAGTTATGAACTTGCAGACTTCTCAGACATGGGTTTTAATGTTGCATGCGTATTACTTTAATCTCTACAGCCATTGTGTTGATAAAAAGAATGTCTAAAAAATAGGCTTCATTTCCAGAATCTACCAATAGATTGCCGGTAGCGCCAAGGCCGATGACCAGTACCTATAAGAATTAATAATTTGCAAACCTGTTCCTCCAGCCCAAGACATCTCAAACTCAACATGAGCTAGACACAATTAATTTTTACAGTGGTAATTTCCATCTTTACCTAGTCATGTGGGACTGATTTCACTACCTGTTTCTTACCTAGGTCATTAACTGTGCAGAATTATTGTTGCTAGGGCCTGTTGCTCCCCCATGTTACTATCATAGTTTATCCTAATCACGATCATAGTTATTAACTTGTAAACATGAACTTTTATTTCTGAATCTGAATTTGAAATATACAAAATTGATAAATCTCTATTGTCTATAACTTAAATCAGTCACTGTTGTTTATTTTATGGGTGTTTACATTCCTAGATGAAGTATGATAATTTCTTTTCTAAAAATTATAATATCCACCATCACCATTTATTATTATTAATTATTATTAATGTATATGTTTGTGTGTGTACCATAGCACTCAAAAATGGAGATCACAAGAAAATTTTCTGGAATCAGTTCTGTTTCCTCCTTTATGTGGGTTCCAAGGATCAAACTCATGTCAGTAGGATTGCATAGCAAGTGCATTTGCTGTAACCTGTATCAGTTATTGCTCTATTACTGTGAAGAGGTCCTGTGACCAAGGCAACTCTTATAAAGAAAGCATTTAATTGTAGGACTTAGAGTTTTAGAGGCTTAAGGTCATCATGGTCCAAGGCCAACAAGCATGGAAGTGGGGCAGTAGCTGAGAGAGTTACATCCTGATGTGTAGGCAGCAAGGAGAGAGAGAGAGAGAGAGAGAGAGAGAGAGAGAGAGAGAGAGAGAGAGAGAGGAGAGAGAGAGAGAGAGAGAGAGAGAGAGAGAGAGAGAGAGAGAGAAGAGACTGTGTGCCTGTGTGCAGTGCCTAGGCCCCAAGTGATACTTCTCTAGCAAGGCAATATGTCTTCCACAAGGTCACATCTCCTCATCCTGCTCAACCCTTTGTATTAAGTTGGGACCAAGAGTTCAAATGTGTGAGTCTATGTGAGTCCTTCTTGTTCAAAACATCTCAGGACTGGAGCCACCTTACCCCCTAAAATCACAATGCTTTCTCCAAACTGATTTCTTTTCTCTTGTCTCCTCTCAGTTGCTTCACACATACTTGTTTTGTTTTGTTTTGTTTTGTTTTTTTACAATGCATAAATTATAGTAAGGGCTTTGTTCCATCACGTGTTTTAAATTCACAGCCTTCTTGTCTGGAAAGATCTTCCATTTGTGCATTTTTATCCAAAAAGTGTCTGCTTTTCCTTGGTGTCTTCTGGGAAACTTTCTCTTGTTTAGTGTACAAAGACTGGTTTTTCCTATGAACATAAAACATTAAGTTCACCATTGGGCTGCTCTCAATTATTACAATATATCGCAGTGGGTTTTTTGTTTGTTTGTTTGTTTGTTTGTTTCTATTTCTTTTGACTCTCCAGATTAAAAACTCTTCTTTGGGAAGTTTTCTGATTTGTATTTGTTGTTTTTAAACCTTATCTTTGGAGTAAAGTACCCTAAAATATATGTAAATGCTGAGGTCACGGTATTGAAGTTCTTTATTAAAAAAATAAATAAATAAATTTAAAAAAACCTGTAAAGTTCTTCATTGGTTACAGTTAATCATAAATTGTTCTTTTTACTTCTTATCTTAATAAATATCTTAAGAGACATGGGTTAAATGTACTGTTGACATGTTAACGTATACAAGACTTTCTGTAACATTTTATGAGAACTGTAACACCAGTTCTTTTCTTAAACTTTTGGTGATAACACACCACATTATTTTTTAATAATTGTTTCTGTGATATCCTCTCAGGTAAACAGAATTCATGACAATCCTGTCAGTGACAGAAAGATAAAATTATTTTTTTCTCAGCTTTTTGTAGAGATTAGAAAATATTTAAAGGAAGTAGTATTCACAACTTAGCCATTAAAGGATGTTATTTGAAAAGTGACCTCAAAATATCAGTAATATCTAATAATGAAGGGCAGGGCGATAGAAAACAGATTCTATGGGTTCACAGTTCATCATGCTAGTTCCTGCAATGCAGTATGACACACCAGGGAGATAATTTGGCAGTTATAGAAAAACTCTAATTATGATTGCTTCTCTATTGTCTTATTACTCATGTTGTTCTTAAGGGAAAATGTATGGGCCAGTTCTACGGCATATACGGTAAACACAGCACTCAGGAGATGTAATCAAAAAGATTACAGGATTCAGCCAACCCGGGCTTCATTGTAATGTCCTGTCTACATGATATATACATACCTACCAAAATTATTGCTAATATATAGAATGTTTTAAACTATAACAATTACTATTTGCTTAAAATAGTCAAGAATTTGTAAATACTCTAGGTAATTAAAGAAGATACTAATGGATCATATAGATTATATTTTTAGCAAAAATACCTTTGAAAATGTGTCTTTTAATTAAATAATATTTCAACCCCTAAGTGATAGGGGTACCTAATACAGAAATAGAGCCATGGCATGAATAGTGGCCCTGATCCCAGCCTGGAAGAAGAAAATGAAGCACAATAAAGATAGTTAAACAATTATGTCTAAAGTTTTGAAAAGCAATTTTCAGATAATGAACAGAAGACAAATCAGTATAGAGTCTCCCAGCAATAGGAAGCCTCAATTACATTCATTAGGTTGTCCTGTGAGAGAATGTCTATGGGGCCCTTTCTTCTTTTTAAAACATATTTTAAATTTTATGTGTCTTAGTGTTTTCTTTTATTCTTTCTTTCTTGCATGCATGTATGGAAGTGTACCAAATGCGTGTCTGGGACCTGAAATGACCAGATGATGAATCCGGATTGGCTGAAATGAGTTACAGATGGCTGTGTGCTGCCATTTGTCTGCTGGCAAATAAACTGAGGTCCTCTGCAAGAGCAGAAAGTGCTCTTAATTGCTGAGCTAGCAAATCAATACCACTATGGGGCATTTTATTGATTGATTGGCATGGAAGGGTTCAGCGCATGCAAGGTGCCATCCCTATGCATGTAGACACACTCTCTCTATATGTATGGGCCAACTAGATGAATTGAGCCAGAAAGCAGTGTTTCTTTGCTGTTCTGTCTTTAACTGCTACCTTGAATTGCTTTGATCCACTTTCCCAAGAAAGCAAGTTATTTTGAACGTAGTTGCTCAAAATGGGGAAAACATTAGAGGAACTCTTCCACCATCTTGCTGTTCCTCTTGTTAAATTATTTTAAAAATTTAATATAAACAAATATCTACCTAGTGTCTTGGGAACGCTGTATCTGTACTCTGTTTTAAAAATCACCATGTTGGTTAACTTTGCCCATGACCCCCATTCCTTGTAGTCTGGTCGCTGTTTATGACCCCAGTTTGTTGTGCGTTGCTGCTGCTGTTTTGGTTTTCATCTCCCTATCACTACCATCGTCTCCCCAATCTCTGAAAATCTTGAAAATTGTCTGAGATTTACTTTTGCATCATATTGCTCTGCCATTTATATTTTGTTTGCGTCTGTCTCCCATTCGTGTTTTAACTGAACTCTTAAAATTTTTCAGTTATTTTTCATTACTTTCAAACGTCCACACGGTTGAAAGAAGATACATGTCTGAGTAGTTGTAGCAATGTATTTTTGTTTCTTTTTTGTGCTTTATGGACTATTTAAAAGACAATCTAATAATCTTGTTACATACTTTTGAAATGGAATATTTATCAGGGTTTTATTCGATTTGACATTATATTGAAATGCACACAAACCACTATCATTCCAGTCATTGCCAGAACAGTTCTTCCTTACTCTGTGGAGAAATTAGATATTCTAGTTTGGGTGCATTCCTTGTGCCCTGCCCAGTTCTTTCCCTCTTTTTTTTTTTTTTTTTTTTTTTTTTTTTTTTTAATAAGGAGACTAATTCCCCAGTTCTCTGCCTCCTTTTCTCCCATCCATTGTTTTTTTTTTTTTTTTTTTTTTTTTTTAAACAGAATCTGCATGTGTGTACTTAGCAAACTAGCCAGGGCACACACAGTATGCAAGTGTATTGATTTTTGTTGTTGTTGTTTGACATATCCATTGGGTCTAAGATTGAGATTGAGGGCACATTTTTATGGGGTCTGACCATGTATTTTTTTCAGGTATCGATTTGCTATGCGTTTCTTGCAGTTTCTGGGATCAAATATTTAAAGACTTTGCCTGGGATTTTTTTGTCTTAGGGAGAACTCTTTTTTTCCCTAATTCTTCAACCCCACAGCATCAAGAAAAGAAAAGAAAAGAAAAGAAAAGAAGAAAGGAGAGGAGAAGAGAAGAGAAGAGAGGAGAAGGAGAGAAGAGAAGAGAAGAGAAGAGAAGAGACGAGAAGAGAGAAGAGAAGAGAAGAGAAGAGAAGAGAAGAGAAGAGAAGAGAAGAGAAGAGAAGAGAAGAGAAGAGGAGAAAAGAGAAGAGAAGAGAAGAGGAGAAAAGAGAAGAGAAGAGAAGAGAAGAGAAGAGAAGAGAAGAGAAGAGAAGAGAAGAGAAGAGAAGAGAAGAGAAGAGAAGAGAAGAGGAGAAAAGAGAAGAGGAGAGAAAACAAAAAACAGGAAGCTGGGACCCACTTTGTTAAATGGAGTTTCCTTTAAATGAAACATTTGTAACACAGGCATTTTCTAAGAGGAGTAATCCCTACTTATAGCATATCCTTAGAGAAGTATCCCTGGTTAATAATAATAGTAATAATATCAGAATTTATGAATTTCTAATGCATGATCACCACTGAATATCAAATATGCCATACCACTTTCTTGGCACAAATTGGTAATATTTTATAAAATTTTTCAAGAGTGTAAGACGATAGCTTCAAAAGCAGCAGTTGAAAACCTGGCATGTAATTCTTCAAGAATAAATAGCATACGCAACAGCAAGGACAGGAAGGCAGGTCACAGAAACTTCCTGGGAAGCCCGGGTTTTCTTACTTATTTTCTCTGGCCTTGGAGACCTATAGTTTAAAACCCGTAGGTAAATTTGAGTACAGAGTTCTTCATCGTCTGTGTCAGATCTGTCCGTTTTGACCCTAAACTCTTTATAGAAAGGGCTGCTTTCGCAAGGGCTGCTTTGATAACTGGTGTTTCTGAGACTGTAGCAATGCTGTTATCTAAAGTCAGTTCCAGGTCTGCTTTCCCGCTTTATTTTCCGTATGCTCTGTAGCCACGGCTGTTCCACCTTGGAGCACTAAGTTTCATCAATGGCTTTAATGAAAATATGAGAAGATGGAATTGTAACCATTAAAAGGAAATTCTTTAGCTGCCTTTTAATTTAGAAATGGTTATAAAATTCATTTCACTGGCTTTTCAATTATTTGGGAAGCTTCAGGTGAATATAAATGAGTAGGAAGGATCACTGAAGGAAAGGGTGGGGAAAGTGAGATGTCTAGAGGATCAGGACAAACAAGTGAGCTCACTGCCTGAGTGGCAGTCCCTGCAACCCACTGGTGGCCTGGGTCCCTGTCTTCATCCCTCTTTTCAGGGTCTCTATGAAACTGCTTCTCTGACAAGAAGAATAGCTTAGTATCTCCAAAATAAAAATTCAGTTTGATATTCGATTAGTGCTATTTTTATCTGTTCCTTTTCTTACATGCTTCCACTAACTCCCTCTTTCTTCTGTTCTACCACAATTTATGAGAAATTTTTGTCCAATAGAGCACCAGAATGAAACCCAAACATGTTCTATTGGTTTTTTCCTTTCTAAGATCAAATTCATGGCTTAACTTTGTCCTAATTCAATATCAAATTGTTACACTTGTGGTCCTTGCCAATAGCTGCTACCATACAGTGTCCTTTTCTCCCCCAGTAATGTCAATTTATCATACAAAATTCTGGATCTGGCTTTCACATATGCAAACTGTGGCTCAATTTACCAGTGACATTGCCTTCACCCTTATCAGTGTAACTAGAAGATAAGTAATAAGATACACAAGTTCCAATAGTCTTTCATGTTGTTTGCACAGTACACTTAATACACATTATAATTACAGATCAGTCCGTTCTTTACTAAATCACATAGGCATAATTTCCTTCTTCATTTTTTTGTTGACAGTGTTCCAAACACTTAACAAGAGCCTCCTGGGTTAGCTAATATGTTGTATATATTGTTCTCTTACTATGGCATACACAAGCTACCGTCACTTTTTGCTTTATTTAAATTTATAAAATATGCAATGCTCATTTCTTCATTTATTTACATAACATAAATTGTTCATTTTATATAAATCCCTTCTGTCCCAGACCCTGAAATCTCTAAGAAATTATTCAAAGTCTCTACCTTAAAGTCTTTGCTGAGAGTACCAACAACAACCACCACAACAAACAATATGGATCTGGAATATTTACTTAGTCCATTTGGGTTCTCCCTAGTTCCTTAGATTTGCTTCATGATTTGATGATAGTGAGAGTTTTATGATGTAATTTAGTATAATAATTCCCTGACACCCACAGTCATATGTTCAGCTTCACAAGTCTTTGCTTCTCTATGTTTTTTCTTCTTTAAGGATGTCACACTGTGTATCCCTTAGCAACTCATCATTCTGTATCATGCACACTCTTTCTTGTCTTTGGTTACTGCAATTTCTTAAATATATTCAATTATTTTTCTGTGTCAGAACTTGTTTATACTTTTTATTCAAATTCAGTACACTCAAAACCCATATTTGACTATTTCAATACATAATCCATTAATGTGAACTCATAGATCATAACAATATATCAATACTCTCCTCTATCACCCTGGATAGAGCAATTATTCTTGTTTTTTTATTCATATACGTTTGTCCTGGATTTCTTTTATTGCATCTATACATAGAATTATTCAATAGGAGTTGACATAATTAACTTTGGAGTCCCATTTTCTCAAATTTACTACATGGTATGCTTATGAAATTTGAAGCACATTGCAATCCTAGTTTTACCATATCAGAAATGGAAATTTTGAAAGCACCTAGGCTAATGTTATATGGCTAACACATTGATTAATTATTTGACATATCTAGAAATGGCATCCTTACTAGCCACCTATTGCTAGTGACCTCTTGAGATATGATTCTAATAAATCTTAAAATTTAAAAACTGAATAAACATAAAGTATTTTTATAATACTTGTATAATTTTTAGATATTTCTACCTTCCTCAAGGGATCATAATGGAAATTTGCTTCATTTTCATCCTTATGCATTAGCACATCAGAGACCTACTTGGCATGAATAAATTTATCAACATTCTAAAGGATTCTTTTGCACATGCATGTATTATTGTATGTGTTTATTTTGAGTTGACACAATGAGTCTCTGGACTATTAATGTACCAAAAATTGGTCATTAAGTTAAAGTATTTTCTATTGCTCTAATTACAGTTTAAACAAACATTTTTGTTGTGTAAATAAATATGAACATATTTTAAATTTAAAACATGGCTATGGGTCTAGGAGAATCTATTGTAGGAGAATCCACCCAGTCATGCCTAAGGCCTTGGTGTTCAATTGCTGCCTAAAAGGAAATGGAAATCTCACTGTCAAGACCAGAGAGTGAATACAGAAGCTCTTAATATAGGAACATTACAGAGAAGAGTCTCAACAAAAAATACAACAGCAACTCCATGGTGCTATAAAGCGGCAACACAAAATTAAATGGAATATGAGGAAAATCGTCTTTAGTAAACATGTATCACTATTCAAATAGCTTTCAGAGATTTATGTGCTGAAGTCATCGCTTACTGTGGAAAAACATTTAAACATTATTTTTCAAAAATGAGTTTATAATTTTGCCATAGTGTAAGATAATTTGGACCCAAATTGTAAGGAAATCCAGCTTGATGTAGGGAAGTGGAAAGTTATTTTAGTTATGGAACCTGTTAAAAATGATAATGAAGGACGATAAATAATATATTTCTAATTTAAAGAAATTTTGTTTTACTTAAAAATTATCTCCCACCCCTAGTCCTTCTCTCTCTCTCTCTCTCTCTCTCTCTCTCCTATTTGGCGTACATACTTGATAAGGCTCATGTTCTGTGATCCATGGACAACTTACAGGAGTTGGCTGTCTTTTTCTATCATGTGGTTCACAGGCGTTGAATTTAGGACATGATGTTTGGTCTCAGGTGCCTTCATACACAAAGCCATCCCACTTGCCTAAAACAATTTTTCATTAAGAGACTGAGCAATAACAGAATAAAAAATCTTTCTATTGCTATAATAAATCAACTTATTTGAAACTTGAGACACATATTTTCAGAAAGTCTACTAAATATTTAGGGTTTAATATTTCCTCAAATCTCATCCAAATGGAAAAAAATTATCATGGACTTATAATCCTTTTTTTTAAAAGATGAATTGCAACAAGAAGAAACTAGAGCTTTTATTTAGATGTGTGGTGAGTGCTCTGAGCAGTTAGTTAGAAATCTCAGATTTGTTACCTAAAACAGCAATGCTTGATAAATGTTAAAATATCTGTGCTCAGATTTAGGTAATTATATTAAATGTCATGCATAGAGTTGTTAAAGATCACTCAGTCTGTGGGAGCTAATACAAAAAACGCTTGTCAATTTATAAAACCTGTTAAAAGTCAAGACAATGAATGTAGTGTCCCTGGCTCTTTCCTAATGTTCATCAGTTGAGATGTGTGCAAATGCTATAGAAGTGATTCTTTTATTAAACCATTATCTCAAATTATTATTTTATCGAAATGAAAAAAAATCTATGCTAAATGTTCAACATTCAAAACTGGAAAATGGCAGTGTGTGTGATTTGCATTTTTTTTCAGTTATATAACAATGTTTATGAACATGTGAAATCTGTAGCAAGGAAAAGCTTATTTATGATCCAGGGAGACAGGCTAGATTTATGTTGGAATGAAAGTGTGTTGTAAACGAAATCAATAATAATGATTATGCATTTCTCCAACCTGACGCATATGCAATGTTTTTCACTCTAATGGACAACATTATGTAAATTGGCCTCAAAATCTACAAGAAAACTATTTAAAGAACACTAATCCTTGGTCATACAGAGTCACTGGATACATTAACCCATGGAATAGTTTTGACAGTAATGAGATTGTGCTTCAAAATCGAGCATATTCTATAAAGAATAAACTCATTTTATTAACTTGCATGAAAGAGGAAAACCAAAATGATTTCTAACATCTGATTTAGTCTTTAGACATCATTGTAATATGTTTGAAGATCCTAGGCATGTTAATAAAGTTATTTGTTAAATGCATATATGACAATTCTAAATACAGATTAATGCAATGAAAATTTAGAATCTAAACAGATGTGTTATGAGTGCACAACATGAGATTTTAAACACGATGGTACAGAAACTGAAATTTTGATTTATGTTTATATATTTATATTCATTATATGTTACAAATAATAGTTTAGATGTGGGTTAAATATCCGGTTAATATTATTTTTTGCTCTTTTTGTATATATTAGAAAAATTTTAATCATATATACGGCTCATATTTCTAGTAGACAATACTGATCCAGATTATCAATGTGGAGGCAGGAAGGTTGAATATTTTGAAACTATCATATTCCAAGGCCAGAGACAAATACAGCCAACCCTTATTTGGCAGTTATCAGTATATTTAGGTATAAAGAGGTTGACAGCACGAGTAGGGCCCCATTCGATGCTTCATGGGATGTGTAAGTGGCAGACATTTCATCGGTAACTCTTTTTTCTTTCCATCTTAGTTTCTAATTTTTATCAATTAAAAATTATTACTGGGCAACAATATTCTTTCTATACAAGCCTGAAGAGTAGAGTTCAGATCCCCAGTACCCATTTCAAAGGCTTAATGTGGTGGCCCCCACCTGTAATCTCAGCACTTGGGAAGTGGAGTTGGGAACCCAGAGTTTGGTACCTGGTTAATGTATATCCATACAAGCAATGCTTGTCATGGCCTGAGAAGATAACTCACTTAATGCTCAATTAAGGCCTGAGTGTTAATCCTGGAACGTATGTAAAAGGCCTGGTGTGGTGGTATATTCTTTTCATAATAGTGCTGGTGAGCTGCATAGACAGACAGATTGGGCCTGCTGGATAGACAGACAGATTGGGCCTGCTGCCCAGCCAAACTAGCCAAATTGATAAGCTGGAGACCAGTGAGACAACTTGTGACAAACATGGTGGGTACCACTCAAGGAATGACATCCAAAGTTTACCACTGAATTCTGTACATATGCACGAACTCATATATGGGAAGCCCTTCTCTTGAGCATGAACACACAAAACTAGCATCCTGAAGAATTATGAACTTGAGTATGTATTTTGAGAAGCCAGGCCTGAGACAGAAAATCATTCTGATTTGACCAGAGTTAGCAGTCTGTTCGACAGAGATTTTTAATACAATTTACCTTATTATATGCACGCTTGGATGTTATTTGCTTCTACTAGACTTTTGTGAAATCTTATTTTAGAACTATTTAATTCAAACACAGTTTCTTCAAACACATTCAAGTTGTAATTTCCATATGGTTTTCAATGGAAGTACACATATAACTTTTTTTTTTGTAAATTTAGTTATTTTTTAATGGTTATTTTATTTATTTACATTTCAAATGTTATCCTCTTTCCTGGTTTTCCCTTCTCGGACCTCCTATCCCATTCTCCCTTCTCTCTGCTTCTATGAGGGTGTTACTCCACCCTCCTTTATACTCCCACCTTTAAAAAAAATTAGGACCATATTGCTCATAGGATGGTCATATTGCCTCCCTAACCTAGGAACATCTCATTTGCTCTTCCTCTGAAAGAAGGGATGTGTGCCTCTCATGGTTACCCTTTGAGAGCCTTCTGCATTAGCCTTCTCCCCTTTAGCCTACCCTCTTAACTCCTGTGCAGAAAACCTTCTACCCTTTTTGCTGTAGCCATTTTTCATGTTCATCTCTTTCCTTCCAAGTACCTTTACATTTCCTCTGTCAAAAAAATTAGTCAAATAAGACTTGTTTAAACTCTTTGGACACAGGAACTGAAGCTGGATTCTTTGCCACAATGTAACTTGAATGGTCCCTAGTTTAGTCTTTCGAAGACTCCCATGTTTTCCTTTAAAATTCCATGCTCTGAGCTCCCACTCTCCATTACTCCTGACCTTCTGAGTTTCCAAGCTTCACCACAACACCCTAGACCAAAGTTCCAAACTCTTTCACAACCCTCCCTTGACTCAGTTCTAAAACTCTGAGAACAACATGGTTGGTTTTGCTGAGCAATGGCCCTACCCCTTGTTGTCAATTTTCTGAGTTCTGTTTTGCTGCTGGAACAAAATACCAGATGGGAAATTACTTAAGGTAGGAATTGTTTAATTTGGTTTCTGTTTCAAGTGTGTGCAGCCCATTGTGCTTGCAAAGATTTTAGGGAAGACAGGGATGCTAGCTGTTTACATTGCATCACAGTCAGCAAGCACTTCTTGGCATCCAAAATAGTATTTGGTGACTTTCTATGAGATGGATCCCCAGGTGGGGCAGTAACTGAATGGCCTTTCCTTCAGTCTCTGCTCCACACATAGCTGTCTCCTGAGAGGCTCTGCCAGAGACTGACAAGTACAGAGGCAGATGCTCACAGCCAACCATTATACTGATAAAGAGGAATGTGAGGACATAACAGGGCTATCTGAACTGAGTCAAATTGACCAGATACTCTGCTAACATTGATAAGCATCCAACTCACAGAACACTGACACCCTGATCTGCATGTACATGTAATCTTTCTGCTGATGTTTGAATAAGCCAATAGTGTGTCGCTATGCTGAATTCCCCACCCCTAAGCCCCTTACCCCATAAGAACCCCTACCTTTCTAGCCTTGTGGCCGACATCCATTATTTCCTGTGTGAGATGCATGTCTGTCCGAAGCTCCATCATTAAACTGCCTCATGTGCTTACAGCAAGAAGGATTCTCATGTTTCTTTGGTGTGCTCTCTCTTCCAAGACTAGAGTGGGGGTCCCCAAAATGGGATCTTACAGTATCACTCTTGGAAAGAAAAGAGAAAGTTGGGTTGGGTTATTGAATCTGCATGTCTGTCCCTAGTGATACATCTCTGAAGCTAAAGAAGTCACTTATCAGGCTCTTGTCAGCAAGCACTTCTTGGCACCCAAAATAGTATTTGGTGACTTTCTATGAGATGGATCCCCAGGTGGGGCAGTAACTGGATGGCCTTTCCTTCGGTCTCTGCTCCACACATAGCTGTCTCCTGAGAGGCTCTGCCAGAGACTGACAAGTACAGAGGCAGATGCTCACAACCAACCATTATACTGATCAAGTGGTCCCAAATGGAGGAGTTAAAGGACTAAAGGAGCTGAGGGGGCTTGTAGCCCCAAGGGAAAAACAGTATCAACCAACCAGATCCCTCATAGCTCCCAAGGACTAAACCACCAACCAAGGAGTACACATGGAGGAACCCATGGCTTCAGCCATATATGTAACAGAGAGTGGCCTTGTTGGGCACTAATGGGAGAAGAGGCCCTTGGTCACTGTCTCAGTCAGGGTTTCTATTCCTGCACAAACATCATGACCAAGAAGCAAATTGGGGAGGAAAGGGTTTATTCAGCTTACATTTCCACATTGCTGTTGATCCTACAGGAAGTCAGGACTGGAACTCAAGCAGGTCAGGAAGCAGGAGCTGATGCATAGGCCATGGAGCAACGTTACTTACTGGCTTGCTTCCCCTGGCTTGCTCAGCTTGCTTTCTTATAGAACCCAGGACTACCAGCCCAGAGATGGTACCACCCACAGGGGCCCTTCCTCCTTAATCACTAATTAAGAAAATGCCTTACAGCTGGATCTCATGGAGGCATTTCCTCACTTGAAGCTCCTTTCTCTGTGATAACTCAAGCTTGTGTCAAGTTGGCCCAAAACCAGCCAGTACAATTGACCCCTTGTCAACTTGACACACAAACACATCACTATTAAGCCTCAACCCTTACTTTCATATTCATCCCCAAGATCTAAATAACTTTAAAAGTTCCACAGTCTTTACAAATTATTTTCAATCCCTTTAAAATATTCAATCTTTTTTAAAATTCAAAGTCTCTTTACAACTAAAAGTCTGTTAAAGGTGGGATCCACTAAAATACTTTCTTCCTTCAAGAGGGAAAAATATCAGGGCACAATTACAATCAAAATCAAAAATCAAACTCCAGTTGTCCAATGTCTGGAATCTACTCACGACTGGGTTTCTCCAAGGGCTTGGGTCACTTCTCCAACTCTGCCCATTGTAGTACACACCTTGTCTTCTAGTCTCCAGATGCCTGTACTCCACTTCTGCTGCTATTCTTGGTGGTCATTCATGTTACTGGCATGGTACACTGCTGTCTTCTGCTGTAACTAGGCTTCACCAATAACTTCTCATAGGTTCTCTTCATGGTGCCAAGCCTCAACTCCTTTGCATAACCCCTTCAAGTCCTGGGTCATCAACTGAAACTGAGACTGTACCTTCATCAATGGCCTTCCATTCATCAACATGTCTGTTTCTGTGCCAGTACCATGATGCCTTTATTACTATAGCTCTCTAGTATAACAAGTTCAGGCATGGTGCTACTTCCAGTAATCTTTTATATTATTCAGGCATATTTAAGTTATTGTGATTTGTTCTTTCTGGGTGTCTCTCTCTGTCTCTCTCTTTCATGTGTATATGTGTGTGTCTCCATGCCCATATAAAACTGGAAATTGTCCTTTCATGGTGTATAAACAATTGTATTGGAATTTTGATGGGGCTACATTAAATCTGTAGATTGCTTTTGATAGGATGGCCACTTTTATTATGTTCATCTTATTGATCCACTAGCATGGGGGAATCTTTCCATCTTTTGATGTCTTCTACTTCTTTTTTCATCATATGAGTCCTTCACTTATTTATTTAGATTTACAAAAGTATTGTATTATATTATATTACCTATTACATTCCATGGAATTTGAGGCAGATGTTAAAGGTTTGCTTACTTGGTTTCTTTTTCAGTTCATTTATTAATTATATATAGAAAGGCTACTTATTTTTTAAATTAAATTTGTATCCTGTACTTTGCTGAAAGTGTTTTTCAGATGTAGGTGTTTCCTGGTGAGATTTTTAGGTTCCTTTTTATGTGTACTCTTATATCATATTCGAGTAAAGACACTTTGACTTCTTTCTTTCCATTTTGTATTCCGACAATCTCCTAAAATTGTCTTATTGCTCTAGCTAAGACTTCAAGTACTATATTGAATAGGTATGGAGAGTGGGTAAGATAACCTTATTTTCTTCCTGATTTTAGTGAAATTGCTTTGAGTTTCTCTCTACTCAATTTGGTGTTGGCTATAGGCTTGCTGTAAATTTTCTTTACCATGTTTAGGTATGTTTCTTGTATCCCTAACACCCCCACCCTCCACCCCAGACTTTTATCATGAAGGGATGTTGGAATTTTGTTAAAGGCCATTTCTGGATCTAATGAGATGCTCATGTGTTTTCTTTTTCTTTTCATTTTTTTATACAGTAGGTTGTATTTATAATTTTCATATACTGACCCATCACTGCCTCTCTGTAATGAAGCCTATTGATTGAATGATGTTTTTGGTGCGTTTCTAAACTTGGTATACGAGTATTAATTGGGTATTTTTGTATCTATGCTTATAAGGAAGTTGGTCTGTAAATCCCTTTCCTTGTTGTGTCCATGTGGTTTTGGTATTAGGGTAACTGTTACCTCATAAAATGAATTTTTCAGTGTTCCTTCTGTTTTTCTTTTGTGAAATAATCTGAGGAATATTAGCCTTAACTATTCTTCAACATTTTGGTAGAATTCTGCATATGAGCCTGTCCTTTTTTTTTTTTTTTTTTTTTTTTTTTTTAGACTTAATGACTTCTTCTACTTTACTTACTTTACTAGGGCTTAAAGGTCTATTTAAATTGCTTGTGTGAACTTGATTTAGCTTTGGTAAAGTTGAGAAAATTATTTCTTTTAGGTTTTCCAATTTGGTGAATTATAGGCTTTTCAACTATGTCCTCATGATTTGTTAGATTTTCTTGGCTTGTGTTGTTATATCTCTCTTTTTATCTCTAATTTTGTTAATTGGGGGTCTCCACCTTTTAGTTAATCTGGCTAAGACTTTGTCAATCTTACTGATTTTGCCAAAGAACCAACTTTTTGTTTCATTGACTCTGTATTATTTTGTTGGATCAAGGGGTGCTTTTATTTTATTGATGTCAGCTAAGAAATTATTTCTATTCATTTTCTCCTTTTGGATATTATTTCTTCTTTTTCTTTAGTTCTTTCAGCAATGCTGTTATATTTTTAGTATGCGATCTCTAACTTTTTTAATGTTCCACTTAGTGCTATGAACTTGCCCCCTATAACTGCTCTCTCTTTTACCCACAGGTTTGGGTACATTGTGTTTTAATTTTTATTCAATTGTAAAAATTGTTTAATTTCTTTCTTCCTTTCTTTTTTTGCGTTTTTAATATTTTATTTATGTTACATCCCTATTGCAGTTTTCCTGTCCTCTTCGCCTCCCAGTTCACTTCTCCCTTCTCCCCATTTGCCTCTCCCCTCAGAAAAAGAGGAGGCCTTCCATGGATATAAATCATTCTTGGTATATCCTGTAAGACTAAGTGCATCTTCTGTTTTTGAGTCTGGAAAAGGCAGCCCAGTTAAGGGAAAGGGATCCAAAGGTAGGCAATGTAATCAGAGACAGCCTCTGCTCCCACTTTAGGAGTCCCACATGAAGTCCCAGCTGCACAAACCTTACACATGTGCAAAGGGCTTAGGTCTATCCCATGAATACTCTCTGGTTGGTAGTTTAGTCTCAGCGAGTCCCTATGGACTAAGGTTAGTTAAAATTGAGTAGGTTTTCTTGTGTTTTTTCTTGACCTCTCTTGATGTTTCAATAATTCCTCCCATTCTTCTATAGAATTTCTCAAGCTCCACCTAATGTTTGGCTGTGGGTCAATGACAGCTTTCATCAGTGGCTGGGTGAAGCCTCTCCAATGACAGTTATGCTAGGCTCCAATGGGCAAGTATAGCAGAATATCATTGACAGTGTTAGGGTGGGTTGCCTCTCGTTAAATAATTTTTCTTGACTTATTTTTCATTCAGTAGAGAGGTTTTTTCCAGTTTCCATAAGCTCTTTGTTGTCCCTGTTTTTGATGCTATTTAGCTTTATCCATGGTGATTAGATGGGATGTGGGATGTTATTTCAGTTTCCTTGTATCTGTTGAGACTTGCTTTGTGTCTGAGTATGTGGTCAATTGTGGAGAAACTTCTAAATGCTGTTTAGAAGAAAGTGAACCATTTTATGTTTGAGTCAAAAGTTCTGTAAATATTGGTTAGGTACATTTGTTTTTATGACATCAGTTAGCTCCTGCATTTCTGTTTAATTTTTGTCTGATGGCCTAACTATTGGTAAGAATTGGAATGAAGTCATACTTTATCAGTGTGTGAGGGTCAATCTGTGATTTGAGCTGTGCTTCCTCTATTGACTTGGGTGCCTTTGTATTTGTGCCCTTATGTTAAGAATCACACTGTCAGCCGGGCATAGTGGCGATCGCCTTTAATCCCAGCACTTGGGAGGAAGAGGCAGGTGGATTTCTGAGTTCGAGGCCAACCTGGTCTACAAAGTGAGTTCCAGGACAGCCAGAGCTATACAGAGAAATCTTGTCTCAAAAAACAAAAAACAAAACAAAACAAAACAAAACAAAACAAAACAAAACAAAAAAAGAATCACACTGTCTCCTTGGTGGACTTTTTCTTTGTTGAGTATGTAATGTGCTTCTCTATATGTTCTGATTAATTATGTTTTGAAATTTATTTTGTTAGATATTTAAAAGGCTACACTGAATTGGTTATGTGGTACGACAGTTTGGAATAACTTTTTTATCCTTTTATCCTGAGACGTCTATCCTTGATATTAATGTGTATTTTTCAATGCAAAAGAAGATAGATTCTGCTTTCCCATCCAATCTATAAGTCTGTGTTATTGTATTAGGGAACTTATACCATTAATGTTGAAAGTAATTCATGTGCAGTGTTTGTTGATTTTGGGGTAGTGGTAATGTACACTTTCCCCCTTTGATTTGCAGCCCTTGAATTTTTTAATTTTTATGTTTTCTTGGATGTGGTTGACCTCTTTAGACTTAAGTTTTTTGTCTAGTGTCTTTTGTTTTACCAAATTTGTAGAGAGATACTGCTTAAATTTGGTTTATTATAGAATGTAATTTTTTTTGAAACGAAAGTGTTTATTTCAGCTTATACTTTTTTTATTGGACATTTTCTTTATTTACATTTCAAATGTTATCCCCTTTCATGGTTTCCCTCCCTCCTGGAAACACCCTATCACATCCTCCTTCCCCCTGCTTCTTTAAGGGTATTCCTCCACCCACCCACCCACTCCCACCTCCCTGCCCTCGGTTCCCCTACACTGGGGCATCTAGTGAGCCTTCATGAACCAAGGACCTCTCCTCCCATTGATGCATGACATTATTTTGTCACTGTTATTGAAAATTTTGCTGGTCATAGTAGTCTTTGGTGCGATATGTGGTCTCTTGGACTTTGCAGAAATCTATTTAAGCCTTATGCTTTTAGAGTCTTCATTTAGAAGTCAAGTGTTAGTTTAATAATTCTCTTTATAATTTGTTTTGTTTAGCATTTTCCTTTTTTAGCTTTTTATATTCTTTTTTTGTTCTGTAAATTTGATATTTTCATTATTATGTGCTGAGGAGAATCCATCTTCTGGTTTGATCTGTTTGGTGTTTTGTAGTACTTCTTGTACTCAGATAAGCACCTTCTTCTATAGTTAGAAACATTTTTCTTCTATGGTTTTGTTGAAAATATTTTCTATTCCTTTGACTTGGGTTTCTTTTCCTTCCTCTATCATTATTCATAAATCTGGCCATCTTACAGTGTCCTGTAGTATTTTCTAGATATTTTTTTGCCTGGAGTTATTTACATTTTATAATTTTTCTTTGATCTATTTTCTTTGATTGATATTTCTCTTTCTTCTAAGTTGTCTTCTGTTGCCAGGATTCTCTTGCAATCTATTGGTGAGGAATGCCTCTGAGATTCTTGTTTAAATTCCCAAGTATTTGATTTCTAGATTTACCTCAGTTTTTTATTGATTCTATTTCCATTTGAATTCACTACTTGAATAGTTTTATTTATTTTCTTTTGCTGCTTGTTTGTGTTTTCATGGATTTCTTTTTTTTAATTTTTAATATTTATTACGTATTTTCCTCAATTACATTTCCAACGCTATCCCAAAAGTCTCCCACACCCTCCCCCTCACTTCCCTACCCACCCATTCCCAATTTTTTGGCCCTGGCGTTCCCCTGTACTCGGGCATATAAAGTTTGTGTGTCCAATGGGCTTCTCTTTCCAGTGATGGCTGATTAGGCCATCTTTTGATACATATGCATCTAGGAATTTATTTCTCCTTTAAGGATGTCTTTTATATTCATAAAGGCTATTTTACATTTCCTGTCTTGCGCTTAAGCTGTTTGGCATTTCTCAGAGCCTACTGTACTGAGGTTGCTGGACTCTGGTAAAGACATATTTTTCCTGAATGTAATTGACTGCATTTTTATAATAACATTTAGGGACCTGGGTTTGGTATGATTGTAATTCTAAGTGCGGATATCTGATCTTGTCTTTGTTGAGTGTGTGAGGTTTTTCCCTCCTTATTTCTGTTCTCCTCTCTAATTCTTAAGGGGGGTTTTGTTGTGTGCTGCCTGGCATAGGATTCTTCTGGGATCCTCCCAGGTTTGGCCAGTGTTGGTTCCAGGTAGAACATGTGTCAAGTTAATGGAAGCTGAAAGTTAGGAATGAAGATTTCCTAGAAATGAGCAGGAGCCCAAATGAGGAGAAAAACAGTGGAGTATTCTGCCAGGCTCTTCTTAGTCCCCTGGGAATGAGATTAGAGGGTGAGGAGAGGCAACCACAGGTAGTCTGCTGCAGAGTTGGGGATAATTCTGAGCCATTAAATTGGAAGCAAGGAGACAGCGTGAAGATCTGAAGCTTGACTACTTACTTTGCTGCCTCACTTGTTTTCTGGAAGCTTGGCTGATCTATTCCCAGGGAGACAAAGGCTTTGATAATAGGATGAGTGGAGTTGAAAAGATCTGTGAAATATGCTGGAGATGGGAGAAGAGAGGAAGGTTGTCTGCTATAGAGATAGGTCTTAGATTGGCAATTGGATTGGAAGGAAAGTTTGGAGATGGTAATGTTACAGTTAGTCTACCTGCTTCCCTAGCCTGTGTCTCAATATTTTCTGAGAAGCACTTGGGTAAAAATATGTAGGATATCTATTTTTTTGAGGATTCAGACAAGAGATCAGTTCATTCCTTATATTATTTGGGTTGGATGGAGCTTCAGCAGACTGGTGAAATGTCTATTAAAGTGCCTGCCGGTGCATAAACAGTGTGCAACAGAATCTTCCTGAAACATTTTTTTCTGAAATGCACTGTGAGCTTCTCAGTTTCAATTTCAAATATCCTGAAGTATAATATCCTCCCAGAATACTTATAAGTTGGAAGTGAAGTGAAAGTTTAAAGTTAGTCTGATCAAAAGTCTAAATATATTTTGTTAATAAAATATTCTGATGTAATTACCTACAAGAGTACAAATTAAGGCTACGCAGGTGCAAGCTTATCTTACAGTCTATGCACTATGGTGTAAAACATATGTCTGTAGTTGTTGTGCGTATTTATTTCATTTGAGAGCTTTAGATTGACTTTGCTTCATTTAGAAATTTCACTTAAAGCAGCACACATAAATAGAAATTCACACCATTTGGAAGTGTCTTTCTTGCTCTCATTTATTTGTTTGTCTTTAAGTTCCCTTTTTTTCTCCATTTCCCTCTCATATGAAATTATAAACACATATCCTTTGTGTTCACCCATTATGACATAAACAACTATAGTTCTCCAATGTCAAACTACATTGCTTTGTTTTGAGATGGGGGGGGGTTCTTCCTATGTAGCCCAGGCTGGCCTTGAGTTCAGGCCATCCAACCTCAATGTCTTCAGTTCCCATCACCATGTCTGACTTTCCATTTCTTAAAGGCAAAGTGAACCATCATATTTCAGGAGTGTCTGATGCTTTCTCCACTCATCTTTGTACTCTCTTTTTCAAGGAAACCCCTAATGCATATAATATTCAGATTGCTTTTGTTTTCTACTTTGCACTATTTGCTTCTGTCTCTAATTTTCAAGTCAAAAAGGATCTTTAAAACCATTAGACATGAGTGTTAGTTTTCATTTCTGAAGTCACCAATACCTTCCATTTACTTACATCAATAAGCCCACTTCTGTAGCTTATTTTCTTGCTAATAAAGTGCCTCACTAGAAAATTAATCTTTTTTTTTTTTTTCATTTTTTTTTTATTAGGTATTTAGCTCATTTACATTTCCAATGCTATACCAAAAGTCCCCCTTACCCACCCACCCCCACTCCCCTACCCACCCACTCCCCCCCTTTGGCCCTGGCGTTCCCCTGTACCGGGGCACACAAAGTCTGCGTGTCCAATGGGCCTCTCTTTCCAGTGATGGCCGACTAGGCCATCTTTTGATACATATGCAGCTAGAGTCAAGAGCTCAGGGGTACTGGTTAGTTCATAATGTTGTTCCACCTATAGGGTTGAAGTTCCCTTTAGCTCCTTGGGTACTTTCTCTAGCTCCTCCATTGGGAGCCCTGTGATCCATCCATTAGCTGACTGTGAGCATCCACTTCTGTGTTTGCTAGGCCCCGGCATAGTCTCACAAGAGACAGCTACATCTGGGTCCTTTCAGTAAAATCTTGCTAGTGTATGCAATGGTGTCAGCATTTGGAAGCTGATTATGGGGTGGATCCCTGGATATGGCAGTCTTTACATGGTCCATCCTTTCATCTCAGCTCCATACTTTGTTTCTGTAACTCCTTCCATGGGTGTTTTGTTCCCACTTCTAAGGAGGGGCATAGTGTCCACACTTCAGTCTTCATTTTTCTTGAGTTTCATGTGTTTAGGAAATTGTATCTTATATCGTGGGTATCCTAGGTTTTGGGCTAGTATCCACTTATCAGTCAGTACATATTGTGTGAGTTCCTTTGTGATTGTGTTACCTCACTCAGGATGATGCTCTCCAGGTCCATCCATTTGGCTAGGAATTTCATAAATTCATTCTTTTTAATAGCTGAGTAGTACTCCATTGTGTAGATGTACCACATTTTCTGTATCCATTCCTCTGTTGAGGGGCATCTGGGTTCTTTCCAGTTTCTGGCTATTATAAATAAGGCTGCTATGAACATAGTGGAGCATGTGTCCTTCTTACCAGTTGGGGCTTCTTCTGGATATATGCCCAGGAGAGGTATTGCTGGATCCTCCGGTAGTACTATGTCCAATTTTCTGAGGAACCGCCAGACTGATTTCCAGAGTGGTTGTACAAGCCTGCAATCCCACCAACAATGGAGGAGTGTTCCTCTTTCTCCACATCCTCGCCAGCATCTGCTGTCACCTGAATTTTTGATCTTAGCCATTCTCACTGGTGTGAGGTGGAATCTCAGGGTTGTTTTGATTTGCATTTCCCTGATGATTAAGGATGTTGAACATTTTTTCAGGTGCTTCTCTGCCATTCGGTATTCCTCAGGTGAGAATTCTTTGTTCAGTTCTGAGCCCCATTTTTTAAGGGGGTTATTTGATTTTCTGAGGTCCACCTTCTTGAGTTCTTTATATATGTTGGATATTAGTCCCCTATCTGATTTAGGATAGGTAAAGATCCTTTCCCAGTCTGTTGGTGGTCTTTTTGTCTTATAGACAGTGTCTTTTGCATTGCAGAAACTTTGGAGTTTCATTAGGTCCCATTTGTCAATTCTCGATCTTACAGCACAAGCCATTGCTGTTCTGTTCAGGAATTTTTCCCCTGTGCCCATATCTTCAAGGCTTTTCCCCACTTTCTCCTCTATAAGTTTCAGTGTCTCTGGTTTTATGTGAAGTTCCTTGATCCACTTAGATTTGACCTTAGTACAAGGAGATAAGTATGGATCGATTCGCATTCTTCTACACGATAACAACCAGTTGTGCCAGCACCAATTGTTGAAAATGCTGTCTTTCTTCCACTGGATGGTTTTGGCTCCCTTGTCGAAGATCAAGTGACCATAGGTGTGTGGGTTCATTTCTGGGTCTTCAATTCTATTCCATTGGTCCACTTGTCTGTCTCTATACCAGTACCATGCAGTTTTTATCACAATTGCTCTGTAGTAAAGCTTTAGGTCAGGCATGGTGATTCCACCAGAGGTTCTTTTATCCTTGAGAAGAGTTTTTGCTATCCTTGGTTTTTTGTTATTCCAGATGAATTTGCAAATTGCTCCTTCTAATTCGTTGAAGAATTGAGTTGGAATTTTAATGGGGATTGCATTGAATCTGTAGATTGCTTTTGGCAAGATAGCCATTTTTACAATGTTGGTCCTGCCAATCCATGAGCATGGGAGATCTTTCCATCTTCTGAGATCTTCTTTAATTTCTTTCTTCAGGGACTTGAAGTTTTTATCATACAGATCTTTCACTTCCTTCGTTAGAGTCACGCCGAGATATTTTATATTATTTGTGGCTATTGAGAAGGGTGTTGATTCCCTAATTTCTTTCTCAGCCTGTTTATTCTTTGTGTAGAGAAAGGCCATTGACTTGTTTGAGTTAATTTTATATCCAGCTACTTCACTGAAGCTGTTTATCAGGTTTAGGAGTTCTCTGTTGGAATTTTTAGGGTCACTTATATATACTATCATATCATCTGCAAAAAGTGATATTTTGACTTCCTCTTTTCCAATTTGTATCCCCTTGATCTCCTTTTGTTGTCGAATTGCTCTGGCTAATACTTCAAGTACTATGTTGAAAAGGTAGGGAGAAAGTGGGCAGCCTTGTCTAGTCCCTGATTTTAGTGGGATTGCTTCCAGCTTCTCTCCGTTTACTTTGATGTTGGCTACTGGTTTGCTGTAGATTGCTTTTATCATGTTTAGGTATTGGCCTTGAATTCCTGATCTTTCCAGAACTTTTATCATGAATGGGTGTTGGATCTTGTCAAATGCTTTTTCTGCATCTAACGAGATGATCATGTGGTTTTTGTCTTTGAGTTTGTTTATATAATGGATTACATTGATGGATTTTCGTATATTAAACCATCCCTGCATCCCTGGAATAAAACCTACTTGGTCAGGATGGATGATTGCTTTAATGTGTTCTTGGATTCGGTTAGCGAGAATTTTATTAAGAATTTTTGCATCGATGTTCATAAGAGAAATTGGTCTGAAGTTCTCTATCTTTGTTGGATCTTTCTGTGGTTTAGGTATCAGAGTAATAGTGGCTTCATAAAATGAGTTGGGTAGAATACCTTCTACTTCTATCTTGTGAAAAAGTTTGTGCAGAACTGGAGTTAGATCTTCTTTGAAGGTCTGATAGAACTCTGCACTAAACCCGTCTGGTCCTGGGCTTTTTTTGGCTGGGAGGCTATTAATAACTGCTTCTATTTCTTTAGGGGATATGGGACTGTTTAGAAGGTCAACTTGATCCTGATTCAACTTTGGTACCTGGTATCTGTCCAGAAATTTGTCCATTTCGTCCAGGTTTTCCAGTTTTGTTGAGTATAGCCTTTTGTAGAAGGATCTGATTGTGTTTTGGATTTCTTCAGGATCTGTTGTTATGTCTCCCTTTTCATTTCTGATTTTGTTAATTAGGATTTTGTCCCTGTGCCCTTTAGTGAGTCTAGCTAAGGGTTTATCTATCTTGTTGATTTTCTCAAAGAACCAACTCCTCGTTTGGTTAATTCTTTGAATAGTTCTTCTTGTTTCCACTTGGTTGATTTCACCCCTGAGTTTGATTATTTCCTGCCGTCTACTCCTCTTGGGTGAATTTGCTTCCTTTTTTTCTAGAGCTTTTAGATGTGTTGTCAAGCTGCTAGTATGTGCTCTCTCCCGTTTTTTCTTGAAGGCACTCAGAGCTATGAGTTTCCCTCTTAGAAATGCTTTCATTGTGTCCCAAAGGTTTGGGTACGTTGTGGCTTCATTTTCATTAAACTCTAAAAAGTCTTTAATTTCTTTCTTTATTCCTTCCTTGACCAAGGTATCATTGAGAAGAGTGTTGTTCAGTTTCCATGTGAATGTTGGCTTTCTGTTATTTATTTTGTTATTGAAGATCAGCCTTAGTGCATGGTGATCTGATAGGATACATGGGACAATTTCAATATTTTTGAATCTGTTGAGGCCTGATTTGTGACCTATTATGTGGTCAATTTTGGAGAAGGTACCATGAGGTGCTGAGAAGAAGGTATATCCTTTTGTTTTAGGATAAAATGTTCTGTAGATATCTGTCAGATCCATTTGTTTCATCACTTCTGTTAGTTTCAGTGTGTCCCTGTTTAGTTTCTGTTTCCATGATCTGTCCATTGGTGAAAGTGGTGTGTTGAAGTCTCCCGCTATTATTGTGTGAGGCGCAATGTGTGCTTTGAGCTTTACTAAAGTTTCTTTAGTGAATGTGGCTGCTCTTGTATTTGGAGCATAGATATTCAGAATTGAGAGTTCCTCTTGGAGGATTTTACCTTTGATGAGAATGAAGTGTCCCTCCTTGTCTTTTTTGATGACTTTGGGTTGGAAGTCAATCTTATCAGATATTAGGATGGCTACTCCTGCTTGTTTCTTCATACCATTTGCTTGGAAAATTGTTTTCCAGCCTTTCATTCTGAGGTAGTGTCTATCTTTTTCTCTGAGATGAGTTTCCTGTAAGCAGCAAAATGTTGGGTCTTGTTTGTGTAGCCAATTTGTTAGTCTATGTCTTTTTATTGGCGAGTTGAGACCATTGATGTTAAGAGATATTAAGGAAAAGTAATTGTTGCTTCCTGTTATTTTAGTTGTTAAAGGTGGCATTCTGTTCTTGTGGCTGTCTTCTTTTAGGTTTGTTGAGGGATTACCTTCTTGTTTTTTCTAGGGCGTTGTTCCCGTTCTTGTATTGGTTTTTTTCTGTTATTATCCTTTGAAGGGCTGGATTCGTGGAGAGATAATGCGTGAATTTGGTTTTGTCGTGGAATACTTTGGTTTCTCCCTCTATGATAATTGAGAGTTTGGCTGGGTATAGTAGCCTGGGCTGCAGTTTGTGTTCTCTTAGTGTCTGTATAACATCTGTCCAGGCTCTTCTGGCTTTCATAGTCTCTGGTGAAAAATCTGGTGTAATTCTGATAGGCTTGCCTTTATATGTTACTTGACCTTTTTCCCTTACTGCTTTTAGTATTCTATCTTTATTTAGTGCATTTGATGTTCTGATTATTATGTGTCGGGAGGAATTTCTTTTCTGGTCCAGTCTATTTGGAGTTCTGTAGGCTTCTTGTATGTTCATATGCATCTCATTCTTTAGATTTGGGAAGTTTTCTTCAATAATTTTGTTGAAGATGTTTGCTGGACCTTTGAGTTGAAAATCTTCATTCTCATCCACTCCTATTATCCGTACGTTTGGTCTTCTTATTGTGTCCTGGATTTCCTGGATATTTTGAGTTAGGATCTTTTTGCATTTTCCATTTTCTTTGATTGTTGTGCCGATGTTCTCTATGGAATCTTCTGCACCTGAGATTCTCTCTTCCATCTCTTGTATTCTGTTGCTGATGCTCAAATCTATGGTTCCAGATTTCTTTCCTAGGGTTTCTATCTCTAGTGTTGCCTCGCTTTGAGTTTTCTTTATTGTGTCTACTTCCCTTTTTAGGTCTAGTATGGTTTTGTTCATTTCCATCACCTGTTTGTATGTTTTTTCCTCTTTTTCTGTAAGGACTTCTACCTGTTTGATTGTGTTTTCCTGTTTTTCTTTAAGGACTTGTAACTCTTTAGCAGTGTTCTCCTGTATTTCTTTAAGTGATTTATTAAAGTCCTTCTTGATGTCCTCTACCATCATCATGAGATATGCTTTTAAATCTAGGTCTAGGTTCTCAGGTGTGTTGGGGTTCCCTGGACTGGGCGAAGTGGGTGTGCTGGGTTCTGGTGATGGTGAGTGGTCTTGGTTCCTGTTAGTAAGATTCCTCCGTTTACCTTTCGCCATCTGGTAATCTCTGGAGTTAGTAGTTATAGTTGACTCTGTTTAGAGATTGTTCTTTTGGTGATTCTGTTACCGTCTATCAGCAGACCTGGGAGACAGATTCTCTCCTCTGAGTTTCAGTGCTCAGAGCACTCTCTGCTGGCAAGCTCTCTTACAGGGAAGGTGCGCAGATATCTTGTATTTGGACCTCCTCCTGGCCGAAGAAGAAGGCCCAAAACAGGACCTTTCTCAGACAGTGTGTTGCTTTGGCAGTTCCCAGGTGGTACAGACTCTCACCTAAGCAGACTAAATTCCTAAGTTCCTTGGAGTCCCGGGACCAAGATGGCAACCGCTGCTGCTGTGGCTTAGGCCGCCTCCCCAGCCTGGCGGGCACCTGTCCTCCGGTCCGGAAGGTGGCCGGCTGTCCCCGGCCCACACAGGGTGCTGCCTCAGCGCCTCTGTGCTTCTGCCTGTTCCAGAAGCTGTCAGGTTCTCTGGCGCACCCTCTCACCTGTTCAGACTAATTTCCTAAGTTCGGCGGGTCCCGGACCAAGATGGCGACCGCTGCTGCTGTGGCTTAGGCCGCCTCCCCAGCCTGGCGGGCACCTGTCCTCCGGTCCGGAAGGTGGCTGGCTGTCCCCGGCCCACACAGGGTGCTGCCTCAGCCCCTCTGTGCTTCTGCCTGTTCCAGAGGCTGTCAGGTTCTCTGGCGCACCCTCTCACCTGTTCAGACTAATTTCCTAAGTCGAAAATTAATCTTTTGCAAGCATGGTGGATTTACATATTGACTGAGTAAAATTTAATAGACAAAACCAAAAACGACCAGAACTGTTGCTAAATCAGGGAAAAAACAAACTTGAAATAAGGAAGTCAGGAAAATCTGACAGTACTAAAGTATCACTGAGGATAGAGGGCTGTGCTTTAGTATTGTTCCTAAAGTCCACCTCTAGGTCCCGTGTTGGTCATGAAGCTCCACCTTTTGTATTGACAGAGAGAGCCAAGAAAAGACAAATGACGGGAAAGTCACCATCCCTCCAACTGAGTACGCCTGTATCTGCCTGCTGTCTTACACTCTACTTTGAAGAAGACATGGTCACTGCCATGCAAAATACTCTGTAAGGGTTGCTACAGAGTAACATGTTTTAATCTTTGTATTGTTATCTAGAATAAAGTTTGAATTCTGTCAATAATCTGGCTGGGCAGTGACAGAGCATGGTATGCGCTTTTAATCCCAGCACTTGGGAGGCAGAGGGCTTCGGATTTCTGTGAGTTCAAGGCCTGCTTTACAGAGTGAGTTCCATGACTACCAGCACTATTGTACAGAGAAACCTTGTCTACAAACAATGATATTTGGTTTTAACCAGCTATAGGTATACCTTTATATATGCCCACTTTTACACCTTGTATGCTTCTTCATTTCAAGTAAAATAAATTCAATCATTTTCTATCATGAAGCAGGAGCTACTGCCAGAATGCCAGATCTCAATCCTAGCTCCACCCTTTACTACTACTATAAGATACCAGGACAGTTGCATCGTCTCTTTAGTTACAACTTTTGCAGCATTCTCCAGATAAAATTGTAATGACAACAGTGTAACATCCTTAAGCTATTTAGAGAATCAAAGACCGTGTTTGTGATATACTTAAAGCATGTCCTGGAAGTTTAGAAGCTTCTCTGAATAGAGTTTCTAAAGCAGTTAGGTAATTTTTTTTGATACTTGAGTAAGATCCTTCAGGCTATTAGCCCATTGCAGAAATCCTTTGGTGGTGCCTACCACAATTGTAACTTCATAACTAACAAGCCCCTATAATGTAGCAACATTCTTGGGAGTGTCTTCTGATACCACTATCATGAGTAGAACTATTTCCCTGGTGGAAATTTAACAAACATAGTATTTTCAAGTGATTTCTTCCCCCACCACCAAAGCTCAAGGGTGTGAAGTAAGAATAATATCATTGCAGTTTCTTCTTGCTATATCCAAAACATCACCCTTCAGTCAGTGTTCCATCAAACTAAGGACAAAATATGGCTAAGACTTTCACATCTATCACGTCCCCACAGTTCTGGACACTCCTCTAATTTATCAAATATCTCAATGCATATTTTATAGTCTCCCAAGAACACAAAGCTGCCACCACTATAGATCATTCAGGACTGAAGAGGTTTCCTTGACTTCCCATCTAAGTCCAGATTACATCTCCAGAGTCATCAGGTTTTATTCCCTTTGAACCCTCCTGTCCTCCTGTTCTCTCAGCTTGCCACATTAACTAACATTTCCTCTCCGTTACCTTGTTTGTTAAATCTCACCACGATCATTTTGTTGCTATCAAATTGTAGTCCATTGAAGTTGCCTATTTCAGTGCAATGGTAATCTTTTCAATTTTTCTTTTTATGCAGCCTAGATTAGGTCCTTCTTTCAAAAATTCTCTTTTTCAATATTATAAACTTCCTGGACTCTCTTTTAGAGGCAACTATTTAGCAGAATCTCAGTTCTGGAAATAAGTCTACCCATAAATTTTCTGCACTTGAACCTGAGCAGTCAAGCAAAGTGCACAAAGTGACCACCTGGGATCTCCTGGTCTCACAATAAATTAGCAGCTGTTGAACTTAATGGGCTCCTTAGCCCTGCTCAGTGACCTTGTTGCATGTCCTTGTAAAACAGCCAATAACTCCATTTAAATATCTTTTAAACCTTTTTGATGTTACTAAAATTTCCATCTTCCCATCGTCCGTTATCAGTTTCACTAATTACTTATATTCTGATTGCCCCAAAGCAGAAATCTCTTGCTTACTTTCTTAGTCTCTTGATGGCAAAATGACAACGCATTCATGTCCTTTTTGTCTTTTCTTTCTTTCTTTCTTTCTTTCTTTCTTTCTTTCTTTCTTTCTTTCTTTCTTTCTTTCTTTCTTTCCTTCCTTCCTTCCTTCCTTCCTTCCTTCCTTCCTTCCTTCCTTCTTTCTTTCTTTCTTTCTTTCTTTCTTTTTTCTTTCTTCCTTCCTTCCTTTCTTCTTTCTTTCTTTCATCCTTCCTTCCTTGCTCCCTCCCTCCCTCCCTCCCTCCCTCCCTCCCTCCCTCCCTCCCTTTTGCTCTTTCTTTCTTTCTCCCTCCCTCCCTCCCTTCCTCCCTCCCTTTTGCTCTTTCTTTCTTTCCTTCCTTCTTTCTTCTTTCTCTTGTTTTCCTTCTTTCCCTCTTTTTTGTTTTCTTCCTTTTGTTTCCTTTCTCCTTCCCTCCCTCCCTCCCTTCCTTCTTTCCTTCCTTCTCCTTTTAACACCACTGACATGGAAATGTCCTCTCTGTATCTAAGGGAGGTGCTTCACTGGTGTTAGGATCTTGGCTCTGCAGGTAGTTCACATGAAAGATGATAGATCCTCTCTTTTCATTATTAGTACCTGAACCCTATTGACTAGTTTCTTTTCAGGAGTCTGTCGTTGAAACAAACATGAAACAAACACAGAAACATGAAGATTCTCAGGGGACTCCTCATCTGTCATATTTTATCCCTTCTAAAAAAAAGATTGATCTCCACACGTATCACCGTTTTGTTCCTTCCCACGCATTCTTCGTGTATTCAATTATGTATTTTGGTTGCTGTTCTCTACCATGTAAATTTCAAGGTCATATCTTTGTTGGGATGCAATGAAATAAGAATTATACACATATATTGAGTGCATATAACTACAGGTTTGACAGATTATGCTATGATTGCCACAATCTACCTAATTAACATAGCCATCACTTTGTATGATTACCATTTTACTTTCTCCCTTTTCTGTGATAAGAACAGCTAGGATCCATCCTCTTGGCCACTTACAAGCACATTTAAAATACTGTTGGCAATGATAGCTCTCATGACATCCAATAGCTCTTTAGAACATCATCACTTTGTATAACTAAAAATTTGTACCCTGCATGAACATCTGCCCCAATTTTCTCTTTGCCTAAACCTATTGTTTACTACATCTAATATTAAGCTATTAATATTTCATGAGTTCATTGATTATAGATTCCACATGTGGAAACATGCCATGTTTCTTTTACTATGCTCATTTAACCAAAGATTCATCCAACTACAAATGGTACTACTTCCTACATTAAGCATGTGTGCAATTGTGGTTAAGATCATGTCTTTATATTGCTTTTACCTATTTATTATTAATAGAAATTTACATTGATTTCATATAATGACTATTTTATACAAAAAGAACATGTTAGTCTGGTTGTACCAGTGAAGAACAGATTATATTTATTAGGGATATTATTCAAAAATGGGATTCCTGGATTTTATTTTAAATTTTTGAGGAATTTTCCTAATGTTTATAATAATTTACACTAATTCTCTTAGTATATGCCGATACCCCCTTTTCACATCCTTGTCAATAACTTCTTTTGATAACTATTCTGACAGGTGTATAGGAACAGCTCATGGATTTGATTTATATTCCCTGTATAATTTGTGAGGTTGAGCATCTTCTAATATGATTATTTACCACCTTTTTTTTTTTTTACTGAAAGCATACTTTTACTTATTTTTTTTCCCATTTTTATTAGGTATTTAGCTCATTTACATTTCCAATGCTATACCAAAAGTCCCCCATACCCACCCACCCCCACTCCCCTACCCACCCACTCCCCCTTTTTGGCCCTGGCGTTCCCCTGTACTGGGGCATATAAAATTTGCAAGTCCAATGGGCCTTTCTTTGCAGTGATGGCCGACTAGGCCATCTTTTGATACATATGCAGCTAGAGACGAGAGCTCCGGGGTACTGCTTAGTTCATATTGTTGTTCCACCTATAGGGTTGCAGTTCCCTTTAGTTCCTTGGGTGCTTTCTCTAGTTCCTCCATTGGGGGCCCTGTGGTCCATTCAATAGCTGACTGTGAGCATCCACTTCTGTGTTTGCTAGGCCCTGGCATAGTCTCACAAGAGACAGCTATATCTGGGTCCTTTCAGCAAAATCTTGCTAGTGTATGCAATGGTGTCAGCGTTTGGAAGCTGATCATGGGATGGATCTCTGGATATGGCAATCACTAGATGGTCCATCCTTTCGTCACACTTCCAAATTTTGTCTCTGTAACTCCTTCCATGGGTGTTTTGTTTCCTATTCTAAGAAACTACCTTTTTTTGTAGTGCATTAAGAAATATCTTCTTTCAGGTGCATTGTTTACTTATAAATTGGGTTGTGTTTGGCTGTTGAGTTATATGACTTTTGTATTAATGTTTGGAATATTAATTTCTCATTGAACATGTTATGCACATATTTTCTCCATTGCATAGGTTTAATTTTTCCTATAGTCATTTCTGCTTTTGCGGAAGCTTTTTCATTTCCTTTGCTCTTGTTGCCTACCCCTTTGCTGTTTTATCAAAACAGATGTTGCCCTAAACACAGAGAGTAACTCTTTTCCTGGTTTAGCTTTTAGTGGTTTTACTTTTTCAGGTATTGTGTATACATTTTGAATTATCCACTTGAGTTGTTCTTTGTGTGATGTGAAATCAAGTTTCAGTCTTGTTCTCCTCATTGTGGACACTCACTGTTCCATTCACCCTTTATTGAAGACACTGCCTTTCCTTATTGTGACTTCTTTGTCAAAGATCAGGTGACTATAAATGTATCAGATTGATTTCATCTTTTCTAGGTTGCCCCTGTGGTCTGTACTCTGTGTCTGTGATAGCATTAACCAGAACCTTCGGTGATTACCACACCATTGGAATATATTTGGGAATAATAACATATGAAATTTTCAGCTTTCTTTTTATTCCAAATTTTACATAACTCTAAATAAATTTTAAGATTTAAAAAAATTTCTATAAAGATATACCGATAGTTTTATAGGGACTTCATAAATCCAAAAAATTATTTGATACTATAGACATCTTAAAATATTACTTTAACTCACTGATATAGGATGTCATTTTATTAATATGCTTTATTAGTTTCTTTCATGAATGTTTTATAATTTTCAGCTATAACCTATTTATTTTGTTGAAGTTTTGTTTTTGACATTTATATTAGTTTTTTCAGCAATTGTCAATGTAATGATTTTATTAAATTTTAGGGGGGCTTATGTGTGTGTGTGTGTGTGTATGCATGCTAATTTCCACTAAATTTTGCATATTGAATTGACTCCTGAAACTTACTGAATTTAGTAGTTCTAGAAAATGTTAACTACTGCTATTGTTGAATATTTATTGACTTATGAGATGACATCTATAAGTAGAGATAATTTACTTTTTCTTTCTAATCTAAGCATGTTTTATGTCTTTTTTATGGTTCTTTGAATCAGAGGTTTGCTGTTTCAGCCACTTTAGCTGACTAGTAAGCTTTCCAGATCCATCTGTCTCTGTCCACATTGCTGGGGTTAGTACTACATACAGCCATGCCCAACATTTTACATGGGTATTGGAGGTATAAACTCAAGTCTTCCTGCTTACAGAGCAAGCATTTTTATCCACTGAGCTATCTACCCACCCCTCAGTTTCCTGTTTATTTCTTCTAGGACAGGAGTTCAAGGTTATGATTTTCATATTCTTTGTAGTTTTTGGGTTGTCTTTTCTTGTTACTGTTGACCTTCGAATCATTCCTTTGTGCATGGAAAAGATCTGAAATTTGTTTTATCATAAGCTTGTTAAGAATTGTTTTGTAACCTCAAATTTACTTATACTATAGAACATTCTGTGTTCATTTAAAGAATGTATATTCCTCCTGCTGTTGGTTGTAAAGTTTTGTACATGTCTATAATGTTACACTTATTCTATAGTTTTATTTAAATTGGTTTATTGTTTTCTTTGGGTACTCTATGGATTAACCTACAGTACTGAAGTCTTTTTGTATTATTGGATTCATATTAGGTTCTCTTTTTACAATGTCAACATTTGTTTTATATATTTAAGACTTCTCATGTGGTTTGAATATATTTATAGTTACATATTTTTTCAATGGAGATGACCTTTTATCCACGTATTATACTAACCAGTTTTGAGAAAGTTGTAACAAAGCCTGTTATATAAATTTAACCTGTGGTGTCACTTTCACTGCTTATTATTATTATGAGATATATTTTTTATTCAGTCTCTTTGTGTTCTTTTGAAGCTAAAGTGTGACCCTTGTGATAGCATACTACTAAAACGTGATAGTTTTTTCTATTCATCCCTATCATGTCTTTGATTTGAGACTTTAATAAATTTAGTTTTAGGAACATATTTCTCTTAATATTGAAGGCAGTTAACAAGGAACAAAGATGTAGAAAGAAGATAAGAAAGAGGAATCATCATCCTCATCCTCACCATCATCATCATCACATCATGTCATCATTACTTTATTTTCTAAGGCTTTTTATTTTATCAGAAGAGAGAGAGAGAGAGAGAGAGAGAGAGAGAGAGAGAGAGAGAGAGAGAGAGATCTACCATTGTGGTATTATTTAACTTCATCTCCTTGTAGTAGTCTAATGGGTGATACAACATAGTCTGTAAATACCATCATATAAAAATATGTCTTGTATAATACATAAATTAGAAGTAATTTGGTATACTATGATAAATGAATATATTCAGGCATTTGGGATCTTGGTTAAATTGGAAAACAAGTAGTAACTTTAAATAAATCCTTGAGTTAATTTTGAGACTGCCTACCATTTCCCCTAACTTATTTTGAATACCATAAAATATGTTTACTGATGTTCATATTCTTTCTATCTACATTAATTTTTCTTCACAATCATGTTTATTAGACTCCCTTATCTTGTTATTAAAATAAATGTATTTTTACCAAGGTGTTTAGTATTTTACTATTAGACAAAGGAGGAGTAGGAGGAGCAGGAGGAGAACCACAACAAGAACAACAGCTAAGAAAAGTTGTGAGTTTCTTGTGTGATTTCTATAGAATCTTTCATTCACCTACCCAAAGGCTATGGATATTAGAAAGCCACCATGTGTAATTTTATGTATTGCCCAAATTTAATGACTAACCCATGAAATTGCAGACAAAATTAACTGTTTTGGGGGGAATTTATGTTTCTTTTGCTTTAATTATCAAGTCAATAGGTATTTGTATCTTTTAAAAAAGATTTATTTATTTATTTATTTATTTATTTACTTACTTACTTATTTCATGTATGTGTGTACACTGTCACTGTCTTCAGACACACCAGAAGAGGCATCAGATCCCATTTCAGATGGTTGTGAGCCACCATGTGGTTGTGAGGAATTCAACTCAGGACCTCTGGAAGAGCAGTCAGTGCTCTAAACTGCTAAGCCATCTCTCCAGCCCCTATTTGTATCTTCTTGAATGTTCCTCATGTCAAATAGGAAAAAACTCTCCAGAGCAACATTATGGGCAATGAGAATTCCTGTAAAACTATAACCATTCATCATCTTCTAGGCCATAGTTGATATATATATCCTATTCTATGTGGCAGCAAGGAGACCAATTAAAGAAAGGTGATACTGTTAGCTGAGTCTAGCATGTGAGGTTCAAGGATCACAACCAAAGAAGACCACAAGCAAAGACTACAAACTTGAGATTCCACTGTTATAGCCCACATTGTATACTGCCTAGTGATCAAAGGGAAATGAGTAGGTAATTCAGAACTGGATGAGGTAAAGGAATTTGAATCCCTCTTGATGTGGGACTTAGGTGTTAAAAATAATTCAAAGTGAGAAGACTACAAATCCTGGATGGTCAACAGTCACATGTGCCAGTGATGAGGAGGGCAGAATTAAAGCAGCAATAGCCAATGTTGAGGTAATTCCCTTACATTATGGGACGTAAATCTTTTAGAATGGGGATGAATGATACTATAACAAGTTGCAGGATTTTCCCTGTCCAATTACATTAGTGCAGCAGGAGGCCTGTGATTGGACAGGGCAAAGGGTGGCAGAGAGAAGGTTGCAGAGATAGAGAGCATCTCAGGGGAGAAAGGAGAAGGCCAAGGTAGAGGAGGATGGACAGGAAAAAGAACCTGAGCCAGCATGGCTTGAGATAGCCACAGAAAGTTATGATAACATAAGGTTAGAATAATTGGAATAATTTGTTTAATCTAGGTGGGCAGCTTTTATCATTATCAATTGTTTCTGAAATTATTGTATTGGCATCTTGTGAATTGAGAATTTACTGATACATAAATCTGACTTGTTAATTACAAGCTTCTAGAGTTTTGCTTTACTGGGTTACTGAAATGTGGGACTGCCAACTACCGGGATTTATGGCCGTGAGAGAACTAGAGGCTCCAGAGACAACAGAACCAGAGCTGAGAACACAACAATCAGGGGCTAGCTAGAGAGAGCTGCCAGAGGCAGGAGTGTGGGAAGCCTACGGGAAGAGAGCGGCTGGAACACGGAGAATTGGTGGGTTCATTTTTAATATTTCCCGCATCAATAATAACTAACTCCATGTTGAAGTAGCCATAGTTCATTGTGAACCTTAATTTGAGAAAGATGAAATTCCACACTAGAATATATATTATTGACTGTAACAATTAAACTGGCTTATAGACAAGCCCCAAGATGGTGGGGGGGGGGGAGGGGAGAGAGAGAGAGAGATCCTTTGAAAAAAATCAATGACAAAAATGTTAGTATGTATCTCTCACTTTGCTTTTCATTAAACCAATTAATTATTAGACACACTAACTTTTAAAACGACACCATGCTTTCCCATAATATAGGAAAGTTAAATGGGGCAAAAATATGGCCAATTTTCATGGTTCTTGGTTCAGATATTTGGGCCAAGTAGTTTTTGGATGATGATATTAATGCTAAAGGTCAAAGTCTTACAATGAAAATGTGTTTTTATTATAGAGCTCCATTTCAATCTTTAGGATGGATTTTGTATACAGTGGATATGTTAAAATATTCCATTGTATATTATTCCTCATTTCAATGTTATAGTATTTACTGACATCTTTATCTTAATGTCAAGAAATATTTATCTAGACACATACTATGCATAAAATGTCTAATATATTAGTGGCATTATGTCAAGTAGATGTGTGAGATATGTACTTGGCTTGAATTGTTTCAGCTGTTGCAGAATTGAAACACAGTTGTCTATAGAGATTATTATTAATTTTTTCCCTAATCAAGGACATTTTTGGTAGTGTCTATCTGCTTGTAAAGCCAAAATAGATGAGGAAAGAATTATATTCATTATTTAAGTCTATAAGGATGACTTAATCACAAGGACCTTACAATTTTGAAATTTCGTTTAATGCATTAAAATTTGAAATATTTTTTTGTCAAGTGAAGGTCCAGAAATAGAGATCAAGATGTGTTATTTGGAAGACAGTTTATAAATTTCATATTATTATTTTAAAAAGGTTAATTTTCTTCAATATATAAAGAATTGTTGGAGTCCTAGATGATGGAAGCCATCGACCTTCAAGCTTAGTATCTGGGACAACAAGGATTGTTCTTCATTGCAGTAATGATTTTTTGATTTGGTTTTGGTCAATTTAGTGTTTTACTTCTATATATTTATCAAACTTTATGGAGGAAATAATTTTACTAATGTATAAAAACAATGATAAAAAATGGAAACTTTTTTTTTGGATATGACTTATTTATTTTCAGTATCAAAGAATGATCAAAAATACAATGTTTGGGCAGGTACCCAGCAATTCACTCTGTGCTCTTACTTTCAATAATGAGATTGTTCAATCAAGCATAGCAACTGTTCAAAACAAAATGTAAAACTGTTAAAGTGACCCATGCCAAAGACAAATTTAACATTTTCCTTACTATCATAATCAAATGAAAAAAAAAAAAAAAAACCTCCAGATTCAATTTTCAGCTTAGTCTCTCATTCCCTTCTCTCACAATATTTTTCACAACAACATACAAAATATTGCCTTTTTATATATTTTATTAGCAGAATTTCAATACTATTTTCAAATATAAATTATCTTTTATTTTTAATTGTTTCAGCTGGAGCAATGATCCCTCTATGTGTACTCTTTTATTGAATATTTTATTCATGTACATTTCAAATGTCATCCCCTCTCCTGGTTTCCCTTCCAGAAATCTCCTATCCCATCCTCCCTCCCCTGCTTCTATGAGGATACTCACCCATCCATCTACCTACTCCCATCTTACCGCGCTGGCATTCCTCTAGAGTCTTGGCCTCTCATCCCACTAATGTTCGACAAGGGCATCCTCTGCTACATATTTGGCTGGCGCAATGGATCCCTCCATGTGTACTCTTTGGTTGGTATTTTAGTCCCTGGGAGTTCTGGGGGTTCTGGTTGGTTCATACTGTTGTTCTTCCTTTGAGTTACAAACCCCTTCAGCTCCTTCAGTCCTTTCTCTTAACTCCTCCACTGAGGACCCTGTGCTCAGTCCAATGGCTGGCTGCAAGCATCAGCCTCTGCACTTGTCAGGCTCTGGCAGGGCCTCTCAGGAGACAGCTATATCAGGCTCCTGTCAGCAAGCACTTGTTGTCATGCACAATAGGGTCTTGATTGAGTATCTGTATATGGGATGGACCACCAGGTGGGTCAGTCTCTGGATAGACTGTCCTTCAGTCTCTGCTACATTCTTGTCTCCATATTTCCTTCCTTGAGTATTTTGTTCACTTTTCTAAGAAGGATTGAATCATTCACACTTTGGTCTTCCTTCTTCTTGAGCTTCATGTGGTTTGTGAATTGTATATTGGGTATTCTGAGTTTTGGGGATAATATCCACTTATCAGTGAGTGCATACCATGTGTGTTCTTTTGTGACTGGGTTTCCTCACTCAGGATATTTTCTAGTTCTATCCATTTGCCTAAGAATTTCATGAGTTCATAGTTATTAATAGCTGAGTAGTACTCCATTGTGTAAATGTATCACATTTTCTATATCCATTGCTCTGTTGAGGGACATCTGTGTTCTTTCCAGCTTCTGGCTATTATAAATAAGACTTCTATGAACATAGTGGAGAATGTGTCCTTGTTATATGTTGGAGCATCTTCTGGGTGTGTGCCCAGGAGTGGTATAGCTGGTTCCTCAGGTAGTACTATGTCCAATTTTCTGAGGAACTGCCAAGAGTGATTTCCAGAGTAGGTGTGCCAGCTTGCAATTGCACAAACAATGTAGGAGTGTTCCTCTTTCTCCACATCTTCACCAGCATCTGCTGTCATCTGAGTTTTTGATCTTAGCCATTCAGACTGATGTGAGGTAGAATCTCAGGGTTGTTTTGATTTGCATTTCCCTGATGACTGAGGATGCTGAACATTGCTTTAGGTACTTCTCAGCCATTCAATATTCCTCAGTTGAATTCTTTATTTATCTCTGTACTCCATTTTTAATAGGGTTATTTAATTCTCTGGAGTATAACTTCTTGAGTTCTTTGTATATATTGGATATTAGCCGTCTGTCAGATGTAAGGTTGGTAAAGATCTTTTCCCAATTTGTTGGTTGCTATTTTGTCCTATTGACAGTGATCCACAAATAGTTCAAACCTTGTAATTAAAGCATGATCTACTCAGGCAGGCAAGAGATTCTGTTAGGTTTAAAGGTGAAGTAAACAGCTAACATGCGAAGATGATGACTTATTCATAAACTGCCTCTCATTTTTATTGTCATTTATTCTCTAGATTGTGTGCCTGATGTCTTTGGTCATGGTGTCTTTTTGTACTTTAGCCTTTGTCAAACTGTGTCATACTTTTCAGTTCACTTTCAAAATAACATTCTTGCTGTATTTAAAGTCACATGCAGGGACAGGCTATATTCATCTTGCTCAATATTATATTTCCCTCAAATGAGCACAGATTTTGGCAAATGATAAGTTCTTGTTTACACACACAGCTGAATGAAGAAATGAAAAGAGAAACGTCCTAAGAGAATACTGGGAAATGATAGGTGAAAATGAATATACTTTTGAGGGAATATTCTTTAAAAATAACTTCCACTTACAATCAAATCCTTCCCTTGTTATAAACATGAATAAATATAGAAATTAATTGGGACACTCAGGATGAGTACATATGACAGGAGGAAGAGCTTGCTCCACAGTGATTTAAACAAAACCAGAAATAGGTTTTGGCATGGAGGGACTCGAGAACAGACGCACATGCTTGAACTCTATGTCTCTCATACTTTTTAATTTAATTAATATAGTTAAATCACCATGCTCACTTTAGTGAACATAAATCCAACACATTACATATTGTTATGACTTTTGAAATATAATACTGAAATTGAAATGTATTTTATTACTTTAGAGATGAAATTTAAAGTATCTACAATCCCTAATATGAATATTACATTAAATTACACTCACACACACACACACACACACACACACACACATATTGAAGTTGATATACTTTAAAAGTCAATTATAAACCAAATTAATTAGGAAATTAATGATTGAGATGAAAATAGGTTATTATAAGTCAGCTATTCAGTTTATTGAGATGCAATGGGTTTTGTTAAGACAAAAATTTTAGGCAATCCTAAAAAAAGAGAAAATGGAATGAGAAACTGGATTTTAGATTAAATGTGAGACAGCAAAGTTCTCTAATTCAATTTATCTTCAAAAAAATGCCATGAGAAAAGCCAGAACACAAACCCAAATAACAGAGAGAAAAAAATCACAGTCTTTAATGAAATAAAGAAGTGTCTATAGTCTTGGTGACTAAAGTATAAAGAATATGTGCAAAAATGCATGGGATTGGGAACAATTAAAAAATGTTCAGGACCAGATTTCTCTTCAAATCTTTAGTCCAGTTTTGCTCTTAGTAGCTTTGAAGGGTTCCAAAAGCCACACCGCATTTTCCCCTAGGGATTTGCCCTAATTGATTAGGAGCTGAGTGTGGTTGAGGACTAACTGCCTGGTTACTGACTGGGTCACACTTCTGCTTTTCATACTGTGAGCACTTTGCTTGCAGCATGTGAGGATTGCTTTAGTGCTTTTATGCACAGACTTTTCATACAGCACGGCCTCACAGCGCAAGCTTGTATGTTTATCATCCATCCTTCAAGAAACAGAAATCTCTTTTGGTACTAGAGGGAAACCTGGACCTATGTGATGCTCGAAGTAAAATATTCCCAAAGGATTTTTCTGGGTTGGTTTTCCTATTTGATGAAGTCACACATGGTGAAATCTGTCTTAGGTTTGATCTGATTCAGTCTCCATCCTGATCTGACCAAAGTTTAGATAAAGCCAAAATACACAAAATTATACTTTGGAATGTGTAAATTTACCAAGAACAGAGAGACTTGAACTATTCCCCCGCCCAGGTCTATAATTTTTTTTAAAATAAACTGTGGAAGTATGTAATTTCCTAGGGAAATTAAAAAGAGCAAATCCATCCAGGTTGAAATTTAAAACAGATCAATAGAATAGTACCTGTAAAACAAAAGAGGAAAATGTCCTGACAGTTAAACATATAAATATAATAGATATCACTGAATGGATTCACAGGTGAACTCTTTCATGATTCCAATGAATAGTAAGCATGTCTTTCAGCTTTTTCAGACTAGAGGTGTCATGGTGCCTCGAGAGACTCAAGGTTGGGCCTGTACTGCTCTTACTGCCAAGAGCTGGCACAGCTCTTAGATGGAACAGCTGCTAAAAACTCTTTCACATTTTATTAATATAATTTAGAATTTCATACACAAGTACTTTATTTCATCATTTCTACCCATTTTCTATGCCCCCATTTCCTCCCGCATCCCACCCACTCCCTTTCAACTTCATGACATCATCTTTCATTATTACTGCTAAATGAATTTAGTGTTGCTAATATATATGTGTGTTTATGGATGACCACTTGGGATTAGACAAATTCTAAGAGCCCGGAGGCCAAAATATACCTGTCTACTCTGGGATTCTTTATTCGGTATATGACAGGGAAGATGCACCCGACACATCTTCACAATGTGTTCTTAAACCAGACCTTCAGAGTAACTAACAGTTGACATCTCAGCAGGCATGGATCAGGGAAATCTCACAATGCTCAAACCCTACACCGAAGAGCTACAGAAAATGGCTGTTGACAGAGGAAGATTTAGAGGTCTCCAGAAACACACGCCCTGAGAGGCTTTTAGTGTGACATCACAGTCCTGAAACACTCGCCCTGAGAGGCTTTTAGTGTGACGTCACAGTCCTTTGGCTTTCAGTTTCAGGTAGAAGGGGGCTACTGGAAAACGTAAGTGAATGTGACTCTTATCCCCTAGAGTAAGTTGTTCTGAGATTCAGGGAATTTGGATAGTTTAAAAATAGTTATACCCATATGCTCTAGAAGGGAGAGAAATAAGAATTCTATGAGCCCCACATCCCGTATGACAGAAAGCTCCCTAACCTAAGCTACTCAATGGCTGACCTGGCCACAGGATGAAGCCAAGCAGAGCACAGAGATCAGAGCCACAAGCCAGAGAACCACTCTTGGTAAGTAAGGCTTAGCCCTATTCCAGGAATTCACTACAATGCCTACCCTTATTCTGACCACAAACTAGGAACTATTACCTGTCATTGGTTTTGTATCATCTTTGGGTCAGACTCAGGCTTTTATAGCAAACTTCTCTGGAGAACAAGCAAGGATCCAATAAGAAATGCCATTATATCTTCTGACAATGCATTTTGACTAATAAATCAAAGAACCTGTCACTAGGCTCAAACTTAAAGACTCTTCAACTTTCTAATTTTGCCACCCTGGAGTTCAAAGTACAACAATAGAAAACTGTGGGGCATAACTAAACCATGCCCAAGATTGGTATAGGTAAGTCAAAAAGTTAAGTTAACTATGTCCTCATCACTTAACATCAGAGAATAGAGTTTTTCTGTTCATTGATTTTTTTTTTCCCCTGAAAGCTGACCTAAGACCTTACTAAGAGAAGGTGGCAGAAATAATTGACCCAAATCTGGGTTTAAGACTTGAGAAAATTTCTTGCCACTTTTTATTTGTGTCCCACTTCTTTTGTATTTTTGTTTTGTTACAAGACAGGGTTTCACAGTGTAGCCCTGGCTTCCCTGGAACACACTATGTAGACCAGGCTGGCCTCGAACTCACAGAGATCCATTTGTCCTTGCCTCCCAAGCGGGTGGGATTAACTATGCACTTTTGAAGTTTTAAATTTAATGTTGAAAGTCTCAGTATGCTATAGGAAAGAATATGTTATAGGAACAAGGACAGCAGAATGCTGTGTCGAAATATGGAAACAAGATAAACTTAGCAGCGACAGTGTTCCATCTGGTCACTAGGACCAAGGAAGGGCATCTGGAAGAACAACTCTCATTAAGAAAAGCAGAAGAACTTCCAAGTCATGTCAGGATGAGCGTAAAACTATGGATCAAATAATACCGATTTTGTTTTAAACGTTTACAATTTGGCAGCAGTAAATTCTATAGACATGGTTAGTGAACTGGTACCACCATTATTTTTGTTTGTTTAACATCGTTAGAAAATGTCCCACCAATTCAAATTGCCAAAAGAAAGTTATAATGAATATCAAAATGAGGTTACTATTCTTCTTGTATGTAACATGCTTAGATGAATAGAATTTTCAAGAGCAGAAATATCTTGCAAAATAATTTTGAAAATTATTATAGAAAATTATTATCTTTCTTATCTAGTATCTCCTAGGAATGACATGTTGCACTCTTTAACAAGATCATAACAATAACAACACACATAGATAGGCCTGTGTGGTAGGAAGAAGTCTCATAGGCTCCATCCGTAATAGAGAACCACAGACAACTAAAGAATGCGAAGAATAGAAGAAATAGTCCTTCCCAGGAAAGAGCTTCCAAATTTGTTATCGAATACCAAGTGGTCATCCATGAAGTCATATACATGCAAGTCACACTAAACAGACTCAGCAGTTTGAAGTGTATGTGTGAGACTGTGTAACAATATTAATCAAAGAAAAAGAGGCCACTGACTTGAGAAGGAATAATGAGATGGGACATCGAAGGGGCTTGAGGGAAGGGACATGGAAAGGGTCAAGGGAGGAAAGGGAAGGGAAGGAAGAGTATTATATTGTAATTAACATTTTAAAAGTAATGGGCTTTGAAACACAATGAGTGAGACTATTCACTAATGTAATTAAAAGAGAACAAAATGTAGAAAAGCTTAGCTAGAAAACTAACATGCTTTTTGGAGAAAACTTAGAATTGGTTCAGGATATCAAAGAAACTAATCAAAATGATCAGTTTCTCTCCTGTTGTGTTAATATGTCAATACTTCAAAGAGTGACGAATAAACTAATTTTTATCCACATAAAATAGGTGACAAATTTCTACAAATGTGGCCGTAATTTATCCTAGTAAATCAGTCACTGAAAAATAACCAAGAAAATATTGAATGAGGAGTCACAAGAAAAACTACATTTAAGAGCACAACTGTCCAACCCGAATAGTACGTTTTATGTTATCAAGAGGAATGAGAACCAATGAAAGATTGAATATCATAGGAAAAACTGGTAGGTAGGGAATATGAGGAAGTGGTACTTTAGTACCTGCTACTGAGACAACAAGCAGACTCATTTAAACTATATCACTACTACTTCTGTTAAATAAATTTCATATGGCTCAAAGATATAAACTTTAAAACTAGAAACTTTAGATGTTTAATTTAATTTTTAAATACAATTACTTCTGCAATCTGAAGATAACAATAGATAATTAAAATTTATATAATCTTTAATTCATCACTTCTGTTTAGGCACTTATTTTGTAGTTAAACTTCCATAAGGAAGACAATTATATGTAAGAAAGGTACAGATATGTTAAGTTTGAAAAGATATTCATAAAACATTCATTATGGACTTTTAAAATCAGATACAAAATTAAAACAATCTAAATGCACACCTGTAGGGAAAGCCATTAAAATTTAATTTGCCTGTTTAGTTGAATAAAAATATTGCTCTTTATGTTCAAAAGGTTTCTGTTTTCATAGGGAAAGATAAGTGAAAAGTATGTTCATAATTCATGAAGAAGGGCCACAAATAGCACCAGGTAGCAATTTTGTCTCAACTGAAATACTCCAGCCTGGAAGGAGGCTTGCTACGATTCATAAAGTAAATAGGATTTATAAGGCCCAGGCAATATGCAACTTGCAAGGCTCAGAAAGTTCTTGAAACTCATAAAATTCATAACCCTTCATCTCCCGCCAGGATTATATTGTGCAGGGCACTGGAAACTTTCCAACCTGTGTAGTTGCCTACAAGCCAGGCAGGAAGCCCCAGGAACGGGACCTTCAGGAGTCTGCCTGCCCCTGCGTGTAATCTGGCACCTACACTAAGTCATTCCAGCAAACTCATTGGTTCATCAAACTGGGCTTGGTTAGAACTGCAACTTTGGTCTTTTGTTGATCTGAGTTTGTTTGTGTCATTTCAGGAAACACTACACAAAAGATAATTATATAAATATCACATATGTCATCCTCTTGTATTCCGTTATATATTACTTCATGATAGATCTATTTTTAGAAATATTATTGAAAATGAATTTATTTCTGAAACACCATTAATTCATACATGATCACATTCTCATTTTTATTGTTTTTTTTTCCCTCTTTGGGTCTCTCTTATTTCCCCCTTCCTAACCTTGTTATACAGACCTTCATTTCCAACTCTTGTTTATTTAACTTGTAAATTTTTAAAAAAAATATTCTGGCTTCTTCCTTCAGTATTATAGTTTCCAACATCCTCTAATTTGTGAATAGCTATATTCATTTTAAAATCTCTATTACATAATTTAATTGTTTGTGTGTCACATATTTATTTAGTTATTTCTGCATCACTTTACACTTCAAACTACTCATCTCTAAAGGCATCAGAGATTATATTGCCTGTGACACTCATACAATAATGAGAGAAATCTTAGGGGAGTGACTGTCATGCTTGTTTATTTTTAATTCATGCTTCCAAAGTAATGTTTGATGTCTGGCTGTGTCCTATTACTATCATACTGCATAAAGGAGTCTCCCCACTAACCCTCCATGCCCTGAGTAAATATTGGATATAATTCTCTTAACTTTGATAACTTGATAGTGCGAGTAAACATCTTTAGATGTTCATCCTTTCCTTCTGCTTTTGATATAGTTTCTGTTATAGTTCATCTTTGTGTTGGGTTGTTTAATTTCATCTTGACACAAGCAAGAGTCATTAGAGAGAGAAACATTACTTGAGAAAATGCCTCCCACCACACTGGCCTGAGGGCAAACCTGTGGGATATATATATTTTTTTAATTAGTGATTTATACGGGAAGGCCCAGCCCCTTTTGGTGGTTTTACCCCTGTGTAGGTGGTCCTGGAAGTATATAAAAATGAAAACTGAGCAAGACATAAGAAACAAGCCATGGATACTGCATCTGCTTCTACTTCCAGGCCCTTCCCTGTCTGAGTTTCTTCCTTGACTGCCTTATATGATGAACTGCAATATGAAAGTGTAAGAGAAACAAACTTTTCCTCCATAAATTGCTTTTGGTTATAGTATTCACCACAGCAATAGAAACAACAATATAACAATTTTCTTACATTTTGTTGAATCCCAGGTTCTATCCTCTGGAAGCATCTAGTTTTGTTGTCATGGTTTGTTTGGTTGGTTTTTTGGCCAGTAACTGCTACTATAACAACCTGGATTTTATTTTTTCATGGATAAGGGCTGCATTGATCAGCTTTCTTCTCGTATTCCCAAATTATGTGAGGTATATAAAACTCTCCATAATTTGAGTTTTTATCTAAATCCCTAAAACTAGTACTAGACTAGAGTTTATAAAAGTAGAAAAACTGTACACTGATAGTTATTAGTCTATTATAAAATGTGTTCATTTTCTGTTTGCTAGGAAACCATTTGAAATTATTTGCATAATCTTGTGTTTACATGTGGCTATGTTGGTTCCTATGTATACTCTGGACTACAGGGATAACCTAATATCTTTGTGTCATTATATTCTTTGACTATTTTATTATGGTAAAAAGCTATTTCTTCTTATTTTTATGTCTGACATTATCCTGGTCATTACATTACTTTAAATATGTACTTTGAATACATAAACTATATCGCAAGAAAATAATGTATTGTTTTTCTTCTCTGCTATTTCTGAGGCATTTTGTCTGTCTGTGTAATTGTCTCTGCTGATTTCTAGGTCAATGTTGAAGAGTAGCACACGAAGCAGTTATCTGCTGTCTTCATCTTAAAAAGAGATGGTAATGTTCAAAATTATACTAAGTGCATGTTTGCTGTGCGGTGTTGTGTACTAGTCTTTCCAGGCTCAGAGATTTAGTTGTCTTAATCTGATAATCTAAGAAGTTTAATTTTCACTGGTATAAAAATTTTTTTCAGCTACATTTACTTATTTCTGTGTATGTAACTGTTCTTTTGTAAAAATAGATAAGCAATTGTACAATTTACAATTTATAAATTCCCAATATTACCTTCATGTTTTTACTAATAATGACATTTTCAACACCATTATTTTGCCTTCAACCATGATGACATATCGTCTTAAACTTCCTTTTCACGTTTAGTTTTATTTATAGATCTATTAATATTTTCTCTTTATTTTATTTTATGGAGGAAGCCATAAATGACACTTTATAATCTAACTAATTAAGAATGCAAAACCAAGGGTCATGAAAATTATAATTTGATTCTTTAAAAATTATAGTTATTTAAAAATGTTATAAGCAAATTTTAATTTTACTTAAAGTACAAAATATTATGTACAAATGGCATATTCTAAATAGAATTCTTTAAAATGCTATGTATGGACACAGGCTCTTTTAATGTTTTTCCATATGTTTTAAGGTGTATTTCATGGTTAGTTTGTGATTCATGAATTTTAACATGCACTCCATGAGCACTGTCCCTTAATCCATATGTATATCCAGTTTTCCCCATACTTGTACAAGAGGAATTATGCTAATTAATAATTCACACGACTTCAAACACTCAATTAGAACTATACACATGTCAAAATAAACTGCACAGTAATCTCCATGTAATTATTAAGTTCTTATTGGTTTCATGGTATGCAAAACATGAAGAAATATTTAACTAGCTAGAGCTCAGGCACTAAATGTGAAGAAAATTTAACAAATAGCCTTGCTTTACGGTGTGTGTGTGTGTGTGTGTGTGTGTGTGTGTGTGTGTGTGTATTTGCACGCTTGTCCGACAGGGTCTCACTATGTAGCTTTGGCTGGCCTAGAACTCACTATAGCTGATTCTGGTGTTCATTCAATGAGTGGCATTCCTCTTGCTTCTGATTCTCAAGCTCATTAGATTATGCATCATCATGACCAGAATAGAAGTACTGTTTTTTTTTTAAAATATTCTTTGGTAGTCTTTCTATTATATGCATCTAGTCAATAACTGGTAAGCTTACAGAACAAAATGATTATACAGTATGTATTTTCTAAACAAACTAAAGGTATGTACCTGGCTGTGAAAATAATGTCCTATTTCTCATTGATGAAAAACATTAACATGCAAAAATTAACATGGATTAAAGGTATCTATGTCAATGAAACCATTGCCTTTTCAGTTTTATGTAAAACTAGTATACACTTAATAATAGGTTTAATAATTATCCAGAGTCATCCATGACACAAGCAGACAGTCCCACCACTTGTGACTGCCATACCTGGAAGTCAGTGTAGAATACCAAAAGCACTGAATAACAAAATAAAAATTACTTTTCTTCTATTGGAGTCCTTTCTTGGTCTGTTTTGTTACATGAGGGGGCATTAACTGCTCTTCCACAGTTATGAATCAATTTTCTTTAACTATGAAAAATTTCACAACATTTTCACCTGTCCTGCTCCCCCCTCCACTACTCTGAAGGGCTGTGCTTTTGAGTATTGATTGTTATGGACAATTAGGTGCTTGAAGTGAAGACTAAGAGAATGAAGCATTAATCAATCTTAGCAGGATAAATTATGTCTTGCATGAAATATAAAATTTCACTCCTCATGTAAGCCTAAACCAACTAAGTTAAACAACACGCTTATAAACTATATTTACTCAGACCAAAACATTTTTATACAAAGATTGTCCTGATTGATAAATTTAACCCTTGTCATACTAAAAGTATTTCTATAAATAACTTCTTACAGAAGCATATGTACAGCAAAAAAGGAAAAACCAACAACAACAACAAGAAGAACAACAAAAAACAAAAAAAGATTCAGTTGAAGTTGAAATGAAAATCCTAGTTTGAAGTAAAGATATGGAGATCAAACTTGGATACTGTATCAAGGACAGTGACTCTTCTTCAAAATATATTTTAGGGAGGAAAGCCTGTGCTAATGAGCTTTGAACACTTTTTAGGTGATACCCATGAGTCTGTAAAATACTGTAGAATTGCTCATATTTAGGACATCTTGAAATCATGTAAACACATGGACCGTATATTAGCAAAACAGCTGAGTTATTTCCTTTCTTAAAATCCCCTGTGTGAATACATTCATACAAATGTTGCAGCTTCGTTTAAAAAAAAAAGAAGAAGAAAAACATCACGGGAACTACTACTAATAATTATGCCCCATTACATCCTGGTGGGCAAGTTAAATCACGCTTTAAAGGACCTTGGGAGATCCCCTTTGCACTAGCTGGTTGTAAAGATTTACTCATTTAATATCCTTTCTTTGCTGAATAGTTTAAGAATATATGAATTTTTTCTCTCTGACTGCAGAGTTCACCGAGCTGCCAAAAGACTTTATTCACTATAATCTTTCAGAATTCCCATTTATCTTGACATATGAAAAGAACGACAATATCACTTTCTAGAAATGCTGCCATTCTCAAGATCTACCTCTACACAGTTTAGACTACACTCAAAAGTAACTGGAGATAAGAATGCCCACGCTTCTGGAACCTAGAGACTATTGTTTGCACTATGCACATCTCAATATAGAAGAGTAACTATTTTATTCAAAGGACCCTATTTAAAGTTAGTACAAACTACTGATGATCGCACAACCTATCTCGTAAGAGAGACATTTGTAAATGTGATTAGCTTTTAGAAAGTTGGGCCTGGAGCGATAACACTGTCTTTAAAGAGGACTCAGTTTCAGTTCCCAGGGCCTGCCTAGCTGTTCATAAGTCTAAAGCTGCAGTTTCCGGGGGTCACAACAGTCTGTTGCTCTGGTTCCAGGGGATCCAGGGCCACTACTGGCCCATGAGTGCACATGATACTAATAACCTCAGACAGGCTAAGATGCCGACGTATATAATACATCTCTTAAAATATTAAAAATGGGCCCAGTGGAGTAGCTTAGGGGGTTAGGACATGTATTGCCATTGCAGAGAACTCAAATCAGCTTTCAGAACCCATATTATTTGACTTACAACTGCTTAGGATTCCAGTTCCAGGGAATTCTGACACTTCCTTCTATCCGCCATTGACTATACTTACATTTAAACATCCCCTCCCCATCTTTCTGTCTGTCTGTCTGTCTGTCTGTCTGTCTGTCTGTCTGTCTCTCTCTCTCTCTCTCTCTCTCACACACACACACACACACACACACACACCCTAAAAATAAAGTCTTTTCAAAACTAAAACAATAAACATCACCAATGAAACTGATTATCTTTTCAAACGGCACATTGGAATTTATTTAATTTGTACAAGTGTTCATTTTTAAACCACCTCTGACTTTTTTGTGTGATATAAAGTGGAGCATAAAAACACATAAACACATTACTGTTATTGATACAATTAGAAATCTAGATATAACTCAGAACTGATGCTCTGGACCCCCTCCCAAGGCTCCATATTAATGGCGATAATAAATCCATAGATTGATGTCATCTTGAATCTTTTATGAGTCACTGAGCACTTAACTCTGCAAGTAAGAACCAGTCAAACAAATGTTTAAATGTCTACATTTCAAGTGTTTATGAGGAGGACCGCATTAACTATTTTTGGATACTTCACAATTTTCCATGCTGAATGTGTTTCTCCACATTATCTTAGAAAAGAGAAAAGCAACAAATTCAGAAAGAGGAGAATGTGTGATGTTTTATAAGTGTTGACTTATGCAGAACTACTGAGATGATCTGTGTGAACTTAACTGTCAAATTATCTGGGCCATGGTACTCTGCTTCACAATCACATTTAATTTATGGATATTTTTGTGAATGCGATTTTGAACGAGATCAAGGTTTAAGTCAGTGAGCTTTGATGTCTGTCTAGAGGGGGTAGACCTTACCCAATTAGTTAATGACCAAGGTAAAAGAAAGGCCAGCTCCCTCAGGGCAACAGGGCCACCTGGCAGTTAGGAGCCTTTGTGTTTAAGTTGAAATCTTGGACAGCCAAATTTGTTTAACCCACTGTCCCATCCTGAAGATCCAGTTTGCAGAATCACATGAGTCTATTTCTTAAATCTGCTTCCATTAAAATGCATTCTATTGCTTTTGTTTTTCTGGGAAATCTCACAGTGAGGGGTTTACTATGTGCATGGCACACTTACTTATCCTGAAGGCTGTCCAGACCTAAAGAGTAGGCCCTATGATGAGACAGGTGCTATCGCGGTGGCTCACATCTCTAATATCAGCATTCTGGAGGCTGAGACAGAGGATTGCCTTTCGAGGTTACATAGTGAGTCTAGATTAGTTTGGGCTCTGTTTCAAGCAAAGGCTGGCAAAGCAAAAGAGAAAACAAGAAAGGATGAAAAAGGCATGTCCTCTGGAGCATCTTCCTTCCTGGAGACCGTAAGTAATCTTAGAGTGAGTAAGTAAGTAAGCAAGCAAGCATTTCCCCCACATTTCCATCATGATAATGACCTCAGTATAACCCAAAGCTTGCAAATGTACAAAGCTGGAGAGCATCATGCCCTTTCTTATTCCCTGTCATTTCTCTCCATCATCCTCTAATTTCTTTCCACTTAGCATATTCTTAGCTGTTTGTCTTCTCTTGCCCTGTAGACAGCTCCACGTACTTAGAATCAGGCAGGCAGTACAGGAGTGGAGACACTTGAGTACATGCATGTTAAACGAAACAGAAGGTCAAGTTCTTGAGTTATGAAACTCCCAGCTTCCCCCCATTTTATTCCCTTGTCTATTTTTCTTTTCTTCTTCTTTTTAATGAGATACTACCCAATTGCTTTCACCAGTGACTTCTTATAGAAGAGAAATGGCTTCTGTATTCTTTTGTTTTTTCAAATTAATCACTTTATTTTTAACATTTCAAATGATATCCCCCTTCTCGGTTACCCCTCCACAACCCCCACACCCCATCCCCCTATTCCCTCCTCTTTGTCTCTATGAGGGTGCTCCTCCACCCACTCACCCACTCCTGCCTTACTGCTCTAGCATCCTCCTACACTGGGGCATTAAGCCTCCCTCCCCTCCCACTGATGGCAGATAAGGCCATCCTCTGCTACATATGTATTTGAAGTCCTGGTCCTGTATTCTTTTTTTTTAAAGTTATTAGAGTTATTTATTAAGGTATTTCTTTTTTTTCCATTTTTTATTAGGTATTTAGCTCATTTACATTTCCAATGCTATACAAAAAGTCCCCCATACCCACCCACCCCCACTCCCCTATCCACCCACTCCCCCTTTTTGGCCCTGGCGTTCCCCTGTACTGGGGCATATAAAGTTTGCAAGTCCAATGGGCCTCTCTTTGCAGTGATGGCCGACTAGGCCATCATTTGAAACATATGCAGCTAGAGACAAGAGCTCCGGGGTACTGCTTAGTTCATATTGTTGTTCCACCTATAGGGTTGCAGTTCCCTTTAGTTCCTTGGGTGCTTTCTCTAGTTCCTCCATTGGGGGCCCTGTGGTCCATTCAATAGCTGACTGTGAGGATCCACTTCTGTGTTTGCTAGGCCCTGGCATAGTCTAACAAGAGACAGCTATATCTGGGTCCTTTCAGCAAAATCTTGCTAGTGTATGCAATGGTGTCAGCGTTTAGAAGCTGATCATGGGATGGATCTCTGGATATGGCAATCACTAGATGGTCCATCCTTTTGTCACACTTTCAAATTTTGTCTCTGTAACTCCTTCCATGGGTGTTTTGTTTCCTATTCTAAGAAGGGGCAAAGTGTCCACACTTTGGTCTTCATTCTCTTGAGTTTAATGTTTTTAGCAAATTATATCTTATATCTTGGGTATCCTAAGTTTCTGGGCTAATATCCACTTAATCAGTGAGTACATATTGTGAGAGTTCCTTTGTGATTGTGTTACCTCACTCAGGATGATGCCCTCTAGGTCCATCCATTTGGCTAGGAATTTCATAAATTCATTCTTTTTAATAGCTAAGTAGTACTCCGTTGTGTAAATGTACCACATTTTCTGTATCCATTCCTCTTTGAGGGGCATCTGGGTTCTTTCCAGCTTCTGGCTATTATAAATAAGGCTGCTATGAACATAGTGGAGCATGTGTCCTTCTTACCGGTTGGGGCATCTTCTGGATATATGCCCAGAAGAGGTATTGCTGGATCTTCCGGTAGTACTATGTCCAATTTTCTGAGGAACTGCCAGACTGATTTCCAGAGTGGTTGTACAGCTTACAATCCCACCAAAAATGGAGGAGTGTTCCTCTTTCTCCACATCCTCGCCAGCATCTGCTGTCACATGAATTTTTCATCTTAGCCATTCTGACTGGTGTGAGGTGGAATCTCAGGGTTGTTTTGATTTGCATTTCCCTGATGATTAAGGATGTTGAACATTTTTTCAGGTGTTTCTCTGCCATTCGGTATTCCTCAGGTGAGAAATCTTTGATCAGTTCTGAGCCCCATTTTTTAATGGGGTTATTTGATTTTATGGAGTCTACCTTCTTGAGTTCTTTATATATATTGGATATCAGTCCCCTGTCCGATTTGGGATAGGTAAAGATCCTTTCCCAATCTGTTGGTAGTCTTTTTGTCTTATTGACGGTGGCTTTTGCCTTGCAGAAGCTTTGCAATTTTATGTGGTCCCATTTATCGATTCTCGATCTTACAGCACAAGCCATTGCTGTTTTATTCAGGAATTTTTCCCCTGTACCCATATCTTTGAGACTTTTCCCTACTTTCTCCTCTATAAGTTTCAGTGTCTCTGGTTTTATGTGGAGATCCTTAATCCACTTAGATTTGACCTTAGTACAAGGAGATAGTACTGGATCAATTTGAAATCTTCTACATGATAACAGCCAGTTGTGCCAGCACCATTTGTTGAAAATGCTGTCTTTTTTCCACTGGATGGTTTTAGCTCCCTTGTCAAAGATCAAGTGAACATATGTGTGTGGGTTCATCTCTGGGTCTTCAATTCTATTCCATTGATCTACTTGTCTGTCTCTATACCAGTACCATGCAGTTTTTATCACAATTGCTCTGTAGTACAGCTTTAGGTCGGGCATGGTGATTCCACCAGAGGTTCTTTTATCCTTGAGAAGAGTTTTTGCTATCCTAGGTTTTTTGTTATTCCAGATGAATCTGCCGATTGCCCTTTCTAATTCGTTGAAGAATTGAGTTGGAATTTTGATGGGGATTGCATTGAATCTGTAGATTGATTTTGGCAAGATAGCCATTTTTACTATATTGTTCCTGCCAATCCATGAGCATGGGAGATCTTTCCATCTTCTGAGATCTTCTTTAATTTCTTTCTTCAGAGACTTGAAGTTCTTGTCATAGAGATCTTTCACTTCCTTAGTTAGAGTCACGCCTAGGTATTTTATATTATTTGTGGCTATTGAGAAGGGTGTTGTTTCCCTAATTTCTTTCTCAGCCTGTTTGTCCTTTGTGTAGAGAAAGGCCATTTACTTGTTTGAGTTTATTTTATATCCAGCTACTTCACTGAAGCTCTTTATCAGGCTTAGGAGTTCTCTGGTGGAATTTTTAGGGTCATGTATATATATTATCATATCATCTGCAAAAAGTGATATTTTGACTTCTTCCTTTCCAATTTGTATCCCCTTGATCTCCTTTTGTTGTCTAATTGCTCTGGCTAGGACTTCAAGTACAATGTTGAATAGGTAGGACGAGAGTGGACAGCCTTGTCTAGTCCCTGATTTTAGTGGGATTGCTTCAAGCTTCTCACCATTTACTTTGATGCTGGCTACTGTTTTGCTGTAGATTGCTTTTATCATGTTTAGGTATGGGCCTTGAATTCCTGATCTTTCCAAGACTTTTATCATGAATGGGTGTTGGATTTTGTCAAATGCTTTCTCAGCATATAACGAGATGATCATGTGGTTTTTGTCTTTGAGTTTGTTTATATACTGGATTACGTTGATGGATTTCCGTATATTGAACAATCCCTGCATCCCTAGGATGAAGCCTACTTGGTCAGGATGGATGATTGTTTTGATGTTTTCTTGGATTCGGTTAGCAAGAACTTTATTGAGGATTTTTGCATCAATATTTATAAGGGATATTGGTCTGAAGTTCTCTATCTTTGTGGGGTTTTTTTGTGGTTTAGGTATCAGAGTAATTGTGACTTCATAGAATGAGTTGGGTAGAGTACCATCTGTTTCTATTTTGTGGAATAGTTTGTGAAGAACTGCGATTAGATCTTCTTTGAAGGTCTGATAGAACTCTGCACTAAACCCATCTGGTCCTGGGCTTTTTTTGGTTGGGAGACTATTAATGACTGATTCTATTTCTTTGGGGGATATCGGGCTGTTGAGATCATTAACCTGATCTTGATTCAACTTTGGTACCTGGTATCTGTCTAGAAACTTCTCCATTTCATCCAGGTTCTCCAGTTTTGTTGAGTATAGCCTTTTGTAGAAGGATCTGATGGCGTTTTGGATTTCTTCGGGATCTGTTGTTATGTCTCTCTTTTCATTTCTGATTTTGTTAATTAGGATGCTTTCCCTGTGCCCTCTAGTGAGTCTGGCTAAGGGTTTGTCTATCTTGTTGATTTTCTCAAAGAATCAGCTCCTCGATTGGTTGATTCTCTGAATAGTTCTTCTTGTTTCCACTTGGTTGATTTTGCCCCTGAGTTTGATTATTTCTTGCCGTCTACTCCTCTTGGGTGAATTTGCTTCCTTTTGTTCTAGAGCTTTTAGGTGTGTTGTCAAGCTGCTAATGTATGTTATCTCTAGTTTCTTTTTGGAGGCACTCAGAGCTATGAGTTTTCCTCTTAGAAATGCTTTCATTGTGTCCCATAAGTTTGGGTATGAAGTGGCTTCATTTTCATTGAACTCTAAGAAGTCCTTAATTTCTTTCTTTATTCCTTCCTTGACCAAGGTATCATTGAGAAGAGTGTTGTTCAGTTTCCACATGAATGTTGGCTTACTACTATTTATTTTGTTATTGAAGATCAGCCTTAGTGCATGGTGATCTGATAGGATGCATGGGACAATTTCAATATTTTTGTATCTGTTGAGGCCTGTTTTGTGACCTATTATGTGGTCAATTATGGAGAAGGTACCATGAGGTGCTGAGAAGAAGGTATATCCTTTTTTTTTAGGATAAAATGTTCTGTAGATATCTGTCAGATCCATTTGTTTCATAACTTCTGTTAGTTTCGCTGTGTCCCTGTTTAGTTTCTGTTTCCATGATCTGTCCATTGGTGAAAGTGGTGTGTTGAAGTCTCCCACTATTATCATGTGATTTGCAATGTGTGCTTTGAGATTTACTAAAGTTTCTTTAATGAATGTGGCTGCCCTTGTATTTGGAGCATAGATATTCAGAATTGATAGTACCTCTTGGAGGATTTTACCTTTGATGAATATGAAGTGCCCCTCCTTGTCTTTTTTGATGACTTTGGGTTGGAAGTCAATCTTATCAGATATTAGGATGGCTACTCCAGCTTGTTTCTTCATATCATTTGCTTGGAAAATTGTTTTCCAGCCTTTCATTCTGAGGTAGTTTCTATATTTTTCTCTGAGATGAGTTTCCTGTAAGCAGCAAAATGTTGGGTCTTGTTTGTGTAGCCAGTTTGTTAGTCTATGTCTTTTTATTGGGGAGTTGAGACCATTGATGTTAAGAGATATTAAGGAAAAGTAATTGTTGCTTCCTGTTATTTTTGTTGTTAAAGTTGGCATTCTGTTCTTGTGGCTGTCTTCCTTTAGGTTTGTTGAGGGATTACCTTCTTGTTTTTTTCTAGGGCGTGGTTCCCGTTCTTGTATTGTTTTTTTTCTGTTATTATCCTTTGAAGGGCTGGATTCGTGGAGAGATAATGTGTGAATTTGGTTTTGTCGTGGTATACTTTGGTTTCTCCATCTATGGTAATTGAGAGTTTGGCTGGGTATAGTAGCCTGGGCTGGAATTTGTGTTCTCTTAGTGTCTGTATAACATCTGTCCAGGCTCTTCTGGCTTTCATAGTCTCTGGTGAAAAATCTGGTGTAATTCTGATAGGCTTGCCTTTATATGTTACTTGATCTTTTTCCCTTACTGCTTTTAGTATTCTATCTTTATTTAGTGCATTTGTTGTTCTGATTATTATGTGTCGGGAGGAATTTCTTTTCTGGTCCAGTCTATTTGGAGTTCTGTAGGCTTCTTGTATGTTCAAGGGCATCTCTTTCTTTAAATTTGGGAAGTTTTCTTCTATAATTTTGTTGAAGATGTTTGCTGGTCCTTTGAGTTGAAAATCTTCATTCTCATCCACTCCTATTATGCGTACGTTTGGTCTTCTTATTGTGTCCTGGATTTCCTGGATATTTTGAGTTAGGATCTTTTTGCATTTTCCATTTTCTTTGATTGTTGTGCTGATGTTCTCTATGGAATCTTCTGCATCTGAGATTCTCTCTTCCATCTCTTGTATTCTGTTGCTGATGCTCAAATCTATGGTTCCAGATTTCTTTCCTAGGGTTTCTATCTCCAGTGTTGCCTCACTTTGAGTTTTCTTTATTGTGTCTACTTCCCTTTTTAGGTCTAGTATGGTTTTGTTCATTTCCATCACCTGTTTGTATGTTTTTTCCTCTTTTTCTGTAAGGACTTCTACCTGTTTGATTGTGTTTTCCTGTTTTTCTTTAAGGACTTGTAACTCTTTAGCAGTGTTCTCCTGTATTTCTTTAAGTGAGTTATTAAAGTCCTTCTTGATGTCCTCTACCATCATCATGAGATATGCTTTTAAATCTGGGTCTAGATTTTCGGTTTTGTTGGGGTACCCTGGACTGGGCGAAGTGGGAATGCTGGTTTCTGATGATGGTTAGTGGTCTTGGTTCCTGTTAGTAAGATTCCTACGTTTACCTTTCGCCATCTGGTAATCTCTGGAGTTAGTAGTTATAGTTGATTCTGTTTAGAGATTGTTCTTCTGGTGATTCTGTTACCATCTATCAGCAGACCTGGGAGACAGATTCTCTCCTCTGAGTTTCAGTGCTCAGAGCACTCTCTGCTGGCAAGCTCTCTTACAGGGAAGGTGCGCAGATATCTTGTGTTTGGACCCCCTCCTGGCCAAAGAAGAAGGCCCAAAACAGGACCTTTCTCAGAAGCTTTGTTGCTTTGGCAGGTCCCAGAAGCTGTCAACTTCTGTGGTGCAGACTCTCACCTGTGCAGACTAAATTCCTAAGTTCAGTGGAGTCCCAGAACCAAGGTGGCGCCCGCTGCTCCTGAGGCTGAGGCCTTCCGAGCCAGGCAGACACCTGTCCTCTGGTCCGGACGGTGGCCGGTTGTCTGCGGCCTGCAAAGGGTGCTGCCTCAGCGGCTCTGTGCCTCTGCCTGTCCCAGAAGCTCTTCCTAGTGATTGTCTCTTATTAGGATCCGTATCCAATCGTGTCAAATTCCTTTTTTCCTTTGAGATAGATCCAGATTGAAATATACTTTCATTAGATGAGGCTAGGGAGTCAGTGAGCCCCAACAATGGGCCTGTCTCTGTCTCTCCAATGCTGACATACAGATACACATTACTGTGCATGGCTTTTTTACACATTCTGGGGATCGAATTTAGATCTTCATGCTTGTGAATAGGTACTGTACCCACTGGGCCATCTGCTAAATGATAAACCTTTGGAATAGGATCCTAAATGCCCTGTCTGATACATTACTATTTGATACTTATTTGCCAGTAGTAGCCAAAGTGGTTATTTTGCCAAAATATGTTTATTTTAGAAAGAAAGAATATTGAGGTTGTCCCAACAGGTGTGATGCCATGCACAGAAATAATCCTTGAAGAAGTGAGAATGAGAACTCACTTCAGCCTGACTCAGGCTGCATCAAACTTCAGGAGCCTCACCCTAGGCTGTTTATGGCCAGCATATTTAAACACAGTATAGCTTGGAAATGTTTTCTGTTACATTAAAAGTCTTGGAGCACAAGGAAACATAATTATATCAAAACTCAATTTAGGGTACATGTCATGTCTTCCAAGATAGTTTCTACAGATAGGCTATCTCTATTGGCTTAAGAGACAAAAGAAAGATCTGGCCTTGTCTCAGTCATGCAGAGACTGTAGAGGTCATGTGGGTTATCAGTTACCTCTGTTGGGAGAGTCCCTGAATATACAGATAACATAAGGGTTATTTAGACTACTACACATCTCTAGTCCTGGTTATGAAAGCTTGATATGTCCTGGCCCAAAAGACAGTGAAGATTACCAGGCTGTTGATGAACTCCAATTCCCAGACTTCTGGATGGAATAAGATATGTTTCTTCCAATGGGGAGACACTTCTACATGGTTAACACTCCTAGTTTCCCTGTAGATATGAGGGTACAAAGACCTTCATGTTTCCAACAAAACATGTGCTGTCCCAATTGTAGGAAATAGAATGCACACATAATAAGATGGCCATAAATCTTCACTTATAATTTCCCTACCCCTGTCTGCAGTTCCCATTCCTTTTCCTTTTGGGACTGTTTTGTTATGCAGTTGAATGGTGGTAAGAAAACATACCAAATCTTTCCCTTTGTAAATTCTCCCATCTGCAATTTCACATAATGCTGCCATTCTGCAATATGCATGACATTAAGAACGTTGAGTATAATTATAAGGTTATTTACACCTAAAATTTCCATCAACACTACATTGGCCTTATTAGATTGTGGTGCTGATTTACACACAAGTGTGCGTTCTCTATATAATACCTCACAAAATGTTTTGTAAATATTAGTAGGTATTCAATGCTGGTTTTTCATACTAATATGACATATTCACTTACTAATATTTGCTTAAGATAGATAATCTACTAAAATATTAACTGCAAGTCTCATATATATATGTATATGTATATATATATATGTGTGTGTGTGTGTGTGTGTATGTATGTTAAAGTGAATATGATGTAAGAAGTATAGATAACATCAAAATGTGTGAGTTGATAGAGAAAAATGTCATGTCAGTTCGTGCACCCAGAGCAGAACTACCTTAGGTGACACATAGTTCTTTTCTCATGGATGAATATGAAGAAAAATAATGTCTCTTCTTATTCAATGATCCTTCCATAAATGCAGAAAAATGATGAATTACATGAGACTAGAAAGACTTGGATTTCGTTTTGAATAAATGATTTCTCAGAAAATAACAATGATGTTGGAAAATGTATATGCTCTAAGGACTAAACTCGGCTCTTTACAATTATAGTATGTGCTTTTTTTTTTTCAAAAAACATTGTAAAGTAGAAAATATTACTAAATCCATTTTGTAGATATAGAAAATGATTCTTAGAGTAATTGATTCATACCGGCCGCAAATATTATAACTATGTATATGTATAATTTCCTTTCTATTTCAGGAAAGCTATACTGTTCAAATATTCATAAATCACCACTGCGCTCTGGCAGTTTTTGTGTGATGTTTTTCTTCCTATGACATACGATATTTTACAAAGTTTTGTTTGAAAGTCAGTCTGGTTTTAGAGGGTATATGTGGCATGGTTGCCTATTTTCCATTTTGTAAATCTGAAAGGGAGTGGTCAGAATAAACCTCATTTATTTTACTTCAACAGGTAGAATAAATTGTGTGTTTGAAATTTCCTGTCTCATAATATTGAAAACTGAGCCAGCAGGTGATGCAGATTCATATTTCTTTTGTGAACGCATATGCTCATGGGAAGATAATTATATTTTCATCTAAACCATTTCAATGTAACTCCTTATTCTATACTCTGCTTTTCTGTAATTTGCTTTCTGGTTATTTAACATAAGTCATGACTGTACTTTAGACTGAATCGATTTTCAGGTTAAGATATTGTACCTAGAACAGTTAACTGCCTAATATTGAGCCTAAATAACATATTCTCTTAATTTTTTTTTGTTCAAATGGTAAAATATTAGATCAAACCAAAGTGGTAACAATTTCTGATGCACTTACAATTTTTATAGGTAGGCTTATTTAGAAAAAATACATTTTATCATAAAAATTTGATAAGTATGGAAAAGGTAGATATAGAAAATGCATGTATTTATTTTATCTTTGTATTTAAAAAAATCTCTTGGTATAATAATTTTATAATTTTAAGATGGTAATTTAGTAGTTGAGTAAACTTTTCTTTTCTTTTCTTTTCTTTTTTATTTTTTCCTTTAGGAAGTTTGTATTTCAAAACTTTTTTTTTTCTTTCCATTTTTTATTAGGTATTTAGCTCATTTACATTTCCAATGCTATACCAAAAGTCCCCCATACCCACCCACCCCCACTCCCCTACCCGCCCACTCCCCCTTTTTGGCCCTGGCGTTCCCCTGTTCTGGGGCATATAAAGTTTGCGTGTCCAATGGGCCTCTTTTTCCAGTGATGGCCGACTAGGCAATCTTTTGATATATATGCAGCTAGAGTCAAGAGCTCCGGGGTACTGGTTAGTTCATAATGTTGATCCACCTATAGGGTTGCAGATCCCTTTAGCTCCTTGGGTACTTTCTCTAGCTCCTCCATTGGGAGCCCTGTGATCCATCCATTAGCTGACTGTGAGCATCCACTTCTGTGTTTGCTAGGCCCCGGCATAGTCTCACAAGAGACAGCTACATCTGGGTCCTTTCAATAAAATCTTGCTAGTGTATGCAATGGTGTCAGCGTTTGGATGCTGATTATGGGGTGGATCCCTGGATAAGGCAGTCTCTACATGGTCCATCCTTTCATCTCAGCTCCAAACTTTGTCTCTGTAACTCCTTCCATGGGTGTTTTGTTCCCACTTCTAAGGAGGGGCATAGTGTCCACACTTCAGTCTTCATTTTTCTTGAGTTTCATGTGTTTAGGAAATTGTATCTTATATCTTGGGTATCCTAGGTTTTGGGCTAATATCCACTTATCAGTGAGTACATACTGTGTGAGTTCCTTTGTGAATGTGTTACCTCACTCAGGATGATGCCCTCCAGGTCCATCCATTTGGCTAGGAATTTCATAAATTCATTCTTTTTAAGAGCTGAGTAGTACTCCATTGTGTAGATGTACCACATTTTCTGTATCCATTCCTCTGTTGAGGGGCATCTGGGTTCCTTCCAGCTTCTGGCTATTAGAAATAAGGCTGCTATGAACATAGTGGAGCATGTGTCCTTCTTACCAGTTGGGGCATCTTCCGGATATATGCCCAGGAGAGGTATTGCTGGATCCTCCGGTAGTACTATGTCCAATTTTCTGAGGAACCGCCAGACTGATTTCCAGAGTGGTTGTACAAGCCTGCAATCCCACCAACAATGGAGGAGTGCTCCTCTTTCTCCACATCCACGCCAGCATCTGCTGTCACCTGAATTTTTGATCTTAGCCATTCTGACTGGTGTGAGGTGGAATCTCAGGGTTGTTTTGATTTGCATTTCCCTGATGATTAAGGATGTTGAACATTTTTTCAGGTGCTTCTCTGCCATTCGGTATTCCTCAGGTGAGAATTCTTTGTTCAGTTCTGAGCCCCATTTTTTAAGGGGGTTATTTGATTTTCTGAAGTCCACCTTCTTGAGTTCTTTATATATGTTGGATATTAGTCCCCTATCTGATTTAGGATAGGTAAAGATCCTTTCCCAATCTGTTGGTGGTCTCTTTGTCTTATTGACGGTGTCTTTTGCCTTGCAGAAACTTTGGAGTTTCATTAGGTCCCATTTGTCAATTCTCGATCTTACAGCACAAGCCCTTGCTGTTCTGTTCAGGAATTTCCCCCCTGTGCCCATATCTTCAAGGCTTTTCCCCACTTTCTCCTCTATAAGTTTCAGTGTCTCTGGTTTTATGTGAAGTTCCTTGATCCACTTAGATTTGACCTTAGTACAAGGAGATAAGTATGGATCGATTCGCATTCTTCTACATGATAACAACCAGTTGTGCCAGCACCAATTGTTGAAAATGCTGTCTTTCTTCCACTGGATGGTTTTAGCTCCCTTGTCAAAGATCAAGTGACCATAGGTGTGTGGGTTCATTTCTGGGTCTTCAATTCTATTCCATTGGTCTACTTGTCTGTCTCTATACCAGTACCATGCAGTTTTTACCACAATTGCTCTGTAGTAAAGCTTTAGGTCTGGCATGGTGATTCCACCAGAGGTTCTTTTATCCTTGAGAAGAGTTTTTGCTATCCTAGGTTTTTTGTTATTCCAGATGAATTTGCAAATTGCTCCTTCTAATTCGTTGAAGAATTGAGTTGGAATTTTGATGGGGATTGCATTGAATCTGTAGATTGCTTTTGGCAAGATAGCCATTTTTACAATGTTGATCCTGCCAATCCATGAGCATGGGAGATCTTTCCATCTTCTGAGATCTTCTTTAATTTCTTTCTTCAGAGACTTGAAGTTTTTATCATACAGATCTTTCACTTCCTTAGTTAGAGTCACGCCGAGATATTTTATATTATTTGTTACTATTGAGAAGGGTGTTGTTTCCCTAATTTCTTTCTCAGCCTGTTTATTCTTTGTGTAGAGAAAGGCCATTGACTTGTTTGAGTTAATTTTATATCCAGCTACTTCACCAAAGCTGTTTATCAGGTTTCGGAGTTCTCTGGTGGAATTTTTAGGGTCACTTATATATACTATCATACCATCTGCAAAAAGTGATATTTTGACTTCCTCCTTTCCAATTTGTATCCCCTTGATCTCCTTTTGTTGTCGAATTGCTCTGGCTAATACTTCAAGTACTATGTTGAAAAGGTAGGTAGAAAGTGGGCAGCCTTGTCTAGTCCCTGATTTTAGTGGGATTGCTTCCAGCTTCTCTCCATTTACTTTGATGTTGGCTACTGGTTTGCTGTAGATTGCTTTTATCATGTTTAGGTATGGGCCTTGAATTCCTGATCTTTCCAGAACTTTTATCATGAATGGGTGTTGGATCTTGTCAAATGCTTTTTCTGGATCTAACGAGATGATCATGTGGTTTTTGTCTTTGAGTTTGTTTATATAGTGGATTACATTGATGGATTTTCGTATATTAAACCATCCCTGCATCCCTGGAATAAAACCTACTTGGTCAGGATGGATGATTGCTTTAATGTGTTCTTGGATTCGGTTAGCGAGAATTTCATTGAGGATTTTTGCATCGATATTCATAAGAGAAATTGGTCTGAAGTTCTCTATCTTTGTTGGATCTTTCTGTGGTTTAGGTATCAGAGTAATAGTGGCTTCATAAGATGAGTTGGGTAGAGTACCTTCTACTTCTATCTTGTGAAATAGTTTGTGCAGAACTGGAATTAGATCTTCTTTGAAGGTCTGATAGAACTCTGCACTAAACCCGTCTGGTCCTGGGATTTTTTTTGGCTGGGAGACTATTTATAACTGCTTCTATTACTTTAGGGGATATGGGACTGTTTAGAAGGTCAACTTGATCCTGATTCAACTTTGGTACCTGGTATCTGTCCAGAAATTTGTCCATTTCGTCCAGGTTTTCCAGTTTTGTTGAGTATAGCCTTTTGTAGAAGGATCTGATGGTGTTTTGGATTTCTTCAGGATCTGTTGTTATGTCTCCCTTTTCAGTTCTGATTTTGTTAATTAGGATTTTGTCTCTCTGCCCTCTAGTGAGTCTGGCTAAGGGTTTATCTATCTTGTGGATTTTCTCAAAGAACCAACTCCTTGTTTGGTTAATTCTTTGAACAGTTCTTCTTGTTTCCACTTGGTTGATTTCACCCCTGAGTTTGATTATTTCCTGCCGTCTACTCCTCTTGGGTGAATTTGCTTCCTTTTTTTCTAGAGCTTTTAGATGTGTTGTCAAGCTGCTAGTATGTGCTCTCTCCCGTTTCTTCTTGGAGGCACTCAGAGCTATGAGTTTCCCTCTTAGAAATGCTTTCATTGTGTCCCAAAGGTTTGGGTACGTTGTGGTTTCATTTTCATTAAACTCTAAAAAGTCTTTAATTTCTTTCTTTATTCCTTCCTTGACCAAGCTATCATTGAGAAGAGTGTTGTTCAGTTTCTACGTGAGTGTTGGCTTTCTGTTATTTTTTTTGTTATTGAAGATCAGCCTTAGTGCATGGTGATCTGATAGGATACATGGGACAATTTCAATATTTTTGAATCTGTTGAGGCCTGTTTTGTGACCTATTATGTGGTCAATTTTGGAGAAGGTACCATGAGGTGCTGAGAAGAACTTATATCCTTTTGTTTTAGGATAAAATGTTCTGTAGATATCTGTCAGATCCATTTGTTTTATCACTTCTGTTAGTTTCAGTGTGTCCCTGTTTAGTTTCTGTTTCCATGATCTGTCCATTGGTGAAAGTGGTGTGTTGAATTCTCCCACTATTATTGTGTGAGGTGCAGTGTGTGCTTTGAGCTTTACTAAAGTTTCTTTAATGAATGTGGCTGCCCTTGTATTTGGAGCATAGATATTCAGAATTGAGAGTTCCTCTTGGAGGATTTTACCTTTGATGAGAACGAAGTGCCCCTCCTTGTCTTTTTTGATGACTTTGGGTTGGAAGTCAATCTTATCAGATATTAGGATGGCTACTCCAGCTTGTTTCTTCAGACCATTTGCTTGGAAAATTGTTTTCCAGCCTTTTATTCTGAGGTAGTGTCTATCTTTTTCTCTGAGATGTGTCTCCTGTAAACAGCAAAATGTTGGGTCTTGTTTGTGTAGCCAGTTTGTTAGTCTATGTCTTTTTATTGGGGAGTTGAGACCATTGATGTTAAGAGATATTAAGGAAAAGTAATTGTTGCTTCCTGTTATTTTTGTTGTTAAAGTTGGCATTCTGTTCTTGTGGCTGTCTTCTTTTAGGTTTGTTGAGGGATTACCTTCTTGTTTTTTCTAGGGCATTGTTCCCATTCTTGTATTGGTTTTTTTCTGTTATTAACCTTTGAAGGGCTGGATTCGTGGAGAGATAATGTGTGAATTTGGTTTTGTCGTGGAATACTTTGGTTTCTCCATCTATGGTAATTGAGAGTTTGGCTGGGTATAGTAGCCTGGGCTGGAATTTGTGTTCTCTTAGTGTCTGTATAACATCTGTCCAGGCTCTTCTGGCTTTCATAGTCTCTGGTGAAAAATCTGGTGTAATTCTGATAGGCTTGCCTTTATATGTTACTTGACCTTTTTCCCTTACTGCTTTTAGTATTCTGTCTTTATTTAGTGCACTTGTTGTTCTGATTATTATGTGTCGGGAGGAATTTCTTTTCTGGTCCAGTCTATTTGGAGTTCTGTAGGCTTCTTGTATGTTTATAGGTATCTCTTTCTTTATATTTGGGAAGTTTTCTTCAATAATTTTGTTGAAGATGTTTGCTGGTCCTTTGAGTTGAAAATCTTCATTCTCATCCACTCCTATTATCCGTAGGTTTGGTCTTCTCATTGTGTTCTGGATTTCCTGGATATTTTGAGTTAGGATCTTTTTGCATTTTCCATTTTCTTTGATTGTTGTGCTGATGTTCTCTATGGAATCTTCTGCACCTGAGATTCTCTCTTCCATCTCTTGTATTCTGTTGCTGATGCTCAAATCTATGGTTCCAGATTTCTTTCCTAGGGTTTCTATCTCCAGTGTTGCCTCACTTTGAGTTTTCTTTATTGTGTCTACTTCCCTTTTTAGGTCTAGTATGGTTTTGTTCATTTCCATCACCTGTTTGTATGTTTTTTCCTCTTTTTCTGTAAGGACTTCTACCTGTTTGATTGTGTTTTCCTGTTTTTCTTTAAGGACTTGTAACTCTTTAGCAGTGTTCTCCTGTATTTCTTTAAGTGAGTTATTAAAGTCCTTCTTGATGTCCTCTACCATCATCATGAGATATGCTTTTAAATCTAGGTCTAGGTTTTCGCGTGTGTTGGGGTGCGCTGGACTGGGCGAAGTGGGAGTACTGGGTTCTGATGATGGTGAGTGGTCTTGGTTCCTGTTAGTAGGATTCCTACGTTTACCTTTCGCCATCTGGTAATCTCTGGAGTTAGTAGTTATAGTTGACTCTGTTTAGAGATTGTTCTTCTGGTGATTCTGTTACCATCTATCAGCAGACCTGGGAGACAGATTCTCTCCTCTGAGTTTCAGTGCTCAGAGCACTCTCTGCTGGCAAGCTCTCTTACAGGGAAGGTGCGCAGATATCTTGTTTTTGGACCTCCTCCTGGTCGAAGAAGAAGGCCCAAAACAGGGCCTCTCTCAGAAGCTGTGTTGCTTTGGCAGTTCCCAGAAGCTGTCAGCTTCTGTGGTGCAGACTCTCACCTGTGCAGACTAAATTCCTAAGTTCCAGGGAGTCCTGGAACCAAGATGGCGACCGCTGCTCCTGAGGCTGAGGCCGCCTCCCAAGCCAGGTGGACACCTGTCCTCTGGTCCGGATGGTGGCCGGCTGTCTGCAGCCCGCCAAGGGTGCTGCCTCAGCGGCTCTGTGCTTCTGTCTGTCCCAGAAGCTGTCCGGTTCTCTGGCGCACCCTCTAACCTGTTCAGACTAATTTCCTAAGTTCTGCTGAGTCCTGGAACCAAGATGGCGACTGCTGCTGCTCGAGTAAACTTTTCTAAAGTTATAAATAATAAAATCATGGTGCACACCACAAAGACTGCGCAATAAAATAAAACCACCAAAGATAGTTGTTGGATTTAACCTGATTTAACCTGTTAACATTCAAGAATGTGATTCATGATCTTAATATTTCTCTATCAAACTGAATTGGAAAGCATGGAATATAACCCTCTTAAAAATAAGAGTGCTGTTTATTATTCCTATGATGTTATGACCAAGATTGAAGCCACATTTGAGAGGTTATATTTTCCAGTGTTAATTGGGTTTTCTTCCCTGGTCCCTGCTATCATTATATCAGTAAAACTAGGTTTTCTAAGCAAAGCAAACAGAACCTTTCCAGTGGAGTCCAGCTTTGAATGGTGAGAAAGAGGAGACATTTTAGGGGTTTAGTCTACAACCTGAGAAGGAGTCTACATGGAACCCAGGGGGACCAGCATTCTTGGGCTATCCATGGGGACACATCAGGATGGGCAAGCATCTTCTGAAGGCATTATTTCTGTCTGCTGTCTCGAGAGCTGTCTTAGCTGGTTTGCTTTTTCACCTTTCCATCATGTCACCTGTTGAAAGTAATAGGTAGCAACTGATATTTTGGTAAGACCATAGGGGTTCTAATAAAATATGATAATGTAAGCAAACTTTTATTGCTTGATTATTATTTTTTACTTCATTTGACCGTTTTCCCATAGTATGATGGAACATGCATGTTTTTATTTTAATTCAATACAGATTATTTAGGACATTTAAAATATATCGGCCTGAAAGTTAGGTAGTGGTAGCAGACCCCTGGTAGCCTTCTGGTTTTGACAGTTGACCATTGTTTTGATGGAAGGTTTTCCTTGTTGCTGTAAAATGCATGCTCAGTTACTGACTTTCATTCCCAGTGCCATGCACACTTTCCACGGCTTACAAGATGTTCTGCGGGTTTGTTGAACTGGATTCATCTAGACCTAAAATAAACAACCACTAAGCACAATATATATATATATATATCTCACTGGCCATGTGCTATGCCAACTAAACACTATGTTTAGAATTTTAATATATTCTATTATTCAGGATCTAGTAAGGGAGAACTTAATATAGAGTATCGTTATCTGGCATCAAGATATCACCTACGGAATGGAGAAGAATAAATTTTAAAGGTATTCTTAAGGCTGAGAAAGAGTATCCAAAAAGATGATGCTCAAAGTGGATGTGGGTAAGTATGATCTGCTGCAGGCTAGACAAAGTTGTGGGCTGATCCTGGCCACGTCTGCCCTGGAGCTGGTCCATCATCTGGTGCTATGAATAATGACAGTAACAAAGACAAGAGTCATAAACTTGGCATGTAATCAGAACTGGATGGATGTCTTGCCTTTACAGAGTTGGAAGTTATGCCTCAAAAGCACAGGGAGGACCAATCCAAAAGAGAACTTCCTTCTTGTAGTGCTCTTACACTATTTACTTGCAATGTCTAATGTGTTGCCAACTGTTAAAGGACAAGTGTTTATATATTCCATTTTCAAAAATGAGACCTATAAAGGGGTCTACTTGAAATACTATGCCTTCAGGGTTTTCTCTCAACTGTTTCCATGACTGAGCCTTATTTTTTAGTTATTCTACATTTAATTAAGTGATCTACTATTAAGTGGTAGATTATACATATAGAGTACATGACACCATAAATAGAAGCCTATGGGTATACTTTATTACATATGAAATGAATTCCTTGATCAACCTAAATGTGACATGGAATGTCACAAATGTTGATTGCTTATGAGGAGCTCTCAAATTACACTGTTCACAAAGGTATTGTGGGCACAGAAAACAGCTTCATATGTAGAAAATATCTATTCTGCGGAGGGTGACTCAGCCCTTACCATGACAAGAGAGATGTAAACGGCCAAGTAGAACCAGACAGACTGTTGGTACACCTGAGAAATAGCCTCTCTTGTATTGGATTCCATGTGCTAAGCGATGGTATGGAGATTAAGACAGAGCTAGAAAAAAATGTAATTCAAGAAGACAGGTGTCATAGGGAACACAGAGGTCTGCATATTGGGAGGCGAAAAAGAAAGTAGAGGCTAGATATGACACCTGGAGGCTAAGAACAGAGAAGTTTAGGAGTTTTCTGGAAAGAAAATATTCAAATGTTGATGAAATCTCTCTTTCAGATCTCTAACGGAATATGGAGAACAATCTTCATCTATTGCTGCTGTATTTGTGTTATATAGATTATGCTCAGTGGAGGGATAAGAATTCCAAGGATGCAGGGAGAAAGGTTGTGTTAATATCCGATACAGAGGACTGTAACTCTTACAGAGAAAGTTCCAATTACTTCCAAGTTCCATGTGATTTTCTCACTATATCTTCTCCATAAACCTACACTCTCTTGTTTTTTTTTTTTTTTCTGTCTTTTATCACAACCTGGGATGCTGCAGAAGATGAATACCACTAAAAATGAAGAGAAAGGGAAAGAAAGAATGAAAAAAAATTGCTCAATGCCTTATACTTATGCCAAACCAAAGTATAACAATAGAAAAATTATAAAATGTTCATAATGACAGTAAGAGTTACATATTGAATACTGTGGACTAGCTTTTTAAGACAGGTGTCACTCCCAACATAAACCTATGGCATGTATTCCCATTACTGAGAAGATACTGATGATTTGCAGAGGGTGAGCTTGAAGGTTATGCCTTTGACTGACGGCTGCGGATTGGTGTGTCTGCACTAATATCCCCTCTGAATTAACACACATGGCATCTGCAGATCCTTACCCCAACCCGTCCCTTCAGTGTTGCTGCCTCCCCGAGGGCTTCGTCTCCTCTTTCATCTTCCATTTTCATAGTAAAATTCTTATTTCTACTTTGATACTTGTAAAATCACATGGCTGCATTGTTTTTTAATTGTCTTTTTTTTCCCTAATAGTTCTTGTGAAATGAATAGTGAGAAACACAGCTCTGTATTACTGGATTTGCTTAGCTAAATACCAATGATATATATTTTTATAAAAATATCCCACAAAACAAATTTTCAGCTTATACCCTGTGGGCTTAACTTTCATTAAGGTTAAGACCAGTTTGGATATTTATCAGTCACTTTATTAACATAATAACTTTGTCTTCAAATCGATTATTTTATCTTTTATAATTAATGACAAATATTTGTAACTTTTTGAAGACATGTGAAATTGAGTTTTATATGTTTTAAATAATGTAAGTAAAAGTATTAGACAATTTAAAGAACATTGGTCACAAAGTTTCTAGAGGAGAAACTCTCAATATTGTTTCTTATGCAATTTTCTGTTATTCTTTGGTCATTTTTATTTTGGAAAACAACTTAATTCATACTTGCAATGCAAGTTATTGAATTCTTTTCACCTGAATGTTGGCATCATTGATGATTCATAACTTAGGTCACATTATGTTAGTCACCTTGGTCTTTGCAGCCGCACATATAGATACCAATAACACATGATAATTGTATAGAATATATGTATATATTTAAAATGTACAAATAATGAATATATACTCAATCATAAACCCACTAAGCATTTAGCATGAACAATATAGAGGAGAGTAAAACAGTTGGAAATCATAACACCAATGTAGGCACATATCAAATTATAAATGATCAATGGCTCCATCTTCCTTCTGGAAAATTCATCAAACAGTATATGGAAAAATCTCAGCTAATAGAATTTATGACCACTGAAGGAAAATTTAGAAATATCTAGAGTTAATAGAGTGTTACAATAAAGTGTGCATTCACTTCATGTGAGGACATAGGTAGTCTTCTTCCTAATGATTCTCCTGTGTGGAAGAAGGGCATTTATAACCATAAAATATGAAATGTGGGGACTGGCCTTGCTTATGAATGGCATAAATAGAAAGATGATATGAATATTTGTCATACAGAGTACTCAAAGTAATAAGGCAGAAACTTCTCTATTCAAGAGGTACTCATCATAATCAAGCTATTAATTTAAACATACCTTTAAATAATATATTCATAGATTTAAATTTATTCTATACAGTAGTCATCTCATGAGTGCACATTTATCATGTGATAGAACTTATCTTTTCTTCCTTCCTCCCTCCTCCTCCTCACCTTTCTCTCATTCTCTCTTCTCTCTACAGTTTTCTATGTTAACTGAACTTAATTTCTTAAAATATAATACTAGTTCTAAACAACTAGCATCATGCAAATGTTAGATCCCTTCAACTACACCATTACATTCTATTTAAAAAAAAAAAACAAGTAAAGGGGTAAGCTATTGAAATAAACTCAATATAGAGTTTATACTTTTTGGAAGACTGATTCTGTTTAAATCAGATAAAGCATATGTAAATTAGTCTTTTTTATTGTCATTTGATGATTTTATTGTCAAAAATCTGATAAGGATTAAATTCTTTTAAAAAATTATTTATTATTTATGTATTTACATCTCAAATGCTGCCCCTTCTGGGTACCTCCCCTAAGAGTTCCTCCCCATCACTTCTCCCCTTTGCCTCTGAGAGAGCACCCAACCCCCCCAAGAGTCCTCACATTCTATGGAATCACATCAAGTCTCTGCAGGATTAGGCTCATCCTCTTGCACTGAGGCCAGACAGCTGTGTGTGTGTGTGTGTGTGTGTGTGTGTGTGTGTGTGTGTGTGTGTTTTATTAGATATTTTCTTCATTTACATTTCAAATGCTATCCGGAAAGTCCCCTATACCCTCTCCCCACCCTGCTCCCCAACCCACCCACTCCTGCTTTCTGGCCCTGGCATTCCCCTGTACTGGGGCATACAATCTTCGCAAGACCAAGGGCCTCTTTGCAAGACCAAGATGTGCCTTCTTTAACATTTTCCATTATTATTTTTTCCAATTCATATAATAAATTTACTACCTTTTCTCACTGCTGGTAGCCCTTTTCTAGTTTTTTTAAGACAAATTTCTGTTGATTTTTTGTTTGTTTTGTTTTATTTTTAACAAAGTATTATATGGGCAGGAAAGTTTGATATTCTTAGGTCAAGTATAATTATAGAGCTCTGAATGGAAGACCATGTGAAGAATAGGTCTGTCCAATTGTGAACTAGGACTTTTTTAACACAGCTCTTGGGAGGGAGAGTGATGGCAATATGTTAGTATACCTGACAGCACACTTGCCAATTTTTGACCGAGAGGTCAACAGTCCTCTGAGTGATGAACTCTACTGGCTTAAGATTTGAAGGGGAGTTGGTTTACATTATTTGCCCACAAGAACCACATGGAATTCTTGGGAACTGGGCCTGTCAAGTCATGGATATGCCGTGTCAGTATAGGACTTGATTCCTCACTAATGTATAGCACCATTTTGACAGATTATACCCACCTGCATACGCCATGTAACATACACTGTTTGTAATAGTGGTGTGGTTGACTTGAGATGTGAAGTCATACAAACCTGTGGTGATAGCATGTTACTGGGGGGCTGTAAAAAAAAAGAAACTTAAAATTCTCTTTGATAATTTAAAGATATTTCAAATGCATTATGTCTTTTACTTTATCAAGTTATTAAATTTAGGAAAAATTCATGCTGTCTAAAGGCTGTCCTACCTTTAGACATGGTAGCTTGTGTATACTTGCAATCCTAGCACTTGGGATGTGGAGACAGGAAGATCAAGAGTTCAAGGCAGCCCAAACCTACTGTGACCTTGTCTTTAAAAAGAAACATAAGCTAGGTGTCAGTGGTACACACCTTTAATCCCAGCACTCAAGAGGCAGAGGCAAGCCAAACTCTGATCTCTATAAGTTGAAGGTTAGCTTGGTCTACAGAGAGTTCCAGGCTAGCAAAGGGTATAAAGAGAAACCCAATTCAATAAAGCAAAAAGTGAACAAACAACAAAAAGAAAGCAAAAATAAAAATAAGATATTCTGCTATGAAACACTTCAGATACTTAAGAGTAGGTCAAATACTCATTATTAAAATGATTCTTAATGTTGTACTGTAGAATCCAAAATAAGTTCAAGACCACCCAGCCCCTTCCCCTCTGAACAGACTTTCAGAACCATAGCGTTCAAAATGACTAAGTCTGCGGCTGCCAAAACAAAATGAGCTGTTCTCAGAAAAATAGCCATAACAAGATAGCAGTTCCCAGAGAAAACCCCCTACCCTGCCCCACACTGAATTCTGAGAAAGACCACGAACTGCCCTCACCTTGCTAGAATTCCCTGTCACGTTAATAGCTGTGACGTTAATAGCTGACCCATAAGTTCAAAATGTGCTATTGCTTTGTTAACGAAATCATAATTACCCACCATGGTGTCAGGCAGAGTGAGGGACTAGGCCAAAGGGTCACTTAGTCACCCTATATAAACCAACAAATGCCTGAAAGGGTTACTTGCTACACCAATGAGAATAAGCCAGCTACCCTGTTGCCTAAATCTGCCTTTTACAAAGTATAAAAAGTGTGTTCTTTCTTTGTTCTGGGTCTCTCCTCTGACCTGTGTCTTGAGAGGGGAGTCCCCAAGATGTTGGAATAATAAAAATTCTCATGTGGTTTGCAGCAATGGCGACATCTGTGGTCTTTGTGAGTGAGAAGGTCTTTTGACAAACTCCAACAGTACACTTATGATTTGATAGTTATTCTAATGAAGTTATCAACTGTTAACTTAAACTCTTGCATGACATAGCAACTCTGTAATTCTGCATACTCATTTTTTCCTATACACATTTCTTATAGAACACTCATCTTGCTACAAATGAGCACACGTGATCAAGGAGACACAAATATGTACATACACAGACATAGACACAGACTCAGACACTCAAATGGAGACACATACAAACACACACTCAAGAAAGTTGGTAAGAGCCTTCCGCTCGACTCGAGACTCGAGCCCCGGGCTACCTTGCCAGCAGAGTCTTGCCCAACACCCGCAAGGGTCCACACGGGACTCCCCACGGGACCCTAAGACCTCTGGTGAGTGGATCACAGTGCCTGCCCCAATCCAATCGCGCGGAACTTGAGACTGCGGTACATAGGGAAGCAGGCTACCCGGGCCTGATCTGGGGCACAAGTCCCTTCCGCTCGACTCGAGACTCGAGCCCCGGGCTACCTTGCCAGCAGAGTCTTGCCCAACACCCGCAAGGGTCCACACGGGACTCCCCACGGGACCCTAAGACCTCTGGTGAGTGGACCACAGTGCCTGCCCCAATCCAATCCCGCAGAACTTGAGACTGCGGTACATAGGGAAGCAGGCTACCCGGGCCTGATCTGGGGCACAAGTCCCTTCCGCTCTACTCGAGACTCGAGCCCCGGGCTACCTTGCCAGCAGAGTCTTGCCCAACACCCGCAAGGGTCCACACGGGACTCCCCACGGGACCCTAAGACCTCTGGTGAGTGGACCACAGTGCCTGCCCCAATCCAATCGCGCGGAACTTGAGACTGCGGTACATAGGGAAGCAGGCTACCCGGGCCTGATCTGGGGCACAAGTCCCTTCCGCTCGACTCGTGACTCGAGCCCCGGGCTACCTTGCCAGCAGAGTCTTGCCCAACACCCGCAAGGGCCCACACGGGACTCCCCACGGGACCCTAAGACCTCTGGTGAGTGGAACACAGCGCCTACCCCAATCCAATCGCGTGGAACTTGAGACTGCGGTACATAGGGAAGCAGGCTACCCGGGCTTGATCTGGGGCACAAACCCCTTCCACTCCACTCGAGCCCCGGCTACCTTGCCAGCTGAGTCGCCTGACACCCGCAAGGGCCTACACAGGATTCCACACGTGATCCTAAGACCTCTAGTGAGTGGAACACAACTTCTGCCAAGAGTCTGGTTCGAACACCAGATATCTGGGTACCTGCCTTGCAAGAAGAGAGCTTGCCTGCAGAGAATACTCTGCCCACTGAAACTAAGGAGAGTGCTACCCTCCAGGTCTGCTCATAGAGGCTAACAGAGTCACCTGAAGAACAAGCTCTTAACAGTGACAACTAAAACAGCTAGCTTCAGAGATTACCAGATGGCGAAAGGCAAACGTAAGAATCCTACTAACAGAAATCAAGACCACTCACCATCATCAGAACGCAGCACTCCCACCCCACCTAGTCCTGGGCACCCCAACACAACCGAAAATCTAGACCCAGATTTAAAAACATTTCTCATGATGATGATAGAGGACATCAAGAAGGACTTTCATAAGTCACTTAAAGATTTACAGGAGAGCACTGCTAAAGAGTTACAGGCTCTTAAAGAAAAGCAGGAAAACACAGCCAAACAGGTGATGGAAATGAACAAAACCATACTAGAACTAAAAGGGGAAGTAGACACAATAAAGAAAACCCAAAGCGAGGCAACGCTGGAGATAGAAACCCTAGGAAAGAGATCTGGAACCATAGATGCGAGCATCAGCAACAGAATACAAGAAATGGAAGAGAGAATCTCAGGTGCAGAAGATTCCATAGAGAACATCGACACAACAGTCAAAGAAAATACAAAATGCAAAAGGATCCTAACTCAAAACATCCAGGTAATGCAGGACACAATGAGAAGACCAAACCTACGGATAATAGGAATTGATGAGAATGAAGATTTTCAACTTAAAGGGCCAGCTAATATCTTCAACAAAATAATAGAAGAAAACTTCCCAAACATAAAAAAAGAGATGCCCATGATCATACAAGAAGCATACAGAACTCCAAATAGACTGGACCAGAAAAGAAATTCCTCCCGACACATAATAATCAGAACAACAAATGCACTAAATAAAGATAGAATATTAAAAGCAGTAAGGGAGAAAGGTCAAGTAACATATAAAGGAAGGCCTATCAGAATTACACCAGACTTTTCACCAGAGACTATGAAAGCCAGAAGAGCCTGGACAGATGTTATACAGACACTAAGAGAACACAAATGCCAGCCCAGGCTACTATACCCGGCCAAACTCTCAATTACCATAGATGGAGAAACCAAAGTATTCCACGGCAAAACCAAGTTCACACAATATCTTTCCACGAATCCAGCCCTTCAAAGGATAATAACAGAAAAGAAGCAATACAAGGACGGAAATCACGCCCTAGAACAACCAAGAAAGTAATCATTCAACAAACCAAAAAGAAGACAGCCACAAGAACAGAATGCCAACTCTAACAACAAAAATAAAAGGGAGCAACAATTACTTTTCCTTAATATCTCTTAATATCAATGGACTCAATTCCCCAATAAAAAGACATAGACTAACAGACTGGCTACACAAACAGGACCCAACATTCTGCTGCTTACAGGAAACCCATCTCAGGGAAAAAGACAGACACTACCTCAGAGTGAAAGGCTGGAAAACAATTTTCCAAGCAAATGGACTGAAGAAACAAGCTGGAGTAGCCATTTTAATATCGGATAAAATCGACTTCCAACCCAAAGTTATCAAAAAAGACAAGGAGGGACACTTCATACTCATCAAAGGTAAAATCCTCCAAGAGGAACTCTCAATTCTGAATATCTACGCACCAAATGCCAGGGCAGCCACATTCATTAGAGACACTTTAGTAAAGCTCAAAGCATACATTGCACCTCACACAATAATAGTGGGAGACTTCAACACACCACTTTCTTCAAAGGACAGATCGTGGAAACAGAAACTAAACAGGGACACAGTGAAACTAACAGAAGTTATGAAACAAATGGACCTGACAGATATCTACAGAACATTTTATCCTAAAACAAAAGGATATACCTTCTTCTCAGCACCTCACGGGACCTTCTCCAAAATTGACCATATAATTGGTCACAAAACAGGCCTCAATAGATACAAAAATATTGAAATTGTCCCATGTATCCTATCAGACCACCATGGCCTAAGACTGATCTTCAATAACAACATAAATAATGGAAAGTCAACATTCACGTGGAAACTGAATAACACTCTTCTCAATGATACCTTGGTCAAGGAAGGAATAAAGAAAGAAATTAAAGACTTTTTAGAGTTTAATGAAAATGAAACCACAACGTACCCAAACCTATGGGACACAATGAAAGCATTTCTAAGAGGGAAACTCATAGCGCTGAGTGCCTCCAAGAAGAAACGGGAGACAGCACATACTAGCAGCTTGACAACACATCTAAAAGCCCTAGAAAAAAAGGAAGCAAATTCACCCAAGAGGAGTAGACAGCAGGAAATAATCAAACTCAGGGGTGAAATCAACCAAGTGGAAACAAGAAGAACTATTCAAAGAATTAACCAAACGAGGAGTTGGTTCTTTGAGAAAATCAACAAGATAGATAAACCCTTAGCTAGACTCACTAAAGGGCACAGGGACAAAATCCTAATTAACAAAATCAGAAATGAAAAGGGAGACATAACAACAGATCCTGAAGAAATCCAAAACACCATCAGATCCTTCTACAAAAGGCTATACTCAACAAAACTGGAAAACCTGGACGAAATGGACAAATTTCTGGACAGATACCAGGTACCAAAGTTGAATCAGGATCAAGTTGACCATCTAAACAGTCCCATATCACCTAAAGAAATAGAAGCAGTTATTAATAGTCTCCCAACCAAAAAAAGCCCAGGACCAGATGGGTTTAGTGCAGAGTTCTATCAGACCTTCAAAGAAGATCTAATTCCAATTCTGCACAAACTATTTCACAAAATAGAAGTAGAAGGTACTCTACCCAACTCATTTTATGAAGCCACTATTACTCTGATACCTAAACCACAGAAAGATCCAACAAAGATAGAGAACTTCAGACCAATTTCTCTTATGAATATCGATGCAAAAATCCTCAATAAAATTCTCGCTAACCGAATCCAAGAACACATTAAAGCAATCATCCATCCTGACCAAGTAGGTTTTATTCCAGGGATGCAGGGATGGTTTAATATACGAAAATCCATCAATGTAATCCATTATATAAACAAACTCAAAGACAAAAACCACATGATCATCTCGTTAGATGCAGAAAAAGCATTTGACAAGATCCAACACCCATTCATGATAAAAGTTTTGGAAAGATCAGGAATTCAAGGCCCATACCTAAACATGATAAAAGCAATCTACAGCAAACCAGTAGCCAACATCAAAGTAAATGGAGAGAAGCTGGAAGCAATCCCACTAAAATCAGGGACTAGACAAGGCTGCCCACTTTCTCCCTACCTTTTCAACATAGTACTTGAAGTATTAGCCAGAGCAATTCGACAACAAAAGGAGATCAAGGGGATACAAATTGGAAAAGAGGAAGTCAAAATATCACTTTTTGCAGATGATATGATAGTATATATAAGTGACCCTAAAAATTCTACCAGAGAACTCCTAAACCTGATAAACAGCTTCGGTGAAGTAGCTGGATATAAAATAAACTCAAACAAGTCAATGGCCTTTCTCTATACAAAGAATAAACAGGCTGAGAAAGAAATTAGGGAAACAACACCCTTCTCAATAGTCACAAATAATATAAAATATCTTGGCGTGACTCTAACTAAGGAGGTGAAAGATCTGTATGATAAAAACTTCAAATCTCTGAAGAAAGAAATTAAAGAAGATCTCAGAAGATGGAAAGATCTCCCATGCTCATGGATTGGCAGGATCAACATTGTAAAAATGGCTATCTTGCCAAAAGCAATCTACAGATTCAATGCAATCCCCATCAAAATTCCAACTCAATTCTTCAACGAATTGGAAGGAGCAATTTGCAAATTTGTCTGGAATAACAAAAAACCTAGGATAGCAAAAAGTCTTCTCAAGGATAAAAGAACTTCTGGCGGAATCACCATGCCAGACCTAAAGCTTTACTATAGAGCAATTGTAATAAAAACTGCATGGTACTGGTATAGAGACAGACAAGTAGACCAATGGAATAGAATTGAAGATCCAGAAATGAACCCACACACCTATGGTCACTTGATCTTCGACAAGGGAGCTAAAACCATCCAGTGGAAGAAAGACAGCATTTTCAACAATTGGTGCTGGCACAACTGGTTGTTATCATGTAGAAGAATGGGAATCGATCCATACTTATCTCCTTGTACTAAGGTCAAATCTAAGTGGATCAAGGAACTTCACATAAAACCAGAGACACTGAAACTTATAGAGGAGAAAGTGGGGAAAAGCCTTGAAGATATGGGCACAGGGGAAAAATTCCTGAACAGAACAGCAATGGCTTGTGCTGTAAGATCGAGAATCGACAAATGGGTCCTAATGAAACTCCAAAGTTTCTGCAAGGCAAAAGACACCGTCAATAAGACAAAAAGACCACCAACAGATTGGGAAAGGATCTTTACCTATCCTAAATCAGATAGGGGACTAATATCCAACATATATAAAGAACTCAAGAAGGTGGACTTCAGAAAATCAAATAACCCCATTAAAAAATGGGGCTCAGAACTGAACAAAGAATTCTCACCTGAGGAATACCGAATGGCAGAGAAGCACTTGAAAAAATGTTCAACATCCTTAATCATCAGGGAAATGCAAATCAAAACAACCCTGAGATTCCACCTCACACCAGTCAGAATGGCTAAGATCAAAAATTCAGGTGACAGCAGATGCTGGCGAGGATGTGGAGAAAGAGGAACACTCCTCCATTGTTGGTGGGAGTGCAGGCTTGTACAACCACTCTGGAAATCAGTCTGGCGGTTCCTCAGAAAACTGGACATAGTACTACCGGAGGATCCAGCAATACCTCTCCAGGGCATATATCCAGAAGATGCCCCAACAGGTAAGAAGGACACATGCTCCACTATGTTCATAGCAGCCTTATTTATAATAGCCAGAAGCTGGAAAGAACCTAGATGCCCCTCAACCGAGGAATGGATACAGAAAATGTGGTACATCTACACAATGGAGTACTACTCAGCTATTAAAAAGAATGAATTTATGAAATTCCTAGCCAAATGGATGGACCTGGAGGGCATCATCCTGAGTGAGGTAACACATTCACAAAGAAACTCACACAATATGTATTCACTGATAAGTGGATATTAGCCCCAAACCTAGGATACCCAAGATATAAGATATAATTTGCTAAACACATGAAACTCAAGGAGAATGAAGACTGAAGTGTGGACACTATTCCCCTCCTTAGATTTGGGAACAAAACACCCATGGAAGGAGTTACAGAGAGGGAGTTTGGAGCTGAGATGAAAGGATGGACCATGTAGAGACTGCCATAGCCAGGGATCCACCCCATAATCAGCATCCAAACGCTGACACCATTGCATACACTAGCAAGATTTTATTGAAAGGACGCAGATGTAGCTGTCTCTTGTGAGACTATGCCGGGGCCCAGCAAACACAGAAGTGGATGCTCACAGTCAGCTAATGGATGGATCATAGGGCTCCCAATGGAGGAGCTAGAGAAAGTAGCCAAGGAGCTAAAGGGATCTGCAACCCTATAGGTGGAACAACATTATGAGCTAACCAGTACCCCGGAGCTCTTGACTCTAGCTGCATATATATCAAAAGATGGCCTAGTCGGCCATCACTGGAAAGAGAGGCCCATTGGACTTTCAAACTTTATATGCCCCAGTACAGGGGAATTCCAGGGCCAAAAAGGGGGAGTGGGTGGGCAGGGGAGTGGGGGTGGGTGGATATGGGGGACTTTTGGTATAGCATTGGAAATGTAAATGAGTTAAATACCTAATAAAAAATGGAAAAAAAAAAAAAAGAAAGTTGGTAAGAGGGAGAAGATTAATGTTTATAGTAACATTTATTTTTTGTGCATGTTTAAATATTATATATATATATATATATACATATACAGAATACATAATGCCATATTTTATTAACATTGAAGTAACAAAATCATTAAATTCAAAGGAACCTGATTTTGAAGCTTGGCTTTCAAGTGATTTGACTGGGACAGGTCACATGACATGTTTTTCTGACCTTCAATTTCATTATTTTTAAAGGAGGCATCATACAAAAGGCACTTAAAGTCTAATGTCATAAGAAAATTGGATTGTCATGTTTATACTTTTCTTGAGATCTAAATGTTATCTGGACAGGGGTGGCACATACCTTTAATCTCAGCACTTGGGAGTCAGAGGCAGGTGGAGTTCTGAGTTCAAGGCCACCATGGTTTACAGAGTGAGTTCCAGGACAGCCAGGGCTATATAGAAAAATCCTGTCTCAAAAAAAAAAAAACCCCAAAAAACCAGAAATCAAAACAAAACAAAAAAGAAAGATTTAGATGTTGACATGGTTTCTCAGATGGCTATCTTTATAAAAAGATGCTCAAAACTCCATTACATAGACAAGGCACGTTTCTCCTTCACATGATTTATATGGTTGCTCATAAGAAAAATCTTTATTCTTGTCAGAGAGCAAAACTGTTTATTTTGAGGGTTGACTGAGATATACACGAGAGATTTGAAAAAATCAGCTTCAATTAAAATTTCAATTGCTGTGATTACACATCATGACCAAAGTCACTTTGGGGAGGAAAAGATGTATTTCACTGATAGCTTCACATCACAGTCCTTCAACTAAGGAAGACGGGCAGGAACTCAAGGAAGAAACATTGAGGCAAGAACTGATGCAGAAGCCATGGAGGGATGCTGCTTACTGACTTGTTCATGTCTGCTTACCCTGCTTTAGTACAGCATCCAGGGCCAATAGTGATGCAGTGTGAGCTGGATCCTCTTACACCATGCATCAATAGAAAAAAAATGCATCATGGGCAATTCTGGTGTGGAAATTTTCTCAAATGAGCTTTCTTTCTTCCAAAATAATTCTAGCTTATATCAAGTTGAGGTAAATAGGTCAGAACAGCAGCTCAAAACTTTCTTGTGCATTTCATACTCAAAATTAATAGTTTGAGCACTTTAAGTTTTAAATTCCTATCAGTACTTTATAGATAAGATTCAGAACATTTGGGGAGCAGAAAAATTTGAAAGTAGAATTTAAAATGTACACTAATGTTAATTTTCACATAGTAGAGAATATATTTTGTCACATATTTCCAAAATAAGACAAAATCAAAAGACCATCAAATAAATTAATATATATTTTATTTTAATGTAGTCAAGATACTGCCTCTAAATAACTGTAGATTTAAACAACATTGATTACACTGCTTACCTGATATTCCAAATTAATTTAGCAGCAAATACTAAAGGTATGACAAATTGGGTGATATAGTAATAATTATGAGGAACTATGAATTTTTATTAAGGTTAACTTCAACTTTCCCAAACTAAGGAAGTTAATTGGTAAGTATAACTGGTTGGACAATTGTACTAAATAGAGTCAAGTCAAGTTCAAATGAGATGCAACTATGTAGACATTGCTTTGAAACAGTAGTAAAATAATATAGGGAAATACAAATTAGTGGATGCAAATGTGAAGGCTGCAAAAAATACTTAGTGGAAGAGAGCATATAGATTTTCAAACACAAGTCTCAATAATATGCAACTAAAATTTGTCAGAAATAAAAGCTACTCTCAAAGTTGACTGCCAACACAACCTCTTTGTCACATTCACAGGCTTTGTGCAAATGCAGAATTTTGAGGGGTTCATTGTGGTTTTATTTGGAGACAATGCTTGAAATATACTTAATTCTATCTGGGCCAGGGAAGAGATATAAGGAGACGTTTTAGAAAGAAACAACCAAAACAATTCATTTATGCAAATAATTGACTCGGGATATTTGATTTCTTCTGAGATGAGTCAATGTGCATTAAATTAACAACATACTAATTTAGGTAGAGTAGAAAATGGCAGTCTATGCTTTCGCAAACCATTGCATTAGCATAGAAGTATAATCATGATGGTGGTAAATAATAAACAAAGTGGTCCATTTTAATTATCAGTCTTGTTTGATTTTGATTGACATTATATTATTTAAGTATGCTTTTAAAATGTGTATCTTAGGTGTTTTGAAAATGTAAGCCTAGCAAAATCTATTAGTAGTCAATAATCCAATGATTTCGTGAACTGAAGTACAATTTACTATGCAGCTACTTAACGACTTTCCCTAATGAAAACTCTCAACTAATTATTCACTTAGCTTTCTTCACTTATTTAAATTGATCTGAGTCCACAGGGAAGGGACTTTTTACAACATTTGTATTTCTTTCTCGCTAAATATTAGTCTCTGAAAGGTCATACGGTGAATATATTAGGCTTCTCAGGCCATAGGGGCCATTGTTGCAATTCAACTTGATCACCATCATGTAGGAGCAGTGGTATGTGAATGAATGAGACTGGTTATATGTCAATAAAGTTTTATTTATGACTTACTCTACATAAAGCCCATAAATGCAGACCCTTGACCAGGTGAATCTTCTGATCTTTAATAATAATAATAACAAACCCCACAAATATAACAGACAAAATATTATTGAATAGTTGATATGTGTTTAATTCCACAGGGTAACATGAATAATTATCAGAGTTGCATTTATAAAGCAGAGTGCCTGCATCTCTTTTGTGATGGATTTTGAGGAAGACTTGAATAAAACATTAAGAATTTTAGTTATATTTGTTCATAATTATTACCCTGGTTATATTGTTGTGTCATTTAATTATTAAAAGTAAAGATTCACAAGTGAATCTTAGTCTGTACTGAAGTAGGAGTTTCAAAACTGAGTAAATACGGAGACAATGGGTTAGTCTCTGTAATCCCTAGGGCTGTGAATACTTTTATAGATTTTGAAAGTTTCACTCTATTTCCCATCACTTGGAATAGGTTTATTCAACATGTAGAATCGGTATCTATTGCAAATGACACTTTCCATGTACTATTTCTTCTCTTCCCATCTTAAATTCTAACTTATTTTAACAGATACTCAAAACTGTATACCTATATGCATGTGTGTGTGTTATGTGTAAGTGTGTACATATACATTTAAATATGCATGTTTATAAGGTAATGCCAGACAAAAATGTATGATTTCATTTATGAGGAGTATGTGAAGCAGGAAAACTTATGAACTTGGGAAATAAATGAGCATTTGTCAGAAGCTTCAAGTCAGGGAAGATAGAAAGATCTTTACAGGGTATGTAGGTTCTTTCTGAAGCTGTGATACAATTCAAATTAAGGGTTCTATATTCTGAAAAACAAATGAATTTATATTTTAAGTGGGCATCCTGGAGAGCATGTAAATTGTCTTTCAAAAACTCCATCCAAAAAAGCAGAACAAAATATAATAAAATGGCCTCTTCACCGGGCTTTTAATTAGCTTAATTCCTCGTAGTGATCCGAGGTTCTTCTAACCTGGAGCTGAAACAGATAGCTCATCCATGCTGCAGAATCACTACGGCATATAGACATTCATAGAGTGATATCAAAAAACTCCTGATAGCTAATATTGTGAAGAATTTGGGATTGTGCGTGTCTGGGTAAACTTAGTTTTTGTTGCTGTTGTTTTGTGAGCATGTATGTGTTTGTGTGTATGTGCATGTGTGCAGATCTTTAGCTTTCTAGAACATCTTCCAGCTGCATAATAAAGCCTGAGATATGCGTGGGAAGCTCCTTGGTTTATATCTCTAAAAGACTAGATCAAGTCTGGTTATGCTATTACCATTGACCCGTGAAGAAACCAAATCTTTTTCAAACTACTGAACAAAAGGACCAGATTTTCATCAGCTCTGATAGATGGATTATTGAATTTTTTTTCTATTTTTATCTCTTTTCTTTCATGTAAATAGCCATATTAGCAATTATCATCATCTGAAATGGTGCAGAGCCATGTGGCCCAAGAACAAGGATTCGGAACTTAATTGTACAGGATGTTGTTTCTCTTTATGATGAGGTTGTACTTAAAAATGTTGAAAACCCCATGACATGAGGTGACTTTATTTATTTATTTTTGTAGCTATAATTGTGGATGAACACAAGAACCTGATTTAATTAAGCAAAGTTTTATGGAATGTGATCTTCCTCAGTTTTGCATAGCTTGCGTCTCCTTATGTCTTATGTTAATTGACTTTTAACAGGCACATTTTAGAGTTTTCCTTCAGCAGTAAAAGTGATGGCTTTGACTCTAAATTAATTCACAATGTAAGCCAAATATATACATTGCTCATTTTAAATTTTACCTTCCATTACTTATGTGCATATATCAAATGCCATAGTGATGTTTATTGTTTTGCCAGCTTTAGTGTTTTCTAGGGACATTCTGGTAACGTCAGTATATTTAGGCACAGCATTTGGTTGCTTCATTAGGTATAGCATAATGCTGTATTACCATCAAAGATTTTATTGTGAAATTTTGGCATTGTGTGCAGGCTTTTTTTTTTCCATATGGGTAACTTAGGGTAAAAACAAGAAGTTGTATTCATTCATTTGACCTCATCTTCAGGTTACACAACTCCGGCAACATATGCTGGTAACATTATGCAAAAGTCTGTCTTCCTTTAGATCAGAGATGTTGATAGGGATAGATCATAAAATCAAAACAAACCCAGCACACTAGTAACTAGGGGAGGGGCTGTCTTTACAACGCTGGCATGGATTTTCTCTGTTCAACTACAGCTTTCATGTGCAGAATAAAAAAAGGGGGGCGGTAGTGAAAGCTAAATATCTATGAGTCCCTTTCCCTAATCTGTCACAGGCCACTGACTGGGTTAATAGCTAGGAGGAAAAGCTATCTTGTCAACGGCAACTGAACTTTCATCTCAACCAAGATCTTCCATCAATGAGTTGTCAAAAATAGAAAGGAAAAGAAAAGGATATTCTCTGACGCTCTTCCATTTTACCCTGCGGAGCACCTGCTGCCTTAAATGATGCCAAGCTGACTGGCAGCAGGTAGTTTCTGAGGAAAAAAAAACCCAGCTCCTTTCCCCCCACCTGCCTCCTGCAAGGCTCCTCCAGCCTCCGCTGAGTCTTTGGCAGGGGATTGTTCTAGGGAAAGTCAATAGGGCCTGCTGTCAGCACACTGTGCCTCTGACCATTTGTAAAGGCTTAGCCTTCTTCAAGTTTACTTGTCAGCAGCCTTGCTTTGAAATGGATTTCTGCGTCAATGTGTGCTGCCTCCTACTCATGTCAGGAAGTGGTCATAGGGGCCTGATTGGATTCCTTTTCAGGATCCTGGCAGTAATGATACTCACTGTCTGCCATCCTTCAGGAAATATCTTTCGCAGCAAAGGCACTGGTGAAAAGACGCCACTCGAGCTTTTTCCCTGAAGAATGCTGATAATCACTAGGCCACATATATGGATATTTATAACATGCTTGAAATGTATTCTTGTCCTAGACACGGAGTGTCTTTATTATTAAAAGAATGAAATCACAAGCAATGGGCAGCACACAACAGTCAACATCTCCTAACACAATGGAGTTTTCACAGATATAGAAATGTCAGGCAGTCAATGTCTGAAGATTATACAGACTTTTCTGCTGAAGGTCTTAACTACTCAGTCTATAAATTCATGCATGGTTAAAAGGTTTTGGAGGGAAGAAATGATCTTGTAGGTGCGTTTCTTATTTTGCATAGTAGCTACCATAAGTGGGCCCTAAGTTTTTTAAAGGTAGATCAGAATAATTAATTATGATTTGAATTTCTTTTATCATGAATCTCTCTGAACATCAGTATTTTTGTGGACATTGACTGAGAGCATTTAATCTACTCATTTATTCTTTTCTTTATAAGACAAATTACCTTAAGGGTAGGATGCTGTAGACTATTTGCCTCACAGTGTTGGGAGACTGTCAGGATGCATTCCAAAAATGGAGCCATGTGTGGGGATTTCTGAGCGTTTGTGAGAAAACTCCAAGAAACCAAGACAAGAGTATTGTAACCTCAGTGTCTTTAGAAATACAAAATTGTTCTTGAATTATGTTTCAGGCCTCTCCCAGATGTAGTGGATAGGAGTGAGTTTACATAATATTATTCACAATAATTGTCTCTTGTTAGTAGTTTACATGCCTTTATGCGAAAACATGATTTTGCTGTGTGTGTCTTGTCCTTGGGATTGTGACTCCTCTTAACCCCCAGGGTATAAATTGTCTGAGGCTCTGAACAAAGTTTGCTATTGAATGACACTTTACTTTGCCTCATTTATAGGTGCCATTCTCTCAAGTCCCACTGCCTCTACAGTGGTGATAAGTGACACCTGTACTAGGTACCTGAAGTTAGCTACGAGGTAAAAGAATAGGGACCCTCGCCAGAAAGAGGTGACTAAGAGTAATGGGGTAGAAACCAGAAAAGAGATTGCCTTATGTTGAGCTTGTACATCACTTTATAGGGGGCAGCTCAAATATTAAATGTTAAACAACTATCAATAAAATATACAGAAAGGGAAATTTTCCCCATTCAGGCAAAATTGAAAGTAAAAACAGAGCTACTGATAGCTATGCCCTAACAATGACTTCCTCAGCTCCCTTACTGGAGCCTCCTTTAAATATTTATCTTCTCTTTCCTGCAGATCCTGAAGTATGGATTGAGGTCTTGATAATCAACATAATCTTTATTCTCTCTCCTTCTTGATGAGAATTTAGGAGAGTCTATGAAAATAAAATGATAAGCTTGCAACCTAGGCAAGTTGAGGTAAGACAGGGAAAGGACTTTGTTTCTCAACTGTTCCCTCGTTTGCTTGGTGTTTCCAATACCCTCATCAATTGATGTAAAACTCTAAAAGGAGCAGTGGCATTGGGCAGTCCTCACATATTATCCCAAGAGGCAAGGAAACAAACATAGCTTTTAAAATTCAGACCTGAAGAAGCATTTGTGTGTCCTGTGGATTATTCACTGCCTGTAACCTTACTTATTTTGTTCACTAAACTGACTCCTCCTGGTATTAGAGCACAATAGAATAAACCATTGCAATGGATTTATTTATACCACAAAGGCCAGAAAATATTAATTGCTTATCTTACTGTTCTTATGAATTAATAAATCAGAGGAGGACCCAATGTAAACAATTATATGGATTTGATCCTTGTTGTATTATTTTACCCTTAACTGTTTTTTTCTTTTATCTTTTATTTTTTTAATCTTTTATTTATTTATTTGTTTACACTCCAGATTTAATTCATTTCCTGGTCCACCCTCCAACTGTTCCACATTCCATACTTATTCCCCTCCCCCCTGTCTCCACTGTCTCCATGAGGCTGTCCCTCCACCCCTCACCCCCCAGCCCACCAGACCTCTAACCTCCCTGGGGCCTCCACTCTCTTGAGTAAACCCAGGGGCATCTTCTCTGACTAAACCCAGACCTGGTAGTCCTCTGCTGTATATGTTTTGGGTGCCTCATATCAGCTGGTGGATGCTGCCTGGTTGGTGGTCCAATGTTTGAGAGATCTCAGGGTCTAGGTTAATTGAGACTGCTGGTCCTCCTACAGGTCACCCTCCTCCTCTGCTTCTTCCAACTTTTCCCTAATTCAACCACAGGGGTCAGCAGCTACTGTCCAATGGTTGGGTACAAATAACTGCATCTGACTCTTTCAGCTGCTTGTTGGGTCTTTCAGAGGGTAATCTTGCTAGGTTCCTTTTTGTGGGCACTCCATAGCCTCAGTAATAGTGTCAGACCTTGGGGCCTCCCCTTAAGATGGATCCTACTTTGGGCCTGGACTCGGACCTTCTTTTCCTCAGGCTGCTCTTCATTTCCATTCTTGCAGTTCGTTCTCACACTCTAAGATCAAGAATCAATAAATGGGACCTCATGAAACTGGAAAGCTTCTGTAAGGCAAAGGACACAGTCAATAAGACAAATCTGCAAGCTACAAATTGGGACAAAACCTTCACTAACCCCATGTCTGATAGAGGGCTAATATCCAAAGTATATAAAGAACTCAAGAAGCTAACCACCAAAAAACCAAACAACCCAATCAAAAAATAGGGTATAGAACAAAACCAAGAATTCACAACAGAGGAATCTCAAATGGCTAAGAAGCACCTAAAGAAATGTTCAAAGTCCTTAGTGATCAAAGAAATGCAAATCAAAATGACACTGAGATTCCACTTTACACCAGTCAGAATGGCTAAGATTAAAACCGAAGGTGATAACACTCATTGAAAAGGATGTGGAGAAAGAGGAATACTTCATTGCTTGTGTGATTGAAAACTGGTACAACCACTCTGGAAATCAATCTGGAGGTTCCTCAGAAAATTGGAAATAGATCTACCTGAAGACCCAGCAATACCACTCTTGAAAATATACGCAAAAGATGCCCCACCATGCCACAGGGGCACATGTTCCACTACTTTCATAGCAGCCTTATTGGTCATAGCCAGAAGCTTGAAACAACCCAGATGTTCCACAACAGAAGAATGAATACAGAAAATGTGGTTCATTTACACAATGAAATACTACTCAACTATTAAGAACTAGGGCATCCTGAGTTTTGCAGGCAAATGCAACTAGAAACTAGAAAATATAATCCTGAGTGAGGTAACTCAGACCTAAAAGGACATGCATGGTATGTACTCACTAATAAGTGGATGTTAGCAAAAAAAGAAAAGAAGGAAAAAATATAGAATAACAAAGATATTCCACAGAACTTAAAAAGATCAACAAGCTAAAGGGCCCAAGTGAGGATGCCTCAGTCCCACTTGGGTGAGAGAAGAAAGCAGTCACAAGCAGGGAGGGAGAGAGGGACCTGGGAGGGAAAGTGGAAGTGGTGGGGGAGGGGGAGAGGGGAATATGATGTGGTATTGGATTGGGGAAAAGACTGAAGCCCTGAGGGCCAGCAGAAAGAATGGAAACAGGCAACATTGGGAGCTAGGAGGTTGGGAGCAACCTCCAGAATGTAACAGAGACCTAGGAAGTGAGATACTCTCAGGAGTCAAAAGGAGGAGCCTTAGACAAAAGGACTACAGTGGGGAGAGGGTACTTGTAGAACCCACCTCCAGCTGAAAGACAGGGCATCAAGTGAGGCATGTGGTTACCATCCCATAGTCAAAACTGACCCATAATTTTTTCTGTCTGAAAGGACAATCTGTTTTTAAGAGCAGTACAATTTCATTTTGCAGGTTGCTATGGGAAGATAGGAAATCATTATCCAGATAGTAAGCTATGAGATTTTCTCATATGAACTGATTATGAGATTATAAAAATTGCTCAACTTTCCCCTATTCCACAGGCAGATATTTTTTTTTAATTGAAGTTGATTTAAGGATGTAGGAAGGATTCATGGTCCAGATATTCATCAATACATTAATACTTCTTTTTCTTCAGCCAACAGAACTTCTGGCTATTTTGATTCATCTATTATAGTTAATTCATAAGCCCTTAAGCATTTCAGATTCTGCTTATGTTGTAGGCTTATTTCCAGCAGTAGACACATATTTGTGCTTACTACAGCCTCCTTAGCTTTACTGCAGAAGGAAACAAACAAACTGATGCATTAACCTGCCCTACTTTTACGTATCTAGTAGCAACCTGGGAGGGGTATATATCTGTTATTATAGATGGATACACTGAAACATTATGGATTCCTCCTTGATGCCTCTGGCCCCCGGGCATTAAGGACAATGATTGTTGGTGATAAGAACATGGAAGTCAACACAAAGTGGCAAAAGGAGATAGTGAGCATACCATCAGAAGTTATGTCTGCCCACCCAGAGCCGCGTTCAGGCTCTAAGCACCAAGGGAGATATTATCCTATAAAGCAGACAGAGCTCTATGTCACCTGAGCCTCTTTTTCTTGCAATGCTAGCTGCTTTGACTTGTTGTTAGTCTGCAGTGAGTGTCTCTGAGCACAGGTATTGGTTTTATGGTCCTCATTTTTCTTTGCTTCAACTTGTAGATTGGATGGATCCAACTCCTTTTCTCTTTATTCATGACTATTTATGATGAGACTTTGGGACTGTAATAGACTTATTCATTCATCTGAAGAAGGGACTGAACTTAATTTTTTCTTGGAATTTGAATCATCTCCAATTTGTATAGTACATCATAACATTTATGCTCCTGTTGAAGGGCAAATATGGGTTTATTTTTGAAATGAGTCTAAAATGACTAATCATATGGATATCTTCTCATGCTATTCTCCAGGTTTTCTGTTGGGAGCCGCCCTCACATTTGCCATTACAAGATGGCGCTGACAGCTGTGTTCTAAGTGGTAAACATAATCTGCACACGTGCAGGGGCAGTTTTCCCGCCATGTGTTCTGCCTTTCTCGTGATGACAACTGGGCCGATGGGCTGCAGCCAATCAGGGAGTAATACGTCCTAGGCGAAGGATAATTCTCCTTAAAAGGGACGGGGTTTTGCCATTCTTTTTCTCTCTCTTGTTCTTGCTTTTTCTCTCTCTTGCTTTCTTGTTCTTTTTCTTTCTCTCTCTTGCTCTCTTGCTCTCTGGCTCCTGAAGATGTAAGCAATAAAGCTTTGCCGCAGAAGATTACGGTTTGTTGCGTCTTTCCTGGCCGGTCGCGAGAACGCGTGTAAGAATACCTGGGGAGAGATTAGAAGGAAGGAAAAGAAAAAAGAAAAGAAAAAAGATCAATCAGCGGAGGTTTCTAGGAGAAGGAGCCTATACTCATCACTAGGTGAGCTCAAGGAGCCAGTTCTTAATAGTTCTGAATCAGATGAAAAGGCTATTAGGGCCTGGAAGGCGCTCTCCCGAGCAGGTGAGGCTACTGGACAACTAACAAAGATCGTCCAGGGACCTCAGGAGTCCTTCTCAGATTTTGTGGCCAGAATGACAGAGGCAGCAGAGCGTATTTTTGGAGATTCAGAGCAAGCCACACCTCTGGTAGAATAGCTTATTTATGAGCAAGCCACACAGGAGTGCAGAGCAGCCATAGCCCCAAGAAAGAACAAAGGTTTACAAGACTGGCTCAGGGTTTGTTGGGAGCTTGGGGGACCCCTCATTATGCGTTACTTCCATTCAGTATGAGAAATTTACTAGGGTAGCTAATTTGTCAAAGTCTTTCTCAGTATATGTTACAGAATTGGACGGCTGAATTTGAACAGACCCTTCGGGAATTGAGACTTGCCATCATTCAGGTCAACTCCACGCGCTTGGACCTGTCCCTGACCAAAGGATTACCCAATTGAATCTCCTCAGCATTTTCCTTCTTTAAAGAATGGGTGGGATTGATATTATTTGGAGATACACTTTGCTGTGGATTAGTGTTGCTTCTTTGGTTGGTCTGTAAGCTTAAGGCCCAAACTAGGAGAGACAAGGTGGTTATTGCCCAGGCACTTGCAGCTCTAGAACATGGTGCTTCCCCTGATATATCTATGCTTAAGCAATAGGTCGCTGGCCATTCAGCTCTTGCACCCCACGAGGCTAGTCTCATTGCACGGGATAGAGTGAGTGTGCTTCAGCAGCCCGAGAGAGTTGCACGGCTAAGCACTGCAGTAGAAGGGCTCTGCGGCATATATGAGCCTATTCTAGGGAGACATGTCATTTTTCAAGAAGGTTCAGTGTCCTAGTTCCCTTCCCCCAGGAAAAACGACACGGGAGCAGGTCAGGGTTGCTCTGGGTAAAAGCCTGTGAGCCTAAGAGCTAATCCTGTACATGGCTCCTTTACCTGCACACTGGGGATTTGACCTCTATCTCCACTCTCATTAATATGGGTGGCCTATTGCTCTTATTAAAAGGAAAGGGGGAGATGTTGGGAGCCGCCCTCACATTTGCCATTACAAGATGGCGCTGACAGCTGTGTTCTAAGTGGTAAACATAATCTGCACACGTGCAGGGGCAGTTTTCCCGCCATGTGTTCTGCCTTTCTCGTGATGACAACTGGGCCGATGGGCTGCAGCCAATCAGGGAATAATACGTCCTAGGCGGAGGATAATTCTCCTTAAAAGGGACGGGGTTTTGCCATTCTTTTTCTCTCTCTTGTTCTTGCTTTTTCTCTCTCTTGCTTTCTTGTTCTTTTTCTTTCTCTCTCTTGCTCTCTTGCTCTCTGGCTCCTGAAGATGTAAGCAATAAAGCTTTGCCGCAGAAGATTACGGTTTGTTGCGTCTTTCCTGGCCGGTTGCGAGAACGCGTGTAAGAGTTTTCTGCTCAGTATAATTATGTAACTAATAACACCTGGGTCATTTGGATTCCTGTCCTTGGTGGCAGAGCACTGCACACAGTGATTTCACTGTTCTAGTATAATTCATTATGTTTATAATTTGCTTGCTTATAGGACACCCTGTAGAGAGCTTTGGTGGTCACTTGGCAGGAATCTGATATTGGCCAAGGACAAGGAAATGGGCTTCAAACAGGAATCTGACATAAGGCCATAATGAGGAAGTAATCTCAGGCAGGAATCTAATTTTAGGCCAGAACAAAGAAGTAGGCTTCAGGAATGAATATGACTTTGGGAGAGGACAGGGAAGTAGGCTCAGATATCTTGGTCATCCTGATAAGCCCTTAGAAACAGTGATCTCAGGACTTCGTTTATTGCCTTGCTTGTTCCTTGATTGTTTGTGTTTATTGTCTTGCTTGTTCTGTAACCTACAACTGATCTTATCACTTGCATGTAATTAAAATGGTATAAAGGCAGCTTAGAAAAAAATAAACATGCCTCAGACTCAGAACTAGCTGGGGTCATGCCACAAAGTTGTCTAATTGTCTTTTTTTCTTTTTAATCCTGACTCCTGCACTGGAGAACCTGTTGACGGACTGAGCAGGCTTAGTCAGCACTCATGCATCAAATGGCAATTAGAGTTTGAATTAGATGCTCTACAGCATCGTAATCAAAGTAACTCTGGATAGCCTGTGTTTTAAAAAAATAAAACATTTTTTTTTTAAATAAAAAAAATCAGGCTCTGCCTGATGTCTTAGAATGGCAGGTCGTGGCTCAATAGCACACTAGGCCAAGGCAGTTCCACATGGAAGAGGTTTTATTGGGGAGAGAGAGAAGGTGGTGGCAGAAAGAGAAGAGGGAGAAAGAAAGTGAGGGAGGGGCATTCTCCTTATTAATATGGAGAATGACTTAACGCAGGTAAAGGTGGAAGGTGAGCCAATTGGATGTAGGGAATATGGTGTCTGTTACCTTGGCCACCAGTCTGCAAGTAGCAGGTAGCAGGTCATGGTGTTGTCTATATGATTTCATAGGTTTGGGAGGTACTGATGCCAACACTGCAAGTGCCTGACAAGTACAGAAGTGAGTGCTCACAGTCATCCATTGGATGGAGCACAGGGTCCCCAATGAAGGAGCTAGAGAAAGGACCCAAGGAGCTGAAGGGGTTTGCAGCCCCATAGGAAGAACAACAATATGAACTAACCAGTACCCCCAGAGTTCCCTGGGACTAAACCACCAATCAAAGAAAACACATGGTGGGACTCATGGCTCCAGCTGCATATGTAGCAGAGGATGGCCTAGTCTGTCATCAAGGGGAGAAGAGGACCTTGGTCCTGTGAAAGTTCTATGCACCAGTATAGGGGAATGCCAGGGCCAGGAAGCAGGAGTGGGTGGGATGGGGATCAGGGAGAGGACGGAGGGGAAACTAGGAAAGGGGATAACATTTGAAATGTAAATAAAGAAAATATCTAATAATTTTTTTTAAAAAAAAAATGAGGATGTCAGAACATGATTCCAGAATGAAGTTATCTGAGATGTCTGAGTGCTTTTGAGAAAGCTCCAAGAAAACAAGAGTCTTGTAACCTCGGTTTCTTCAAAACAAGGAATTGTTCTTATGCCTTGTGCCCCCAAGGTGTATTAGTTTAGAGTACGTTCAGTTCATGCTACATTACAACTGGCTATTGTTATTTGTATATATGCCTCTAAGAAAAACACGTTTTTGCCATGTGAGGCTTGCCTGCCACAGGTGGCATCCCTTATCATTGTACACCTCACTCATGCGACTCCCCTCAACTCTTAGAGTAGAAATTGTCTAATGCTCTGAATAAAGTTGGCTATTGTATGAGACTTTGGTCCATCTCATTTTTAGTCTCCATTCTCTTAGGTCCCACTGCCTAGAGTGGTAAAAAGGAGATAAATTATTTTTCTAACTACTTTAGTTAGGGACAGAAAGATCCTAAAACTAAAGTAAATAAGGATTACAACAAGAACGCAATCATAGCAACTGAGAGGAAACAACTGATTCAGTACATCTGGGAAGCTATTTCATTTGGGGAAGGAAATGTCTTGTAATGTGAAAATTAAGAGATGACTGGAATATCTATAGTTGTAATGGGGGGCACCTAGTGCAGAAAGTGCTGCTTATTGGAAATTTGGTATAAACACCCAAGTCACCAATGTCTGGAAAACAAACCTAACTCATGGTTTTATATGGATGTGGATATGGAAAGGAAAAGGTCCACCCAATAGACTTTTAAATAGAATAGAACAACCAACATCTAATCATAAGCTCTTTTGAAACATGAGAGGTGCAGTCAGGATGTGGTCATATTCATTCATGCATTCATTTATTCATTCACTCATTCATCCATTCATTTAAAATGAAACATCATGTTGTACCTTGGGCATTTATAATACAATAGAGAAAAAGATAGATCATTCTTTTTTATGGAAGTAACAGCTTAATAGAGACAGGAAATGGATGCACACTTAGAAAGGCACATCAGTAGGGACACACTGTGACAAAAATGAAAGTCAGCCTCAAAAAGAAGGTAGAAAGATTGTTTATATCACAATTCTGGAGCTTTCTCAGATAGACAGCATGCAATCACTGTTAAAGGGCAACAAGAGCTACAAAGAGCTCAGAAAGGAGGTTTCCAGGAGAAAGGAGGCGCTGACAGTTGTCTTTCTCCATTGTTTAACCTCTCACAGTGTGACATATAACCTGTGGAATTATAGTCTTTTTGTTCACACTTCTATGATAAGCAACGTGATTAGTAAATGTGATGGAAATATCCATATTTTAGAGAAAAGAGGAAGACTATTTCTTTAATTTTCTGATTGGGTATTTTTTTTTCTATTTTACTGAAAATTCTATGACATGGCCCATTTCCTTCCTTAGCATAGCTTTCCAGTTATTCTGAAAATGAGGTGGAACTTCCTGTTGAAGCACAGGAACACAATTATAAATTTTACTCACTGCAGGAGCATTAATGATTAGGACCACACTCCCCACAGTCACAATTTCACACACTCAGCACTTGCAATTCTATTTCAGCTAGCACTCCAGATGGTAATTTTATTCTAATGGCTCTTAAGAGAAGAAAATTCTAGAAATCACGTCAAGAAGAAAAATATATGAAAAAATACCAATAACTGGCAAAAATATTGTACCCTGTCTAGTTTTTAAATTCCACTAAAGAACAGGAACATTTTATAATCACACCATCCTTGCAAATGATTGTCAAAGCATGCCATATCCAGAGGATGGGTGTGGAGAGACAATGGCCATCTGGAAGGCTTGACAATTTGTCTATGCATAAAATGTCAGGAAACATAGATGACTTGAATTAAACATTCCCAACCCAGCACAGGGAAAGGAATCTCATAGTTTAACAGGGAAAAATTTCTACATATCTATGAATCAAGACAAATTAATAAACATTTCTTTTTTTACAAAATAGTAGGGTAAAGACTAAAAAAACAAAACAAAACAAAAAGAAACGTATGCAAGTGTTCAAAATAGTAAAAATTGTTGCCTTATTGAAAAAGGTATTATTTTGTCAAAATTAATACTTATATTTATATGTAATTGGGAGAATATAACAAGGCATTTTCGAGCTGAATGTTCTAGAGTACCTTTCATGAAATTCTCTGGAAGTCACATGGGCTGTTCATGTATACTTTCTAGCATAAGACTCATGCTTCTAGCAGAATGTTGACAAGTGAGGAGCCTGTGGAAGGAAAAAAATATTTTACCAGGTCTCCTATGCATCAGTCCTGGGAGGTTTGTTTGATTTAAGTTTTCTAAGGTAGCCAAGGTAAGCTTCGTCATTCAGCATTAAAGAAAATCCAATTTCTTGTCTTCCTCCATCAGATGTTTAGGCATATACCAATGAGAATCATGTTTCCCCTCAATAAAATTTCATTTTCATTTTTTAAATATGATTATCCTCCACAGAAGCCGCTACACATCTCTTCAGCATCACAGAAAGCAAGCATAACTGGGAGCTTCTGCACATACTCCTCTCCTCTCCTCTCCTCTCCTCTCCTCTCCTCTCCTCTCCTCTCCTCTCCTCTCCTCTCCTCTCCCCTCCCCTCCCCTCCCCTCCCCTCCCCTCCCCTCCCCTCCCCTCCCCTCTCCTCTCCTCTCCCCTCCCCTCCCCTCCCCTCCCCTACCCTCCCCTCCCCTCCCCTCCCCTCTCCTATCTTCTTTTCTTTTCTTTTCTTTTCTTTTCTTTTCTTTTCTTTTCTTTTCTTTTCTTTTCTTTTCTTTTCTTTTCTTCTTTCCCTTTCCCTTTCCCTTTCCCTTTCCCTTTCCCTTTCCCTTTCCCTTTCCCTTTCCCTTTCCCTTTCCCTTTCCCCTTTCCCCTTTCCCCTTTCCCCTTTCCCCTTCCCCCTTCCCTTCCCTTCCCTTCCCTTCCCTTCCCTTCCCTTCCCTTCCCTTCCCTTCCCTCCCCTCCCCTTCCCCTCCCCTCCCCTCTTCTTCCCCTTCCCCTCCCCTCCCCTTCCCCTTCCCCTCCCCTCCCCTCCCCTCCCCTCCCCTCTTTTCTTTTCTTTTCTTTTCTTTTCTTTCTTTTCTTTTCTTTCCCCTCCCCTCCCCTCCCCTCCCCTCCCCTCTTTTCTTTTCTTTTCTTTTCTTTTCTTTTCTTTTCTTTTCTTTCCTTTTCTTTTCTTTTAATACTCAGGTTAGACACAAGAAACCCCTTGGAGTTGGAGGCAATGGTCATTTTATAGATTATCAAGAGGTGATTGAAAAAAAAAACTATCATTAAGAACTTAATTTTTAAGTAAATGTAAATAATTAGTTTAACCAAATTCAGGCCAATCTATGAAGAGTAGGAGGATCAGTGATTGAGAAAAGGATTAATACTTGAAGAAACAGAAGAGAACAGCCTGAGCCAAAGAGACAATCCATCTGTCCTGGGAGGAAACTCAGATTGGGTCCTAATAAGCCGAAAGTGCTCGTTATGTTTTCAGGTGAAACCAGAAGTTACTAGGAAACATATTTGATCTAACTATTATATCTGCTGTTGTTTGTTTCTTGATTAAATTAGCAGTTTATATTTTTCTATTCAGGAAATGCCGGTGTCCTGAATCAAAGTTCCCCAACACTTCTTGCCAGACTACACGATGCTAGAGCCATTCTTTTGAGTTCTGAAGAGGCTAGACTAAACGTAGTTCATCCTACGTTTATATTTATATGTTACGTAGATATTTATATGTTAGCAAGGCTTAATAATGTACATGTTGTCTATTTAAACCCAAATAATACACTATAAGGATGTATTAAAGAAATAAGATTAATAACAGCCTTAGGGTCACTGACACATTTTATGAGCGTGTGCAAAATGTGTCCTGGCATAAACCTTCCCAATTCCAGCCTGACGATAATTCTTTTTTTTTTTTTTTCCATTCTGGGATCTGAAATCTCTGGTTGAACTAGAAGCGAGAGCTACATCAGCACAGATGTAACTTTTTTGAACCTTGAAACACAGCTCACCCTATAAGAATAGCTCAATATTTCTATGAGAGGAAGGATTGAGAACATTAAATCATGCATGTAGTAGCAAACCATGAGTAACTGCTATGAATTGAATAATAGAGGTAGAAAAAAATAGGTCAGTCTCTCAAATTTTAAGAATAGGCTTTGAGTGCAGACACTGCTGGTCATCCTATCTTGTCATCTTTGATAGCATGCCCTGTACCACAGAGGTGTGCTCTGACTAAGCCAAGAGTTCTACAAAGTCATCGCCATGAAAATCAGGTGGTGCTTCAGAGACAGCCTATGTCTCAATGAGACTGAATAGAAGAAGGGAGTCCTAGAGACACTGGCTAACTAGGCCTATGTACAAAGCCAGGTCACCAAAACAAACCTGCCCCTATCAATCACAATAATCAGGAAAACAGCTTCAGGACAAAAATAAAAACGTAATTATTATCATCATCACTCCAATAATTGACAAGATATTTTTGTCTACTAGACCTTCCAATATAACTTCATTCTGAAAATATTTTGTGGGTCATACTACTAAAGTATTTGCTGTAGATGCAAATGTATAGAATAGTATCTGTCTGTTGAGAGTGTAAATTATGAATGATGCAGTTATGAGCGGGGTCATGAATAAATATATGTCAGTTGACATTTGAATACAGATCTTATATATGAAAAAAATACTTAAAAAATCTAATTATGGTACAGTAAATTGAGAGGAAGTATTAAGAACATTAAATCAGTCATGTAGTAGCAAGCTATGATTTACATTCACTAATGGTGTGACTAATTATGGTAAACACTTTGCATAATTATTTTTTGCTTACTAAGAATATTTGCTGATTATTAAAAATTAACCTAAAGCTTGTATGTCAGATCTCTATGATGGGCATGCTAATTCTTCACACAATTTCTCAAAATGATGAAATGAATTGAGGTAGAAAAGCACTGGGTAGAGTTCTTGATAAGCCTGGCATGAAGATCAGTCAGAAAGATCTATTATGAGGGTGGGTGGGTGGTGAAGCACCTTCATAGAGGCAGGGGGAGGGGGATGATAGAGAGTTTCCAGAAGGGAGACCTGGAAAGGGGATAACATTTGAAATGTAAATAAAGCAAATATCCAATAGATAGATAGATAGATAGATAGATAGATAGATAGATAGATAGATAAGCAAGCGCAAACTGTTCATGCAGAAGACTCAAAATTGATTCCCAGTGCTCCTATCAGGTAGCTCACAGCCACCTGTAACTGAAGCTCCAGAGATCTGATGCCTCTGGACTCTGCACACACCTGCTCTCTCTCACACACACATATACCCCCCCACACATACACATACACATAACTAAAATTAATAAAATAAATGTTTAAAAAAGAAAGAAATATAAACCATCAAATAATTGTATATTTGTTGAAACCATGTCTGTTATTTAATAAAGTTGACCTGTAAAACAGTTGCCATAGTATTTGCCTTAGTATGAAGTTTTGAATCTATTTTGATTCTTCTATATGCAGCTTCCATTTCAATAAGCACTATTGTTGAATATACTGACTTGTCCCCAGTGTAGATGCTTGGCTTTTTTTTGTAAAAGCTCAAGCATCTGTAAGTGTGTGGAATTATATCTGGATCATCAGTTTTGTCTCATTAATCAACATATCTGGTTTTGTGTAAATATCCTGATTGTGTATGTATGTGTATGTTTGTGTGTGGGTGTGTGTGTGTGTTCATGTGAAACTGAAGAGTACTCTTTTTCAGTTTCTGTTAAGAATTCTATTAGCATTTTCATGGAGATTATATTGCATCTATAGATTGCTTTTGGTAGAATGGCTGTTTTCACTGTATTAATTCTACAAATTCACAAGTAGGGAAGATTTTCCCAACTTCAGATATTTTCTTCAATGTCTTAAAGACTTTATTTTACAAGTCTTTAGCTTGAGTGGTCGGAGTTATTCCACAATGTTTTTTGGAAGCTATTGGGAAAAGTACTCTTTCCACGACTTCTTTTTTTTAATCTTTGTCATTTATATAGAGAAGGAGGCTACTGACCTACGTATTTATTTTGTTCCCTGCTAATTTGTTAAAAGTGTCCATCAACTGTAGACATTTCCTGGTGTACCCTTTAGGGTCTTAGGCTGAAAACCATAAAATCTGCAAATTTGATTCTTCACTTCCTATTTACTTCCTATGATCTCCTTCAGTTGTATAAGTTCTAGCTAGGCACTATGGTAGGAACATGTATGGAGAGAGTTAATATCCTTGTCTAATTCCTGGTTTTAGTGGGAATGCTTTGCGTTTTCCTCATTTAGGATAATGCTCTCTCTAGGTTTGCTGTAGACTTGCCTTTCTTGTGTTGAGATATGTACCTTATATCCCTGTTTTCTCCAGAACTTTTATAATGAAGAAGTGTTGAGTTATGTCGAAGGCCTTTTCTGAATATAATGCAATGATCATGTTGTCTATAAAATTATACAGGTACTGATTACTTTTAAAATAAAAAGTTAATAGATATAGAACTTTGACTCAAATCATTTATGGTCAGTATTTTATGTCAACAAATTGATGTCAATAGTAAAGATAAACACCAAGTGACAGAGTTGCTGCTTTCTATACAAACACTTCTTCGATTTGTTTATATGTAAATACAGAAAGAGAATGATAACACTCCAGTCACATTGTAAATGCAATATTATAGATGAATTTTACTTCAGCAACATGGCTTCTTTGGCAAGGGATCATATCCAACGATCTAGGTCTGTGTAAATTGAATATAATGCAAACATGCCACACACCTTTAATCCTTCTGGCTTAAATACAGACAAACCTTTAGTACACACCTTTTAGGTAAAATTAGTTTGTAGAAAGAAGCAGTCATGTTTGAAAATGTCATCTAGTTGAGGAGCAGGCATAGTGACAAATCAGAAAAAGACCTGACAGAATGAGTCAGAGATAGGATATGCATAACTTGCACAAGAATAGCAGAGAGACGGGGAGGGAGAGGGGAGAGGGGAGAGGGGAGAGGGGAGAGGAGGGGAGAGGGGAGAGGGGAGGAGAGGGGGGAGGGGAGGAGAGGGGGGAGGGGAGGAGAGGGGGGAGGGGAGGAGAGGGGAGAGGGGGGAAGAGGGAGAGGGAGAGGGAGGAGAGGGGAGAGAGGGAGATGACACTGTTTTACCAGTAGAGTTTTACAGAGACAGGTTGCAGGTGAAGACAAAGCAGACCAGAAAATGAGAAGGAACCAGAAGATTAGAACAAATTGCCAGAGTTAGTTTGAAGCCAATTAAAGTAATTCAGTCAGAAGCTGAGAGAAGCCAGTTCAGATCAATCTGTTTGGAGAGGAGTTTGGGCAGAACAGCTGAGTTGAACCAGCCAGCCAGATTTCAGAAGAATTAGAAAGGAAAAGCTTATTCATCAATAAATCTCAGAGGCTGAAACATTATAGACATTGATTAGATTGTACAGAGCTTCCAGATCTAGGCCTAAGGATAATTAGAACAGGGAAAGAAAAATTCTGTGCTCAGCCTAAGTCATGCATCTGTAAAGCTTGGGTATGCCTTTCATCTCATCCCATCTACTTAGGATATAAAAGCAGTGTTTACAATTTCAGAATGTAGGTATTATGAATTAATATTTCACAAAATAGTAACATATGTATTTTCTACTTTCTAAGTCATAGAAATGTGTTGAAAAAGTTAAAAAAATAATAATACTAGATAATCTAAAATATGAGATTATGAAAGGTGGGCATATATTAAAAATGTAGAAAAACCTTCATTAAAAGAATTAAGACAAAGATACATCAATTGTCCTAGCTATTATTAATAAGAATTGAGGAAAATAATGAAATTTTAATCTCTAAAATACAATGAGTTCTGAATGAAAAAATAGTACCTTTGAATATTATTGCCTCAGAAATTAACTCATAATAAAAGAACTTGAGGGAGGGGGTGAGTGGGTAGAGGAGCACCCTCATAGAGGCAAGGGGAGGGTGGAGAGTATAAAGGGTTTCCCAAGGTGAGATCCAGAAAGGGGAAAACATTTGAAATATAAATAAAGAAGATATCCAATAAAAATAAAAGAACTTGAGTTATAATTATTTCATGCATACATTCCATAGATTTCAGGATGATAAAACTATATTCCTAAAAAAGTAAGTCTAGAGATTATTTCAGCAACAGTAAACTCAGAGAACAATTAGAAGATTGTGTAAATAAATATACGTGTTTCCTTAGTAAATTACTATTTGGATTTTAAATGTATCAAAAAGACAAGTGACTTTTTAAAGAAAATACGGGAACATATAAAATAATATATCTAGTGAATATGTGTAATTGGTCCTATGGCTTTGGAAGTACTTTAAGCCCTTTATAGATATTTTAAAATTGTTATAACATCTCTGCAATTTACTGAGTACTTTATGTCTTGAGAGACAAGAGTATGAGGCACAGAACTTGCAAGTGTTACTCAGACTTCTATAACTGGTGAGCGGGCGGGAGTGTCACCAGGTATCTGACTGTATTTTATAATTTCCTGACAAGGATGGGTCCTAGTCAGTCAGGGTAAATCATGATCAGTAACATGGGGTCTTTAACATCATTTCATCCTATAATATCACTTCATGCTTCCCCTTCAAACAACATATTTGGGTCCAATAAAAGTTTCTACTTAAAAGGTAAGTATTAATGTTATTTCAGTTTTACATACTGATGCTATTTTAATTAACATAACATACTCTGCAGACAGTAGTACTGTCAGGGCAGGATTGCAGACAGGGGATTCCCTACTTCTCAGCGATTTGTTGTGGTATTCAAATACCTGTGGATCTGTTGTTAAATAATTCATCTAAAAGCGTCCATGGAATCATTAACTCCCCTCCCCCCCACACATACTCTTTAAAGAGATATTAATAAAAACAGTTCGTTGCATGTGAATTGGCTCAGTGTGCAAACATGTTTGCTATCAAGTCTGATGAGTTCAATCCCCCAGAACATACATGTTACAATGTATGGTACAACTCCTGAAAGCTGTCTTCTGATTTCTACATGTGCTTATGGCGCGTGCACACACACACACTCTCTCTCTCTCTCTCTCTCTGTCTCTCTCTCTCTCTCTCACACACACACACACACACACACACACACACACACATTCCTATAACTAATAATGAATGCATATAAAAAGAATGGAAAAGATTATAGACCAATTTTTCTTTTAGTTGTAGATCCCCGGTTTTACCTTAGTTGTTCATTATCTTTATCTAGAGTGAAGAGAACGTACCATGTACCATGTGAAGCTCAGAGGACAACTTACTAGAATTGGTTCTCTTCCTCATCCCTGTGTATTCCAGGGATCCAGCTCAAGTCTCAGGCTTAGTAGTAAGTGCCTTTACCTAATGTATTACTGGGTTGTCTATGGATTTAATATGTGTGCTGGGGGAGTCAGAAGGATAGGTCAGGAAACTGAACTGGTCACTATGAAAGAGCCAAGCAGATTTGTAAGTGATGGCTGGGACAGAGAAAAAGAAAGTTAAAAAAAAATACATGCTGCCAGAGATAAGAAGTGAGACAGAGGACAGGGCAGGGCCCATGAGAAGACGATCGACAGTCATCATGGAAATATGGATAAAAATAACAAACCATTGCTTAGCGTGATGATACAAAACTTTAAACAACTAGAAATGAAAATACATGCAAGCAGCTGGGCACTACGTAACTGCACTGATCATGCATTGCAATGACTATTCAGTGGAGTTTTATTGTCATAATATCTGTGACTAAAATTCAGCATCTCATTGATTTAGAAAATAAATCACAGGAAACTCTCACTTCATCAAATAGTTCTTACATAAAACAACCAAAACTATGATTAGGGATCTTATCTGCCTTATCAGAAATTCACCAGAGCTCAGTTGGCTTTAGGAAATTGTAGAATTTGGCTATTGAAAGATTTATAATATGTTTTTTAAATTGTATGTGTATATGTGAGTGCCTGCATGTATATATGAGCACTGCTTGATGCCTGGCACCCTTGGAGGCCAGGGAAACCAAAACTGGGTCCTCTGAAGGATCAGCCAGTGCTCTTAATTGCTGAGCTATTTCTCCAGCTCTCAATTGCATTTTTGTAATTATTGCATTATTAGATTTATTTAATTAATGACAAACAAATGTTGATATAATTTGACATTACATCTTACCTTTCCAGGACATTGGCAGAGAGACAGACATCTAGGCAGTACTGGGCCCTTCCTTGTAGAAGAAGGTTCTTGGTAAAGGTGCTCATACTCCAGGATGATATTTATTTAGTTTCTAAAGGCTAGTAGGCTCTAATACTAATGATGCTCTGGGCCCTCATCGCCATAAGCCTATTCTAAGAATTATTATATTTTGTTGAAGTGTATCTATCTCCACATATATATATATATATATATATATCACACTCTAGTGCTCTATTTCATTGATTCTGAATCTATATTGCATGGTAATTTCACCTCCTTTTTTATTGGATTTTTATTTATTTACATTTCAAATGTTATCCCCTTTCCCAATTACCTACCCAGAAATCCCCTATCCCATCCCCCCTCTTCCTGCTTCTATGAGAGTGTGCTCCCACCAACCCACCCACCCCTGCTTCCTCGCTCTCGAATTCTCCTATACTGGGACATCGAGCTTTCACAGGACTGTACTGTCTGGTTTTGTGTCAACTGGACATAATCTGAAGTTATAACAGAGAAAGGAGCTTCAGGTGAGGAAATGCCTACATGAGATCCATCTGTAAGACATTTTCTCAATTAGTGATCAAGGATGGGAGGGCCCCTTGTGGGTGGTACCATCTTTGGGCTGGTAGTCTTGGGTTCTATAAGAAAGCAAGCTGAGCAAGCCAGGGGAAGCAAGCCAGTAAGTAACATCCCTTCATGGCCTCTGCATCAACTCCTGTTTCCTGGCCCGCTTGAGTTCCAGTCCTGACTTCCTTTGGTGATCAACAGCAATGTGGAAATATACACTGAATAAACAAACCCTTTCCTCCCCAACTTGCTTCTTGGTCATGTTTGTGCAGAAATAGAAACCATGACTAAGAGAGTGACCAAGGGCCTCTTCTCCCATTAATGCCCAACAAGGCCACCCTCTACTACATATATGGCTGGAGTCATGGGTCCCTCCATGTGTACTCCTTAGTGGAGTGGTTTAGTCCCTGAGAGCTCTGGGTGGTCTGGTTGGTTGATATTGTTGTTCTTCCTATTTGGGTGCAAACCCCCTCAGCTCCTTCAGTCCTTTCTCCAACTCCTCCATTGGGGACCCTGTGCTCAGTCCAATGGTTGGCTGAAAGCATCAGCCTCTGTATTTGTCAGGCTCTGGCAGGACCTCTCTGGAAGCTATATTAGGCTCCTGTCAGCAGGTACTTCTTGACATCTACAATAGTGCCTGGGTTTGGTGACTGTATATGGGATGGATCCCCAGGTGGGGCAGTCTCTGGATGGGCTTTCCTTCAGTCTCTGCTCCACACTTTGTCTCTATATTTCCTCCTGTGAGTATTTTGTTCCCTCTTCTAAGAAGGACCAAAGCACCCACACTTTGGTTTTCCTTCTTCTTGAGCTTCAAGTGGTCTGTGAATTGTATCTTGGGTATTTCGAGCTTCTATCCACTTCATTGAGTGCATACCATATGTGTTCCTTTCTCATCTCCTTTTTATACAAAACAGCTTCATCATGAAGTTGGAGACCATGAAGAACATGTGTTTTCTCCCTTCTTCAGTGTATGCATCATGGAGAAATTACACTCTGTGGAAAGAAGAGTTGAATATATTTTGATATGGCAAAAGGAAGACCAAAATAGGAAGCCTGAAAAGATGCTAACTTCATTGTGTGCTACAATTGTGTGAGACAAAGACAAATGCCTTGAGAAGAACATGGTTGAGCTTGCAACAGGTTTTACCTGTTAATAATGTATAATGTAGGTGAGATTCTTGGACTCCCTACCTTTAGAATAAAACCCTGTTAGTTTCTGTTATGTCTTCATTATTAGTTTTGCTGTTGGTGGGGATAATGTAATTGTAGTTCAGGCAGTGGAGTTGTGTGCAATGGAGGGGAAGAGTAGATTGGTGATACCATGTCATGTATTGATAAAGGGGTCCTGGAATGTAGGAAATCCTTAAATATGACAAGGGAAATTAGCCCTGAACTGATAGGACTTAAATGTTTCTAAACAGCCATTTGGCTATATCTCAGTATCAACAGAGAAGACTTTTAAAAATATTTTTTTCAAAGAGTTTGCAAATGTGGGAATTAATGGTTTGAGGGAGCCAGAAACATTAACAAGGCAATTCAACTTTCATTGAGATAGTTGCACGAAATAGTTTCATCTGGCTATAATATGGAAATAATTATGATTTGCAGAGGAGAGATAACTAATGCCGCTTTTTGAAGTGTGTGGAAAATGTAATAGAGTTTACTGGATATCTGGATGGTATAGCATGCATATGGCATGAAGTATAAATGTTATCCAACGAGCTCAGGGAAAAGCACCCAAAAGATCCAGAGGCCAGAGGAGACAGTAATTAGGTTCTAAAGCTATGAAACTGCTAGCTGAATTAAGGAAAGGAGTGGATAACAAGGAGTCCAGACAAGAAGCAGATAATTCTTGAGCAGTAGAAAAGGAAATCTGGACTTGGCTGGAAGTACACACTCTTCCTTCCACTGGGAAAGCAAAGATGGACTATGGTTAATAAAATAATAAAGATGCCCTTGGTCCCGTGAAGGCTCTAAGCCCTGGTTTAGGGGATGCCAAGATAGGGAACCAGGAGTTGGAGGGTTGGTGAGCAGGGGGAGGGGAGGATGGGATGGGGGGGGGGGTTCAGAGGGGAAACCAGGAAAGGGGATAACATTTGAAATGTAAATAAAGATAATATCTAATTATAAAAAAAACCTGTCCTAAAAATAAAATAAAATAAAATAAAAGTGTAGAAGTTAAGTTGTCAGGTCTTGATTTTCTGCCTTTTGCTTTAAATTCTGTTTGCTTAAATTCATAACCATAATAGAAAGTAGGACCGTCTCCTTTCGAAGATCAATATAACTTTCACGTTTTTAAAGTGCTTATTTAAGTCAGAAAGCCTACAGTGATGTAACGCCAAATTACTTGGATCTTTTTTTTGATTATAATTAAGAAATAAGGCATAAACCAAGGGTATGTTACTTCCAGATAACACAGTTCTTAAAAAATGCTATGAGCCATAATGGAACGAATTAGAGCTTCCAGTGAGCTGGGACACATGATATCCCTCAGTACCATAGCTCTCAGGGCCTGTTAATACCATATACATTGTATTAGATGCACTAGCTGTATTTGTATCTGTTGTATCATATGTAAAGTGTTAGCTTAAACCAAGTTTCCTATTGTAGGGTGGCAGCTGTTGCTGATTTGTAAACATGAGCCTTGATAATTTATCAACCAATTGGTGAATGTCTGTGGCTTCAACTACAGAAATCTGTGAACCTTGGGAAATGGAGAGGCACACAATCCACACACTTCAGTTGGGCTGTTTCAGTGATGGCTTCTACTGGGTCCTTCTATATTTATGTATATGAATGGGGCATGTTAGTTTCAAAGTGAACACCTAATGCAGGACATTTTTCCCCCTTTCATTGTGTTTGATTTTTATAACTGTGGTGTCCATTACTGGTCTGCATTTGATTGACGGGAAGTGAAATCTAGTTCAGCCAACATCAAACACCTTGCCACTTCATGCTGGAAGATGTTCCCGTAGCTAAGGAGACCCTGTTGGACAAAGACTCCTTTAAAAGCTGCTGTTTCTTTCTCCTCGAGAGTACCACTGTGAGGCACATGGGGAGAGGAGAGAGATGCATCTTTAATCTATGCTGCTGAGGGGGAATCAAAGAAAGGAATTAAATCCAACAGCAGCTTCCTCTGCTCATTTGAGCCTCTTTTCTCTGCTCCATTTGATATAACACACAAGATCATCAAAGTCCATCACACACAGGTCCAGAACCTGCTGGTCTTTGACCTTGGCCTCCTCCCTGCCTGCAAGGCCTCCCCTGGAATTTCTTGTGATGTGAAATCACAAAGTAATGTGAAGTGCTTGCACCCCAGGAGCAGAGAGGGGATTTTATTTTTAGATTCCTTTGCTGTGACTCTTGGAAAATAATATGAAGTTCTTTTGTGGCTATATCTCAGAGGTTTGATAAATCTGCTGTATTTCAAAGTATGAAAGGGGTGATAACAGAAACACTCTGTCCAGACATCAACGGTAAGAATGCTAGCGCGTCACCAGGTCATCCTAAGAATATCTGTAAAGTCGCATTGGCACGGTGCCAACTGGTACTCGCTGCTGGGAACTATCAGGAATTTCGACCCACCCAGTAGACACCTATCTCCAGATGTGTTGCATAAAACGTTTCTTACAATCGGCATTTTCCTCATGAAAGCAGATGCCTTATAACTTGAAGCACTTATTTCCGCTAACAGGATTAGGTGGGGAAAAAAAAAAAAACCCAAGCAATTTTCTTAAATGATCCTTAAAATTAGCATTCTCTTCTGAACACTCTCATAATCCTTTTCAACCCAAGTTAAACACCCAAGTCCTCATGTCATCATTGGTACTTATATCAGTATAAATAGTAGTATATCAATATAAATAGTAGTACTTACAAAGAGCCTCACAAGAAAGAGGGTTGATTATTTTTTTTCCAACTTAATCTTTCACGTTTTCTTTTATATTTTCATACTACCTTGTTGTATGGGGTAAGGCTAGTTTAAATGCTAAGATTTTTCAATCAGACTGTCCAAGATGGTTTATGTATAAATAAGAACTATAATACACAAGTGATATTCACGTAAATGATATACTCATTCTCTCATTTAGCGGATGTGTTCTGATTGTGTGCTTACTTCTTGCCAGGTGAGCCCCAAAGCACTGAAGAGTGAAGTGACACATTTCAAATGGACTCAAAGACATCTTCAAGTTTTCACATATACTACATTTGCAGAAAGGCTGCTCACTTCAAAAAATGTACGCTTCATTAAAACCGAGGAATCAGATTTACAAAGTTATGATATATTTGCTTTACTCATTATTGTTATTTACGAAACTTTGTGCTAGGAACTACAGATAGAAGTGTTGCTTTGCATACCTTTGCTAAATCATGGAATCAAATGATAATAATAAATAATAAATCTGTTGATTAAAGATAGATAATAAAAATGAAGAGGGAGCACAAGGAAGCCCCAGAGAGAATCTATGGGATTTAAAAACAATGTCATGCACGATGCCAGAACAGCAAGGACTCAGAACAAGAAAGCCACAACGCTGGCCGGTGCGGACATGCTCAGCTGGACAAAAGCAGGGTGTGTTCCGACGATAACAACAACAAAAAAGAACTTTAAAAGATCCTTATTTTGAAATGACACACATGCCAGACTCATTCTATTATAGTTTGCTTTTACTAAATGGCCAGTAGCCAAAGCTTTCTGCTAAGTTAGGGTCTTAATGAAGATTGGTTTAATAAAAGAGATCTGAGAGATTCTTCAGTTGGAGCAGAAGAAAAAAAATAAACATGTGATAAACTTACTGATAAATTCATGTGATTATAATCCAAACACCCGTCAGAGTAATTACCAGGTCAGAGGTGGGGGAAGGGCAGAGTGTGATCACCTGTCTGACTGAGGGGGTTGGGGGGAGGAAGAAGGAAGCTGCTTGTTAGATCGTCGCGGGTGGGGACACCCGTCCAACCCTGGACCTGTTCTCTGCACAGCCAGGTCAGGTCCTTAGGGAGGAAACGCTTGGAGGAAATCGAAAGAGCTAAAGCAGAGACAACAGAATATATGCTTGTCGTGAGAGTGGTGAGTGAGGGGGGGAAAAGATGAGAAATGAGTGAAGACGATGAGTGAGAAAACGCTCCCGGGTTTGGTGTCAACAGTCAGCACTTTACACCACACCCTTCTCAAGGCATCCCTGTTTTGGATTCCCTCTCTTTCATCATCTGTATCTCCTACAATTTTCCTCTCGCCACCAGTTTCAATAGCCTCCTTTGATGGATGCTCCCACTCAGTGCTTTATACGCAGTTATTTTGTGTTCAGCAAAGCACTTATGTGATGTTACATATGTAAAATTTCATTTTATCTGCGGGCGGCCTCGTGCAGCTGGGAGTGAACTCGCCTTCCTCGCACTCTGCTCGGCAAAGCAGTGTTTTTCTTTACATTTAACGAATGAGCAGACACATAGTCTTTGCCGCTATGTGTCACCTTACTTTGCTGTTTGGCTTGTGTAATTTGTGGAGTGACAGCAACTTGTCATTGAACACTAGTTTTCAACGTGACCTTTTGATAATCCCCTCTGCCAAAAAGAAAAACGAATACATTTGGTCATGATGCTGCTGCTCTGCAGCTCTGCCCATAGACATCCACCCCAAGAACGCTAGCAGAGCAACGTGACGGCATGTTTTATTATTTCTTTTATTTCTGAGAATATAATATAATGACGTCCTTCTCCTCCTCTAAACCTTCCCGTTTACCCCTCATTGCCTTTCATTCTTTGTGTAGGATGAAGCCTTCTGGACCTTCCCATGCCCACGTTGGCTGGTCCATAGTTGGCATCCTTACTCAGTTCATGGGCAGGCAGTCATGTTCTTGAGACTTTATGGGTGTACTTTTGGTCGTTCGTAGGTGACAGAGTCTGCTTTTATACACACATGGCTTCTTCTTCCTAAAGAAACATCGCAAGCTTTCGTCTTTTAATTTTATTCACGTTTACCGGTTTATTGACCGTGTGTCCGAGCTGTGTATGCTTGTGGGCAGGCTTGTGCCAGAGCACAGAAATAGGGTCAGAGGATAGTTTTCCTTTCACCTCGTGGGTTCCAGAAATTAAACTCAGAAAGTCCAGTTGTGAGTAAGTGGCTGTACCCTCTAAACCACCTCACCGGCCTGCAAGCCTTTTAATAATTATATTTGGACATTAGAAATGAGTTGCACAGTTCAAACAAAACTAATTTTCAAAGAAGCATTTCAAGAAGCCTAACTGTCATTTTTAATAGACTCGGGCACTAACTTCCATGCATCAGACGAAAGGCCGTTCCGGGTACGATTGTTCCTTATTTAATTTTTACATTCATGAAGGACTAGGTCATTTAAAAGGAAAAAGACATTTTCTCCATCTTTTTCATTTCATCCTATGAAATTGTTGACTATCATAGAGCTTGCTTGAAGTTGCATATCCTTCATGTTCAGGAGTTTGTCTCCACCCATCAGGGAAGGAAGTGAGTGTAGAACACATGTGCCCTGATCCTGCCTCATGCTCTTAGAAACCAAAATGCCAGTGTGCTTATGAGTCAGCAAAGCTGGCTTTTCTGGGCTTTTACTCTTTTCAAATAAATACAATCGGAGTCGCAACCTATCCCTCTGGCTACTCAAAACCAATCCCTGGCTACTGAGGCTGAAAGAATAGATTTTACTCCCTGGAGTCTCCTCAGGTCTGAGTGCTTTTCTCCTTCGCTCACTTTGAGAATCATCTGAACTCCCAGGCTAGAGGGATGGCTCAGTAGTTAAAAGCACTTGCAGAGGAACATAGTTCTGTCTCTAGTACCCCACCTTAGTAGACTCACAGCCACATGTAACTTCAGTTCTAGACTGTCTGATATCCTCTTCTGGACTGGACACCAGCATACTTATAATAGTAATTCACAGATGCACATACACATGCATGAATTTATAAATATATAAATAAATCTTAAAGAAACCCCCAAATTGCTCACCTTTCACATTTTATTTTATTATTTGTTAAGGTATAGAGTTAATATGTAGATATTAATATTCATGATTTCTTGTCTAGTAAGTTTTTCATAAAAGTGAATTAAAAATGATTGAAGACCCTACTGTAAGACCTAATAAGTTGAAAAGGCCAAATCAAAACATAAGAAAGATTGTTCAAAATAGAGTATATGCAAGAACTTTCTTTGGATTCCAGATGTCCAAAGTATGTAGCAAGAAATGACAAATCTGACTGCATGAAATTAAAAGTCTTCCACAGATTAAAAAAAAAAAACAAAACAATATAACAAAGTGAAATGGAGAAAAATTTCTGTGAAATATATCAGACAGGTTAATATATAAAATACTCAAAAAGTAAAACACTCAGAAAACAAGTGGGCAAATGACCTGAAAGTTTAGCTCTCAATAGTGTTACTCGTGGACAAACAATTTGTAGGAAATGTTCAGTTTTCTCAGAGATCAAGACAATGCATACCAAAACTATGTAGTGTTATGCGGTGTTTATCTCATTCTGTTCAGAACGGCAATAGCCAAGAAAGCAACAGTAGATGCTAGTGGTTATGTGTGTGTGTGTAGGGGGGTGGGGGTGGGAGGGTGTTATTCACTGTTGGTGAGAAAGGAAGTCAGTTCAGACACAGAAAATCCTTGTAAATGTTCTTCAAAGAGCTAAAAATGAAACTACCTCCTGAGTCAACCATTTTCCTCCTGGGCTTATAGTGGATGAAATCTCATTCAGTATGGCCTGTGGTTACCCTTACATCCATGTTTACTGCAGTGTAAATCACAGGAGTTGAGACATGCAATTGGCCCAGGTGCCTATTAACAGAGGAATGGATGAAGAAAATGTGGTGCATATATGCAATGTGGTTTAATTCTGTCATAAGAAGTAAGATTATGCCATTTTCAAGAAAATAGATAGTTAAAGATAACTAAATTCAGCCCAATAATCCAGATCCAAGAAGATATAAGATGGGGTGCTCATGTTTTCTCTAGTATTCTGAACCTAGCATATAAATATGGAACGAAGCAGATGTAGCATCATTAGAGGTAAACGGGGTGGGGTAGCTGAGGGTTAAATATAAGCAGTGAATATGTGAGGATCTAGAATAAAATCCATTATTTGTATAGTCATTAATAAATTCCACAAATATTCATTGGATCCTTTAAAATTGATCATTTTATTATGTAAAATAATTTTGTGTTCTGTGCTTTTGTTGTTAATATACTAACTTTGTTATCAAAGATCTTATCTTTTATCCTGTTGGGGAGAAAAATTTATAAAAATATTTAAAAGAAAAAAACTAATGATATAGGACCTTTCAGAGTGCTCTATCTATCCAATGTGGCATCTGCTCCTTGCAAATTTGTTATTCAGAGAGCATAGTCTCATCTAAGCATCACTACAAACTATTCTGTTGTATCAGAAACATCTAAATCTGCATATTATCAAGTCCTACAGGTAATATTTCTCTACGCAGAGTCTAGAAGCACTGTTCTAACAGGAACAAGAATTACTGAGTGAGTTAATATGCACTGGATGCTAGGATTTTCCTTAAACAACTGACCTTCCACAGAAATCGGTGATTATATTACACTATCAAAATCAACTTTATCCATAAACAAACACATTTTCTCCTCATGCTATCCATGATCCAGCAAAGCAGCAGGAATTATAAAAAACTGTAACATAGTTGCCTTTCCAGATAGTAATTATTATTTAAAGTGATTCTCAAATGAAAGAGGCAATTAAAAAAACTATGGAATTTATACAATACAAAGTCAGTTGTGTTTGCTGGATTATTTGGCATAAACTTTTATTTCTAAAATGTGAGCTTTCCCTTGACTACACTTTGGGAAAAGTGATTGAATGCTGATCTCATAGCTCATATGTCAGGAGTGTCATTTCAATTCTGAGCCAAGTGGCAAAAGTCTACAGTCTCCATAAGTTTCCATTTTGAGCTATAGGCAGAAAAAATGCAAAAAGAATATGAGAAACAAGAGCGTAGGGCATTAAAGGCTTCAATTTTCTTGTTGATAGAAAAATCAAGTGTCTATATGATGGACTACTTCTGCAATTATACACACACAGACACACAGACACACAGACACACACACACACACACACACACACACACATATATATATATATTCTGCAATACTATTTTAAAAGGTTTTCTCATCAACAGTAGCTTATGTGGGAACAGAAATATTCACTTGATTATGTTAAATTCTCATGCAGATGTGCATTCCACAAATTTTGAATATTTAGGGAAATATTGTAGTCATTTTCAGAAGTATTCCATGAAAGTTAGGGCCAAAGTTAAACTTATATTTGAATATTTGAATTGTTGAATAGATAACAGAGCAGCAGCTAAAAGGTTGCATTGTCAACCTGTCTTCATATAGGATTTTTTTCTCAATCATTTTGGAGTTGAATATATTAAAGGTTCACTCATTTTGAAATATTTATTGAAACTATGGAAATGAGTAAACATTTCAGTACAAGTCCACAGAGAGACAAGAGCAAGTCAAAGACCAAACTTCTCAAAGAGAAAATACATACATAAAAAACAAGAGGGGAAGAAGCAACTTAAATATCTATTTAAAATGAGCAATAGGAAGAACATGGACCATATCTGAAACCAAGTCATGTATCTCCTAGAAAAATAAAAAGAGTTCCCATATATGTGGAAAAACTTAAATAAACTTGTAATTAACCCTTTAGCTAGAGAGATTATAAGGCTAAAAATAATAAATATTTGGCACAAAAACCATTCTGATATCCTGAGAATGCACTCAGAGGTTTGAATATTTAAACAAAGAAACAAAGCTTGCATTTCTAAAACAGAAAACTAAGACAAAACCTTTCAGGGCTGGAGATATAGTCCACGATATATGTGCCTCTCAAACAAGAGCCTAAATCCTCAAAAGCTATGTGAAGCCAGGTGAGCCAGCACTCATGTTTAATCTCAGTGCTTTTATAGTAAGGTGGGAGGCAGGGACGAGATAACCCCTGGAATGTAGCTTGGAGCACAAATCAGCAAAAGAAAAAGAAAATGTCTCAAACTGGAAAGGCAAAGCACAACACTGAAGTTGCTCTTGACCTTGCTCTTGACCTTGCTGTATACACGATATTACATGGATGTGTGTACTGGCACACAGAAACACACATGCACTTATTGTAACATGACCTCTGATATTTGTAAGCCCTCAGAACTGAGCACATCTGCCACCATGATAGAAGCAACAATCAGGCCTTCAAGGCCAGCATGTAGACAGCGAGTGATGCCTGCCAAAACAGAGACAAACATGGTGGGGAAAGTTCATAAATGTACTAACCTTGAATTTGGATTCTGTATTTCTGCTTTCTGTTAACTGTTCTTGCTAACTGACATGTGTGAATCTAGGGTATGGCTTTTACTTTTTTTTTTTTTTTTAATCCCAAAAGCAGTATGGCTACAGTCTTTGAGATTTGGGCAAGCCATCAGTTGGAGATTAGACATTCTTCTTTTTTTTTTTATTTTTTTATTAGGTATTTTCCTCATTTACATTTCCAATGCTATCCCAAAAGTCCCCCATACCTACCCCCCAAATCCCCTGCCCACCCACTCCCCCTTTTTGGCCCTGGTGTTCCCCTGTACTGGGGCATATAAAGTTTGCAAGTCCAAAGGGCCTCTCTTTCCAGTGATGGCTGACTAGGCCATCTTTTGATACATATGCAGCTAGAGACAAGAGCTCCGGGGTACTGGTTAGTTCATATGAGATTTGACATTCTATTCAGCTTTAAGAATATAGTGTGTGCTCTTGAGTAGATAGATCTTATAACAATGTATCATACAAAATATAAATATTGAAAAGACAAAAACTTTAAAAAACATTTTAGCTCTAAATGACAAAGCAACAATAGAAAATATTTAACTTATAACATATAAGAAACTGGAGAGATATGAGGAACAGAAATAGAGGAATAAAAACAGTACAGAATGAAATTTATACAACAGAATAAAATAATATGGTTTTATATTCATTTAAATGTAATATATTAAATGTTGACCTATAAATAACCTATAAGATACACTGAATGAGAAAAACATTCTCAAGATTAATTGCTCACACATTTGAAAAATGAAGATAATCAGCACAGTTTTATTGTCTTAGAACTCAAGAGAAAAGTAGCATGAGAAGACTCAGAGGCTGAGGGTGTGTCTAGATAATACAGGTCTCCTCATGTTGCCCAGGACCATAAGAAGGAAGGGAGGGAGGAAGGGAGGGAGGGAGGGAGGGAGGGAGGGAGGGAGGAAGGACTAATTTATATACAGAAATTTTAATGATTCAAGGAAGCAGAGGACATAGTAACATTGCTATGGTTTAATAATAGATATCACATGAAGAACTGAAGACAGTGAAGATGGTTTTGTTGTACAGTGCTTCATACAGGCAATGAGTGTACAAAGCATATAGTTGGCAGTTGGTGTAAGACAGATAGAAGAATATTTATGTTTTAGCAGAGAAGGTTGACATTGTCCACTTACAGGCAATTGATGAGGCAAGGCCTCAGAACTTGTAGGAAGAAATGCAATAAATGTTTAGGTGAGAGACTACCGACAGAAATTTCATTATAAGGAGATCAAAGAAGGTAAGATAGGTACAGATGAACCACTGGGCATTGCTTTGCCAACTCTTTTCTAACAGAAGCGAAGTTGTAATGTCGAGCAGACAAACTGATGGTGTTGTAAGATGAATAAAAAGAACTTAGAACAATCGACATGGAAAACCCAGGGGCAAGGAGAGTGAAGCACTTCTGAAAACTGAAGGCAAGGAAGCTGATTCCTAAATTGACTGGAGTTAACACTTTTGACTCCTCCATGAATTAAAATGGATTGTGGGTAATTTGAATAATGTTGAAACTGTCCATGTAAAGATTTGTTAAAACAAGTAAATGAATGGACAAACAAAAGAAACTTATGAAAAATATGATCAAAAATTATGAACTACAGGATCCACATTAGAAAACATGAAAGGCTACCTGCCTACACACAGGATTCAAAAAGAATCACAGCATGATGAAAGACAGTGAATTTCAACAAATAACAAGGTTACAAAACTAGAATGAGAAACCCATCTACCTTCTGGACTATAAAAATAATCCATGATGACAGAAGGATTTGGGGTGAGGAAATCCAGGGGCAAAGTTCAAAGAAGCTGATACCTGAAGGGGCTTTAGTGAGAGGTCAAGTCAGCCAGCCATGGGAGACAGAGCACTGGAGTTGCTGGGTGAGGAGTATGGACTTGTCCATCTTAGTGCAAGCGAAAGCATGTGTCAGTGTCTCCTTTCTGAATGGTGAGGCGTTGGTACTGTGGAGCTAGAGTTATGTCAGGAGTTATTTAAATTCAGTGGACCTTTCTGAGAGCAGGATGAAGAAGTCGGAAGACTGAGCCAAAGAAGGGGAAGATAGAGAAGTCGGGAGGTGAGGTCACATTATGAGGTGAGTTGGAAAGGAAGAGCGGGAGGTGGGTTGGGACGTTGTATAGGACACAGCTGAGAAGGGATTCCCTGGGGATTTGGACTGTTCAGGTCTGATTTCAATCCCTGGAAACCACAAAAAGGTGGAAGGAGAGAACCGACTCTCTAGTATTGCCCACAAGTGTGTGCTATGGCACGCACACACACACACACACACACACACACACACACACACACAATTAAACAACTAAATCATAGTGTATTGAAAAGATGAATTATGTGTGTGCACACATATATGTGATTGGTTAATGGTTTCTTACATGTAAAGATACTGGAAGATGATGATAAAACTACAGAAAACAAGCATGATATAGTTAGAGTGTTATATGCTCTCCTCCTTGCAAAGGATCCACCATTTTCATCAGGTCACCTGTACCATCATGAGTAAGAACAATGACATTCCCTCAGCAAAGAAAGGGACAGAGGGATTCTTGAATACAAAGCATACTCTAGCTGACGTTTTTTTTCATATACCAGAAATTTGTATGCATTTCATCCTAATCACATATGGCTTCTAGGGTTTTCGAGGTACTAGATGATGTAGGCCCTGTAAGGTTAGCTAAAGGGTATTTTATCTATGTGGCTATGAGGTAGCAATCATCCATGCTTGGTGAAGACATCCCAGTGTGGCTATTTGGAGTCCCCCATTCTCTTGTAAGTAGTCACTCACCCATTCTTTGAAAACAAGCCTAGCAGAACTATTGTATCTAGGGTGAACTTTTGAGGATCCTGATAAGGAATGGAAAGACGCCTTTGCTCTCTCCTCGGGGGAAGGATTCTTGCAACATCTTGTAAGCAAGACATCTGATTCAAAAAGGTATCTGCTTACTGTTTCTCACACCATTTGCCCTAGTATTTTGTAAAGTTCAATAATATCCCTATTATTTCTGTTTCTCAATGAAATTATCTTCTTTCTCAATGAAATCAAGTTCCCTGGGAACTTTGCCTGCCATTCTACTTTTAGGGGTATCAATGATTCTCAATATTTTGAGTGTTCCCCGTGATTATAACGATTTTAGTTCCAATCACTTCTTAGTTATTATTTTCCTTATTATCTATTATACCTCAATATTCTTCTTTACGGAAAATCTGACTAGGTGCATTTTTAGTGTTTTTCTTACGTACTAGCCTCTAAGCCCCATTTAGGTAGGGAATAAGAAAAGATTTTCTTCTGAGCAATGTCAGATGCAACTGGTGCTTTAAACTAATATTTTAATGAATCACACTCAAAATGCTCTTTCCTCACAGCTACACCAGCATTTTTACCTTTGGTTTCTATTTTTTCTTAACTATTTTTGCTAGGGTAAAATCAAATGTCCACATTGTTTTAGTTTATAATTCTCCCATAAATATGAATTTTGAATATGACAAATTATTTCAGCAATTAGTATTGGACCTTTTGAGAACTGCCTTTTTGGGCCTAAACCCCAATGTTTAATTGGGTTATTTGTTTACTTGATGTTTAATTCTTTGAGTTCCTTGAATGTATGACATACTAACATCTATTAGATATAGCAGATAAAGACTAAATTTTCCCCACATTCCTTAGGCTGTGCCTTTACTCCATTGATGATGTGTCTGGAGTACAAAAATGTTTTAGTTTCGGGGGGATTCCAAGGATCCATTGTTTGTCTGAATGCCTGTACTTCTGGGATCCACTGATAAAGTCCTTTTCATATCACTCTATGTTAGTTTCCTATTTTTGCCTTTAACAAATTCAGGGTATCAAGTCTTATGTCTTTGTCTGTTTTGATTCAAGTTTTGTATAGTGTAAGAGAGATTGTTCTGCCTGCAGTTGTCTTGCTTATCAAGTTCCATTTGTTGAAGATGCTCTCTTCTGCCAGTGTCTCTTGTTCGTCCTTTTGGCTAAATCATGTAACTGTAGGAGCATATGTTTATATCTGGGTCCTCAATTTCAACCCATTAATCAGTGTTTCTGTTTTATTCTACTACTGTACTGCTTTCTATACATCTGTAGTATAAATTAAAATATGGGATGCTTTTACCTCCAACACAGTTTTGGTTGTTCAGGATTTTGTTGACTGTTCTGGGTCTGTTATCCTTCCATGTGAATTTTAAGATTATTATTTTTTTTTCAATTTCTGTGATGATGTGTTTTAGGGATTGCATTAAATTTGTAATTAGTTTTGGTAGGATGGTCATTTTCACATTATTAATCCTACTAATCATGATCCCGTAGATCTTCCATCTTTAGTTGTGTTCTTGAATTTCTTTTGACAGTCCGTTACAATTTTCATTGTCTTTCACTTTCTTAGTTTGAAATATTCCTAAAATTTTTATTTTACTGTGGCTATTGTGATGAAGACAGTTCTACCGATTTCTTTCTCAGTGTGGTTTACATTGTCATGTAGGAAGGCTACAGATTTTGTGCATTAATTCTGTATTCTACTACTTTATTGAATGTATTTACCAGCTGTAGGAGTTTCATGGTGGGGTTGTTACTACATAGAATATGTCATATGAAGATAAGGATACTTCTTCCTTTCCTATTTGTAGCCATTTTATTTCTTGTCATCTTATCACTATAGCTAAGACTTTAAGCACTGGATTGAACAGTAATGAAAAAAAGGCTATTCGTGTCTTATTTCTGATTTTAATGGAAATGTTTGAACTTTTTATCCATTTACCATGATCTTGGCTGTGGCTTTGTTGTGTATTGTCTTTACGGTATTAAGATATGCCTCCATACCCCTACATTATCCAGAAATTTCATCATGGAGAGATGTTAGATTTGGCCAAAATGTCTTTCCTGTGTCTAATGAATGATCATTTGGATCCTGTCCTTGAGTCTATTTATGTGATCATTATACTTATTGACTTGTTATGCTGAGGCATATCTGCATCACTACAATGAAGCTGACTTGATTTTAGTGGGTGCCATTTTTGACAGATTCTTGATTTCAGTTCACAAGATTTCATTGAGGATTTTTTATTTTTATTTTTATTTATTTATGATCACCTGGGAGATTGCCCTTAATTCTTTACTTTGTTCTTTGGATTTTGTCTGGTTTTGAAACCAAGGTGACAATGGCTTTATAAAAGAATTTAGAAGTATTCACCTCTTTCCTTTTATGGAATATTTTGAGGACATTTGGCACATATTCTCTCACCAAAAGTGTCAGTAATCATGAGGGAAGAGAACAGAAAGATTCTAAGAGTTACAAGTAGCAGATATATGGCAGAACATTATTTGATGGGCACATAAACTTACATCATCTCAGACTACATGCACAAAACGTGTAAAAGATCAAGAAAGACAGTCCCGTAATAGATAGGGTAGGATCACCATGTCCCATCCCTAGCTGAAGTGGTACTGACAACCAATAGCTGCCTCACTAAAAAGAATTAGTTTTCTTCAGGCATGTAGCACCTGAGTCAGGTAGACTCACCAGGCTAGACCCTAGAATAGTATGTCCAGGATCAGCCTTGATAGTCGGGTTATATATGGTATGTGAGTGTCTTTTGCGTGAGGGACAGGCAGGGAGTGCCTTGATAGAAGCCTATAGGTTGGCTGCAAAGCAGTCAGGGATTGCCAGGCTATGCTAGAGAACTGGATGCAGGACCAGGGCTGGATCTGGAGGGTTAAAGAGAAGGTACCAAGGAGAAGGTCAGGAAGAATTATGGGACTAGACCCAGAAATGAATGTCCCCTTTTATCTCTTCATAAAATGTATACTCTATTCCCATTTCCTTGGAAGGTATCCCTATCCCAGTTCTTTACTAGATTCCTAACCTCTGTGGTTATTTGACTTAAAATGCCTTGAAACATACGTAGCTAAAGCTTAAAAACTACCATCTACTTATAAGAGAAAATATGCAGTGTCTGTCTTTTTGGGTCTGGGTTACCTCACTCAAAACATTGCTTCTAGCTCTATTCATTTACTTGCAAATTTCATTTTTTTCTACCAGCTGAATAATGTTTTATTGTATAGTGTACCACATTTTTATCATCTATTGATCAGTTGATGGGCAACCATACTGAAGGGGTGAACAGGTTATATGTATTAGAGAGTTAGTTCCAGCTGTTAATGGTAAAGTGCTTTCTTTTTCAAATCAGAAACACAAGCAGTATGCAAAACAGAACAAAATAAGATGTATGAGAATTGAAGAGAGTGAAAAGCTGGATGCCACACCAAATCCTTAGGTCCACTGAATATCAGTACATTTGGTCAAGGGGCCATGAGAAAAAGTTAGACGAGTATCTACCAGACACAAAAGATACGAAAAATGTGCCCAAATCTGTTATATTCTGTTTCCTGAAACGAAACCCCGAGAAGCAATGTCTTATAACCAGGCTCCTGGCCATCTTACAAAGGCAGGATCTCCATCCTCTGTGAAGGCAGCAATACTGGATTCCTGAGCATGTTTCTAGGATGTGCTTAAATGTTTTTAAAGTAACATTTATTGGTTTCTGGTTACAGCATCCTATACAGTTATTATCAAAGAAAAGAGAACAAGGAAGAAAATAGAAACCATGTGTCATAAAAAAAAAAAGTTGCAATCCACGTGAAGATACCTCATGTGGCCTGAAGCCAGGTTCTCAAAAGGCTGTTGTCTGACACAGGACAGAGAGGGCCACAGGAGACATCAGGGCCACACCTGAGAAGTGTGGGGTGACACAGCAAGCATGGGAGAATGACTACATGACTGCTCGCCGGCTCAGCACAGCTGTATAAATCCTCACATTCTCCCCTGATTCAGCCTACAGTCTCAGGCAGCAGGCTAATGAAGTATAGCAAACAAGTGAAAGGAAAGGGAGACAGACAAAAGGCAAAGTCCTATCACTTCTTCTGAAATATTGTATTAAAATATGTCACTGTGTATGTCATGACTACATAATAAGTTTACAATTTAGTAATTTCTGACAAGAGAAATGGAGACTACAAGTGCAAAATACTATGTTCTAGAAGATAAGGATATTTGTAGCTCTAGAGAGTGTCCGAGAGTGACCCTGCTTTCTACCAATCTCCCATCTGCTCCCAAGATTTTCTTTGAAGAAATGCTGCAGTCCACATTTCACCAGGACTGGGACAGTTTCTCTCATCGGCTCCAGGTTCTAACATTTGACCTAAGGCAATAAATAATGGGAGTTCGACTTAACTTCCATCTCAGCCCGGCTTGTTGGCTCTGAAATTAGGGGTGTGGCTAGGTTTAGACAGATAGGAATCCGGCCAGATTTTTACCAACTTAGCTGGGGAGTACTTCTCTCTAATGAACTGGAACCACGTGGGGATACATTTGGGGTTTTGAGAAGCACCATGAAAAGAATACCTACATTCCCAAAACTGACGCTGTGTGAGAGTGGTGCTGAGCTCGCTGATGCTATTCCTCATGGCTCCTACATTGTCCATGTCCATTTAAAAATATTACTATTTTTTAAAAAATTAGCATTCAGTGTAATGGGTGGCCTCTTCATATGCATTAACATTTAGTTAATTTTCTTCCTCGCTGCTTGATCCCTTGTGGTGCAGGCATTTTCTTTTCCTCTTTCAGGAAAAATCACAAGTATTCTATTATCCCCCACACTCCTTGTTTTTTTTAAAAAAGATTTGTTTTATTTAACATACATGAGTGTTTTGATTGTATGGGTGTGTGTGCCCTGCAAGGCGATTTGATGACTAAAGAGGTCAGAAGAGTGAGATAGGTTCCCTAGAACTGGACCTGGAATTAGATGGTTGTAAGCCACCATGCAGGCTCTGGAGGCAGAATCCCAGTACTCTACAAGTACTTTTAACCTATAAGCCATCTCTTAAGCCTCTATTTTTTCCTAATATATTAACTTGTGAGAGTGTGTGTATGTGTGTGTGTGTGAGCATGCATGCACACATGCACATATGTTGCCTGTGCCCTGGACTACTGTGTCCCACCCTACCTGCACTTAGGAGTTGGAGGTGACACACAGATGTCAGGAGCATGTGAGAAATGCAGCAAGTAGCTCATCTGAACACTGCTGCAAGCTCCTTTAATACCTTCCACCCATGCCCCATTGGTTCCAAGAAAGCATCTCTTCTAAACAGCAGTTCCTGATTAGCTAGCATTGATGGCACCAGCAATCCTTGGTCTCTCAGGCACTCCTCAATTAGGTCCTCCTATAGGAGATGCTTTGCAGCTGCAGGAAGCCTAGCATTTACATAGAGGCAGCCTGCCATTCCCCTACACGCATATATATGTAAAGGCATGCCCTCCATGGCATAGATCTGCAAGTCAGAAAACAACTTTGGAAAAGTGAGTTTTCTTTGCTTTGTGGGTCCTGGGGATAAAATTATGGCTCAGGCTTGCTGGAAAGCACCCTTACCCATTGAGCCATATCATTGGCTCGAATTATACTCTTCGAAGCCTCCTCCCCATCTGTTTGAGGAATTCTTTATTACACTGTGCCAAACTCTCCATTTCCTCCCAGAGAACAGTTGATACTAATTTCCGGATACTTTTCACAAAACAGCTGTGGTGATCTTTCTATCTATAAAAGTTTACACTGATGAAATTTCAAATGTTGTTATATGTGGTGAAAGTAAGTTATCAGTATAGGTCTTTGAAAATGTGAAGACGTTAGAAGTCAATTCACAAGATCCAGTTGGTTTACACATGAGGTCTTCCACACTTTCAGGAATGGATTATCCCTGTGAATCAACTTGGCTAGGAGCAGTGCAACTGAATATAGTGGTGACTAGCTACAAGTGCTATTGAACACTACAAATAACCAGTCTGAACATGCGCTGTTGGTATAAAATATGCACTGGAAACTGTGTAATATAAAAGGGAATATCATAGTTTTAATAGCTACAAATGACACGCTGAAAGTTAACATGCTGACATATTGAGTTAATTCAGTCTGATTTTATGGTTTTTTAATACCTGTTTTGTACATGATATGAGAAAATTACAAATGTGTGTTAATCTGTGTTTTGTATTACATTTATACATTGACAGCACTTGAGTAGAGAATATTATAAAGAAAAACTTAAAGCTTTATTAAGTATATAACACATTTTCTTTATGTTAATGTTTGATAATGATCTTACAAATATGCAGTCACTTAATATATAAATTTTTATAAGTAATTAAAATACTGAAGTAGTCTTTTTACTAAGGTCTACCATGAGTTTTGATTTTAGCAGATGTTTGGAAATCATGGCAAATATTGGTTTGTCATTAGGGGCAAAAGAGTTATTGACATATACAGGTAGAACTTGATTCTAAGCTCAGATGCTATAACCACAGCCACAGTGTAGCCCATGTAGATCCTGGTCTAAGTCTTTGACCAGAGGCTATTGGCTTTTGGTTCAGAGCATGGTTATACCAAACCCAGTAAAATGGAGAGTTTATCCCCATCCAAGCACTAGTGATCATTCTCTGACCTTGACTCGATAGAGGTACTACCACCTCCTCTGGCAGAAAGGAGATGACTGATTTCATATTAAAGTGAAAACTGACCCTGATCATAACTATGTCAGAGCCCACTGGTAGCTCACCAACATCTAATACCAGTCTCTTGGAAAAGAGCAGGATTCTTGAAGAGCCAGTATCCATTCTAATTAATCTAGAGCAAGGTGAACACAGGTGTTTCAAGTGGATAGTGATGTTCAGAGACTTCTTGGATAGTATTTTGAAAAAGTATGAGGCCTGTCTTCACTCTACCTTCCTTCCTTCAGATTAGAATGCAAGTGTGGCTGCTGAAGTAGAGCCACCTAGTCAACAGTGAAGTAGGTAAATGGTCACAGGAAGATCAAGGGAGTTCAAACACCCCAATGACTGAAGTGTTCACACTGGAAACACTAGCTCTAAATGGAGAACACACATGACTTAATGTCTTGTTTAGGTCACATTATTTTGGTGTTCATAGTCCTTGCTGTACAATGTCAAATGAAATTTTATTACTTTTAATTTTTATTTTATTTTTTTGAGATACTGATACAATCACATGATTTCATCCTTTTTCTTTCCTCCAAACTTTCCCATGTATTCCAGCTTACTCTCAAATGCATGGCCATTTTTCTTTAATTGTTGTTATATCCCTCTCTTTACATATATACATAAGCTATATATACTGTATGAATATATTTCTATGTAAACACATACATATGTTATTTGGTTTGGTTTTTCCCTTTCATTGTTTGCTGTGTATTTCCTTTTCCTCTATATTTCATTGTTTTCTTTTTTTTCATTAATTCATTTATTCATTTTTACATCCCCCTCACAGTCCCCACTCAAAAGTCCCTCCCCCTGCCCTTCTCCTCTGAGAGGGTGGGGGCCTCTTGGTTATCCTCATACCCTGTAGCATCAAGTCTCTGCAGTGTGAGGTGCATCCTCTCGAACTGAGGACAGACAAGGCAGCCCAGCTGGGACATGGATTCCACAATCAGGAAATAGGTTTAGGGACATCCCCAGCTCCAGCTGGGAGTCCCACATGGAGACTGAGCTACACATTTGATACATATGAGCTGGAGTCCTCTGTCCAGCCCATGTATACTCTTTAGTTGGTGGCTCAGCTCTGAGAGCCCCTGAGGGTCCAGCTTAGTTGACTCTCTTGGTCTTCCTGTGGCACTCCTATCATCCCCTTCACGACCCTCAATCTTTTTCCCAACTCTTCTGTAAGAGTCCCTGACCTGTCTGATGCTTTGCTGTGGGTCACTATATCTGTTTCACTCAGATGCTAGGTGGAGCCTTTCAAAAACACTTATGATAGGCTCCTGTCTACAAGTATAACATAATATCATTAATAGTGTCAGAGATTGGTGCTTGCCCATGGAATGGGTCACGAGTTAGTCAGGTTTTTGGTTGGCCATTCCCACAGTCTCTGCTCCATCTTTATTTCTGCATTTTGGGTCTAATGGTTTATGGGTGGGTTGGTATCCTTATCCCTCCACTGGGGGGCTGCCTGACTATAGGATGTGGCCTTTTCAGTTTCCATATCCTCACTGCTATGCATCTCAACTAATGTTACCTGCAATGACTTTTGGGAGCCTTCTGCATCCCAGGTCTCTGGCATGTCCCACAGATTCACCTCATCTTCCCAGCCCCTACCAGCTACAGGTTTGTATTCATTTTCTGCCCCTATGGACCTCTCTCCTATCTCTCCCTACATCTGATCCTGACTCCCCATTCCCACCCCATCTTGTCTCTCACAGCGTTTCCTCCCTCCATTTTCTTCCTATGACTATTTTATTCCCCTTATAACTGAAATTCAATTCTTTGGATCTGTGGAATGCATCATGGGTGTCCTGTACTTTATGGGTATTGACCACTTATAAGTGAATACCTACAATTTATTTCTTTTGGGGCTCGGTTACCTCACTCAGGATGGTTTTTCTAGTTCCATCTATTTGCCAGCAAAATTCATGGTGTCTTTGTTCTTAATAGCTGAACAGCATTCCATTGTTTAAATGAACCACATTTTCTGTATCTATCTTCCATTGAGGGACATCTGGATTGCTTCCAGCTTCTAACTATTACAAATAAGGCAGCTATAAACATGGTGAAGCATGTGTCCTTGTGGTATGGTAGAGAATCTTTTTATTATATGCCCAAGAGTGGTATAGCTGGGTCTTCAGGTAGAACTTTTTCCAATTTTCTGAGATACCTTCAGATTTATTTCTTGAATGGTTTTACAAGGTTTTGGAGGTTTATTCCCTTTCTCTACAACCTCGCTAGCATGTCCTGTCCTTTGAATTTTTTATCTGAGTCATTCTGATGAGCAAGAGATGAAATCTAAGGGTCATTCCAGTAGCTACAAATAATATAAAATATCTTGGTGCAACTCTAATCAAGAAAGTGAAAGACCTGTATGACAAAAATATCAGTCCCTGAAGAAAGAATTTGAAGACGATATCAGAAGATTGAAAGATGTCTCATGCTCATGGATTAGTAGGATTAACAGTGAGAATAAATGTCTTTTCCTTTAGTTTTGCAGTTTGAGAATTGAAGTCACAGTACTTGATAAACAAGTGTTTCCTACTCTGTACCCTTAGCCTTCTCTTCTTATTTTATTTTTAAAATTGTATATATATAAGTATGTTTCTGCATGACACCTGCAGAAAGCAGAACAGGATCTCAATACCCAAGATTACAGACAGTAGTGACCTGTGTGCTGGGAATTGAACCCAGTTCCTCTGCAAGAGTAGCATGTGTTCGTAATTACCGAGCCCTCTCTCCAGCCCTGATACTAATGATTTTATTATTTTTTTCTAATTGAAGTCTTTCTAAATGCTTAAAAGTTCTAATGTTTGGTAGTTCATTAAGGTCATTTAGATGGTATTGTGAAAAGTATAATTTTTCTGGTTTTCTTTAAATAATTAGATTATATAATTGAGGAAGGATTAGCCTGACTATCAAACCCTTCATGTGCTTTCATTCTCATATTTGGTATTAATATATTTGCTATTTCTAAATCAATACCAAAGATTCTGTCTATAACATTCCATTAATCTCACGAAGGTTTGGTCAGGCACAGATTTTTTAAACTTAATATTTTCTATAATATTATGAATTTTATTAAACATGATATTGAGATGTGGGTAAATGTCTATATATAAATACATTTTTAAAAAAATACATAGAGTTTTTGGAGGAAGTGGATGCAATTACACGGGTCTCCAGACTACGGTGAACTGAATTTGTCTTCCATTTCGAATTTCCAAATAAAGCAGGCTTAAAGCAGTGGCTTGAGCCAGATAGTGTTAAGTAGGTTTCGGGAAATGCCTTTTTCAGGACAGAGAAGATAGTGAATTGAGGAGCACTGAAGAAAGTAGTCCAGAAGGATTAAACTTGACTAAGTACAGTCAGAGAGTCCTATGCCACCTCCATGTTGGCAGTTTATGAAAAGCCCCCGTTAAGGGAAAGCTGAGCCTTCAGCAGAAAAAGAATCATGCAGGCCAAGAAATCTGATTCTGGAGGAATCTGCTGTGGCCAGCACATCATTGTAGGAGTGGAAGTGAGATGAGACTGGAGAAAGATTAAGAGCTGCTTAACTGGAAATTTGAAAACAGTCCAGATCTTCACATAGCTGATGCAGGGTTAAAAATCACATCAGTGTGATTTACTGAGGAGGTGGAAGAGACAGGCTCTCGGGTGAGGAACTAGAGGAAAAATGTAGCAAATGTAAAAGTGGCAGTTGTGTCTTTATCAGGGTGTCAATGGGGCAGTCAGCTGCAAACGGCCCAGTTAGATCAATAAGGAGGTCAGAGGAGAAGTCTGTTCTGGGGTGAACGGAACACATGAAAGCAAAGAGATTTGCAGATGGAATGTTCCTCAAACTCCAGTCAAATACTGGGAAGAACATAGGTTGTGACGAAATGATTGCAAAGCACTAATTAACAACTACTCTGAGCCACACGAAGCTAACCACATTGAATACGCTTCTACCACACTTTTTTTTTTGTCTTTAAGTAGTTGAGTCCTCGTTTTAATTTGTATCCCTTTGAAGAAAATATATGTTCTTTATGTACTAAAAAGATGGCAGAGAAGAAAAATTTAAAGAGTACACTCGCGGGGAAGGAACGTTCAAGAAAGGGATGACACCAAATTCGACACAGCCATGTCAGTCACCCCTCTTACACCCACTCCTAACGAGGACACACGTTTTTGTTTTGTCAGTGCAGAAGACATGAAAAGAAACAGCTGCTGCCAAGTGGCTTAGAGCCACTCACCTAGAAAATGCATCACAGTTCTGTCACGTGGGAAAAACCTAATGTGTACGTACAGAACTATTATTTGGCTGCACATATGAATTCTGTTAGATGCAACGGTATGTGCAGGGTTTAGAGATATGCGCAGCTTTTCTTCCAGGTGGTAGTTTTATTTCAATTCTGGCATGATCCAGGTGGTTCTCATGCATGCCTGTGCACACACAGGAAAGGTCAGCAAACCCAGGAATCTATTAGCATGAAAATATTTTTTGAATTATTACTTTGAATTATATTTTCAAATGTTTTATATTAGGGAGATTGTAAAATATGATTTTAATATGCTTGCACTCTTGTACCTATGTGGATAGTTTATGGAAATTTTATTAGATTTATATTAGTGAATGTGGTATGTGTGTATGTGCGTGTGTGTGTGTGTGTGTGTAAAAAATTAGAATTGCTTCTTAGATGAAACGATTTCAGGACCTTTTTAAGAATGGCAAGAAATTAAAACATGTCTTTACCTCTTTTTAAAAGTAACTTCCGTTTATGAAGGCCATATTTGCTTTATACCTTTACCACCCAGGTTTGCTGATGTTGATCTCAATTCTTTCTCTGCTTTGAGTTTTAGAAGCCAGAAAATGTCCCATGGTTTGTTGATATTAATGTTAGATGACTTCAGGGAAATGAGATAACCTATTCACTGAAGAATTTGTGTACGAGTTTATTAAAACCGAAATAGCATTTTTATATACCATGAGGTGGAATGTAAGACACATTTATATGTATTACTGCATCTGAATATCCATGAAAAATTTATAATCTTCCACCGAACCAGACCCTTGTTAAATTAGTTGATACAGCTCATAGTGATGTGCACACTGACCCCAGCCTTCTTCCTGTTTCCTTTGTTGTTTTAGGTTTGATATTCTTCATCCTTGCTGTAAGTCTCTAATTATGCACTGTTACTCTCTTCAAGATTTTCCTGAGTAAGGCAAATTCCCACTAGAAGGTTAACTTAGAAAAGGCAAGGTCATTTTATAGTTTAAAGAATTCTAAAGACTTAATTAAGTCTCCTTGCCGCAAGTGAATAAGGTTAAATATCTGATATGTTTTCTTTTCTTTTCTTTTTAACCACACTTGTCCAGTGTTCTTTGTGCCTTGTGATGGTCCATGCCATCCTTAGCTCAAATTAATGCAATCTTTACATCTAGTTTATAGAGTAAGAACGACTTCAAGAACCCTTTATGAGGTATTCTGTATTTGCACAACCCGGTGCCTCACAGCACCTGACCACTACAGAGTTCCAAGTATATCGTCAAAGAAAAAAAAACAACAAGGATGAAAGTATACATTTTACAATGCTAACAATAACTCACCATATCTTCCTGGCCCAGGTTTTCTGACTTGTAGAAGGCAGCACACTCCCCATCCTGGCTGGGGTCCTCCTTCTTGCAGCTCTCTGTCACAGCAGCAGTTTGTGATTATTCACACTTGCTCAGCTTTTTGTTTCTTGGTTTAATGGTTAATAATTCTATACATTCCTATAATGTGTTTTGTTCAAACCCTCTCTCATTCCTTTACTTCCAATTTCTTCCTTATAAACCACACTGTCTCTCCTAACATAATGTGCTCTTAAAAGAAAAAGAAAAACAAACAAACAAACAAACAAACAAACAAACAAAACAAAACAAAACAAAACAAAACAAAACAAAAAAACCAAAAAAACCTACTTTGTGCATAGGTATAAGAAGAAGGGGTAACCTCCAAGGGATTCCATCCCTGATCAAAGGTGATTCTTCCTCCTCCATCAATTATCAATAGCTTATCAGATAGAGGTGATAAACCGCAATTCAAACCACAAATTCAAGACCACTGTGAATTTGTGTGCAATCGTCCTGTCCTATCTGAAAAATATGGTTAAAAAATTTTAAAACACAATATTTTATGAATTCTCTAAAAGTTTCATCCATTGTATTTTGAATACATTCACTCACCAACTCCTCCCATAACCACCTTCTCTACCCTTACGATCTTCCCACTGAACTTGGAGATTTCTTCTCCAATCAAGTTTATCAAATCCAGGTTATGTTGCTAGGCAAGTCTTCTAAGTGGAGTCTGGACTTTGGTAGACCTCCCAAGGGTAAGTGATTTCCAAGAGAAAGATCATGGACATTGCTAGTCATTGGTAGAGGTCACAGCCTTTACAATGGTCATTCAGAGCTAAGTAGGGATCTTTCAACCTTTCTGCCTCAACCTCTCTCTCTCTCTCTCTCTCTCTCTCTATATATATATATATATATATATATATATATATATATATATAAGCACGTGCATTTGCATGTGCATATGTATATCCATATGTTTGTATCAGGGAGAGTTGGAGACAATAGGAAGAGTTGGAAGTTAGAAAGGGTCAATGAACACTTACTCAAATATGAATTTCCCCAAAATTAAAAATTCAAACAAGATATAACCAAAATGCTCATTTAGAAATTTACACGAATAATGATAGGAGTAGCTAGCATTCCTGAGTGTTTTGCATGCTAATTTACATGCCATTTCTCAGTTAGATGTTATAAAAACCTATTGTTTAGTCCAGATTGCACCAAAAAGATTGCTGATGAAACACACATGGAAAGTGTCACTGCAGATAATATCAGTAGTTTTATCTATCTATATAAGTACATACATATAGCTATATGTGTGTCTATTTTAAAATATTTTTATTAGATATTTTCTTTATTTACGTTTCAAATGTTATCCCCTTTCCAAGTTTCTCCTCCGAAAATCCCCTATCCCCTCCCCCTCCCAAGTAAAGAATATTTCTGATATTAGAATCTATTTCTATGTGACTTTAACAGAAATATGTTTTCCCTGCTGCCTCTTCTGTTTAATTTAGGGGAAAAAAAGCACAGGACTTTTGGGAACTTTCTAAAGAGACAGACAAATCAAATGTTGTGAGTCTTTAAACAATTATTGTGTTCAAATATTTATAGGTTTGCAGAGGAAGTTCTGACAAGGCAAGAAAGGAGCATTTGAGTAATGGTTGGGGACTTGACTTCCTGGGGACTGGAAGGGTCTGAAGGCTGTTATCTAGGTTCCCTGTCTACAGTGCCCAGGAGAGCAGAGAGGCTTTGCAGAGCCTTGGACTTCAAAGTTAAAGCAATCAAAAGGGAGGCAGTGGAGGGAGGAGGAAGTCTGCCTGGGTCTAAGATGGAAAGGAAGGATGTGCCCACGGCCAGGCTGTCCGTGGGTACCAAGGAAGACAGAGCAGAATTTATAAATGTCTTACTCTTCTTATCTGTCCAGAAAGTGTGCCGCTTGAGTGTATGAAGAAAGAAGTGCTTATTGGGACTAAGCACAAGTTTATACCTGTTACTACAGTGAGGTGCAATTAGAAAAATAAGAAGACAGCATTCAGGCTTCCAAGTTCTCATAGTGAATGAAAGTCACACACACACACACACACACACACACACACACACACACACACACAAACACACACACACATATCCTAAAAGTAAGAATAGAGAGAATTAATGACAGAGAGGAAGTGATAGAGGAAAGAAAAAGAGAGGAGAGGGAGGGAGAGAAAGAGAGAGAGGGGGAGAGGAGAGGAGAGGAGAGGAGAGGAGAGGAGAGGAGAGGAGAGGAGAGGAGAGGAGAGGAGAGGAGAGGAGAGGAGAAGAGAGGAGAGAGACCAAAAGAGAGCCATATGTGTGTGTCAAAGGAAGCAGGAAGACAGCAGATTCCCAGTAACTGTCTTTATAAGCAGTTTGAGGTACGTGACACTGAGTGCTGGGAACGGAATACTGAGTTCTGGTTCTCTGGAAGAGCAGCAAGTGCTCTTAGGTGTTGAGTCATATCTCCAGCACCATTATGGATTTTTTTGGACAGAGTATGCCTCAGGTACAGTCCTCTTCCCCATCAGCTCTACAGACCCCCTGCTACATCATGTTTACTCCCCATAAACTCCTATCCCCTTCCCCTTTTCCTCTCATCTCCCATGTGTCTATTTGTTCACGATTCTTCTTTAGTATTAATTTTTATTCCCTTTCTCAGTCATTTTTTTAATTTTTTTAGGCTTTAACCATACCATACACACTCTCTCTCATACACACAGGTATGAGAGACAACATGTGGTTATAGTATTTCTCAGTTTCAGTCACATTGGTCAATATTATTGTTTTCAGTTTCAATTTTTCTATGCATTTTATAATTTTATGTTCACTCACAGCCGAATGGAATTTCATTGTACATACCTACAACCTTTTCACTATCCATTTGTCTGTCTGTGTACATGTAGGGTGGCTCCATTTCCTTGCTATTGTGAATAGCTGTGCAGAAACCTTTTAATTTCATGAGTTCCACACTTTAAATCTTGGGGTAGTTCCTGTGCTATTGGAGTTAGGTTCAGAGAATTCTTGCCTACAGACATATCTTGGATTGCTTTCCTTATGTTTTCCTCTTGCAAGTTCAGCATTTCAGGTTTTAAATTAAAGTCTTTGATGCACTTTGAGTCGATGTTTTTTTGTACGGGGTGAAAAATATGATTCTAATTTCATTTGCCTGCAGGTGTACACACAGTTTTGCCAGTGCTATTTGATGAATATGGACTGCTTCCCACAGCATGCCTTTTAATTATTTGTCAAAAAGTGCATGGCCATACCTTGGCCAGTTTAATAACTCTGAAAATACATAGAAATAAACCTGACCAAAGAAGGGAAAGACCTCTCCCATGCAACCTTCAAGGCCTTCGAGAATAATCAAAGAAGATCCCAGATGAGGGAAAGAACTTCCCTGCCCCCATGTTGGAAGAATTAATATTGCATAATCGGCTGTGTAATCTGTAGATTCAATTCAATAGCCACCAACATCCCAATGTTATTCTTTGCAAAATTAGAAAGAAAAACAATTAAAGAACTCATATGAAACCACAAAGATCATGATTAGTCAAAGGAAACCAAAGAGGAAAGGACACAGATTGAGGTTTTATAATACTGGAGCTCAAATTATTCAGAGGAGCTAAAGTAACAATCTTGGTTTGATTTTTGTTTTGTCAAAGTTACACAAGTCAGGATCATCTAAGGAGAGTAAACTTCAAATGAAAAAAAAAGTTCATTAGATATTTATTAGACCTTCATTTACATAGTTAGCTTTTAATAATTAAGAAGTTAATTATTAATTTCCCTTATTTGTCAGTTTCATCTTAAACTTTCAATCTATTCATGCAATGCAAAGAGAAAGAGTGACCACATTCGTTTAAGCAAGTTTGATTCTTGGGATATTTTATTTCTTTGGGAATAAAGATTATCTTTATTTTCTGTCACCTTTTACATGGCAACATGTAAAACAATAAGCTATAGTTCTTTGTACTGCTAGGAAGAACACTGGTGTATTTTGATAAATGCAGGACTAGACAGGAATGTCGGAAAGAAGTGACATACTTGGGCAAGCTACCATTTGCACTGGTAAGTCTCCTGATGGACTCTGCAAAGGGTCCTCTTGCTTTAAGTTTTGGATTTCTGCCAGAAGATAAAGAGCATGAGTTATTCTGCTTGGTCTTTGGAGAGAAACAACTGAACTGGCAGATGATGGAATAATCCTGCTTGGCCTCCTTGTCATATTTATTTATTTATCTATAGGAGGAGAATGTATACATTGGAATGTTCTATTATCTGATGTCATGCAATTACCCTAGGAAGGAGTGTGTGTGTGTGTGCATGCATGCATGTAGTTTCATGATTTTATATGAAACCATTTAAAAAATACAATATGGCTCTCTAAAAGTAGCATCCTTGTAAAATTCAAATATTAATATTTTGAACTGTGAATGTTTTTCACATTTGTCAACCAAAAACAAATGCAGTGTAAGATCCCTGAAGTGGTTTTGGTGTCTGCATCATGCATATATGTCTGCATATATATTTACTATTTATGAATATATATTATATGATATATTTCATATTTACACTTTCATATGCACATGCATGGTTTCTGTGCACTTGTGTAAACCTATGTAAGATAGACAGAGGACAAACTTAATTGTTATTCTTCATAGATTTTCCATCTTGTTTTTGAGACAGGGATTCTAATTGGTGTGCAGCTTGCTGATAAGGCAAATCTGAGAGGATAGCAAACCTAAGGTATCAACCTATCTGTTTTCCAGGGATGATGTTACAAGTGAAAATGCCACATCTGATTTTTGTTTTGTTTTTACACCTGCTTCAGGGATTAAACACAGTCCCTGTACTTACAAGGCAAGCAAGTATTTTACCAACTGTGTCATCTCCCTACTTCTTCTGTGCTTTTATATAAAGCATACCTCTATCTGTTTCTCTGTCTTTCTTTGTCTTTTCTTTTTCTTTTATATAGAGCATACCTCTCTCTGTTTCTCTGTCTTTCTTTGTCTCTTTTCTCTGTGTCTCTCTGTCAATCTGTCTGTCTGTCTCTCTGTGTGTATGTGCATGTGTGCATGCATGCATGCCTTATGTGTGTGTGTATGAGTGTGTGCACACATGAGTGCATATGAATTTACAAATGTATCAGGAGGTCAAGGCTTGAAGAGACTGTTTCCTTCAGGTGCTTTTTAAAAAAAGATTAAAGTTAATTTTTTTATTACTTTTATATTTTTACCTTGTCCCCATCGCAGATCCCCCTCCCACAGTTCCTCATCCCATTCCTCCTCCTTCCTGTCTTCAAGAGGATAAACTTCCCCCAGGACCCCCCCCCCCCCAAGCCACCAGACCTCCCCACTCCCTAGGGTTCTCAAGTGCCTGGAGGCATAAGCACATCTCTCACTGAGGGCAGACCAGGCAGTCTTCTGATGTGTATGTGTCTGGGGCCTCAGACCAGCTCTTTTATGTTGCCTGACTGGTGTTTCAGAGTCTGAGAGATCTCAGAGGTCTGGGTTAGTTGAAACTGTTGGTCTTCCTCTGGACTCTCCCTCCTCCTCAATGACAGGGGTCCCCAACTTCAGTCCAATGGTTGGGTGTAAGTATCTGCGTCTTTTACAGTCAGCTGCTTGTTGGGCCTCTCAGAGGACTGCCATGCTAGGCTTCTGTCTGTGAGTACACCATAGCATTATCAGGTCTTGGAGTCTCCCCTTGAGATAGATTCCAAGTTGGCCTGGTCATTGGGCCTCACTCTATTCTCTATTTTCTGTCCCTGTAGTTCTTTTAGACAGGAACAATTCTGGGTCAGAATTTTTATTGTGGGATCACAACCTCATTCCTTCACTTGAGACCCTGTTTTTCAACTAGAGGTGGACTCTACAAGTTCCCTTTCCCTACTGTTGGCCATTTCATCTTTGAGTCCTGAGATTCCCTTACCTCCCAGCCTCTGGTACTTTCAAGAGGGTTCTCCCACCTCCCATGCCCCTGAGGGAGCATATTTCCATTCATTCTGCTGGCCTTCAGGGCTTCTCTCCTGTCTCTGCCATCCCCATACCTGATCATGTTCTCCTTTTCCCCTTTCCCTCCCCTCTCCCACCTAGGCACCTCCCTCTCCCTTTCCCATGATTATTTTCTTCTCCCTCCCAAGTGGAATTGAAACATCCTCACTTGGGCCCTTTGGCTTGTTAACCTTCTCGAGTTCTGTGGATTGCATCCTAGGTATTCTGTTTTTTTTTTTTTTTTTTTTTTTTTTTTTTTGGCTAATATCACTTATTAGTGAGTATATACTATGCATGCCCCTTTGGGTCTGAGCTAACTCATTCAGGATATTTTGTAGTTTCATCCATTTGGCTTCAAAACTCATGATATCTTCATTCTTAATAGCTGAGTAGTGTTGCATTGTCTAAATGAACCACATTTTCTGTATCCATTCTTTGTTTGAGGGACATCTGGGTTGTTTCCAGCTTCTGGCTATCACAAATAAAGCTACTATGAACAAAGTGGAGCACAAATCCCTCTGGTATGGTGGGAAATCTTTTGGATATATGCCCAAGAGTGGTGTAACTGGGTCTTCAGGTAGAATTATTTCCATCATGATCAAGTACGCTTCATCCCAGGCATGGAAGATTGGTTTAATGTATGAAAATCCAATATTGTAATTTACTCAAACAAACTCAAAGAAAAAAATCACATGATCATTTCATTAGGTTCTAAAAGAGCATTAACAAAATACAACACCCCTTCATATTAAAAGTACTAGAGAGATCAGGAATTCAAGGCCCATACCTAAACATAATAAAAGCAATATATAGTAAACCAACAGCCAATATCAAATTAAATGGCGAGATACTTAAAGCAATTCCACTAAAATCCGATACAAGTCTGCCCGCTCTCCCCATATCTATTCAATATAGCACTCGAAGTTCTAGCTAGGGCAATAAGACCACAAAAAGAGATCAAAAGGATACAAATTGGCAAAGAAGAAGTTTAGGTATCATTATTTGCAGATATGATAGTATACATAAGCAAACCCAAAATTTCTACCAGAGAACTTCTACAGCTAATAAACAACTTCAGCAAAGTGGCTGGATATAAAATTAACTCAAATTAAACCAGTAACCTTCCTTTATACAAATGATAAATGGGTTGAGAAAGGAAACAGGGAAACAACACAATTGTCACAAATACTATAAAATATCTTGGGGTACCCAAGTGAAAGATTTATAGGATGAGAACCTCACTTCTCTCGAGAAAGAAATCACAGAAGACCTCCAAAAATGGAAAAATCTCCTATGGTCATAGATTCATAGGTTTAACACAATAAAAAGTGGATATCCTACCAAAAGCAACCTACAGATTCAAGGCAATCCCCACAACCCTGCACAGACATGGAATGGAAAAACAAAAAACAAAGGATAGAGAAAAAAACCTCTTAATAATAAAAGAACTAATGGGGGAATCAGCAACCCTGACCTCAAGCTATACTATAGAACAATAGTGATTAAAAAACAACAACAACAACAACAACAAAACCAAAACCTAAAACCACATGGTATGGGTACAGAGACAGGTCAATCAATGGAATATAATTGAAGACCCAGATATAAACCCACACATTTATGGATATTTGATCTTTGACAAAGAAGCCAAAAATACACAATGGAAAAAAAGAAAGTATCTTCAACAAATGATGCAGATCTAACTGGCTGTCTGTATGTATAAAAGTGAAAATAGATCCATATTTGTCACCGTGAACAAAATTCAAGTCCAAGTGAATCAAGGACATCAACATAAAACCAGATACACTGAACCTAAGGGAAGACAAAGTGGGAAAGAGCTTCAAAGTTCTTGGCACAGGGACACGGATTTCCTAATCAGGCTCTAAGATCACGGATTGATAAGTGAGCCGGGCATGGTGGTGCATGCCTTTAATCCCAGTACTTGGGAGGCAGAGGCAGGCGAATTTCTGAGGTTGAGGCCAGCCTGGTCTACAAAGTGAGTTCTAGGACAGCCAGGGCTACACAGAGAAACCCTGTCTCAAAAAACCAAAATAAATAAATAAAATAAATAAATAAATAAAGTAATTGATAAGTGGAACCTCAGAATATTGCAAAGCTTCTGTAAAGTAAAGGACACTGTCAATAAGACAAAACAGCAACCAACCGATTGGGAAAAGATCTTTACCAATCCTATATCCAACAGAGGGCTAGTATCTAATATATACAAAGAACTCAAGAAGTTAGACTCCAGAGAACCAAATAACTCTATTTAAAAAATGGAGTACAGAGTTAAACAAAGAATTCTCAACTGAAGAATACCAAATGGCTTAGAAGCACCTAAAGAAATGTTCAGCATCCTTAATCATCAGGGAAATGCAGATCAAAACAACACTGAGATTCGACCTCACACCAGTCAGAATGACTAAGATCAAAAACTCAGGTGACAGCAGATGCTGGTGAGGATGTTGAGAAAGAGGAACAGTCTTCCATTGTTGGTGGGAATGCAAGCTGGTACAACCCCTCTGGAAATCAGTTTGGTGGTTCCTCAGAAAATTGTACATAGTATTACCTGAGGACCCAGCTATACCACTCCTGGGTATATACTCAGAAATGCTCCAACTTGTAATAAGGACACATATATCACATGTTCATCGCAGCCTTATTTATAATAGCCAGAAGCCAGAAAGAACCCAGATGTCCTTCAACAGAGGAATGGATACAGAAAATGTGGTACATTTACACAATGGAGCACTACTCAGCTATTAAAAACAATGAATTTATGAAATTCTTAGGCAAATGGATGGAACTAGAAAATATCATCCTGAGTGAGGTAACCCAATCACAAAAGAACACACATGGTATGTACTCACTAATAGATGAATATTAGCCCAGAAGCTCAGAATACCCAAGATACAATTCAGAAGCCACATGAAACCCAAGAAGAAGGAAGACCAAAGTGCGGATACTTCGATTCTTCTTAGAAGGGGGAACAAAATACCCATGGAAGGAGCTACAGAGACAAAGCATGGAGCAGAGACTGAAGGAATGACCATCCAGAAACTGCCCCACCTGGGGATCTATCCCATATACAATCACCAAATACAGACACTTTTTTTTTTTTAAAGATTTATTTATTTATTATATGTAAGTACATTGTAGCTGTCTTCAGACACTCCAGAAGAGGGCATCAGATCTTGTTACAGATGGTTGTGAGCCACCATGTGGTTGCTGGGATTTGAACTCCGGACCTTCGGAAGAGCAGTCGGGTGCTCTTACCCACTGAGCCACAGACACTTTTGAGGATGCCAGCAAGTGCTTGCTGACAGGAGCCTGTTATAGCGTGATCCTGAGAGGCTTCACCAGTGCCTGACAAATACAGAGGTGGATGCTCTCAGCCAACCATTGGACTGAGCATAGGGTCCCCAATGAAGGGGCTAGAGAAGGACCCAAGGAGCTGAAGGGATTTGCAGCCCCATAGGAGGAAAATCCATATGAATTAACCAGTACCCACAGAGCTCCCTGGGATTAAACCACCAACTAAAGAAAACACATGGAGGGACCCATGGCTCTAGCTGCATATGTAGCAGAGCATGGCCTTGTCAGTCATCAATAGGAAAAGAGGACCTTGGTCCTGTGAAGGCTCTATGCTGCAGGGTATACTAGGGTCAGTAAGTGGGAGTGGGTGTGTTGGTGAGCAGGGGGAGGAGGGAGGGGATAAGGGGTTATTGGAGGGGAAACCAGGAAATGGGATACCATTTGAAATGCAAATAAAGAAAATATCTAACAAAAAGAAAAAGAAAAAAAAAAGAATTGATAAATTGATTCACGAAACTAAAAAGCTTCTGCAAGGCAAAAGACATAGTCAATAGGACAAATAGGCAGCTTACAGATTGGGAAAAAATTTCACTAACCCCACAGCTGATAGAGGGCTAATATCTATAATATATAAAGAATTCAAGAAGCTAATCTCCAAAGAACTAAACAGCCCAATTGAAAATTGGGGAATAGAACTAAATAGAGAATTCACAACAGAGAAATCTAAAATGGCTGAGAAGCACTTAAAGAAATGTTCAACATCTTTAATCATCAGGGAAATGCAAATCTAAATGACCCCGAGATTTCACCTTACACCAATCAGAATGGCTAAGATCAAAAACATGCAAAGGTACATGCCAGCAAGGATGTGGAGAAAGAGAAAGACTCCTCCATTGCAAGTGGGATACATCCATTTGGGAAATCAGTCTAGAGGTTTCCTCGGTTGCCTTAACACCTTGTTTTTGACTGGTGGTGGAGCTGTCCAATGGCGAGACACAATCTTACAGGAGCTCTACACAGCCTCCTGTCTCCACCTCCTCAGTACCGCCTCAGGTGTGGCTGTCCAGGTCTCAGATTTCTCTATGTGTGGTGGAGAAACTGACTCGGAAACTCATGCTTGCATTGTGAGCACTTTACTTGCGGTCCACTCCAAAGATCAGTTCAGGGCCTTTTTGAAAATTCCACCAGACCCCTGTCCTCCTGAAGGGGAAGGCTAATTAACATTCCACAGGATGAACTTGACCTGAAGGTGGGGGAGTCTTAAACCAGATAAAACATATTCCACAGGACTGACCCTGCCACCTTGTGCCCCAGAGACCAATCAATTTAAAAGTCACATTGTTCTGCCAATCACATTGTGCCTAATGGCTGCTGCTCTGAAAAACTGTATAGAGATTGACCAAACGGGCTAGAGGAGGGTGGGTCCCATCTCTCCTTCAGGGCTAGGACGACCCCAACGCATTGGAACAATAAATTCCTCTTGCTTTTTTGCATCGATTCTCGACTCCCTGTGATTCACTCTTGGGGTCCCTGGTAAGCTAAGGCTTGCCAGAATCTTATGCCACCTTCCCAGCCCCTGCTGTTTTTCACTTTATCTGACAACTCTCCTGAAAACTTGAATATTTTAAAACTTCTGACTAGATTGCTCACTTATTTTCTAGTTGTGGATGTGTGCTGTCAACTGACTGCCCTTAGTTTTATGAACCTAGAACTAGAACTTTGGTGCTAAACTACAGAGGGCTTTAAAAATGACTCTTTAATCACCCACATATTGACACATCGCCTAATATTTCTACATTGGGAATTTAAGAACGGTTGTATCATTCAGAACAAGGAGGAAAAATTTCAAGCATTACCATACTTACAACATCACTAAATGTTCATCGAGTCATCACTAAATTTTATTGATGGTGTTAAATTTTGTATGTGCTCCTCAGGTGGTGTAGTCATACCTAATTAAAATTAAAATATAGAATGGATAACATCTTCAGGATAGATTTGACTCTGAAACATTAACTTGTAGTTAAATAGAATAATATGTAGGTGAAAACTGCCATTCCATTTTTGATTTTCATTTTGAAGAGTAATTCTACAGACATGGTTTACTTACCCTTAAGTATTTTTCCTTCCAATTTATCAGTAAATCTAAGTTTGGAGTTGTTAGCAGCACTAGGAATATTACATACTTTGAGCTATGTATGTATACATACATACATAGCATTTAGCATTTAGCATTTAGCAGCACTAGGAATATTACATATTTTATAATACATTTAGCAGCACTAGGAATATTACATATTTTGAGCTATACACACACACACACACAGAGAGAGAGAGAGAGAGAGAGAGAGAGAGAGAGAGAGAGAGAGAGAGAGTTTTGGAAGCTTACAGATTCATTCTAAGTGAATTTACGGGTGTTACATCCTGACACTGCATTTTTGACCCTTTCATACCGCTTTACTGTTCACAGAGTGAACACCAGTTAACTGAAAATCAGTTTTCTTTTCCACTGGGGCTTACAAACCGTAAGTGTAGAGCAAGCACATGGAGTCATTTTAGTAGCTTACAATTTCTGGAATACAAAACATACTAGCTGGAATTGCTCATTGACAGGAGTGCTTAGGTGTCTTTTGACTGAATGGATTTGTAAGGAATTGGGGGCTTCCTTGTTATATCCCAGCACAGTCAGCATCAGCATCAGCATCAGCATCAGCATCAGCATCAGCATCAGCATCAGCTAGCATCACGGTTGAGAAGTATGTGGAAATGTTGCCCACAGAATGAACTTTAACAGTTTGCCACTTTTTAGTGACCAGATTGTCACTATGTCACTATTCATCACAATGTCATGCATAAAAGTTTAAAGCAGATACCTGGTCAGTACAGAAATTGTACATCTTCATTACATTTTCTTATTTACCTTGAAGCAAGAAACTACCAGTGAATAGATGCTCTGTATAGTGGCAAGTTTCATTGACACAAGTAATTTATTTCAACAGATTTGTCTCACTAAACAACAAAAGAAAGAAAGAAAGAAAGAAAGAAAGAAAGAAAGAAAGAGAGAGAGGGAGGGAGGGAGGGAGGGAGGGAGGGAGGGAGGGAGGGAGGGAGGGAGGGAGGGAGAGAGAGAGAGAGAGAGAGAGAACTTCAAAATAGGTAAGTATAGCCATCCCTTTCTTTTGCAGTCACATTAAAAGTCTGCAGGCAGCCTGCCTTTTTTCTGAGAGCAGTTACTTATATTATAATTATCTGACAGCGTCTTATGTAGAAAACCAACCTAAGCTAAGTTAGCCTTTTCTTAACTTGCTTTTTTCTCTCTGCCTTCTTACAACAGAATCTTTTTAAGTTGTACTACTTAGGCCTTTCAAATGGAAAGTTATTTTATGAGCCAGATAAATATAAACAAAAAAGTGAACAATTTGCTACTTAGATTGATGCTGTTCTATTTTTTTTTTCAAGAATGAAGCAGGAAACAGGTAGTGATGGGTTTTTGAGCACATTATAAAATTACACATATTGAGGGAAGGGGTGGTTGGGCATATGTGGTAGAAATAGGGAGATATATGTACTTGATTAGTCATTTCTTTGAAATATTTGCCTTGTTACAATTAGCTTTAGCCACATTTAGATATACACACAAAATAATTTCAATGCTATATATAAGTAAAAATGACCAATTTTCTTCTCTCTACCTACAAAGGAGATAATCAAGTGATCCATGATTATGCCTTCAGAGATAACAGTCCATATTTCACTCTTTTGAAAAAAAATCAAACTCTTACTTATATCACATCACTTCTCTGCTTTGAAAGCAAAACTAAATCAATAAGATTATTCACGGCTATTTTATGCAAGGGTGTTGTGGGGTCAGTGCTTAGATAACCCAATGCTTAGCCAGCTCTTGCCGGAGTCATTCATATGAATTCCAGCATCTCACAAGAGTTTACATTAAAAATGAAGCCATGGCCTATGGGCATGACATGATGATCTAGTGATAAAAAAAAATCTAACCTAATTTTTCTCCAGAGAATAGCTTTCTGTCTCTAGCATTTTAGAAATTGTAAAATATCTCCCGAGACCCAAATTACAGAACATGAGACAGGAGGCAAGCCAGTTGGGTTGGCAGGATGCTACAACCCTATCAACCTATCATGAGGCAAAGGAGTATTTAGTCACATTCATGTGAATATCTGCACAGATGTGCACTACCCTGCCACTAATTAAATTTATTAAGGACTTGTTTGCTTTTATTAAAATAGAATAGAAAGGGCTCATCAATTTATGAAATATAAAAGAAGAATTCTTACAGGCTCTTATGTTGTAGTTAGTACTGAAAAAAATATAGCTGCCAGACAGTTGGGTTTTTGGCAGCCTCTAATTTTTACATTATACAATTCAAACTACTTGCAGCAAAGAGTGATACTCAGAGGAGGAGAGACTACAACTTACCCACTGTTTCCTTTCTCTTTAGACATGTTAACAGAGTCTCTATCCCTTCAGAATCATATTTTTTTGTACATTAGGTTATATTGACAGTTCTAAATAAATTAGCTTCTAAACTAAAGCAAAATTTTATGACATTTGAATAGCTCTCCTTGTTGCTAAAGCAATAAGCGTCACTGACACAAATCCGAGAGTAACATATGGTCTCAGCCTTAGGCCAGGGTGTTCCGTTTGAATTATTCCAGGCTTTTCCCCACAGTGCTGTGCTTCAAACATGAATCCAATTACCAACTGCAGTCAGGCAATTGAAAGGCTGTAGGAGAAATACTCTAATAGGTGGGGAGGGGGCAAAGGACTATGATTTGTGTGGTAATCAACAAGAGAAGGTCAGTTGTAATAGAATAGACTGCTTTCCACGACAGTGCTAACGTAGAAGGCCTTCCACTCCATGGAAGAAAGCTATCAATAGATTTGTTGTTTTATTACCAAGGATGCCACTTACTGACAAGATGAAGAAAAGAAGTGTGAGCAAGCCTGTTGATGGATTGGATGATTAAAGTCAAGGTTGTGGTGAACAATTAGCAAACCGATGACCGATTGGAGGTTCTGTGGTTGTGAGGGCGAAAAGCAGGATGCTATGCAAATGTTGACCTGAATAAAATAGGCTCATTTCTTATTTATTTTTTTAATTTCTATTATGGGCAGACTTTAGGATTCCAAGGATGAATAATAGACATGCATGTCTCCTAAACACAACACTTCTTTTAATTATTGACTTTCCTTTCCTTTCCTTTCCTTTCCTTTCCTTTCCTTTCCTTTCCTTTCCTTTCCTTTCCTTTCCTTTCCTTTCCTTTCCTTTCTTTCCTTTTCTTTTCTTTTTGTTTGTTTGACTGCCTGAGTTTTTATTTTGAATTTAATTTAAGTTTATCATTAAATGATGCTATTTCTTTGATACATTACATTTTCATTCCTGAGTTGTTTGTGTTTTTTATTATGTGTTTGTGTTTTCACAGTCTTTTTTATTAGATATTTTCTTCATTTACATTGCAAATGCTATCCCGAAAGTCCCCTATACCCTCCCCCTGCCCCACCCTGCTCCCCAACCCACACTTCAGCTTCCTGGCCCTGGCATTCTTCTGTACTGGAGCATATAATCTTCGCAAGACCAAGGGCCTCTCCTCCCAATGATGGCCCACTAGGCCATCCTCTGCTACATATGCAGCTAGAGACACTAGCTGTAGGCTGGTTTCACAGAAAATTGGACATAGTACAGTTTAAAGTCAGGAGTAGTGATTCCACCAGAAGTTCTTTTATTGTTGAGAATAGTTTTTGCTATCCTAGGTTTTTTGTTACTTCAGATGAATTTGAGGACACAGCAATACCTCTCCTGGGAATATACCCAGAAGATTTTCCAATTTGTAATAAGGGCACACACTCCACTATGTTCATAACAGCCTTATTTATAATAGCCAGAAGCTGGAAAGAACCCAGATATCCCTCAACAGAGGAATGGATGCAGAAAATGTGGTACATTTACACAATGGAGTACTACTCAGCGATTAAAAACAATGAATTTATGAAATTCTTAGGCAAATGGATAGATCTGGAGGATATCATCCTGAGTGAGGTAACCCAATCACAAAAGAACTCACATGATATGCACTCCCTGATAAGTGGATATTAGCCCATAAACTTAGAATACCCAAGATACAATCTGCAAAACAGAAGAAACTCAGGAATAAGGAAGACCAAAGTGTGGATACTTTTTTCCTCCTTAGAATGGGAAACAAAATACCCATGGAAGGAGTTACAGAGACAAAATTTGGAGCTGAGACAGAAGGAAGGACCATCCAGAGACTGCCCCACCTGGGGATCTATCCCATAAACAGGCACTAATCCCAGACACTATTGCATATACTGGCAAGATTTTTCTGACAGGAGCCTGATATAGCTGTCTCTCGTGAGGCTATGCCAGTGCCTGGCAAACACAGAAGTGGATGCTCACAGTCAGCTATTGGATGGAACACTGGGCCCCCAATGGAGGAGCTAGAGAAAGTACCCAAGGAGCTGAAGGGGTCTGCAACCCTGTAGGAGGAACAACAATTATTGACTTTCTTACAGGTAGGAAAGAAGTAGAATGTATGTCTACCTATTCTAAATATCACGTTGTAAACTCTAATCACTGAAACTGTTGTAAAGACAGAACTCTGTAAACTCCAGTATTTAAAAAAAATGTATTTCATTCTCAAGATCTCTATTTTTTTTTCCTATAAAGTCTCACAAGTCAATTACATAGCCAGACAAATCTTATGAATTATAATAAAAGTAAAAACAAATGGTCCTACGAATCTAATAAGCTAAAATGCTTTTACCGGAAATACCAAATCTCTTTTTTATAAAGATAAATCCTAGAGTTGCAGAATCCATTATTCAAGGCTAATCTTATCCAAGCTCTTGCTGCATGTCTTTGGCTCTTGGGTGCTAATCTATTAGCCTACAACACATGTACTTCTTTTAAGCTTGCTCAAGGGCTCTATTCCTTCCACATCTTAATCAATGAAAATACAAAGATGTATTTGCTTCAGGCTGTTGGGATACCAATATATCACACTCTGAACTCCTGTGTATAAATTGTGAAAAACAACATAAGCCCTGACATTTTAACTACATATTTCTATACCTTATAAAGCTTACGCTATAATATATTTAACATTTTTTAAATATTAAAAATATTCTCTTGTAAAACATATAATTATGCCTTGTGACTTTTTTGACTTTCCAATTCTAAAAGTTGAAGATATTTTCAAAACAACAGCACCTTCACAGAGTGGAAGCGCCCCCTGTGCAAGTGCTCTGTTATGTTATGAACCCAATAAAACTGAACTTTTAAGGAAGTACTGATGATGCCATAGATAGTCAAGCCATTGAAGACTTCTTTTTAGAGAAGCTCATGGCTAATAGCGCAAAATATGAGCATGTAAGCTGTCTACCGTTTAGTCCGATGTGAAAAGCCAGATAACTCACAGAAAGAATGTGATAATAGAGCCATCAGTGCCTGTCTGGCAGGTCCTCAATGAAGGGTGTCCTTGGTAGGAGCCACAACATAGAGCAGCCATCTGCTTCCCATATTGGATCGCTGTTCATTCTGTAAGCCCTCTCCTGCTCCGGCACTTAGGAGAGATTAGCTGTTCCTGCGATCTTGGTGCTTCTCTTTCACAGGGCAATTAGACAAGAAAGGCACTGTGAAAACTCCAGAGACAAAGATGTGCTTTGCTGGCAGGGACATTAGTGTCAAGTTTTACAGCACAACAAACTATGTAAATGAGCCTCAAGGACCAAGAGAAAAATTCACCCAGCTAGGTGTCAGAGGAAGAACTGCAAATAGTGGGCTAGCGCAATACTTTTTTCCCCTACTGTATTCTTCATCAGCTAAAGAAAGCAGGCTTCGTGTTAATTTCTGGGGCAGACTGTTTTGTGGTTGGAGAAAGAGAAGTTTTAAATGGTCTTTATCACGTGTGTCTCCTGGCAATTGATATTTCCTTTCATTGGTTGCTATGTGGGCACAATGCCTTGTTCCAGTGAGGATTTTCGTATTTACATATTGGGCTAGGGACTTGGTTCTTCTTTTCAGCAGAAAAGACATGCTGGAATTATTTGATATATCGAAGCAATTGTATTTCTTGTTATACTTTTAAGAACATCTCCCCATGGCACAATGTGAAGAGATTTTCATCTTATTTGAGTGTTAATTTTCATTTACAATATGATTACAAAAAAACACGGTTATGTAGAAAATCATTTTCTTCCTCTTTTGACCTATTCTTTCTTAAAATTATACATACAAGTTTTGCAAACCATGGTAAATTAATGTTAAGAAAAAATGTTTCTTGTACAAAAAATGTTCATGTATTTTTAACAAAATCCTGAGATTTTTTTTTTAAATCAAAGTTCTTTCATAGGTGTATTCAACAGGATAAAGTATTTTATGTATCAGTCTTAAGTCAGGTAAATAATGAGTTGAACTACCTATGAACTGATCTTTTCTATACTGTGTTACTCTTATTATGTGCCAAGAATAAACTTAAGATATTAAGTAAAAGAATTAAGTGTTAAATAAATAATAAGAGATTTAATAAATAAAATATATTCCCTATATCAGGCATGTAAGTCTTTGGCCTCCCATAGGCCTTTAAAACTCAGCAGTACTTTGGATTAAGTTTCTTTTCATTACGCTATCAAGCAAAGGAAGGTGTGTGACATTTAATGGGCATTTTAGCTGAATTGCAGATGTGACCAAGAAGAGCTCTTCTTTGAGAAACTGGGATCCCTCAAAGGACAGTTTGTACCCTCTGGCATCAATAATCACTACATCTATTTATGACAGCCAAAGGAAGCCAGGATGTAGGTGGAATTCTCAGATGAGTCACCAATCAATGGCTTGCATTTGAAGTCAACCGAAGCGACTTTAGACAAGAACCATCAAATATATTCCACTTGGAAATTAGGTCTGTGCTTTGAAAACAAGAAAGAGCATAAAGTCTTTTCGACTTTATGTCTGAGAAAGGAAGACATTCGTTTGGAAGAAAATGTTTTGCATATGGGAATCAAGTACAAAATTTTCTTGGTATAAATTTTATTTTCAGTACTTCCCCACCCTCTTAATTTTATTTATCCACAATTTAATTCTTGTTCTCAAAATTAAATTTAGAATCCTTTACTTAATTCAAGTTTGGACAGACTCTTGTGTTACTTAAGCCAAGCCATTTTGATACTAGTCATTGACTGAAAATAAGCAAAGCAAAGGAGGAAGCCATAGTCATACAACGATAATCAAAGAAGCCTTGCTCATCTGTTGTTAAAGAAGTTGAGTGGTGGAGGGGTCATCTGAAGCTCCCAAGTATTATAATGAAGATTCTCCCAGGAAGGATCAAGACAAGCTAACCTCTCTATACTGACTCCATCTTGTACGGAAGGGCTCCATGGATTAACATTCTGAAGACAAAGGTTTTTAAAGGAAAAGAAGAAAGTTGCCATTTTTTGTTTTTGTTTTTGTTTCTGTTTTGTTTTATTTTGTTTGTCCATTTGTTTTCAGGAAAAATAAGAGATCAGTCTTCCCAGGGTGTGTGTACAGGGCTTCCAAAAATAGCCCTTGAGCTATGAGTTGAAGACAGCTTTACAGACTAACTCGTAACAGCAGGCATATCGACAGCATCTCAGAAAGCTACAGAATTTGGACTCTAAGTGAGCAGAAAACTTTAATGCAAGGAATGGGCTTCCGGAGTGACTGACAGTCCCACAGATGGCGAAATAGCCTGTGTGAGTTCTATCATTTTATGTTGTAAACACATATTACTGAACATGTGATTCAGAGTACCAGGGCTTTCATTCTCGTTGCATCAATGAATAAAGCTAAAAATAAAAGTGATGTATGATAACTTCAAAAGCAAATTCTAAAATGTAGCTAAAGTCAAGACTACAACCATGTCAGAAAAATAATTTTTTTAAGAGTAAAACTTCCCAAACTCGATGTCCTTTCCCCAGCCTATTCATATGAATTTTTCTTTCTTTTTTCAATAATTTTTCCAAGATTGTCTTTCACACATGATATTCATATATTCTATAGATAAATGGATATTAGGAAGTAACAATAGTGTTTTAGTTAGGGATTCTATTACTGTGAAGAGACACAGTATAACCATGGTAACTCTTATAAAGAACAATATTGAATGAGGCTGGGGTAAAGTTTCAGAATTTAGTCCATTATCATCGTGGTGGAAAACATGGGGGGCATGCAGGCAGACATGGTGCTGGAGAAAGAGCTGAAAGTCCTACATCTTGATCAGCAAGCAACAGGAATGAACTGGCTGAGACTCAAAATCCACCTCGACAGCGACACACTTCCTCCAGCAGGGTCCTCCAACAAGGCCATATCTCCCAATAAGTGTCTCTCTCTACAGGCCAAGCATTTAAACACATGGGTCTATGGGTGTCATTCCTACTCAATTCACCACAAACAGGAATTTTCTTGTTTGATTCTGTTAGCAGCAATGGTTCATTTCTACCCTAAGGTAGAAGACTAATCTCTTTCTCCATCATCAGAGGTTATTTGCACTACTAAAACAGAGGGCTGAGATGTTTGCTAAGTTGTGGCATATTAGGGAATTAGTAGTTAAAAGTACTGACAGAGTCTCAGGCTATGCTGTATAAGTCTTTATTGGTGGGAAACTGAAATCTGGAGATCAGTATTAAACCAATCCCTAAACTCTAAGTGCTTTATGGTAAGTATCCAATCTAACCCGTGATTAAGTTGTATTAGAAAGATTTTACTGTTGTTTCTAATTAAATAAATATCTCATTTGCATTATTTTTTTCTTTATAGAATCAAGTTGTGACATCAGTCTTTTTAAAGATTTAAACATAAAAGAGTCAAGTGTCTATTTATGCAGAAGGAATATATTTGGCATGTGAAAGGCCTGACATTTGACCTCTTGTACAGAGTAGCTTATAATAATTGATATGCCAGTAGAGCACATGCTAAAGGATTTCTGATAACTATTGAGAAGAAAAATGAAAGCTGCATTAAAATTTAGATTTTCTTTTTTAAGTTGAGGGGTAGCTCAAAGTCCTTGCTGTAAAGCCATGAAGACTGGAGAACAGGCCCCCAACACATTAAAAAACAACAACAACAACAACAACAACAACAACAACAACAAAACGGGTATGATGCTATGTTCCAGCAATACAAACATGGGGGTCAGTAACAGGTAGATCGCCAGGGTTTGCTGACTATACCTCTAGTTGAGTAAGTAAGTTCCAAGTTCAGAGAAACCAATCAGGTAAAGAATGATGGAAGACATTTGATATCAACTTCTGGGCTCCAGGGGCACTGGTGGGTGAGCACGCTCCTACACACATGTAAATATCTCACACTCTCAAAACCTACCTTGAGCTTTTAAAGATCTTGGCAGCTAACAGCTCTTCCAGAGGTAATTTACCTATGATAACCAAGGAAGAAAGTCATTTACACAAAATAGTTTTTCAATTCTAGGATGAAGTGTGTAACTACCAGGTGACAAACAGACTGTAGAATTTCATACCTTCAATGACCCTCGGGCCAATTTTGGGTACAAATTCTTGTTCATCACACAGACTACATCTGCTACTTCTGCCCCTATATTTTTGTATATACAATATTAAGTGCCATCCTATGCAAATATATTCATCCATTGAATGCAAAGGGATGATTACCATAATGATTCTGAAAATGTTCTCATCTTAGAAGGGAAATTCTATTTCTCAAGGGCACATAGTTTTGCCCCTTAATATATATTTTTTGAATTTCCAATATAAATACATTCATCTTTCTGTCCTGAAATTATTAATGACATTTTTGCAAAGCTAAGCTATAGTTGCCTCTTTATAAAAAGTTTTAATAATTTTCCTTGTTATATCACACTTGCAGAGTAACCATAGCAACCAAGTTGAGTAATGCAAGAAGTTAGTAGTCTGTGCCTTCTATGGTTAGAATTTGCAAGAAGCAGAAATATAATTAAAACACATTAAAAATATTCTCTCAACTTGACAAATACATTTTTTGCCAATGTCCTTGAAATCATCTTGCCTAAGTAACTCATTATTAAAATTAAAGGTAAAAGTAAGTGTATATGACATATCTCTCTTCAGAATCATTCAAAATCAATAAAGGTAACATTGGTTCAACTCACAGGTAAGTTCAAAGATAGTCTGGTTTTTCACACATAGTCATTGTTTATGAAATCTGTGTGTATTGGGTCGTATTTTAAAAAGGAGAATATGGTGTTTTGGGTCTTTTGGGCTGATGGAAATTATAGTCCTATATTATCTTAGTCTGAAATTTGCCAGATATCCATTTTAGTTTTTGTTCTATAGATACAGGCACTGGTCTCTCTCTCTCTCTCTCTCTCTCTCTCTCTCTCTCTCTCTCTCTCTCTCTCTCTCTTCTCTCTGTCTCTCTCTCTCTCTCTCTCTTTATTACAATCAAACAAACCAACAAGTGAAACAAACAAAAGTTTAAGTTTGAAATTGAAGAAAAGTTACAAAGATGAATTTCACCAAAACTTTATGTAATTTTAGTAGCCACAATCGTTTTAAGTCTTGGTTTGTCTGTTAAACCAAGAAAAGGTCACGTAACTGACTAAACCGCAAACTTTATCTGTAGGATTTATTAGTCATTCTACTATCTTTTTATGTTCAGGATCCCATTCAGAAAAATTATGAGTTATCTTTCTGTAATTTCTTCAGATCTATAGCTATATCAAGGTCAGGTTTTACTATGAAGAAATGTTGCATAGAATGTGCCTGAGTTTGGGAAATTCTGAAATGTTCTACCGGCATGAGTTTAGGGAAGAAAATTATTTCATTAATATCCCTTAATATCAGCACTACCTTGGATATGAAGCATATGATAGGGACATAGTAAAGAACTGAAGATTCCCAGTCACTTAAAGTTTCTATTTTCTTTATGTATTTTATACATATCTATTTCTTTCTATATTCTAGATGTTAATTTTCTGTAGTAAATATAGCTGTTGAAAATTTCCTCCTGTTCTGTAGGCTGCGTTGTTGATTTGCTTAAGTTTCCTTTAGTGTACAGAGGCTTCTTAATTCCACACAGCCCAGTTTGCCAATTTTTTATCTCAGTTACTAAGTGATTAGAGTTATATTTAGAATGCCATTGCCCGTGGCTAATGATGTAGAACACTTTCTGATGTGTCTCTAGCACAGAAATTCTCAACCTGTGGGTTGTGACCCTCTGGGGTCAAGCAAACCTCTCACAGGGGTAGAATATCAGATAGTCGGGATATCAGTTATTTGCATCATAATTCATAAAAGTAGCAAAATTATAGTTCTGAAGTAGCCACAAAATAATTTTATGGTTGGAGGTCATCACAACACAAGAAACTGTATTAAAGGGTTGCAGCACTTAGGAGGTTGAGAACCACTGGTCTAGCAGTTTTATAGTTTCAAATTTTATATTGAAGTGTTTAATTCATTTGAAGCTGTTTAATTTTTCAGGGTGAACAGTATGGGTCTAACTTTTAGTCTTCTATATATAGTTATCAGGTTTTTCTGGAACCATTTGTTGAAGATGCTCTCTTCTCTCCAGTGTGTGTGTGTGTTTGTGTGTGTGTGTGTGTTTGTGTGTGTGTGTATGTGTGTGTGTGTGTATGACTTAGTCCAAAAACGCTGGCTGTAATTAAGTGAGGTTAAATCTTGGCCTTCTATTACATTCCATTTTATAGGAATTATATCCATCTATATGTCTCTTTTATGTTACTATTATGCTCTGTTTATTTTGTTTTGGCTTTGCTATGGCTCTGTATCCAAATTGAAATTAGGGATGTTAATGCCTTTAGGATTATTATTCTTGCTCAGGATTGCTCCTGATTTCATGGACACTTATATTCCTTTGATAAAATACCCTGGCAAAGAGTAGCTTAGGGGAGAGAGGTTTATTTTAACTAACAATTCAAGCCACGATCCTAAAGATAAATCAATATATGATATTCTGTTTGCGTTTGCCTATTGATAACCATTTGTAATTACTCCTAATCTGGGACTAAATATTAATATAGCTGTGACAATAGCATTAATGTGTATCATTTTGGACACTGTATACATAAGCAGACATATATAATCATATACTCAATAAATACACATTTTGGTAGTAATATCTTACTATTTGAGTACTTTATATTTTTTATTTACTAAGAACTTACTGTTTTCTTTTTAGAGAGGTGAATCAATAGTCTTTTGCAGGAGAAGAGAGCAAATCCTGAATTTATAAAATATTGCTTCAGAAGATGATGTTTTCAAGAAAATCTCCAGATTTTTATCACTTGAGAAATTTATTAATGACATTAGAACTCAATGTGGTGGCAACAAAGAAGTTAAGCAAGTGTTTCATCAAAATCTAATAATGCCAGTATTCAAGTGTAGTGTTCTTTTGTTCTCAGCAATTTAAGGAAGAAAAAATTTCTAGTCCCTGTAGAACTGTCTAGAACTTCAGTCTGAGTAGCATGGTGTGAACATGAAATAGTCCCCACATGTTCATGTGTTTCAAAAACTGGTTCCTAGCTGAGCATAAGACTTAAGATGGGATTTAAATGCGGGAACTGTGGACAGGCCTTTGTGTTAGGTATGTGTTCAGAGAAACCAGATAAATAACAATGCACAAGAGTTTATTGTTGCTTATAGCTCTTTGTCTAGTGGGGGGGGGTGTCACAAAATTTCTCATTTCCATATTAACATGTCAATTGCTATTGTTCTGGTCTTGTTTATTCAACCATTTCTGGAAGAAACTGCTTTACAGCCAACTCTGGTATTCTGGCTGTTATAGTATCTCCACTTTCCCTTCTGCAATGCTCCTTGAGCCAGAATAGATGCAGAATTTGTGATGTAGATGTAGCCATTATGTGTGATCATTTGATCCCTGCATTATGCTATAGTTTTCTGTGAGTGTATCTGACCTAGCAAGATTTGTGTCAATTTGACACAAGCTAGAGTCATCTGAATTGAGGGAATCTCAATTGCAAAAATGCCTTCAGAAAGACTGAAGTCAACCCACACTGTTTTCTGTAATTTGGAAGGAGGAAGGTGTCTAGACATCAGGCCCTGGTACGTACACCACCCATGGGAAATACCCCTGACCCAGTCTCTCATGATTTATAAGTTACAGATTAACATTGATTGATTTTTTAATAAGTCATAAGCTGAAAATAAAAAAGTACAGCTGTATGACATTTTCTTAAGTAGTTACTGGTATGGGGGAAGTATCTTGTGGGTAGTGTTATCCTTGGGCTAATTATCCTTAGTTCTATAAGAAAGCAGCCTGAGTAAGCCATGTTGAGAAAGCTAGTGAGCATCACCCTTCATGACTTTTGCATCAGTTTCTGTGTCCAGGTTCCTGACCACATTTGTGTTCCTAGATTGGCTTCTTCCTATGGACTGTGACTCTGGATATGACTCTAAAAAAGGAAAGCATTTCATTGGGCTGACTTACAGTTTCAGAGGTTTAGTCCATTATCATCACAGCAGGAAGTGTGGCAGCCTGCAGGCCAACATGGTGCTGGAGGAACTAAGAGTTCTACATCTTGATCCACAGGCAGGAAAAAGAGATTGTGTGCCACGCTGGATGTAGCTTGAGCATGTAAGACCTCCACATCCACACTCACAGTGACACACTTCTTCCAACAAAGGTATACATACTCCAACAAGGCCACACCTCCAAATAGTGCCTCTCCCTATGGGCCAAACATTTAAACACAGGAGCCTATGGAGGCCATGCCTATTCAAATCACTACAACAAATAAACCCTTTCCTCCCCAAGTTGGTTTTGGACTTGGTATTTTGTCACAGCAATAGTACTCCTAATGAGAGGAGAATATCCATTTGCTGTAAAGAAAAGCTTTTTTCACGATGAGTAGTAACTACACTTATAGCTAGAGATTTGGAGCTAGAAATCACAGATGAGACATAACATTTGACATTTGTATTTCTGGGTCTAGATTGCCTCATACGACAGATTCTTTTCTTTTCTTTTCTTTTTTTTTCTCTTTTTTTAATTAGGCATTTTCCTCGTTTACATTTCCAATGCTATACCAAAAGTCTCCCATACCCACCCCCCCAATTCCCTACCCACCCACTCCCCCTTTTTGGCCCTGGCGTTCCTCTGTACTGGGGCATATAAAGTTTGCAAGTCCAAAGGGCCTCTCTTTCTAGTGATGGCTGACTAGGCCATCTTTTGATACATACGCAGCTAGAGACAAGAGCTCCGGTGTACTGGTTAGTTCATATTGTTCCACCTATAGGGTTGCAGATCCCTTTAGCTCCTTGGGTACTTCCTCTAGCTCCTCCACTGGGGGCCGTGTGGCCCATCCAATAGCTGACTGTGAGCATCCACTTCTGTGTTTGCTAGGCCCTGGCATAGTCTCACAAGAGACAGCTATATCTGGGTCCTTTCACCAAAATCTTGCTAGTGTATGCAATGGTGTCAGCGTTTGGAAGCTGATTATGGGGTGGATCCCTGGATATGGCAATCACTAGATGGTCCATCCTTTCGTCACAGCTCCAAATTTTGTCTCTGTAACTCCTTCCATGGGTGTTTTGTTCCCATTTCTAAAAAGGGGCAAAGTGTCCACACTTTGGTCTTCTTTCTTCTTCAGTTTCATGTGTTTTGCAAATTGTATCGTATATCTTGGGTATCCTAAGTTTCTGGGCTAATATCCACTTATCAGTGAGTACATATTGTGCAAGTTCCTTTGAGATTGTGTTACCTCACTCAGGATGATGCCCTCCAGGTCCATCCATTTGCTTAGGAAGTTCATAAACTCATTCTTTTTAATAGCTGAGTAGTACTCCACTGTGTAAATATACCACATTTTCTGTATCCATTCCTCTGTTGAGGGGCATCTGGGTTCTTTCCAGCTTCTGGCTATTTTAAATAAGGCTGCTATGAACATAGTGGAGCATGTGTCCTTCTTAACAGTTGGGGCATCTTCTGGATATATGCCCAGGAGAGGTATTGCTGGATCCTCCGGTAGTACTATGTCCAGTTTTCTGAGGAACTGCCAGACTGATTCTTTTCTACATCCATCCATTTCACTGAAGTTGTCATGGTTTCTTTTGTCTTTACAGTGGAATAGTATTCCATTGTGTCTATGCATCATGTCTATTATCCATTTATATATTGAGGAACATTTAGCTCCTGTTCATTTCCTAAGCATTGTTCTATCACCTTGCACAGTAGATGGGGAGGGAGATAAGTATAGGATGAAATAGTAACCAGAATACATTTTATACATGTAAGTAATTGTCAAATAACTACCTTCATTTAAGTTTATCATGATGAATAGTAGTACAGTTGTTAATGTCACTTAAACACTACTGATAAGATGAACAAATATTTGTGTCTATTTATCTATTTTTATATAACTAAAGACTTTCATGAAAGGATTTTTTAACTATAGTGAAACTGGAAGATGGTAAGATGCCATAGATCATTAGTTAGATGGTAATTAATCAGATGCTCAGCCTAAACCAGACAGTATACAAGATATAGGAATTTCAACTTCTGATGTTCTGAGCTTATGATGTTCAAGTAATGATAAATACATTTTAATATAGGACACCCTCAATATTTCTCATTTATCTTATATTAAAATTTGACTTGGTTCTGTATTTTTGTTTTCTAAGTGTAGAATTCCTTGACTGAGTTGTTATCAGGGATCAACTAATGTCCTATTAACCTATAATTTTTGTTGACAAATACCAATGGGATAATTTCTTATGAGCTAAATAAAATTAGCTAATGTCAAAACAATAAAACATTTTTTGTGGCATTTAATTCATTAAATCTAGAGGTTTAAACCTAGAGAACTGGATAGTAATGAAATCTCAGGGTAGTGAGCATTCTCAGCAGTTAAAAATTGAAACATAGTCCTGGCCATTGAAGTGGGCATTGCGGTGTTAGTGGCTTCTCTAAGCCCCACAGGAAGAGCAAACAGAGCCAACAGATGGCCTCCCTCTTTGCAAGATTGATCTTGCCTCTCTGGCACCAGGGTTTGAGTTCAGTTTTGCCAGAATGGTCAGCATGTATCGCGTTAATTGTTGGCAGGGACCACCCAATGATGTTAAAGCCCAGCTCACAGTGGGCTTCTGATTAAGGAAAGCAAGCAACTTCCAGCTCTAGACTGACTGCCTTCAACAAAGCCATGAGATAGGACACCTTTCATATAACATGCATAGTAGGTGAGAAAGAAGTGTTATTTTTGGCTCTGTGCCTGGAACTGTGAAGCCTGTGCTGAGTAACTTCTAAGCAGACACTTTTCCATTAAATAGATAAAATATAAGCAGGAAGCACACAGCCAATGGTGTGGTCCCGTCCACAAAGCCTGGTCAGTTATTAAGAAGGAGAAGGAATGTGCATTACAGGTCAGCAATGAGACATCATCTATTTCTCAGTGGGAACACTTGAGACAAGATGCTGGCAGATGGCATCCTGTAGGAGAGCATTAGGTGCTTTTCATGACTGGAGATTAACAGATTGTTAAGGATATTAAAGTCTCTGGCATTTTATAGGAGAATTTGTGGAAAAAACTAAGATGATAGGATGGGGACCACATCTCCATAAACAGCACCACTGATGTTTCAGAGATCATCTCTCCTGTAGCAGCTCCTAACGGAAAATAATTATCAAAATAATTATCAAAAGAATGTGTTTCCAAGGTGTGCAGAGACAAACTGAACAGAAGGAACATGGTGCCTTTGTTAAACATAAATAGCAGCAACTGCATAGCATACCAACAGCTCCCGTAAGTAACACAGAGTTAAATATCTTTAACTCACAAATACATAAGTTTGGAATGAGTATTTATTTAGGGCCACCTTATTAAAGAGATTCAAAATCTTAAACCTAATCATATTGACTCCTCCACCAACATAAAATTTGTAAATATTTAATAAAATATTTGGAAAAGATAGAACAAATACAGAGAATTAGATTTCATTTGTATAACATACTTCACAAGAAAATACTATTGGTTAATTTACTTCACATTAAATGTTTATGTGGAAGGATTTATATAATTCCATTATGCTTCTATCAAAGTAATTCAAAATATTCACAGTCCTCCATAGATAGAGTATTCTATTTAGAGTCTAGTATAATAGCTGAAATTAAAGTCCTTTTTCATTTTTCTATTGTTAGGTAGCAATGAAGAGAAATCTATTAGCTCCCGGGAAATATTATTTTATATGTAGAAGCAGCACCTTTTTTTCTTTTTACATTTTTAGCTTTGCAGTTTCTGAGGCAAACATCCATTCAAAAAGAGCAAAATTGCTTGGTATTCAGGAATTATTTACTAAATAGATCACATCTTACCATCACTTACTCTATGAGTCCTGGTGTGTAGCACTCTTCCAATAACTATCAACCATCTACTTCTCTCTTACAACCCTCCTCCCCTCCAAAGAAGTTAGGTTGAATTCTTTAAATATTACTCTTTTTCATTTCTCATATTTAGTCACTAAACAGATGACTTTACCCTCCAAGTGAATGCCACCTTACTTTTTTGCACATGTTAATATGGGCTTTGACAACACAGACCTGTAATTGCAACATGATTAAAACAAATCTGTTTGATCTGGGTGTGGTGGCTAGTACCTATAATTCCAGCATTCTCTACTCAGGATGCTAAAACTAAGTGGTGAGTTTTAGGCTTGTCTGATTTGTGGTGAGAAAGTCTGTCATAGACACACACATAGACAGACAGACAGACAGACACACACACACAAGTTCTTCATGACTCCAGAAATTAGTCAAAATTGCCATATACTCATGGGCACAAATGCACAGCACATGCATGTAAACAAACATAAAATATTCTCTTCTAGCACACATGTCTCAGTTTAGAAGTCTCTTTCTAAAGTAGTCAGCAGTTCTTGCTATTGCTGCTGACAGTCTTCTAGACACTTCAGACTTCTCAGAGAGAAGGACACATACTTGCAAATTTAGTGCAAAATTAGCTGGTCCTTCTTCCTCCTTTGCTTCAGTGCCTAGGGGCTGCATCACTCTGACCTTGCTCCTACCTGGGTTGGTTTATCACTTAGTTCAATCACCCCATATATGTTTAAGAGCTCAATTGAGGATTACCGTGGTTCAAAACTCTCTGGGTTTTACTAATCAACTAACCCATTCTTGAATTTCATAGAAGTATTGATTTTCTGAGATATTGATATTCAGTGGTAAAAAATATAGCAGAGATTTTCTCTCCAGTGCCTCTCTAAGGTGGGATCACTCAGGAGTGCAGAAGTCACAGAAGCAGCAGAGCAGCTGGGACAGAGCCATACCTCCATCTGCACCCAGGAGGTGGGGCTGTTCTGTATCCCTCTGTGCATTGGTCTTGCCAGGAGAGAGTTGGTCTCCCACGAGTGCTGACACAGGCTTACAGACACACAGGAGGAATGAGCTCCAGGTAGTGACAGCAAGAACATCTAACACCAGAGATTACCAGATGGCAAAAGGCAAATGAAAGAATTTCACCAACAGAAACCAAGACTACTTGTCATCATCAGAAACCAGTACTTCCTCCACAGTCAGTCCTGGATACCCAAACACACCGGAAAAGCAAGATATGGATTTAAAATCATATTTTATGATGCTGGTAGAGGATTTTAATAAGGACATAAATAACTCCCTTAAAGAAATACAGGAGAACACAGATAAACAGGTAGAAGCCATTAAATTAAAGAAATTAGAGTAAAGCTCAAAACACATATTAAACTGCACACAATAATAGTAAGAGACTTCAACACCCCACTCTCATCAATGGACAGATCTTGGAAACAGAAACTAAACAGAGACACATTGAAACTAACAGAACTTATGAAAGAAATGGATTTAAATGATATCTACAGAACATTTCATCCTAAAACAAAAGGATATACCTTCTCAGCACCTCATGGCACCTTTTGCAAAATCGACCATATAATTGGTCACAAAACAGGCCTCAACAGATACAAAAATATTGAAATTATCCCATGCATCCTATCAGATCATCATGGATTAAGGCTGATCTTCAATAACAACATAAATAATAGAAAGCCAACATTCACATGGAAGCAGAACACTCTACTCAATGATACCATGGTCAAGATAGAAATAAAGAAAGAAATTAAAGACTTTTTAGAGTTAATGAAAATGAAGCCACAACATAACCAAACTTATGGGACACAATGAAAGTAGTCCTAAGAGGAAAACTCAAAGCCATGAGTGCTTACAAAAAGAAATTGAAGAGAGCATACACTAGCATCTTGACAGGACACCTAAAATCTCTACAACAAAAAGAAGCAAATTTACCCAAGAGGAGCAGATGGCAGGAAATAATAAAATCAGGCCTGAAACCAACCAAGTAGAAACAAAAAGAACTATACAAAGAATCAACCAAACCAGGAGCTGGTTCTTTGAGAAAATCAATAGATAAACCCTTAGCCAGACTAACTAGAGGGCACAGGAAGAGTGTGCTAATTAACAAAATCAGAAATGAAAGGGGAGACATAACAACAGAATCTGAGGAAATCCAAAAAATTAACAGATCCTACTACAAAAGCCTATATTCAACAAAACTGGGAAATCTGGATAAAATGGACAATTTTCTAGACAGTTATCAGGTACCAAAATTAAATCAGGATCAGATTATTGATCTAAACAGTCCCATATACCCCAAAGAAATAGAAACAGTCATTAATAGTCTCCCACCCAAAATAGCCCAGTACAAGAAGGGTTTAGTACAGAGTTCTATCAGACCTTCAAAGAAGACCTAATACCAATACTCCTCAAATAATTCCACAAAATAGAAACAGAAGGTACTCTACCCAATTCGTTCTATGAAGCCACAATTACTCTGATACCTAAACCACAGAAAGACACAACAAAGAAAGAGAACTTCAGACCAATTTCCCTTATGAATATCGATGCAAAAATACTCAATAAAATCCTCACTAATCGAATCCAAGAACACATCAAAGAGTTCACTCTTCATGATCAAGTAGGCTTCGATCCTAGGGATGCAGGGATGGTTCAAAATATGGAAACCCACAAATGTAATCACTATATAAAGAATCTAAAAAAAAAACCCCACATGATTATCTCATTAGATGCTGAGAAAGCATTTGACAAAATCCAATACTCCTTCATGATAAAGTTCTTGGAAAGATCAGGAATTCAAGGCCCATATCTAAACATGATAAAAGCAATCTACAGCAAACCAGTAGCCAACATCAAACTAAATGGAGAGAAACTTGAAGGAATCCCAGTAAAATCAGGGACTAGACAAGGCTGCCCACTCTTTCTCTCCCTACCTATTCAATATAGTACTTGAAGTCTTAGCCAGAGAAATTAGACAACCAAAGGAAATCAAAGGGATATAAACTAGAGAAGTAAAAATACCACTATTTGCAGATGATATGATAGTATACATGAGTGACCCCAAAAATTCCACCAGAGAACTCCTAAACCTGATAAATAACTTCAGCAAAGTAGCTGGATATAAAATTAACTAAAACAAATCACTGACCTTTCTCTACACAAAGGATAAACAGGCTGAGAAAGAAATTAGGGGAAACAACACCCTTTACAATAGTCATAAATAATATAAACTACCTTGGTATGACTCTGACTAAGCAAGTGAAAGATCTGTATGATAAGAACTTCAAGTCTCTAAAGAAAGAAATTGAAGATCTCAAAAGATGGAAAGATCTCCCATGCTCATGGATTGACAGGATTAATATGGTCAAAATGACTACCTTGCCAAAAGCAATTTACAGATTCAATGTAATCCCCATCAAATTTCCAACTCAGTTCTTCATAGAGTTAGAAAGGGCAATATGAAAATTCACCTGGAGTATCAAAAAACTTAGGATAGCAAAAACTGTTCTCAACAATAAAATGTTGTTTCCCAATCCTAAATCTGATAGAGGGATAATATCCAATATGTACAAAGAACTCAAGACAGCCAAATAACCCTATTAAAAATGGGGTACAGAGCAAAAGAAAATTGGACATAGTACTACCAGAAGATTCAGCAATACCATTTCTGAGCATATACACAGAAAATGATCCAACATGTAATAAAGACATATGCTCCACTATGTCCATATCAGCCTAATTTATAATAGCCAGGACATGGAAAGGCCCCAGATGTCCCTCAACAGAGGAATGGATACAGAAAATATAGTACATTTACACAATGGAGTAGTATGTACCAATTAAAAACAATGAATTTATGAAATACTTGGACAAATGGATGGATCTGAAGGATATCATCGTGAGTGAGGTAACTGAATCACAAAAGAACACACATGATATGCACTTACTGATAAGTGGCTATTAGCCCAGAAGCTCAGAATTCCCAAGGTTCAATTCACAAAACACATAAAATTCAAGAAGAAGGAAGATTAAAGTGTGTATGCTTCGATCTTCCTTAGAGGGGGAACAAAATACCCATGGAATGAGTTACAGAGACAAGTGTGGATCAGAGACTGAAGGAATGACCATCCTTAGGCTGCCCCACCTGGGAATCCATCTCATATACTATCACCAAACACAGACACTTTTATGGATGCCAACAAGTGCTTGATGACAGGAGCTTGATATAGCTGTCTCCTGAGAGGCTCTGCTAGTGCCTGACAAACACCAAGTTGGATGCTCTTAGCCCATCATTGGACTGAACACAGGGTCCCCAGTGAAGGAACTAGAGAAAGGACCCAAGGAGCTGAAGTGGTTTGCAGTTCCATAGGAGGAACAACAATATGTACTAATCCGTACCACCAACCAAAGAAAACATGTTGTGGGACTCATGCCTCTAGCTGCATATGTAGGAAAGTATTGCCTACTTGGTCATCAATGGAAGGAGAAGCCCTTGTCCTGTGAAGATTGTATGCCCCGTTATAGGAGAAGGCCAGGGCCAGGAAGCTAGAACGAATGTTTTGGTGAGCAGGGGGAGGGGGCTGCAGATGGGGGCTTTTCAGAGGGGAAACCAGGAAACGGGATAACATTTAAAATGTAAATAAGGAAAATATCTAATAAAAACATTACAGCCTGGCATGATGGTATGTGCCTTTAATCCCAGTGCTCTGGAAGCACAGACAGGCAGGTCTCTCATTTTGAGGCTAGTCAAGTCTACAGAGTGAGTTCCAGCAGATCTGGGGCTACACGGTAAAACCATATTGTGTGTGTGTGTGTATGTGTGTGTTTGTGTGTGTATACAGTTTTTTTTTAAGAATGAGTCCAAGACAAAAAAGAAAAAGAGAAAAATTGGGCTTAGTAAGAAGCTGATGGTATAGTAGAATATTACAGATAAATCATTTGTTTAAGAACTTTTAGTAATAGTTATATTTGGTAGAAAACTATACCAGACACTTGATTAATATCATCTCTAAAAGAAACTAAACATGCTAGACTAAAAATTGTAAAAAAAAATACTCCAAATGCATGCATGAGCAATATTGACATTTAAATAAGAACAGTTGAAATTAAATTTCCTCCTCAGACCCCACAAAAATGAACCTAAGCAGAAGATAGATGTGAATGAGAATGGCACATTTAAAATCTTCACAAGCCATCTTGAAAGATATTTTTGTACTCATAGTGGGAAAATATTTCTTAAGCAAGCCCAGAAATACAGCACAGTAAAAAAAAAATCATTATCATAAACTTAAGTGCATTGAAATGATGTTCTTTCTCAGAAGAGATAACTTCTAGTAAGAAAATGACAAGACAAGCCTAGGAGAATACTTTAGACAATTCTACCACTCAAAAGTTAGCATCTATAATAGAGAGAACAACCATAACCATAGGAAAATTATAATGCATTCTAAAGCACAATTGGCAAAAATATATGGATTATATGAACTGGAAATTTAAAGAAGAGAAAACATGTCATTGGCTTCTGAACAACACACACACACACACACACACACACACACACACACACACACAAAAAGACTATTTATAAATGGAAATCAGACTGTCAAATCTTCAAATATATGTGTTCGCTATGATGTAAGATAATACATGATGAGAAAGAGAAAGATAACTAAAGAAACTATCTTAGACTCAGATGCATTGATTTAGAAATTTAAGGCTCTATCAATAGTGGCTTTCAACCTATAGGTCATGACCCCTTCAGGAGTGGCACACCAGATATCCTGCACATCAAATATTTACATCATAATTTTTAACAACAGCAAAATTACAGTTATGCTATAGCAACAAAATGATTACATGGCTGGGGATCATCACAACATGAGAAACAGTAGTAAAGAGTCACAGCATTAGGAAGGCTGAGAACCACTACTCTATGATATTCCATATATATATTTATGTCTACACACACACACACACACACACACACACACATATATATATATATATATACATATACATAGATATACATACACACACACACACACGTGCGTGTGTGAAACTCTTGTTCAGCTAACATATATACTAAGATGCTCACAGGAACCATTTGTATGTATGCCGCTATATTATATACACACAACTAGAAGCTAATGAATACATGATATTCATATTTCTAAATATTAAATATTTCTAAATATTAATTCGACAATATGATTTAGGATATGATATAATATACATAAAATCTAAAGTAAGCCAAACAACACCATATCATGTTATAATATTTTGACAATATAAAGTGAAGAGACACTTAAAATTGATGTAACACACATTCAGATGAGAAGAGGGTTATCCAATCTCTGCAGTGCTTTCTCCTAGAGTAAATAACAGGCTGACATATATGTGTTCTATTATTTTTTTAAATCTTTTTCTCCATTTGAGATGGTTTATGATTAAATCCAAAGCATGTGTATTTAGTTGAAATAACCATTGGTGAACCTTCTGGTTCACTGAATAATAACATAACCCACGGTTTAAAAGACGTTTCACTGTATGTGTGATGATTTTTCTAATGGTGATTCTATTTTATGAATTAATACAAATACATGTGCATATTTCTCCTTTTTATTCACTTTTTAAAGGACACTTTCTGACGTGCTCTTAAAAGGGCAATTTGCTGAAAGGATCCATTTAATTTATTTCCATTCATGATTCTTCAGTGGCTAGCACCTCTGATGAAGGACTCATGGCGATCAAGGAGAATGTCAGTCATCAGTTGATGAGCAGACACATCTTTGAGTTGCGCATAATCTTTGACAATGACGGGAATTTATTCTTCCAAGACTATGCAGAGGACAGACACCTACAGCTGTCATCTGCCAGTTCTAATTTATTAGCCGACTTACAGCTTCCCTCCATAGGCATCCGTTACATTCCTTAACCTTGACCCTCCACATAGCTTGAGATTGCTATTTTAGTAAAATGCCCTTGCACACACTCACTCCAAGTAAAGAGATCAATAAAAAATAATTTTAATGTCAGACACAAAAAGCTGCAGAAACGCTGAGATCAGAAGAACATCTGAGAACGCAGACCACAAGGGGTTATTTGTGTAAATAGTTTCAACACATGTGCTAGTGCCCACCAATTATTTCATGGAATTTGAAAAATCATAGACGATTCTAAAAAGCAAATGCCATATTTTAGTGCTCAGATCGTCCTGGATAGTCTTGCAAAGCTGAGTGCAGTGCGAGAGCACTGAACAGTCATACTCTGTCTATATCAACAGAGCATTTTCAGTCTTTCTGGCATCACTGAGTGCTCGGCAATCTTTCATAAGCAGCCAGCAAACAACCAGTACTGTGGACAAGAGTCTAAAACAGATGGCATAATATGTACACCTGTACATCTTTCTTTGTTGTTCTTATTAGTTTTTTATTAGGTATTTTCTTCATTTACATTTCCAATGCTATCCCAAAAGTCCCCCATACCCTCCCCCCTCCTCTACCCACCCACTTCCACTTCCTGGCCCTGCCATTCCCCTGTACTGAGGCATATAAAGTTTGCAAGACCAATAGGCCTCCTTTTCCAATGATGGCTGACTAGGTCATCTTCTGATACATATGCAGCTAGAGGCATGAGCTCTAGGGGGTACTGGTTAGTTCATATTGTTGTTCCACCTATAGGGTTACAGACCACTTTAGCTCCTTGGGTACTTCCTCCAGCTCCTCCATTGGGGGCCCTGTGATCCATCCAATAGCTGACTCTGAGCATCCACTTCTGTGTTTGCTAGGCCCCAGCATAACTTCACAATTGACAGCTATATCTGGGTCCTTTCAGAAAAATCTTGCTAGTGTATGCAATGGTGTCAGGGTTTGGAAGCTGATTATGGGATGGATCCCTGGGTATGGCAGTCTCTAGATGGTCCATTCCTTTGTCTCAGCTCCAAATTTTGTCTCTGTAACTCCTTCCATGAGTGTTTTGTTCCCAATTCTAAGAAGAGGCAAAGTGTCTACACTTTGGTCTTTGTTCTTCTTGAGTTTCCTGTGTTTTGCAAATTGTATCTTGTATCTTGGGTATTCTAAGTTTCTGGGCTAATATCCACTTATCAGTGAGTACATATCATGTGAGTTCTTTTGTGATTGTGTTACCTCACTCAGGATGATACCCTCCAGGTCCATCCATTTGCCTAGGAATTTCATAAATTCATTCGTTTTAATAGCTGAGTAGTACTCCATTGTGTAAATGTACCACATTTTCTGTATTCATCCCTCTGTTGAGGGACATCTGGGTTCTTTTCAGCTTCTGGCTATTATAAATAAGGCTGCTATGAACATAGTGGAGCATGTGTCCTTCTTACTAGTTGGAACATCTTCTGGATATATGCCCAGGAGAGGTATAATCCATTTATTCTCAAGGGAAAAACTGCCATCTTTTTGAACCTTTATAAAATAGATTAGAGGCTATATTGAGTCTAGCCATAGGTACACGGTAGCTGAATAGTATTTAATTTGTTTTAGAATTTTCATTAAGAATGATTGCCTCCAGACCTTCAGATCTCAGAACCACATCCTTCACAGTTGTATAAAGTGGAGATGTGATTTCTGGCTTATCCATGGATCTGCTTAGCATCCTCAGTATACCCCAATGTGTTCAATGCTTCCACCAACTCTCACAGCTTCAATCTCAATTGCATTATGCTTAGCTTTGCTTCTTTCTTCTCACTAGCAAAAATAGAAATAAATAAAAATAAATAAAAAGCATGACAGTATTGTAGAAATGAGTTGTATTTTGGAAATATTGCAGTAACATATGATAAATATTAACATAAAAATGATATAGCTGTGAAATGCTAAAATCAAATGGCAATTAATGATCTGGGCAAGACAGGCTGATATTGGAACATGCTCAACTGAGTTGTACCAATGGATACTGTATGTCCTGAGGCATGATGACATGTTCAGACTGGTTTATATCTCCCAAAAAATACTAAGAAGTAATGTGTTTATTAGGTTATTCATCAAAGAGACTTTATATGGAACTATGTCTCCATGTATGGCCTCACAAGCCACTTACTTCTTAATAGCTATTTGGGAAGTGATACATATTAACATTTAGCCAAGTATGCTACCTTTTTATTTGTACAAAATACTTTTGGTCATTTTTAATTCCTGAGTCTATTTGATGAGCCTTATTTTTTTTTTTTTTTGTAAAAATGATACTTCCTGCCTTTTCATTTGTTGGAGCTGGGATCACAGCTGTCAGTTTTCTTTTTTTTTTTCCATTTTTTATTAGGTATTTAGCTCATTTACATTTCCAATGCTATACCAAAAGTCCCCCATATCCACCCACCCACACTCCCCTGCCCACCCACTCCCCCTTTTTGGCCCTGGTGTTCCCCTGTACTGGGGCATATAAAGTTTGCAAGTCCAATGGGCCTCTCTTTCCAGTGATGGCCGACTAGGCCATCTTTTGATATATATGCAGCTAGAGTCAAGAGCTCCGGGGTACTGGTTAGTTCATAATGTTGTTCCACCTATAGGGTTGCAGATCCCTTTAGCTCCTTGGCTACTTTCTCTAGCTCCTCCATTGGGAGCCCTATGATCCATCCATTAGCTGACTGTGAGCATCCACTTCTGTGTTTGCTAGGCCCCGGCATAGTCTCACAAGAGACAGCTACATCTGGGTCCTTTCAATAAAATCTTGCTAGTGATTGCAATGGTGTCAGCGTTTGGATGCTGATTATGGGGTGGATCCCTGGATATGGCAGTCTCTACATGGTCCATCCTTTCATCTCAGCTCCAAACTTTGTCTCTGTAACTCCTTCCATGGGTGTTTTGTTCCCAAATCTAAGGAGGGGCATAGTGTCCACACTTCAGTCTTCATTCATCTTGAGTTTCATGTGTTTAGCAAATTATATCTTATATCTTGGGTATCCTAGGTTTGGGGCTAATATCCACTTATCAGTGAGTACATATTGTGTGAGTTTCTTTGTGAATGTGTTACCTCACTCAGGATGATGCCCTCCAGGTCCATCCATTTTGCTAGGAATTTCATAAATTCATTCTTTTTAATAGCTGAGTAGTACTCCATTGTGTAGATGTACCACATTTTCTGTATCCATTCCTCTGTTGAGGGGCATCTAGGTTCTTTCCAGCTTCTGGCTATTATAAATAAGGCTGCTATGAACATAGTGGAGCATGTGTCCTTCTTACCAGTTGGGGCATCTTCTGGATATATGCCCAGGAGAGGTATTGCTGGATCCTCCGGTAGTACTATGTCCAGTTTTCTGAGGAACTGCCAGACTGATTTCCAGAGTGGTTGTACAAGCCTGCACTCCCACCAACAATGGAGGAGTGTTCCTCTTTCTCCACATCCATGCCAGCATCTGCTGTCACCTGAATTTTTGATCTTAGCCATTCTGACTGGTGTGAGGTGGAATCTCAGGGTTGTTTTGATTTGCATTTCCCTGATGATTAATGATGTTGAACATTTTTTCAGGTGCTTCTCTGCCATTCGGTATTCCTCAGGTGAGAATTCTTTGTTCAGTTCTGAGCCCCATTTTTTAATGGGGTTATTTGATTTTCTGAAGTCCACCTTCTTGAGTTCTTTATATATGTTGGATATTAGTCCCCTATCTGATTTAGGATAGGTAAAGATCCTTTCCCAATCTGTTGGTGGTCTTTTTGTCTTATTGACGGTGTCTTTTGCCTTGCAGAAGCTTTGGAGTTTCATTAGGTCCCATTTGTCAATTCTCGATCTTACAGCACAAGCCATTGCTGTTCTGTTCAGGAATTTTTCCCCTGTGCCCATATCTTCAAGGCTTTTCCCCACTTTCTCCTCTATAAGTTTCAGTGTCTCTGGTTTTATGTGAAGTTCTTTGATCCATTTAGATTTGACCTTAGTACAAGGAGATAAGTATGGATCGATTCCCATTCTTCTACACGATAACAACCAGTTGTGCCAGCACCAATTGTTGAAAATGCTGTCTTTCTTCCACTGGATGGTTTTAGCTCCCTTGTCGAAGATCAAGTGACCATAGGTGTGTGGGTTCATTTCTGGGTCTTCAATTCTATTCCATTGGTTTACTTGTCTGTCTCTATACCAGTACCATGCAGTTTTTACCACAATTGCTCTGTAGTAAAGCTTTAGGTCTGGCATGGTGATTCCGCCAGAAGTTCTTTTATCCTTGAGAAGACTTTTTGCTATCCTAGGTTTTTTGTTATTCCAGACAAATTTGCAAATTGCTCCTTCCAATTCGTTGAAGAATTGAGTTGGAATTTTGATGGGGATTGCATTGAATCTGTAGATTGCTTTTGGCAAGATAGCCATTTTTACAATGTTGATCCTGCCAATCCATGAGCATGGGAGATCTTTCCATCTTCTGAGATCTTCCTTAATTTCTTTCTTAAGAGATTTGAAGTTTTTATCATACAGATCTTTCACTTCCTTAGTTAGAGTCACGCCAAGATATTTTATATTATTTGAGACTATTGAGAAGGGTGTTGTTTCCCTAATTTCTTTCTCAGCCTGTTTATTCTTTGTATAGAGAAAGGCCATTGACTTGTTTGAGTTTATTTTATATCCAGCTACTTCACCGAAGCTGTTTATCAGGTTTAGGAGTTCTCTGGTAGAATTTTTAGGGTCACTTATATATACTATCATATCATCTGCAAAAAGTGATATTTTGACTTCCTCTTTTCCAATTTGTATCCCCTTGATCTCCTTTTGTTGTCGAATTGCTCTGGCTAATACTTCAAGTACTATGTTGAAAAGGTAGGGAGAAAGTGGGCAGCCTTGTCTAGTCCCTGATTTTAGTGGGATTGCTTCCAGCTTCTCTCCATTTACTTTGATGTTGGCTACTGGTTTGCTGTAGATTGCTTTTATCATGTTTAGGTATGGGCCTTGAATTCCTGATCTTTCCAAAACTTTTATCATGAATGGGTGTTGGATCTCGTCAAATGCTTTTTCTGCATCTAACGAGATGATCATGTGGTTTTTGTCTTTGAGTTTGTTTATATAATGGATTACATTGATGGATTTTCGTATATTATACCATCCCTGCATCCCTGGAATAAAACCTACTTGGTCAGGATGGATGATTGCTTTAATGTGTTCTTGGATTCGGTTAGCGAGAATTTTATTGAGGATTTTTGCATCGATATTCATAAGAGAAATTGGTCTGAAGTTCTCTATCTTTGTTGGGTCTTTCTGTGGTTTAGGTATCAGAGTAATAGTGGCTTCATAAAATGAGTTGGGTAGAGTACCTTCTACTTCTATTTTGTGAAATAGTTTGTGCAGAACTGGAATTAGATCTTCTTTGAAGGTCTGATAGAACTCTGCACTAAACCCATCTGGTCCTGGGCTTTTTTTGGTTGGGAGACTATTAATAACTGCTTCTATTTCTTTAGGTGATATGGGACTGTTTAGATGATCAACTTGATCCTGATTCAACTTTGGTACCTGGTATCTGTCCAGAAATTTGTCCATTTCGTCCAGGTTTTCCAGTTTTGTTGAGTATAGCCTTTTGTAGAAGGATCTGATGATGTTTTGGATTTCTTCAGGATCTGTTGTTATGTCTCCCTTTTCAGTTTTGATTTTGTTAATTAGGATTTTGTCCCTGTGCCCTTTAGTGAGTCTAGCTAAGGGTTTATCTATCTTGTTGATTTTCTCAAAGAACCAACTCCTCGTTTGGTTAATTCTTTGAATAGTTCTTGTTTCCACTTGGTTGATTTCACCCCTGAGTTTGATTATTTCCTGCCGTCTACTCCTCTTGGGTGAATTTGCTTCCTTTTTTTCTAGGGCTTTTAGATGTGTTGTCAAGCTGCTAGTATGTGCTGTCTCCCGTTTCTTCTTGGAGGCACTCAGAGCTATGAGTTTCCCTCTTAGAAATGCTTTCATTGTGTCCCATAGGTTTGGGTACGTTGTGGCTTCATTTTCATTAAACTCTAAAAAGTCTTTAATTTCTTTGTTTATTCCTTCCTTGACCAAGGTATCATTGAGAAGAGTGTTATTCAGTTTCCACGTGAATGTTGGCTTTCCATTATTTATGTTGTTATTGAAGATCAGTCTTAGGCCATTTTGGTCTGATAGGATACATGGGACAATTTCAATATTTTTGTATCTATTGAGGCCTGTTTTGTGACCAATTATATGGTCAATTTTGGAGAAGGTCCCGTGAGGTGCTAAGAAGAAGGTATATCCTTTTGTTTTAGGATAAAATGTTCTGTAGATATCTGTCAGGTCCATTTGTTTCATAACTTCTGTTAGTTTCACTGTGTCCCTGTTTAGTTTCTGTTTCCACAATCTGTCCTTTGAAGAAAGTGGTGTGTTGAAGTCTCCCACTATTATTGTGTGAGGTGCAATGTATGCTTTGAGCTTTACTAAAGTGTCTCTAATGAATGTGGCGGCCCTTGCATTTGGTGCGTAGATATTCAGAATTGAGAGTTCCTCTTGGAGGATTTTACCTTTGATGAGTATGAAGTGTCCCTCCTTGTCTTTTTTGATAACTTTGGGTTGGAAGTCGATTTTATCCGATATTAAAATGGCTACTCCAGCTTGTTTCTTCAGTCCATTTGCTTGGAAAATTGTTTTCCAGCCTTTCACTCTGAGGTAGTGTCTGTCTTTTTCCCTGAGATGGGTTTCCTGTAAGCAGCAGAATGTTGGGTCCTGTTTGTGTAGCCAGTCTTTTAGTCTATGTCTTTTTATTGGGGAATTGAGTCCATTGATATTAAGAGATATTAAGGAAAAGTAATTGTTGCTTCCTTTTATTTTTGTTGTTAGAGTTGGCATTCTGTTCTTGTGGCTGTCTTCTTTTTGGTTTGTTGAATGATTACTTTCTTGGTTGTTCTAGGGCGTGATTTCCGTCCTTGTATTGCTTCTTTTCTGTTATTATCCTTTGAAGGGCGGGATTCGTGGAAAGATATTGTGTGAATTTGTTTTTGTCGTGGAATACTTTGGTTTCTCCATCTATGGTAATTGAGAGTTTGGCCGGGTATAGTAGCCTGGGCTGGCATTTGTGTTCTCTTAGTGTCTGTATAACATCTGTCCAGGCTCTTCTGGCTTTCATAGTCTCTGGTGAAAAGTCTGGTGTAATTCTGATAGGCCTTCCTTTATATGTTACTTGACCTTTCTCCCTTACTGCTTTTAATATTCTATCTTTATTTAGTGCATTTGTTGTTCTGATTATTATGTGTCGGGAGGAATTTCTTTTCTGGTCCAGTCTATTTGGAGTTCTGTAGGCTTCTTTTATGATCATGGGCATCTCTTTTTTTATGTTTGGGAATTTTTCTTCTATTATTTTGTTGAAGATATTAGCTGGCCCTTTAAGTTGAAAATCTTCATTCTCATCAATTCCTATTATCCGTAGGTTTGGTCTTCTCATTGTGTCCTGCATTACCTGGATGTTTTGAGTTAGGATCCTTTTGCATTTTGTATTTTCTTTGACTGTTGTGTCGATGTTCTCTATGGAATCTTCTGCACCTGAGATTCTCTCTTCCATTTCTTGTATTCTGTTGCTGATGCTCGCATCTATGGTTCCAGATCTCTTTCCTAGGGTTTCTATCTCCAGCGTTGCCTCGCTTTGTGTTTTCTTTATTGTGTCTACTTCCCCTTTTAGTTCTAGTATGGTTTTGTTCATTTCCATCACCTGTTTGGATGTGTTTTCCTGTTTTTCTTTAATGATTTCTACCTGGTTGGCTGTGTTTTCCTGCTTTTCTTTAAGGGCCTGTAACTCTTTAGCAGTGCTCTCCTGTAATTCTTTAAGTGACTTATGAAAGTCCTTCTTGATGTCCTCTAGCATCATCATGAGAAATGTTTTTAAATCTGGGTCTAGATTTTCGGTTGTGTTGGGGTGCCCAGGACTAGGTGGGGTGGGAGTGCTGCGTTCTGATGATGGTGAGTGGTCTTGATTTCTGTTAGTAGGATTCTTACGTTTGCCTTTCGCCATCTGGTAATCTCTGAAGCTAGCTGTTTTAGTTGTCACTGTTAAGAGCTTGTTCTTCAGGTGACTCTGTTAGCCTCTATAAGCAGACCTGGAGGGTAGCACTCTCCTTAGTTTCAGTGGGTAGAGTATTCTCTGCAGGCAAGCTCTCTTCTTGCAGGGCAGGTACCCAGATATCTGGTGTTCGAACCAGACTCCTGGCAGAAGTTGTGTTCCACTCACTAGAGGTCTTAGGATCTCGTGTGGAATCCTGTGTGGGCCCTTGCAGGTGTCAGGCGACTCTGCTGGCAAGGTAGCCCGGGGCTCGAGTGGAGTGGAAGGGGTTTGTGCCCCAGATCAAGCCCGGGTAGCCTGCTTCCCTATGTACCGCAGTCTCAGGTTCTGCGCGATTGGATTGGGGCAGGCGCTGTGTTCCACTCACCAGAGGTCTTAGGATCCCGTGGGGAGTCCCGTGTGGGCCCTTGCCCGTGTTGGGCAAGACTCTGCTGGCAAGGTAGCCCGGGGCTCGAGTGGAGTGGAAGGGGCTTGTGCCCCAGATCAGGCCCGGGTAGCCTGCTTCCCTATGTACCGCAGTCTCAGGTTCCGCGCGATTGGATTGGGGCAGGCGCTGTGTTCCACTCACCAGAGGTCTTAGGATCCCGTGGGGAGTCCCGTGTGGGCCCTTGCGGGTGTTGGGCAAGACTCTGCTGGCAAGGTAGCTCGGGGCTCGAGTCGAGCGGAAGGGCTTGATGAGCCTTTAAGAGGTTCTCAGTGTGAAAAAGAATGCGTAACTAATTTCATAAGTCTCTTATTACTAACTTAGATATTGCTCAGATATCATGCAAAAATATTCCAAGGAAAAAGGAAGCAGGGAGGTGAGAGGAGGGTCAGAGTGGTGAAGAGACAGTCTACCAGTGAGCATGAGGGAAACCCTGAGGAAATTCCCTGCAATAGTGTAAGAGGTTGGCTTGCTTTACTCAGGGAATCCCCTGAAAATATCACATCATAATTGTGATTCTAGAATGAAAGCTAAACTAAACACTTGAACAGACAATTCCATCCATCATGGAATCATAATGGTCATTACAGAAGCAAAGAACCATCAATTTTATTATCATGAAAAGAAATTTAAATTAAATCAGCAAGTCTATTTTCTGACCAGGGTGCTAACACCTGGCATAATTAATAGGATCATATCTTGGCATATATATGAAAAAACATATCCTCAACTTAAAAATTTACATATTACTAATTTTTTGAAAGTTAACCTGTCAGCATTCATCTCTTAACCTGATTACATTCTTCTACCATGTAAATTTGTTTCCTTTGTAAAAAAAAAAAAAGAATAAAATTTTTAATAGATATACTCACATGGAAAATACTAGATTATGAAACAAAAAGTGAAGTGTTATCAGTTCAGTTGGATGAAGAAACCAAATGATGCTAACAATGCACAACTTGTTCTATGTTATTATTACTTTTATTTATTGTCATCAATTCCTATACTGATTTAGAGTCCATGATTTTGTAATATTTCTGAAATTAGAAATTATGTTCTAGAACCTTAGAATGTGTAAGAAAGAGGTCTAGTATATCTGGTCTTAGAAATATCAGTAAAAGTCATTGAATATCATCTCATAGCTCATGTGTTCTCATTACCATATTCTGGTCACTCTCAGTGACCAGGGCAATAGTGTGGTATCATACATCTCTAAATGTGTAACACTTGTTTCTTGAAACTAGGTCTCATGCATGTCTTGTTGGCATTAGCTCGCATTTTAGTCAAGGATAAGTTAGAACCTCAGATAGCATGGCTTTTCCACCCTGAGAGCTTGGTTTCTAGCTGTGCACCACCCTGGTTCCTTTATACAGTGCTAGGGAAGAGATCTCAGGCGTTGTGTTCTCTGGGCAAGCACTCTATAAACTGAGCCACATCTTCAGCTCTAGAATATGTAATATTTTTCAATCGGCCTTGAATGAGCTCTGTTGAAATGGCATGAACTGGGCCACATGTGGTTCCACAGAGTAAAACTAAAAATGGCCATTAAGAAGCTAAAATTTAATTTTCATAAAAAGGAATACTTGCTTTTTGGTTTGTGGAAACAATTACATCTTTTAGCTATAAGTATCAGTAAAGATGCTTATTAATATTTAACATTAGCAGTATTGGTTTCGTTAGATTTATATTTTAAGCAAGCAATAGTTTGAAAAACAGCCAGAACCTTGAAAGATTCATAGTTGACATTTTGTGATATATGTTATGATTTTTTTATTGAAATATGAAAGTTATTCTAAAACATACTTTAAGATAAGAGAAAGCAATTTCAGTGTGTGGTATTTGGTCAATTTTTTTTGATCACATATGAAAATGTAGAAAATCTTTTTTCATGTATTAGTATTTATCTGTCTTCAAGGACAAAGGAAATCTCTTGATGCATATTGTGGAGAAGTGAAGAGAGGAGAAAAATAATCTAGACATATCCTTTGATTTTTAATAATCTACTTAATAAATTAGATACAACTTATTTCAAACTGTTTAAATTCCTGAAATCAACGTACAGATTAGAAATATGAGGGGTTCTAGGTACAGCTGATCCATTAATTAATTACTACAGGGCATAATTCATATCTCAGTCCCTATGTGAAGTGACATCCTATAGACTGATTTTGTATTAACAAGTGTAGCCAATTCCATACTTATATCACAGTGGTTTATGTGTTATAAAAAAAGTAGAAACCAAACTTTAAATCTGATATTTGTCCCTGGTTCATTTCTATTGCTGTGATAAAGTAAGTGAAACAAAAGCAACTTGATGGGATTTTTTTTTGGTTGTTGTTTTGGTTTAAATTCTAGATTATAATCCATAATTATAAGAAGTCAAGGCAAGAACGTTAGACAGCTAAGCAAATCACCCCTACTATCAAGAACAGAGAAATAAATGCATACGTGTTTACTTGCTTGTTTGTTTGCTTGTGTTTTGTTCAATTTATTCACTTTTGTACAGGTTAGGAACCATTGCCTGGGGAATGGTACTGCCCATAGTGGTCTGAGTCTTCCCACATCTGTTTGTTAATTATGCAACTCAAAGGAGACAATCACCCAATGATTCAAGACAATCTTTTCAGTGGTTCTAGATTGAGTGAAGTTGACAATTAAAATTATACATTGCAATAATCTATATAATCATAGTATCTCTAAATTAGTGATAACATCTATATATCTATCTCTCAAAATTAAATACTATTTTCATAAGTTATAAATTTAAATTAAAATGTTAAAGGAAGTAGTACAGGAAAGAGTAAATATTAAACACTCTGTGTCTGTGAAAATAGGTTAAAGACTAACCAAATACAAATTTGCATGGTGTTTTCTAGAGAAAATTTGAATAATCAGCATTAAGAAGTTTATCCATGGAGCATTTGAGTCCACTCAGGAAAAACACATCTCATGAGGCCAATGACATCTACTTTTTTCCTATGGCTCTTTATTAGCCAAATATTTTCCGTAAAACAAGGGCTTCCTGTGTTGTCCATGGCCACTTTTGCCTTCAAGTGACATATTGTTGAGTCCTCCCTGGCAACTACTTCATAGCTGAAGTCATGTTAAAGTCAGGGTCTACAGTTGCAGTTCGAACTGCAAAGGTTTCTAGAAACTAGAAATATTGATGACTTGATACACAGAGAAATTACTGCAGCTGGACAACTTGTTTCTGAAGTCATACAGTAATCAGGGATTACGAGGAACAGCATTCAGAATTGAACTGATTATTGCCTTCTTGGGAGCTCATCATGGAGTCTTACACATTTTACCTCCTTCATGGTCGGGAGTCTCTCGTCAGTTCCCTCAGCAGCAATATGTTCCTCCGCTATAAGCGTACCTTTACTTTCCTATTCTAGAGCTGAATAGGAAATTTTCCTAGTTAGAAAAATTTTCTTAATGTTCCTTTCAGTTCATGCAATCCAAAACTTTCTAGGAGAATGCACTGAAGTGGCATGAATGGAAAATATCAAGGAAAGGAACTCTTTTTCCTGGTTCTGATAAACGTTTTCTTTCTTGTCACAGATTTCTGTTCTTTGTGGGAGGTCTAAAGGACCTTAGTCTAGTAGTAGGACCGTGTCTTAGAAGCTCTGTTGCTTCTGGCTGTTCCTCAGAAAATCGGACATAGTACTACCAGAAGATTCAACAATACCACTCCTAGGCATATACCCAGAAGATGCTCCAACATGTAATAAAGACACATGCTCCACTATGTTCACAGCAGCCTTATTTACAGTAGCCAGAATCTGGAAAGAACCCAGATGTCCCTCAACAGAGGAATGGATACAGAAAATGTGGTACATTTACACAATGGAGTATTGTGTACTCACAATAGTACTCAGCTATTAAAAACAATGGATTTATAAAATTCTTAGGCAAATGGATGGATCTGGAGGATATCATCTTGAGTGAAGTAACCCAATCACAAAAGAACACACATGATATACACTCACTAATAAGTGGATATTAGCCCAGAATCTCAGAATACTCAAGATACAATTTGCAAAACACATGAATCTCAAGAAGAAGGAAGACCAAAGTGTGGATACTTTGATCCTTCTTAGAAGGGAGAAGAAAATACTCATGGAAGGGGTTACAAAGACAAATTTCAGAGCAGAGACTGAAAGAATGACCATCCAGAGACTGCCCCACCTGGTGATCCATCCCATAAACAGGCACCAAACCCAGACACTATTGTAGATGCCAAAAAGATTTTGCTGACAGCAGCCTCACATAGCTGTCTCCTGAGAGGCTCTGCCAGTACATGGAAAATACAGAAGTGGATACTCACAGTCATCCATTGGATGGAGCACAAGGCACCCAGTGAAGGAGCTAGAGAAAGTACTTAAGGAGCTAAAGGGTTTGCAGCCCTATAGGAGGAACAGCAATATGAACTAACCAGTACCCTGCCCCCCCTCCCCCCAGAGCTCCCTAGGACTAAACCACCAATCAAAGAAAATACATGTTGTGATTCATGTCTCTAGCTGCATATGTAGCAGAGCATGTCCTAGTTGGTCATCAGTGGGAGGAGAGGCCCTTAGTCTTGTGATGATTCTATGCCCCAGTATAGGGGAATGTCAGGGCCAAAAAGTGGGAGTGGGTAAGTTGGGAAGCAGGGTGGGAGGGGAGGGGATAGGGGATTTTCGGAGAGGAAACTAGGAAAGGGGACAACATGTGAAATGTAAATGAAGAAAATATCTAATAAAAAAATGAACCTCAATCTAGTACAAATTTTTCAACCCTTATAGGGAGCACTTTTTCCAATTCTTACTTCCTAGAAACCTAGTATGTGGCTGTACGTGGCCATCCTTCTGTAGACCATCTGAGACACAGAGAAGACGTTTCAGTTCCTGAAAGCTCTACAACTAGAGCCTCTCGGTGCTTCATGGACTAAGCCTCAAGGGTTCTTTCTTTGTCACCCTTCCAAGACACTGTGTAGAGGCAGCAACTGCTCTCTGCTTTTTACTGCCTCTATGTTCTTCCTGAGCTTTCTTTGGTCATACATAGAAAGTAGCCATGCTCTAAAACATAATCATTTATGTTTCCACTTAAAATTACTAATGAGAGTTTTAGACAAAGGGGTATATGAAGTGCTTAATAAATACTGGCTATAATTATCGCTGGATAGCTATTATACCATTATTATATTTTAATTTCATATGTAATTGTTATTGAATGGTTATTTCCTAAGAATGAAGTGTTCCTTTCAGATATTTGAGCGTGTCTCTTATTTATAATTATTTTTTTATTCATTCCTCAGTTTTCCCTGCTTAAGGAATGCGGCTAGATAATGTATAAGTGAATGTCAACTGTTAGCTGCTGGGTAAAGTAGAAACATTTTTTCCTGAGAGTGAAGGTGCTGATTAGCTGACCATACTCTGGTGGTGTGTAAAACCGCACATACACAAATATTTGGATAGAACCAATTGTTCTTAAAGGGTCAAAACCTGAAATATCCAGCTGGGTAGGTTCGGAAGGGAGGATGGATTTATGAAAAGTTGGGAGGGGGTGAATATGATCAAAACACAGTCTAGAGAGACTTGAACCTTGCAAAGAACAACGGAAAGATAATGTATAGGTGTGCAAAGAACAACGGAAAGATAATGTATAGGTGTGCAAAGAACAACGGAAAGATAATGTATAGGTGTGCAAAGAACAACGGAAAGATAATGTATAGGTGTGCAAAGAACAACAGAAAGATAATGTATAGGTGTGCAAAGAACAACAGAAAGATAATGTATAGGTGTGCAAAGAACAACAGAAAGATAATGTATAGGTGTGCAAAGAACAACAGAAAGATAATGTATAGGTGTGCAGCCAGCTAACTAACCAGTTCCTGCTAATCTGATAGTACTGGGCAAGGCCCACAGCTTTGATACTAAAAATTACACAGGGATCATCCACATTTTATTCATTTGTTATTGATTCAATTATTAATATTTTCTCAACTAGGTAAAATTTCATTTGTTTTGATTTCAGAGTACTTTAAAAATACCTGTTATTCTAAAAATATTCTTTTAAAACACCTTTTTTTTTTTAGATTTATTACTTTATTTATTTACATTCCAACTGTTGTTCCCGCTCCCGGTCCCCCCCACATAGATTTCTTTCCCCTTCTCCTCTCACTTCCTCTTACCTCTGAGAGGGTATGCCCTTACTCCATATTTCCTCACCCTGGGGCATTAAGTCTCTACAGGATTAGGGACATCCTGTCCCACTGAGGCCACGATTTTTAAAAGTCAAGTAAAAAAAATGTAAGAGACACAGGTAATGGTAAAGAATCATACTTTTCCCCTGTGAGTGCATTATAAAGTTTCATGGAGTTATCCATCTATGCCCAAATTAATTTCACGTGTATTGTTTTGTGTAAACCCACCAGGAATTCACTCACTCAAGACACACAATATGAACCATGGTTTCACTTACTTGGAGAGGCACATAATATTCGCAATGCTATTTCAGGAACTAGCTTTGTCATTTCCTAAAGAGATATTATATTTCATTTTAATTTCATGTTGTATGCTTTTCCATATAATTAAAAGAAAATTAATATACTACAGATATCACTGAAAATGAAGCCTGAGAACTTGCCTCCTGACGGTTGGAACTGCTTTTCAACTGTGAATTTCTCATTTGGTGACCGTTTAATTCACATACTTTAAAGAAAAAAACAACATTCCAAATGGTACTACTTGGAGCTCAATTTATTTATTTTTCTGATGTGTAGCAATTTTGTTACCAAAATAGAAAATAGATGGAAAAGGATTAACATTATGCCTACTGGGAGTCATCAAAACATATCTTAAAACAAAAATGAAACATGCACTAATAACAGAAATTTATTGGAAAGAATTGGAGCTAAGAGCAAATTTATAATCAAGAAAAACAAGGTAAATCAAGAAAGTTTTCTGGCAGAACATAGGTGGCAAGTTTGATATAGTATTCTTTTTTTTTCCCCCACTTTCAAGATAGAGTTTCACCATGGAACTCTGGTTGTCCTGGAACTTGCTTTGTACACCAGGGTGGATCCAAACTCAAAGAGTCACCTGCATTTGCTTCTGGATTGCTGAGATTAAAGTTGTGTGCCACCACCTCCTGGCCACATCCTATTCTTAAAAGATGTTTGCCACACAGTTATTTCCAGTGCTGTGGAAAGCACGTAGCAACCCCACAGTGGATGATGCCACAACCAGGAAGATATTCTCAGGACATCTCTCCCTACTTCTGAGCAGGATGCCTAGAGTGGAGAACAAGCTACAGGAACAAAGAATGAGAGGGCTCTTTAGACTGGGTATCCTAGAGGAACCGACATCAGCTGAGGAGGAACTACAGCAAGTATGTGTTTGGGAAGCTAAAGCCCATCATCTCATGGTTCATTCCAACAATTCAAGGAACCTCCTAGCAGCATACAGTAGTAAGAAACCATTTGAATCTAAGGAAGTCTACACAAGTCCTTCAACTCACCTTCTGGGAGAAATAAAAACTACTGTAGATAAAAGACATTTAATATGATATATCAGTATACCTTTCTTTATCCATTGAAACCTCAAAGCCTTCTTTAATGCCAAAAAACATATACTATTATTAAAATGTAGGTGGAAAAATAAGAGGAGGGATGAATTTGTTGGACAGTTAAATTTTTGCTGTTTATCTGAATGCTGTGCAATGCATAGACAATCTCAGCGTGTGTAATAGACAGAGACAAGTGAATTACCTCAAAGCTTTCTAGGCAGCCAGTCTGGGGTATGAGGCAGAAACAATAGAATATGGTGAAGACAAGAATTGACTACAGGGCCCACAATGAAGGAGCTAGAGAAAGCACACAAGGAGCTAAAGGGGTCTGCAACCCTATGGAGGATCAACAATATGAACTAACCAGTATCCCCCAGAGCTGTGTCTCTAGTTGCATATGTAGCAGAGGATGGCCTAGTCGGCCATCAATCGGATGAGAGGCCCTTGGTCTTGTGAAGATTATATGCCCCAATACAGGGGAATGTCAGGGCCAGGAACTGGGAGTGGGTTGGGGAGCATGGCATGGGGAGGGTATAGGGGACTTTCAGAATAACATTTGAAATGTAAATGAAGAAAATATTTAATTAAAAAAAAGAATTGACTACAGAAAGTTGACCTCTGATTTCACACAAATGTGTTGCAGCACTTTCACAGTTGTATACACACACACAAACACACACACCTTTCACACTCATATTCAATCTCATACACACACAACGTTCACACATTCATACATTCTCTTACACACATACTCTTTTATTAACTAAATTTTTAAAATTTAAACACCTTTTAAAAAAAGTGTTGGTGTAGAATTCTATATATGTATGCCTAACAATAAGCAACTTGAATTGTTTAGTTTTTGTAATTTAGCAAAAACAAGTTGGGAAGGTCAGTTATGTTGTACAAATGATGCTGATCTCCATCATCCTATAATGCGACACATGGCACTCCTTTAGTTAGCTATATGCTACTGGTTTTAACCACACACCCTCTTTTAAGACTTATAATAATCTATAGTCAGTGTGGTCTTAATCAGGAATATTTTCTGCTCTGAATTTCTTATCACGATTCAAAAGGTGGCTAGCTTAGCATTCAAAATAATGTTTAGACTGTGTTAATGTCAAGACAACTGACAGGTAATAGCCCAGATGCAGAGAGAGAACATGCAAAATTAAAAGACTCCCCTCAGCAAAATGAATAAATAAATGAATAAGTCATACAGGGTAAAATAGGCTTCTAGATAACTGAGAGTTAATGGCCTTTCTCTCTACCCATTGGAGGTGGGGCAGAGGAAAAATCAAAGGAAAACCTCTAGAGGCACTTGGGGTTCCATACACCATTGAAACTTGCAGATTTACACAAGGGATTCTGTAGGTTGAATGTTTGGGGAAAGTAGATTTCTCAGCATGTTCTAGGATGATAAGGGTTTTAAAGCAGATGGATATAATGGGAATATAATTAAACCCTTTTCAGATAATGGTATAATAATATTCTGTTCTCTAAGGACAGCAGAACGGGAGCGCTAAGCCCAGTCATCCATTTGCACCTACGAGTTTTGTTCTATTCCAAGGTTTCATCAGGAATAATTTTCATGCTTCTCATTTCTCAGACCTCACTTGCGCAAAATAAATGAAGAAAGAATTCTCAGAAAACATTTTATATGTTAATTATAAAATGTGTAAATGACCAATTTCTTTGAACTATTATAAAAAATGTTAGAGAAAAGGGACTTCAGAATTTTTGTGAATAAAAACATACTGTGCTTCAGATGAAAATGACTTGTACTTCAGTGATATCTGTCATGTTTATTAACACTCTCCCTTGCTTTTCTGTGCCTCATCTTTATCTCCCTCCTCATCCCCTGCATCTCTGCCTACTAAATTAGTCAACCTCTTTTTCTATATGTTTTGAGTTATCTAAATGTTAAACTGTTGTCGTTGTGGTTCTTAAAAATTCTATTATCTATCAAATCAATGTGTGCATACTTCCATCTTCTCTAGTTAAAAGGATAAACAATAGACAAAATGCCACTTAAAACAATTTTAAAGAAATTTCCTCATTGGAAACAGGGCTGACTGGGTAAAAGCAAGAGAGAACCCTTACATTTCCTGCACCAAGTGAAGAGAAGACTACAGGAAGATACATTCCTTCAGGAGAAAAAAGAAATCTCTGTTATTTACATTATGAGAAGGCAAAACTGTAGGACATCCTTGCTTAATGTTAAGTTTTGGATTATAAAATTCTAGGTGAGGTTAGATGAACGAGCTGACTGAGGGGGCAGTGGCTGCAGGCTCTTTCCCCGCTATTTACTGTTAAACTCCTATCAGGAAGCTTGGGCTTGGTATGTAACAGGGACTTGGCATTTATGCAGTAAACATGGAAAATGAGAAAAGTGAATAAAGGAGCCCTGTGCAGGGACTCATTCCAGTGAGAGGAGAAACCAGAATCCTTCATTAATGTACAGCTTACATCCTCACTCTATTAAAAATCTTGAATTCCCTTATTTATAAAAACAAAAAAAAAGTTTAAGCCACTAAGAACATAGTTGGCAAAACAGAAAATAAACCACTTGAAGGATATGAAATGTTGGCATTGTCTTATCCATTTGACCATAAATAAATCACACATCAGAGCTGAAACCTATTTTCCTAACTAGAAAATTAAAGATTAGACTACATAATTAAATTTCCTTCTAGATCTTACATTTGATGGCTCTCAATGTAAACAAAAAACTGTTTATTCTTTAGTGGAGACATATAGTCTCAGAAAGCATAGGAGAATGTTCAACATTGGTTACAGTGACAGATCTGAAGTCTCACAGTGTAATTAATTAGACCTTCCAGTCCACACAGCAGAAGAGTACGATCAGAGCACAGGCTTCCATAGGATTCACAAACTCATGTGCACTCCCAATCTTTCTGACAACTTGCTTCTGAACTCTGGCTGTCTATGTAGAAGCCAATACATAGCCAGAGAGAGACATGATATATTTTATACAAATAAGTATCTAGTATTAGCAGTTACTTCTCTCATCTTCTGAAAACATTGTTTTGTTTTAAATAAAAATATTGTAAGTGCTTAATAATAGTAGGAACACAAAAAGAGATCAATGGCTACAGCGTGTTTTTTTTTTTGTTGTTGTTGTTTTGTTTTAAATTAAAATCCTAGTGTCTTGGTTATCCTTAATTGGCAATATTCCACAACCTAGAGTCATTATTGAGGAGAAGCCTCAACTGAGCTGAAGGGGTTTGCAACCCTATAGGTGGAACAATATGAACTAACCAGTCCCCCAGAGCTCATGTCTCTAGCTGCATATGTAGCAGAAGATGGCCTAGTTGGCCATCATTGGGAAGAGAGGCCCCTTGGTCTAGCAAATTTTATATGCCCCAGTACAGGGGAATGCCAGGGCCAAGAAGTGGGAGTGGGTGGGTAGGGGAGCAGGGCAGGGGGAGGGTAAAGGGAACTTTCGGGATAGCATTTGAAATGTATATAAAGAAAATATCTAATAAAAATATTATAAATTAAAAAAAAAAGAAATTACCTAGATCAGGTTGGTCTGTGAACATGTCTAAAAGGGTTTGTCACAATTCGTCATTGATGTCGAAGGACCCAGCTCTTTACAACCAGCACCATTCGTCAAGCAGGTGAGTCAGGGCTACATAAGCATGCTAGCTGTATGTTAGCCAGGGAGAGATCCAACAGGAAGCCTGCAAGCAGTGTTTCATCAGCTTTGCTGAACTCCAGATTCCTGCCTTCAATTCCTGCTCCATTTTCCTTAGTGATGGATTATGACATAGAAGTCTAAGCCAAGGAAATCCTTACCAACCCAAGTTATTTTTGGGTGGTATTTTATCCCCAACGACAGGAAGGAAATCAGAAAGAAAAAAGGTAGATGTGAATGAATTCAAGCAGGAAAAGACAAAATCAAGTTTCTGAATGTGGGAGTGAATTTTTATGTGCTTCATGGATGAGGAAACAAGGGGATAGCCTGAGAAACTAATTTTGGAGCCATGATGGAAGTTTTTGTTCCTTATCCCCTTTCAAAAGGTCCATATGTCTACACAAGAGGCACAAATGCCAGATTTAAGTCTAGGCTGGGAACAAAGTTTGGTCTGAAGTAAGAAGAGGGGTTCTTATAAATTTATTGATGATAATTTATAAAGAATGGACTCTCCTATGTCTAGAAAATGATGTTTGAAGCTTCTTCTTGGTCCTCTTTACCTCTTAAATTATAAGCAAGCACAAACTTTAACGTTTGATAAAATACATTATAGAGGGTGGGAAGTATAAAAGCAAAAGACTTATTAAATATCCTATGTGTGAGCTAGTATATAGAAAAAATGATATTTTTGAAAGAAATACACAAATATGTATGTATTTCAAGGGAAAATTGCATCTCTTAAGCCACGATGTGAAACCTAATGCAATCATAGCAATGCCATAGTTACTGTTCTTTTTTTTTTTTTTTTTACCAAATTTCTTTTTACAAAATGGACTCTGATGCTGAGAAATGTAACCTAGTTATTCACCTGATGACACCGACTCAGGGTCCTCAAGGAACAAGGAGTTAGAGGTAAAATGACGAGAAATCATGAAACACCAGAAAATGTGTGTGGGCAAAACGATTTTATCATCAGATGTTGGAGGGTTTAGGTCAGAAAACAGTTGGTAAGAATGTAAGTCTGTTGTGGGTTGCATGGGTGATGCTTGTATTCTGATGCTAATTCTGCTTCTTCAAGAGGGGCTGACCAGGGTGAGGGGTAGATCACATGCTCAGGTGATCACATGTGAGCCTTTCCCCGATTCTAACTGATCAATATGGAATAAAATATCCATGGACAGAGTTGCAGAGACAAAGTTTGGAGCTAAGATGAAAGGATGGACCATCCAGAGACTGCCCCACCCTGGGGTCCATCCCATAATCAGCCACCAACGCAGACACTATTGCATACGCCAGCAAGATTTTGCTGAAGGGACCTTGATATAACTGTGTCCTGTGAGGCTTTGCCAGTGCCTGACAAATACAGAAGTGGATGCTCACAGTCATCTATAGGATGGAACACAGGGCCGCCAATATTGGGGCTAGAGAAAGTACCCAAGAGCTGAAGGGGTCTGCAACCCTATGGGTGGAACAACAATATGAACTAACCGGTACCCCCAGAGCTCATGTATCTAGCTGCATATGTAGCAGAAGATGGCCTAGTCGGCCATCTCTGGTAAGAGAGGCCCCTTGGTCTAGCAAACTTTATATACCCCAGTACAGGGGAATGCCAGGGCCAAGAAGCGGGAGTGGGTGGGTACGGGAGCAGGGCAGGGGGAGGGTATAGGGGACTTTCGGGATAGCATTTGAAAATGTAAACGAAGAAAATATCTAATAACAAATGTGGGGGGAAAAAGGCTAGAGCCTGTGATTGGACAGTGGAAGGGAAAGATAGGATGAGAGGTCTTAGATAAGGAGAGAAGGATAGAGGATGGAGGAATGAAGAGGTGGAAGAATCACAGAGCACTGCAAGTAGCAAGGGAGACATCATAGTTGGGTAATAAATTAGTATAGTGATAGAGCTGCCCAATCTAATCATGTAGCTTATAAAGATAATATCTGAGTTGTTTTTATATGGGTTTCTTGGGGTAAGAAATTACCGCAATATAATTCCCCAAATCTAGCTCATGTTCTGGAATATAAGTGTGTATATTACAGCAAATAGAAAGCAGATGTACAAAAATTGATGATTTTTGATATTTCCTTTGATAATAATTAGAGAATAATTAGATATTATGACAATAATTAGATATTTTCTAATCTTAACATGTTACATGAGGACCTTCTAAAAGTCAGTTTATAATAGTTTGTATTAATAGTTTAATGTTTGTTTAAACATTAAGATGTCATGACTGATGTGTGTAAGCCTTATTGCTAAGCAGCAGCACATTTCTGTTGTTATTTTGTTGTTGTTGTTGTTTACATACTACTATTGAAATCTTCTACAGCTACTACGGCTCAAAAGAAAAATTAATGAAGTAGAATATGTCCACACTTTTATAGGCTGTATTCCCTTTGACAAAGTCATGCATTATAGGCTATTAACAACAGAAGCACAGTCATTGAATATCTCAATGTTAAAACTTCATGAAACAAGATAATGGAAAAACTTCATGAAACAAGATAATGGAGTAATATTTTTAAATTGTTAGGGTGAAGAAAGCCTTCACACTTCACTATTTATATTCTTCATTTAAATGTGAAGGTAAAGTGAGTAAAATACCCCATCAGGCAAGGTCTCAGATGTTTCACCATATAAATAGCCTGATAGAGTTTAATGTCAGGAAATACATCAGTTAAGAGGAAGATCAACCTAGGAAAGTAGAAAAATATAAGTAATGTAAGATCGAGCAAAATATTTAATAATTCCTCATATACATATTTATATGTACTTGAATAGAAATATTTTTATGTATTTTGTTTTTCGTGAAACTATGCTAGTGAAATAGCATCAAGGATTCACGGGCAAAGGAATAGAGATAACAAAGGTGTTTAAAACATATGAAATTTGGGAGGAATAAACACAGATCCCAGTTTCAGAATTAAATCATAAATGTTTTACTATATGTATCAGACCAGATACTAGTTGAAGAGCTGAATATGAAACAGTAAACAAAAAGAATTATGACCCCCCAAAACTTCAGATGAGTACAAATAGTGACTCAGTGATATACAAGCACTCAAATAGTTGTAATTATTATGGGCAAACAATCATGATAAAACAGTCTCTCCACTATGACAGCATTAACACAGACCAAGAACTGATTTGAAAGGGTCATGTGGGTGGATGCAGGGAGAAATCCTGGCAGAAGCATCAGCACACACAAATGTTCTTACCTGCCAGCACATTTGAATTGAGTAAATGATAACACAAAGTCAAGGCACTGTGTTAAGACTGGATGGAGCCATATAGAGGAGAGGAAATCAATTAAGAAAAAAAGTGACTTGTAGTAGAGATTCCAAAAGGCCATTGTGTACATTTTTAAATTATATTATTTATTTACATTCCAAAAGTTACATTCCAGTCCCCTCCCTGAATTCTTTACCATCTTCCCCTCTGCCTCTGAGAGAGTGCCTCCCCAACTGTCCATTCACTTCCACCTCACCTTTACCAGTATCCCTCTTCTCTGGGCGTCATGTTTCCATAGGATTACGTGCATCCTCTCCCACTGAGGCCATACAAGGCAGTCCTCTGCTACACAGGTGCTCAGGGCCATGAACCAGCCCATGTCTGCTCCTTGATTTTTGGCTTAGTCTCGGAGAGCACTGAAGGGTCCAGGTTAGTTGACACTGTTGTTCTTCCTACAGAGTTACAATTCCTTTCAGCCTTTTCAGTCCTTCCTCTAGTTCTTCCATATTGGTTCCCAACTTCAACCCAATGGGTAGCTGAAAGTATCTGCGTGTGTCTCAGTCAGTTGCTGATAGAACCTCTCAGAGGAAAGCCTTGCCAGGCTCCTTTCTGGATGCACAATATGGCCTCAGTAATAGTGTCAGGATTTGGTGTGCACACATGGGATGGATCCTAACTTGGGCTGGTCACTGGACAGTCCTTCTTTCAGTCTCTGCTCCATTTTTTGTCCCTGCATTTCCTTTAGACTGGAACAACTCTGGGTTAAAAATATTGAAAATGAGTGGGTGGTCCCCTGCCTCAACTGGGAGCCATGTCTATCTACTGGAGGTGGTCTCTTCCCGTTCCATCTCTCCACTATTGGGCATTTAGGCTAAAGTCATCCCCATAAAGTCCTGGTAGCCTCTCACCTCCCATGTCTCTGGGAGTTTCTAGAGGTTCTCCTCCCCTCTATCCGCCACTGCTACATATTTGGATCCATTCTCCTGGCTCTCTGGATGTCCTTGTTCTCTCTCCCCATTCTTGATCCTGCCATTCCTTTTCCCTTCCCCCTCTCCTCTCCCACCCAGTTTTTTTCCCTCCCTCTGCTTCCCATGATTATTTTGTTTCCCTTCTAAATGAGTTTCAGATATCCACACTTGGGCCTTCCATCTTGTTAAGCTTCCCATGGTTTGTGAGTTGTACTATGAGTATTCTGAACTTTTTGGCTAATATCCACTTACCAGTTAGTACATACTATGTATGTCCTTTTGGGTCTGAGTTACCTCACTCTGGATGATATTTTCTAGTTCCATTCACTTGCCTGCAAAATTCATGATGTACTAGTTTTTAATGGCTGAATAGTATTTTGTTGTGTAAGTGAACCACATTTTTCGTATCCATTGTTGGTTGAAGGACATCTGGGTTGTTACCAGCTCATGCTTTCTATTTCTATGGGATGAAGAATTTCATGATCTCTGTCTTGTGACATTTCAAACACTCACTATTAGGAAACCAAATCTAATACTGTATAAAATATACTCCAGGCCAACAGTATGTATTCCAGAGTATGAGATGGGTTTATAAATATAAACCACCATTTCTATGATCTTGAAATTAATAACATGGAAATATCATTTGTACCAAAAATGATATATAATTAAATCCAACAGTTGCAATAAAAATCTTGAATGACCTAATAATATAGAAAAATTAGTTCAGCTTAATAAAGAACATGTACAAAAACACAATATTTAATAATAAAAGACTGAACATGTCTTCATAATCTTAAGAACTAAGTCACTGTGTCTGTTCATATGAAGCATTCTTATTATTTAAGTGGTATTCCCTAGAAGAAAGAGAATAATATTGACAAGGACCTAAGTAGGAAATAATATTCTACCTCATATTAAGGGTTGCTGAGTGCCTACAATAATCAAAGAAAAAAGGTAATGGCGGAGAGATAGACAGATAGATAAGTGGAAAATTTCACAGACTTCAGAAAAGACCCATAAAATATCAGCATTTTTTTAAAATGAAGGTAGAAAAGCAATACCTGTAAGAAACAAAAGACTTTTCAACAAATGGGGCTGAATTAAATTGACATTCACAGGCAAAAACGAAGATACTCCACCTACCCACATTTGATTTAAAAATTAATTAAAAATTGCTCATAGACTTGAGGGTAATGTGATAAAACTTTCAGAACATAAAACAGCTTTAGATTTTAGGTTTGCCAAAGAAATTGAGACCTAAACATGATCCATAGAAAGCAAATCCTGATATACCTACTCTCTTGAATGCAGAACACTTTTGCTCTAAGAAGGCCCATATGCAATGGATGAAAAAAAATCTAGGAAAAGAAAGGGCAACGTTTTGGCAAATAATGTATCCAACAAAGGGAAATGTCATTGCTGTGGTGGAATACTTTCAAATAATGATGGTAAGGATTAATATTGTTTTGGATCTGGGTTTCACAGTTTTCAGTCCATGGTCAGCTAGCTCCAGTTTTTGGCACCTAAGCAAGGCAGGATATCAGTGCAATAAAAATGCTGTGAATCAGAGCTATTCACTGTGATGACTGAGAGATATGACTGTAATGTAATGACCTAATAGTTCTCTTCTTCCTTCACTTTTTCTTCTACATGGGCCTGAGCCACTGAACTTTGGACATATGGGCTATTTATGGGACTTACATAGGATAACATATATGACCAGCTTCTTAAAAGACTGCTTTCCTGACTTCTTTGTCATGATGGACCCTTGAACTCTGAGCAAGAGTAAATCCTGTTTCCTACTATCTTATCACAGCAAGACAGAGGGAACTTATATGAAATCTGGGGAAAAAGACGTTAATTTGGTTAATGGATTCAGAAGTTCCAGCCCATAGTTGGCTGGCTGCTTTGGATGTCACCATCCCTCTTCATTAACAGTCTGGAAACATAAAGAAACCACAGAGTTCACGGTTACACTCTCCCAAGCATTTCTTAATCCAATATAGGACAATATCATTAACCTACAGAAATAAGATTCTGTATTCTGAAAAATAAAAATTCAAGCCATTCAATGTGAAAAATGAGGATAAGATGTAGATACTTCATAATACAGTGACAAATGGATGCATAGGAAGACTGTCAGGGATACAGATGCAGTTCAGGGTAGAAACTTTGTTCAGTTCCAAGCACTCCACACAGGGGAAGAAGCTTTTGTAATGGCTGGAGCTGGTAGGATATATTGAAGAGACAGGGACAGGAGGATGGCATGTTTGAGGCCAGCATACATTATACTTCAGGGGCTATTGTAATAGATAGCTCAATAGTTAAGTACACTTCCCGGTCTTTCATAGGACCATAATTTGCTACTCAGCATCTATGTCTGGTCGTTCTCAGTTCCAGTATCTCCAGTACCTGGAATATGCTCTCTTCTGGCCTTGAAGGGAACCTGAACACACACACACACACACACACACACACGCACACGCACACGCACACGCACACACACACACACACACACACACAAACACTCACACACACACACACACAAACACACACACACACACACAAACACACACACACACACACACACACACACGTCACTCGAATAACATCAATTTTAAAATAAGAAAAGAAAGTCAACATGTATAGCTATAAAAATGCAAAATAAAACCTCAATCAGACACTGCCATAAACCTACCAGTTTAAAAATGCATTATGATAAACCCAAAAAAGAGATGAAGAAACTGGGTGTCTTAGTCAGGGTTTCTATTCCTGCACAAACATCATGACCAAGAAGCAAGTTGGGGAGGAAAGGGTTTATTTGGCTTACACTTCCATACTGCTGTTCATCACCAAAGGAAGTCAGGACTGGAACTCAAGCAGGTCAGGAAGCAGGAGCTGATGCAGAGGCCATGGAGGGATGTTCTTTACTGGCTTGCCTCCCCTGGCTTGCTCAGCCTGCTCTCTTATAGAACCCAAGATTACCAGCCCAGAGATGGTCCCACCCACAAGGGGCCTTTCCCCGGTGATCACTAATTGAGAAAATGCCTTACAGTTGGATCTCATGGAGGCATTTCCTCAACTGAAGCTCCTTTCTCTGTGATAACTCCAGCTGTGTCAAGTTGACACAAAACTAGCCAGTACACTGGGTAAGTCGTAAGTCACTGATGGGAAACTAACATGACAAAGGCTCATGGAAAAGTCACTTGTCAATTTAATACTATAGCAAATAAGTAGTTACCATAACTGGACTGTCTATTTCAAAGAAATAAAACCTTCCTGGACTTGATAACCACTGAGGTAGGAAATGCTAAAGGAGTATTAATTTGGTGTGTTTAGGATTAGATACTTGAAATATTTTTATGAAACCTTGAAAATGAAATATAAATACTTTGGTAGATTTGTGTAAGTTATGAGTGTTATGCACTGTAAATACATATTTTTACAATGCTAGATTTTTTAAAAATAATAGCAGAAATGGAAAACTGAACACCATTATTAATGTATTGGCCTTCATTAGAAAGGGTTCCTGTACCATTCACTTATGGTGGCACACACCTTTAATCCCAGCACTAGGAGGCAGTGGCAGAAGGTTTACAACAAACAGAGCAAGGTCATCTTGTCACACACAGTAAAGTCCAGGGCAGCCAGGGCTACATAGCAAAACTCAATCTCAAGAAAACAACAACAACAATGACAACAAAAGCCCATAACCTCAAATCCTGAAATTTTACAGGGATTGAAACTCAGAACGTTTTTGGCTTATGTAGTTGTAGAGATAATAAAAAAACAAAGGAAGCAAATTAAAATTGCAAAAAGAGAAAAAAGGGAACAAGATGCAGAATCTAGTTCACTATTGAGACTATTCACCACATTTGTGTGTAAACTTAATTTTATTAAGTTTAAGTAATTATTATTAATTAATATTTTTAGTCCAGAGACTTATAGCAATATTTTACATGAGTTCAACTTTATAGTTCTAATATAAATACAGCATGTTTAAAATGTGTTATTTTTGTTTACACATTGCTGAATATTTAGCACAGTTAAATCAATATTTATCAGTGGGACTAGGCATATATTGAAGTAAACTTTATCCCAAATTTTAATAGCCAGTAAAACACCCTGAATGCCTTTTTTCAATGTTTGGTCAATGAATTTGGTTTTAATATTTGTTTAATGGGTCATATGCAAGAAACATGCCAATATTAGAATTAAATTAAAACTGTTGTGTTAGTGAAAGAACAAAAATAGTCTATGGAAGAGAAAAGGGAGGACAGAAATAGTCTGATGGAGGCACAGTCAAGGTGCCCCATAAATCCATACAACAGGATATACTCCTCCACGATGCAGGCTGGGTTTTCCTGTCTTCATACGCACTGGGAATGAAGACAGGTTAAAACTTTGAGCTAATTATATTTCCTACCACATGGCCAAATTGCAGTCTTATCCGGGATATAGAAGAAAGAAAGCGTCATTGAGAATCACTACTGCATGGCTTAGGTCGCTCTGGATAGAAACTCAATAACACTTAGGAGAAAACTCAGTATGCATATATACACTGCAGCCATGCAGTGCTGTGCCCGTGACTAAGACCTGTGGAAACGCACATGTAGTCTCCAGTGATCCCTGTACAAAGCTCATCTCTGCAGTCTGTGAATGCTCTGCACTTTAGTCTACTTAGATGGCAAGTGGACAGTCAAAGGTGTTAGTTGCTTTACCTTGCAGACTCCTCACGAGTCAGAAGCCGTTCACCAGACATGCGTAGAGAAAATAGGCCTTAAAAGTTAGTGCCTGGTCGAGTAGGAAAACATTCAGGGACATACATTTTCATGTAAATACAAGAAAGCCTTTATTTAAAAGCAGTATTTGATTTTTCATAGCCACTCACAAACTGAGTGACACATATTAAAATACACTTATTTGGGGATGACGGGGTGGTAGGTGAAAGGGAAATAGGAGAAATGATGGAGAATATTGTAAAAATTAATAATGAAATGATGAAAAGAAAATGGACCTCACAGAGATCCAAGCAGACAAACTTAAGTCTTTTATTTAAGTCTTCAAAATAATAAATAAATAAATACTCAGTGATATAGTCATTATTATACTAAATGAATAGTATTGAATTGTTCATATCTTCTTTTTTTTAAGTATTTATTTTAAACTCCAGATTTTATTCCCCTCCTGCTCCACCCTCTGACTGATCCACATCCAGTACCTCCTCTCTGCCCCTCTGTCTATACCCCCCCACCCCACTCTACCAGACCTCTAAACTCCCTGGGGCCTCCAGTCTCTAGAGGGTTAGGTGCTGAACCCAGACCCTGCAGTCCTCTGCTGTATATGTGTTGGGGGTCCCATATCAGCTGGTGTATGCTGCCTGGTTGGTGTTCCAGTATCTGAGAGATCTCACAGGTCCAGGCTAATTGAGACTGCTGGTTCTCCTACAGAGTTGTCCTTCTCTGCTTCTTTCAGCCTTTCCCTAATTCAACCACAGGGGTCATCAGTTTTTGTCCATTGGTTGGGTGTAAGTATCCGCATCTTACTCTTTAAGCTGCTTGTTGAGTCTTTCGGAGGGCACTCATGATAGGCCCCTTTTTGTGAGCGCTCCATTCCCTCAGTAATAGTGTCAGGCCTTGGAACCTCCCCTTGACCTGGATATCACTTTGGGCATTTCGCTGGACCTTCTTTTCTGCAGGCTCCTCTCCATTTCCATCCCTACAGTTCTTTCAGACAGGAACAATTATGGGTCAGAGATGTGACTGTGAGATGACAACCTGATCCCTCACTTGATGTCCTTTCTTTCTGCAGGAGGTGGGCTCTACAAGTTCCCTCTCCTCACTGTAGGGCATCTCATCTAAGGTCTCTCTCTTTGAGCCCTAAAAGTCTCTCACCTCTCAGGTCTCTGGTGCATTCTGGAGGGTCCCCCAACCTCCGATGTTCCTAGGTTGCATGTTTCCATTCTTTCTGCTGACCCTCAGGGCTTCAGTTCTCTTCTCCCAACCAATACCACATCATGTTACCCTCTCCAATTCCATGCACCACCTCCTCCACTTTCCCTCCCAGATCCCTCCCTCCCCACTTGTGGTTGCTTTCTTCTCCCTCCCAAGTGGGACTGAGGCATCCTTACTTGGGCCCTTCAGCTAGCTAACCTTTTTGAGTTCATATGTTCTAATGACAAAAGGTAAGAAAAAGGTGTGTTGGATCAAAAACATATTGCTTTCATTTGATAGTGGTTGAACATATATTGATATAACATTTTTAAGAATGTTTTATAAAGAATGACTTTTCATAGTATATAAATATTTAAAATGCATACTTTGGAGAAGAAATGGTTTCCATAATTGTAAAAGCACTTAACTTTTCTAGGTACCAACCTTAACACACACGGGACAAACGTTTGTAGTAGAGTTTGTTCAGAGAAGATTGTATGCTACCAAATATTCAATAATTCACATCCTAAATAAATTTGAGATACATAAACTAAATATAGTACTATGTAGCAATAAAAAGAGCAATGTTGATCCACAAGTGTGGATATGGTTATATAGTTAACACATTTATTAATCGTCAGAGAAGCCAATCGACAAAACCTGCATACTGTATGACATCAATTATATTAAAACAAGTAATTTAAAGTGAAGCTCTTTTGTTCATGCATATGTAAATGCATACCAGTAGTCTCAATGAATATTCATCAACTTGAAATCAGTAGCTATGTGTAAAAGGTCAAAAGGACTTTAATTATAAATTTCCACTGTGTCTTATTACATCATGCATGTATTCATGCATTCTTCATGTAGCTAAAAAGAAATTCATATATCCCCTACAGAAAATTTTAAACATTATGGTGTCAATTTTGTTTTACACATTCTTACAAAAGGAGCCTTCAATCAAATATCTTTAAAAATTATTTCTTAGAAACTCTCTCTCTCTCTCTCTCTCTCTCTCTCTCTATATATATATATATATATATATATATATATATATATATGTATGTATGTATGCATGTATGTGTGTGTATTTGTTTATACATAAAATGGTCAGCGATATGTTCTACAATGTTTAAGGATATTGTATAGTCAGTGTCACCTATCCATCTTTTTCTCCTTAAAGAATACCTAGCTGTGCAAAGGAGTATTCTAAAAATAAATTGGAGTATATTGAAATAGTATCACAAGAAAAAAATGTTTATTTAGGGGTCAAATGGCCTAAAATATTGCAATGACTCACACAAATGGTATGAGTTACTCTGGGTGAGAGTAAGGGTATAACACTCCATGCATTAGTGCTTCTTCATTTCTGATAAAGCACGAGGGCCAGTGCTAAGTAAACACACAATCTCTTTATAGTAAATTCTGAAAGCAATGTCTAGTTTGGTGAAGTACACAGATGCCCCTCACTACCAAGGCTGTGACCAGCTTCAACCCTGTGCCATTATTTATCTTTACATTACAGTGAGAAGGCAGCTCCTTGAGAGCATTGTTGTGTGCAAAAGGGACAAATGATATCTCCTTAACTGTTAGTGATAAAACTGTGAATAAAGTACCCAGAGCAAGGAACAGCCTCATTCTTATATATTCTCTATGGTGTAGGGTCTTCATTGTCTGTCTGTTCATCCACTAATCCCCAAGGAATGTTCTTGTGCATGCCCTTACTCACCAGCAAGAACGACGCTGCAACAGGATCCTTCCGCACACTTTTATTGGGAGAGCTTGATTGCAGAGGCGAAGTCACCCCAAGCCCAGAACTGGTGCTGCTTATATAGGCCTAGGAGAGGTATGTCTCACACCGGGATTGGTTATGCATGGGTTATGCTTACCACCTCATTTGCATGCCTACATCTGATTGGTTAACTTCTCTCTCATCTTATGGTCAACTTCTCTCTCATCTGATTGGTCAACTTCTCTCTCATCTGATTGGTTAATTCTCAAAACCTCATCTTGGCAAAAAAACTTTGCTGTCTATGTTTGCGTGGTGGCCAGCGGTAATCAGCGCCACCCTGCAACAGCACATGTGGCTTCCCACAGAATGTAGTTCATCAGTGTATTAGCCAGTGTTCTAAGAAGACTTCTTCTCCTCCTCCTTGTCCTCCTCCTCCTTATTTTAATTTTGGAGGTAATATCTCAATGAGTAGCCATTTAGGCATTTCTATCTACAGTGATTCCCCTGCCTCAACTTCTCAAATGTTCTAATTACAGGCATCAGTCATCCCATATGGAAAGAATTGATGTTTCATATTTCTATTTAATATATTTTTAATTAAATATAATTTCATCATTGCCCTTTTCTTTCCTGGCTTCAACTCTTCGTATGTTCCTTCCTTCCAACCCACTCCATACTTCCCCCTGAATCCCTCTCAAATTGATGGCTACTCTTTTGAAATATATAATAAGCACAATTATATAAAGACAACCTTCTGGGTCTGTTTCTGTCTTTTCTGTGCATATCATTTCAGGACTAACCACTTTGTATTAGATAACAGTTAGGCTGATTGTCTCAGGGTGAGATTAATTCTCCTTCAACTGCCATCATTTGCCTATAGTTTTTTATTGAGATGTGGGTCTCTGACATTTGTCCCCTTCCATGTTAGCATGCCGTTGATTTGTGCTTAATAGACTTGACTTCCTATTCCTGATACCTGCTCAGCCACGTTCATTTCCACATTATTCCAAATAGTTAGGAAACTGAAACAATCTAAATATTCTTCAGACTTCAACAGATGAATGGACAATGACAATGTGGTGACTATGCATATGCAAAAAATATTATTCACAGGCAAATAAATGTAAAGCCAGGTAATTTTCAAATAAATGAATCAACATTGAGAAGAGTATATTGAGTAAGGTAACCCAGACCAAGAAAGACAAATGCTACATTGAAAGGACAGAGTTAACCAGAGCCAGGCTGACTCCATGACAGGGTGAAAACTGGCAGTTGGGGACACCAGGTCTAAGTTTCTGTTTCCCAGAACTGGAAAAGTCCAAAACTATTCAATTCCAGGAAAACTGCTCCTCATGGGCAGCTAACCAGGAAGCTGTCCCACCTAGCCTGCACCAACTTTACTGGCAGCCAGTCAGGATTCGTAGAAACTTCCCTACCACCTAGCTTGAGTCAAAGTCCTCAAAATTCTACAGAACATTAACCAACCCCATAGTCACCCATACCCCTAGAGATAGAGCCAACCAAACAAGGGAAAGAAAGATAGAAGTCACCCACTCCTACCCTAACAGTCTTGAAATTGATTGTGCAAAGTCAATATCTCTGTCTTTCAGTCTGAGGTATAGTGGGCTTTTGCATGCAGGTTCTCTGAAGAATAAATGTTCTTTGCTGCTGCATATGATTTGAGTCTGGGGTATTATTCTTCGGAAATCGCAGCCTCCCCCCACCCCCCATGCACACAGACCAAAATATTCCTCAAGTTGAAAAGTTTACTAGAGGGAAGACATGGAGTGGCATCTTAGATCTTACCTACTTAGCACAGAACACTACCCAGGCATCTTTGTTGCTTGCAGTGTTTGAGATGACCCACAGTTTGATCATAGGGTGTTACTAACATGTCTACTTCCAATATCTGTTGTCCATTCTACCTTCTGTCTGACTTGGGGTGGGTGCCAGTTTATCTGTCCTGGAGATTACCTCATGCCTGACAAACTATACTGGAGGTACATATTTCTATTCTTAATAAAATTTCTTCCAATAACTCTGACTTTTAAGATGTAAAATTCTGCAGGGCTCTCTGGGGTGTTGACCATAATGACATGATTATTCATAAGCACTGCTATTATTATAAGCTTCCTATGAAGCACATATTTCGTATGCAATTTCTCTGCTCTCTGAGTGTGAAACCGTTTTTTTTTTTTTTTTTTACCTTACAGTGAAGAGATGTTGTCTCTGAGAGATTAGGTGTGGTAACTAAGTCCTAGAAAAGAGTGGAAAACTGACCCAGAATCCAGGCATTTACTTTAACACTTGCATAAGTGTTCTTTCAAGTAATATTGAAACAATTTCAACAGCATTAGGGCCCCACACCTAGAAAGAGTCTCCATAAACTCAGTGCAGTACAAAGAAGTATTAACAAATGTGTACTTGTGACCAGTGAGGTCATACGCAATGAGATGGTAAGTGGTAGAGGGAAGATGTGGTGTATGCTCTTGGAATCTTGAGGTAAGCTCATTGTCCTTTTGGCCCTTGCTGGATTCCTATAGGTCCATTTTCCTTGCCTCTCAGGGAATGAACCCTTGCTCTGGTCTTCTCCACCTGGGAATTGCTTGACTTTCTCTCTCCTCATTTGTTCCAGATAGTAAGATATCCTGGAAGGTCACGCCCAATTTAAGTTCTAATTTTAGATTTGGGAGGTCATAGTGTCTCAAATGTGGCATTTACTATTTTTCTGTAACTGGTAATTTTCTCAGAGACTCCTGGGAATTGACTCTACCCTGTCATCTGGCATTGCCCTAGGAAATGATAAAGTATTTTTCTCTAACCACTAAGGCAACAGGAAAATATTTGTTGGCCCCTTCTTTTGAAAGTAACTAAAGAAATGCAAATGAGCACTGAAAACAATACCACCATCAACAAAAACACCTTAGGCTAAAAGAATTGTAAAGGTTTATTTATTTATTTATTTTTCTTTTAAATTTTTTCCCCTAGTAAACAGTTTTTAACCACAAAAATGTACAATATATCTTAAATGTTTTATTTTCAAATATCCATCTGGTTCAGTTGTCTTCCGTAGTTATTTTCTCCCTTGCAGCGCTCATTCTGTAACAATGCATGGGTAATTGCATCTATGCAGGCTCCTGCAGTGCTCAAACCATACAAACTAAAAGATGGCTTTTCAATAGAATAAAGCAATTCTAAGGATCATATATGAGCTCTGTAATCAATATTATACAATTTTTTGAATGGGGCACTGACGTGAGAGAAAAGCCCTTGTCAAAAGGAGACATATGAAAGGGCCTTTTGTATTCCCCTGTGCTTGAAAGACTTTTGGCATTTAAAAACAAGAGGCAAAAAATATTGACTAAGGTCTCTGGATTGTGTTCTTATGATTTGATATTTTGTTGAAGAACAGTGCTTAGCAAATAGGAGAGGGTCAGCTCAGGGTTGTGTTGGAATGCCTGTTTACACAGTAAGTACATACAAATGACTGACTACAGGTAAGGCAAATGTCTACATCATGTTTATGTTTGCATTTCCCCATATACCTCAGTGCTTTGTTGTAGCTTATTGTTTTGTTTTTTGTTTTGTTTTGTTTTTTTTGAAGAAGGGTAATCAATCTTCAAGACTAAAGGAAGAAATAAAATCCAAACGTATTTCTTTCAACTTGCTAATTTCTATTCATCTCTCAAAATTCTGTTCTAGTAATTTTATCTCAAAAATGAATATTGGATTTTTGCACTCTCTTTCTAACTAAACTGAGTGTTTTAACTGTACACAGTCCCTAAAATCTTATGAAATTAGTGAGCAACACATTTCATCACAGCGGCTGCTTTCTATCTCTTCCTCTTACTTCTCAAGCCTCATTAACGCCCAGAACATGTTTTATTCATGATTCAGTTCTCTGCCCTTCTCGGTGTGGCACATCATGCATAGTAAGTGCTGGAAAAAGCTTTGTCAGAATAAGCCAAAGCATTGCCTGGGCTGTGACACGGTGTCCAGTGTCATGTGAAAGTCTACATTCCCCAACTTCGAAATTATTGGGATTAATCATCACTTTGTGAAAATCTGGCATTCTTAGCTGGTCAAAGCCTGTGATTATTTAATGGTCAGGTAATCCACACAGATTTTCTGATGTTTTGAGACAATTGCTCAGGTTGAGACATAAAATTTAGAAGTAAAGTTGACGTGATTGTTGTTTGTTTGTTGTTTGTTTTTAATAAAAGAAACATCACTACATTCTATGCAAACTTAAATTCTTGATGTTCTCTCTTTGGCTATTTCCCCAAATTAGCATTTCTCCTGTCCCTCATCCCTACATGGCAAACCATAGTCAGTTCTTATAAAGGCTTTGTAGTGATCACACCCCTTCTTCATCTTGCAGTTTTTGAGTGTTTTGTCTGCTGGGCAGTGGTGGCACACATCTTTGATCCCAGCACTTGGGAGGCAGAGACAGGCAGATTTCTGGATTTAAGGCCAGCTTGGTGGTCTACAGAGTGAGTTCCAGTACAGCCAGGGCTATACAGAGAAACTCTGTCTCAAAAAACAAAACAAAACAAAAAAAAATAAAGAGTTTTGTCTCTTTTAGGCTATATACAGTATCAGCAGCCATGGGCAGGCCCACATTTTACCAGCACCCTTTGAGTTCAAAAGACAATGCTGCAATCCAAGATTCTCTCAGTACCCTACGTTCATGTACAATGATATTTTACCCAAGATCTAAATAACAACTTATACATGGTTTTTATGAGAAACATTCAGCCATTTTTTAAAATGTGCAATAGTCTCCTTGATATGCTGAGTGAGATCTAATGATAGAAACTTCTTCTTCATCATGGATAGACATTTATTCACTTCCAGTCGATGTCTAAAACACAGAGTAGCGAATTACACACACATGCACGCACATGCGCACACACACACACTCACACACATGTTTTTACACACCTTTTTTACATACTGTGATTGCTTTATATATAGTTATGCCTATTTAATACCCTTTTAATTTTATCTAAGTGCTAGTCACTCACCATGGCAGTGGCTTTTGCATCTTGAGGTGTGACAGCAGAATTAGCCCAATCTCTTTTTCTGTTTTCACAACTTTACAGGTAGATGATTTGTCCCTAGCAACCTCAGCACACCTGGGGTTTTTTTTTCCCCCTTACTAAATTGAGCCTTTCCACTTCAGGAAAGACTCCACTACTACTCTTTGGTGTCTCCAATTTTCCAGTATTTCTACCCCTGACTGTTAGACTCACTGTTAAAAAAAAGTTACTTGAACATAATTGTTTTGGATTTCAAAACAATTTATTTGAAACTCCAGATAGCCATTGGACTGGTTCAGGTCCAGGTAGGAATGGTTCTGGCATTGCAAGAGTATATACCTTGCTCATCAGCATGCTATGAAATGTATAACCTGTGAACTCTTTACCCATAAATGTTCTCATTTAGTATGTTCAGGTAATGATTATCCAAAGATAACTGAAGCCCCAGAAAGGAAAAACTCAGCTTATCAGGGAGACTATTGCACATTAAAAAAATAGCTGAGCATTTCTCATAAAAACCATGTATAAGTTGTTATTTAGATCTTGGGTAAAATATAATTGTACATGAATGTAGGGTACTGAGAGAATCTTGGATTGCAGGAATTTTCATTTACCTTATAAAAGTGTCTCAAAGAGGTTGCAATTTGATGCATGTGGTGTGCGTATATATTGTGTGGTCACACACACAGGAAAAAGTATAATGTTCTGTAACTTAGGGAAATCCTGCAAGAACATTGACCCATGTCATAACATTCTTCCTTATCCATTTAGATCCAACTAAGGAAAACATAAGTTAACAAGGCAAATCATTTCCATGTGAGCCGAAGAAAAGCTAAGTTTGAAAATCATGATATTTCTAGAGTTAGCTAAGTATTCCTGAATAGAGCAACTTAACATCAGAAAAGGGTAAGTTTTATAAATATTTACTAGGACTGTGTGGCAAATCAGAAAAAAATGACAACAGAGTTTTGATGACACCTCCTGATAAATTCAGTCCCCAACTTAAACGGGAAGCTTTGCCAATCGATAAAATCACTATTTCTTTTCTGAACATCATGTTGAGACTTTCTCCTTTCCTCCAATCTCTTAGTGCATGTTATGGCAGTAAATAAAACATGATTGTATTGCTATGAGTAAAATTAGGGAGAACTGTGTAACAAATAGGTAAAGCACTGGAAAATCCATGTCATCTATAATTTATAAAGGAATGATACCTGATATGCCGAATATTTCCTAACAATCAGCAAGAAACATGCAAGATATTAAATTCATTTATTTAATACATTAATGTAATTTACCTTTGTCCTATTCTTTGAATGTATTTTAACCATTAATTCATTTTAATCCTCATAACAAACCCAGGAGGTAGAAAATATGATTTTCTCTCTTTGAAATTAAAACCTGGAGACACACTGAATTAAGCAACTTGTCTAAAGTCTCAGCTTAAGTGGGAGAACTGGCAGTAAGTCTCTAGGCAGGCAAGCAAATCAACAGGAAAAGCAAATGGAAAATAGGAAAAGTATGACTGACAAAACAGAGCACCTAAGTGCTGGGGAAAATGAGATTTTGTTCTTCTCTTTAACTGAGCTGGAAGCTTGCTCTAAAGAATGGTCAGAGATCTTGCAAGGATAAATCTTTGATGCACAAACTATAGGTTGTCTGACTTCTGAGATCAAGATGTTTCTCCTATCCACAAACGCTTCCACCCTTTCAAGAGGCTGAAGACCTTCTCATCTCTTGTTAGTTCTGTTCCTCTTGAGTAGCTATAAGATATGTAATTTAAAAAGAACAAATAACATCAACAGCAAAAGCACTCAAACCTCACAGGCATATGGAACAACTGGAATCTGACAGATATTGCAGCAAATAACCTAACGTCCATAGGTAAGGGTGCATGCTGATTAAGAAAGAAAGAAAAAAAAGCTATGTGATTTTGTGGGATACAAGATGCTGTGCTCTCCCTGGAGCAGACTGTACACATACAGCTTTATTGACAATATCTATCAAGTGCTAAGACTTCCAGCACCATGAAATCAACTAACAGTATGGTATTCGTGTCTTGCATGTCCCCTTGCCACTCATCCTGGTATTTGTTTATGTCACTATCATTTAGGGGCTAAACATGTGACATGTAATGTAAAGGACAGACTCTGTGCTGATTCAGATGCCTCAAGTTTCAACCCCATTATGTAAGGGGTTTTGTTTATTTAGCAGCATATTGTGTGTGTTGTTCTTCATCTTGGTTGTCTCACATCATACATCTTAGGGATCTTTAAATTCAATCCATAAAGAAAATTCTCCTCTTTCTCCCCTGTATCTGTTATTTCCTCCTCTCTTTCCTCTCCTCCTCTTCCTCCCATCTTTTCTTCCCCACTGCCTTCTGCTGTACTGTATTTCTATGTGAGGTCTAAAGACACAAATCATTCCGTACCACAGAACTCAACCTTTGCATCAACCTAAATTTGGGAGAATAAATGGGAAGGAACTGATGGGCATGATAAAAAGTTTTCCAAATATTTGTGTTCTCATTACAATGCCATATCATTTCTGAGGAATTTTCTTCATTTCATTTTTGTAGGAGGAGGAATCATTGCTCTACCTGTCATGTCCTTATAGATTCCTTCCCTTCATGCTTCTCTCCCTTTCTCTCTCTTTCTTTCTTCTTGTCTTTCTTGTATGTGAGTGAATGTGTGTGAGTATAAGCTTTGTATACATGTGCTGGCTTATGTGTCGTCACATATGGAAGCCAGAGACCGATGGAAGGAGGTCCTTCCTGAATTGCTTCTCTAACCTCTATTTTCAGATACTGGGTAACAAACTGAAGCAGGAGCTCACCTAGAACTCAGGCAGACTGTCCAATGAGCTCCCTGAACCCCTTTAGCCCTGAGGTTACAGGTACAGGTTTCAAACTTATTTTTATTTTTTTTTATTTTTTAATATATGGGTTTTGGCAATCGAGACACAGATTCTCAACCTAGTGTAGTAAGCCCTTTAACTACCGAGCCTTGTCTCTAGCCCTTACATTCATTTTCCATTGCAGTTTTCATTTGTATTGAAAGGTCACCCTGGATGTAGAATGCCTTAGGGAAAGACAAAGTTTCCAGTGGTTTCCAAAGGTTACATGAACACAGCTGGTCTTGGAACGATACAAATGGATGCTTTAGAGTCAGGATTATTTTTTTTCTTCTTTCTTATAGTAGACACAATGAATCCAGATAGCCAATAACAATAATCCCGTTCTTGGTTCTCAGTGATCTTGAGATATTTCCCACGAACTGACTAACATAGAGGGGACTTTTAAAATCTCATTATTTTTAGACAATTTCTGGTTATTTTTGATACCTTCTTCCTGGTTGTTGGTGGCCTCATTATGTTAGTATGATACATGGTTTTTTTTTTTTTAATCAATGACATAATTTATATAAAACTTCATCATTCCCTCTGGGCACAATTGTTACACTTATTTTAATAACTTGGCTCTTAGGAGACCACAATTACTTCTAAAAAATCTCGACTTCAATTTCCTCTTCTTCCTCGAGGCAACCAAATCTCCTCACCATCTTAACAACAGAAACGCTCTGTAGCCACAGCAGTAGGTAATCAATACTAGTATAGACACATAATGTCACATTAAAATCAAATCAACAGTTAATCTACACTTTGTCTCCTCTGGAATTTTTTTCTTTGTAGAAAAAAAAAAAGCTGTATCTTTCTTCCACTTGTATACAACGCTACCTACCCTCTAATGAGGGTATTTGAACTTTTATAGTGTCCCAAGAATCAAAGATTGGAGAGTAGATATGCAGTGGTAGCACCTTTCCAACAAAGGACACATGACTTCCATCTAATTACAGCCTTAAAATCCCACCCCAGCTTTTACTTTAGCTTTTAACTTTATGCCAAGGTGGTTTGGATGATCCTACAGCTTATTTTAAAAGTAATCTTATTGACTTTTTTAGCCTCTCAATTTTATTTTTCATCATCTTGAAGAGAAGATAGAAGCGTCAATAAAGGATCAATTATTCCTACTCCAACATTAAAGCTTATGATCAAGCAAATGCTAAGTTACTTGTCCGGTGGATGGATGCATGATCCAAGTTGTTCCATGTTTGGATGACTTAGGCTTCAGCATCAAGTCTGTGAAGTCTACAGCTGACACTGGCCTTTGGAAACAATTTTCCAAAGACAACTCGGGAGTGAAAGACTCACCAGCAGTGGATAGTATGGGTGAGCATATATTCAGTAACATATTATATCCAGTGGATAGTATGGGTCAGTGTATAATCAGTAACATACTATATCCAGTAGATAGTGTGGGTCAGAATATATTCAGTAACATACTATATCCAGTGGATAGTGTGGGTCAGAATATATTCAGTAACATACTATATCCAGTGGATGGTGTGGGTCAGAATATATTCAGTAACATACTATATCCAGTGGATAGTATAGGTCAGTGTATAATCAGTAAAATACTATATCCAGTTGATAGTATGGACCAGTGTATAATCAGTCTACAATAATCAGTGTATAATATGTATCCTCAAAATACCAACTCTTGCTAGTATAGTACATTATCCCTGATTAAGTTCACAGCAATAAGGAAAAGGAAGCAAGTACCAAAACAGAGGAAACACTTGCCCTAGATACATAAAGTGGAAACTGTATAGTGCTTCATGAACAGCATAGCAATTCCTGCCTTTAATTTTCTTATCTTCTTTTGCAGTATGTTTTGTATTTTAATTAGTATGGAGTCAGCAATGTAGATAAAAATATGGATGAGAATGGTGCTGTTATCATGTTCATAGTAGAGAAAAAAATCTATGCTAACATGATGTCCACCACTAGAGAAAAAAAGTCTGACATGGAGAAAATAAATGAATTAAGCCTGTGTTTACAACACTGAGAAATTATAAAAACATCAACAACATGGATAATAAAAATTAAGGAAAATAAGACTTACAACACAATATTATACTTCGTTAAATCACTGATCAGCCCTGAAATCATGCATCTACAAGTAACGTTATAAGGACTTACCAGATTTCATTCATATAGGTACATGTAAGAATCAATTAAGAAAAAGTAGTCCATGAGTTTTAGAGAAATCAAAGTGAATTAATGGAAGGGTTGGAAGGAAGGAAGAAAATAATGTAATTGCATTTTAAGTTCAAAAAACAAATTTTAATATTTTAAAAATCCATATTCAAAAGCCAATTTATAACAAAATTGTACAACTTTTAACTGAAATGTCTCATGGTTTCATTAATAATAACAAAGAAGTAAATTTGAATCACACATGTACAGAAGCACATTCAACCAAATGGATATGATGGGAAGAGACAGAAAAGCTCAGTTGTCTTCCTAAAAGAGAGCATGCCTGCATTTCTCTTAAGCTGTTCCTGAGAGTGTGACATGCTGTAATAGTTTTGGAAAAAAAGTAGGACAGTATTTACTAAGCACGGTGCTTGTGAACCCCGTGACGCTGCAATGCCTGTCTAGGGATATAACTGATAACATACTCCCATACAAAGACACGTGCACAAATGTCCCTCACAGCAGTAACCACAGACATTCATACTTAGATGGGATCCACATGCTTCCCACACTTCCCAATAGTAGAATGATAACTCTATGCTATCTATATACCTTGATGAACTCTATTGTGTAATATACAACAGACTGGTTCCCAGCTGTGGACATCTGTATCTTATTGCTCACATTTGTTGTCTAATGGTTGGACTTATAGCATCACAAGCACAACAGGCAGTAAGTGATGAAAAAAATCTGTGATCTGTAAGAGCCACCTAGAGCCAGTGTCTATGGGCAATGCCAGCTGTTTCAATGCTAGGTCAAGCCTGTAGTTTAGGGACTGCCTTGGAGCTAGTCCCTTATTAATTACTTGGCGATGCCTCTCTCTCAAGGCTTGCTTGTACAGTTTCCCATGGAAGACTCTTTTTATTCCCCCCATGGAAGACTCTTACCAGTTTTGTAGGCTACATTCATGGGAGGTACAGGAAGATAAGGAAGGTAGAGGTGATGGGCTGCTTTCAGTACTTGTGATACACTGAAGGAAGGAAGTAATAGCAGGAATCACTGACTATCTATTATGGCAATGGAGAAGCTAAAAGTTCTTGATGGTAATAGGTTAATTTATTTCCAACAAACTAGTGCCAAAATAAATTGCAGAATATTTTGGAATAAGAATTTTAGAGAAGTCTATTTTTATGAACTTGTCAGTTTTTCTATCTTAAACTCAAGAAGGAGGAAGGGAGGGAGGGAGGGAGCCAGAAAGCCAGAGAGCCAGAGAGCCAGAGATAGAGACAAAGAGCACAGAGCACCAGAGATATACAGAAACAGAAAGACAGAGAAAATGAATGGATTTATAGTTGGACTTGGGTAGCCTAGTTCAATGAGCTTGTGGACCCAAATTTCTCTGACTCTTCTGATCAAACAAAATGACCGACTTCCTACTTTTGGGTGCTGCACATTTCACAGATCACAAGGCAATTTTGATTTACTCCAAGTCTGTCTCTACCTCTCAGTATTTTTGTTTCAATTCAAAGGGTCAATGGTAAGTGCTTGGTCCAGTGATTTGCTTCAGATCTACTACTGCCTTGTACTGTGGCTGAATGTATCTCTCATCATCCTAAGAGGTTATTGGTTACTGTGAAGGCTTTGTACATGATTTATTCTGGACATATTTTGTACCACTTTTGTTTAACATCGAAAGGCATCCAAACACTGATAGATAGAAGGAGAGGGGGTATAAAGGAAGGAATGAGAGAGAGAGCGAGAGTGTGCTTACACAGACACCAGGAAATGCATGGACATTGTTCGTTTTCTCCTCCGTCCATGATTTTTCATTTCTCTGCTTTATTGTTTCACATCTAGTTACCTTTGTGCTAATCCTACAACAGTCTACACATAAATCTAGCACTGGGACTCATACAATAGCTGCATGCTCTTCCCTAGAATCCGTCCCTTAAAGTTCACATACTTTTTTCTTCCTAACTTATTTCAAGTTTTTCCTCTTTTTTTTTTTTTTTTTTTTTTTTTTTTTAGTGACTTCCTTGTGAAATCTACTCTGATGTGTAATATTCCATTGGCAAGTCATTCTATTTTAGTTATTGTAAATCCAGAAAATTTATTCTAGTTTAGTTAATTTTGATAAAGAAATAGAGAAGCATAGAAGTCACAGCACTACTTATCAAGATGTTAAGCATTCAGGACAGATTTCTGGTGTTGAATTGCAAGGAGAGACATCTTGGTTGAGTTGTCATGGAACTTTTTTTTTAATTGTTCTGTGGCTTAGTCCTCACATCCATGTGAATGGAATAACAATTACATCTACACTGTCAGTTTTCTGGCAAGAATAAATTAAATTACCACAAAAATATTACTTAGAGTGATGTTAAGGATAAATGCTATGTTCATTCACAGGATATAACATTTTAGGGTTTTACTGTGTTTTCATAATATTTCTCTTTAAACAATTCATATTTCTGTGTGTATGCATGCATACACATGAGTGTGATTGCTGATAGAGACCAAAAGCCATTAAAGCCTTAGAACTAGGACTCAGGAAGGCACCTGACCTGGGCACTTGGATCCTAATGAGTCCCCTGGAAGAGTGGATAGTACTCTTAATCCTTGGGGCACCTCTCCATCCCCACATATTTCTTATTGTATTTACATCAATTAAGAAGCTGAGACAAAAGGATGGACCATCTAGAGACTGCCATACCCAGGGATCCATCCCACAATCAGCTTCCAAACGCTGACACCATTGCATACACTAGCAAGATTTTGCTGAAAGGACCCAGATATAGCTGTCTCTTGTGAGACTATGCCGGGGCCTAGCAAACACAGAAGTGGATGCTCAGAGTCATCTATTGGATGGATCACAGGGCCCCCAATGGAAGAGCTAGAGAAAGCACCCAAGGAGCTGGGGGGATCTGCAACCCTATAGGTGGAACAACAATATGAACTACCCAGTACCCCCCAGAGCTCATGTCTCTAGCTGCATGTGTATCAGAAGATGGCCTAGTCGGCCATCAGTGGAAAGAGGCCCATTGGTCGTGCAAACTTTATATGCCTCAGTACAGGGGAACGCCAGGGCCAAGAGTGGGAGTGGGTGGGTGGGGGAGTGGATGGGGGAGCATGTGGGGGACTTTTGGGATAGCATTGGAAATGTAAATGAAATAAATACCTAATTAAAAGAAAAAGATGTGTCAGATAAGGGAACATTTTATCCCGATGTTATTCTTTGATTCTGACAGTTTTTTTTTTATCCATAGTGCTTGATTTGTCTAAAAAATTTATAAGCTTCAGAGATAAATAAATAGATGCCCACAGACTCTAAATTCCCAGTTTCCCCAGAAAATTAAAGATGTCATTAAATAGGACTATACAGAATGAAAGTGCTGGAGACTAAGAGATCCTCTGTCTTGGAGAAATTTCCAAATTAATCTTGTGCTGTAACTCAAAAAGAAGCCTTAATGTAAATGAAATAAATACCCAATAATTAAAAAAATAAGCAGCCTTATTCTTCCTTCTCTCGTGTACTTCTGAAGATGCTGAAGACGAGCCTATTATCAGAAAAGTATAAACAGATTTCTGGTATTGGAACGCAGTTTGAAACACCTAGTCTTGGTAGGGATATTCTATGGTCATGAATTCTTATCAAACCCCTTCATATGAAATGTTAGTAAAGTCAGTATTTCTTCAAATTGGCAATCAAGGAACCTGGATATGACTTTGGGCAAATGATTTCACCTATTCAATCTGCGGAGTGTTGAATATCATTAACCTTCATCGTCACTTCAATGGTTATGGATGAGAGCGGCAAACACAGAAAGAAAACTAAAACAATGCTCTGTGCTACTCCAGAGGAAGGAGAAGTGCTCATTTCTATGCAGATCTCTGTCTTTCCCACAAGAATGACTTTTCCTGGCTTCCTACGCTAAGGCTGGCGCTCAGCACATGGCTTTGAACGGAGTACAAATTCTGAAATATTTCTCAATGAATGAACTGTCATCCACACAAAAAAGCATATTAGTAGCTCAATGTTTAGAAAGACACATCTATACATCTTTAGCTCTCCCTAATCAGACTCAGTCTCATCTTTTAGACCCAATTCATAACACCTGCAAGTCCTTTGGTGCCTTGTGTTTCTTTGCAAGGCAGCATTCCCTGCAGAAAGCCTGTTCAGCCACAGCTGTGCCAATTAGTCTCCGTGCCCGAGCAGAGTGACAATAGTGATATTTTTCTCGATGAATGATAGACCTACTGGAGAGTCCACAAATCAAAATGTCAATTTTCTTTTCTTATTCCGTTTCTTTTGTGTCGTGTATTTGTATATAATTTATTCTACAAAAAGTGCCTTTGGATAGAGAAAAAGAATCTGTTTCCCCCCTCCAAGTTTAACTAAATAATGAAGCAGATCTGTGACAGATTATGACACATTCTGGAAGCACAGTTGTTGCTTGCCAAGTGTGGTAGCAGTGTTCATTCTTTGGAAATAATGTTTTAAAAGTACCAGTGGTACCTAGAAGAAGGGTAGACAGGGAAACAAGCAAAGATAATGCATGATCCTCATATGTGTATAAAACAAAAAGCCCTGCCTTCCATAACTCAGGCAAAAGGTCTTGACTCAAATATTTTTATACTAATTATAAAACAGTCCTATCATTACAGTTTGCTCAAAAACTGAGATTTGGCCACATTTTAAATTTATCCTCATTTCTTAAGGGAAGTACATGCATATTTAGTATGTTGGTAGGCACATTAATTTCTTCGATGTTTTTATTAAAATTCTAGCCATGGTTAATACAGTTTTCAGAAAACATGTTTTGTTTGTTTTTAATTTGGTCATTTGAATGAAAGTCTTAGATTAACAGTCAAAAGATAAGGAGAAGAAAAGTACTGAAAAACATTTCTTCCCAGAGAAATTTAAGGAAATCCAGGGCAGATGTCAAATGTATGGAAAAGAAAAAATAATTCAGAAATTCTTAGTAATAAGTCATGGGATCCTGATAGTTTTAGATAAAATGACTGGCTTATGTCTGGGAGCATTATTTGGCTTGAAAACTGATGATATTTTATATTGTTTTAGGAATCTTCCAACATCACCTACTTAGGAAAATGTACTAACTTCTGAGTTAAAATTACTGATTTCTGCCATAGGCTATTTTAGTCCACACATTCTCCTCTGAGAATCTTCTCATTGGTTTAAACATTTATTTCTTTATTTTGCACATGTATGTGTGCATGAATGTTTGCTTGTATGTTGTGCCTTTGTTTATCTCTATGTATCTTAGTATGTTTGTGTGTGTGTGTCTTTGTGTCTGAGCATCTATGAGTATATGCATGTACATCTCAGAGTACAAATGTAGATGTCAGAGGACAATTTGCAGGAGTCAGGCCTTCCTTTCAATAAATAGGATAACCAACAAAGAGGTTCGCATAATATCCTATGACTGCTCTTATACACATGATAAATGAAAGACATATAAAGAAAACACTACAGGGAGCATTTCTCTATTAATATCATGTCTTTCTATAATTTATAAAATATTTGGATATATTCTAAATTACAGAGAATCAATCCATCTATCTATCATCCATCCATCACGTCCATTCAAGGGTATCAGCAACAAATGATTGAGTTAATGTTTTAAATACTTAGCATTAAAAATGCATTCTAAGTATAGAAGTGATAAATATTAACAATTCAACATCATTCCCTCTGGTAATGTGTCACAAATATTTAGAGGTTGACTGTATGAAAAAGTAATCTATACTGTTACAGTATAATTTATTATTGATAAGGAAATGAGTGGATAAATATATATTGTGTCAGAAGATTTACAATTAGATATAATTTAACTAACTAGAATGTTAAATGCTATCATAATTTTGTGTATTGTTTGTTCTAGTATCTCATGTATTCCAGGCTATCATGGAAATAAAATATGCTTTGTATCTGAGGATGGCCTTGAACTCTTGACTTCCTGCTTCCAAATCGTGAATGCTAGATTTTCAGAAGTGCATTTTCTGTGGTGTTGGAGGTTGACCACAGGACTTTATTCACGCTAGGCAGACATCAAATAAGCCACACCTACAATGCATCAGGTTATCCATTCCATAATACCTTCTTTAACATACTGAGGGCATGTTGAGACTCTCTGTAAATGAGGGAGGTGGAAGAATATTGTGTAAGCATCTTTTGCATTTTTTTTTTGAGCCTGCATTCTTAAAAGATCAAGCAGCGCTTACCTTTGCCCCAATTCAAGACAGATCATCGAGTGGCTGTTGTTTTGCCTCTGCATGTTTCTCATAGTAAAACTTTGACTTTCTGGTCAAATTTATTGCTTGCTTTCCCCGACCCCACCCTGCCATGTTCAGCAATCTAAAATACTTTTCATGGATTTTTACTTGGTTATTTCTCACCAATCCTGCCTTCTACCTTTCTCCCTTTATGTCCTGAGGACACACTTTCGCTCTGTGATTTTGTAGTCGGAGCTGTTCATTTGGAAAGGGGTTAATATCATTTCCTGACCCTGTGAAATAGGGGTGAGATATAAAGGCTCCATCTCTTGACATGAGATACAGGAAAGCCAACTGCAGGAAGCTGAGGACAATCTTGGACACGGGCAGGTTTACCAGCTTGTGAAGAACTCATCATGTTATAAATTATTTACCGTTAGATTTTTTTGCCTGTAATTGATTTGCACAAAATGTGTTATAAGTTGGCCAGGATCCAGTCCTAGGTAAAGTTTGACTGTGCAGACATAGGACAGTTTGTACAATAATCTTAGTACTTGAAAAACTGGAAATCATATGTTAGTGCTACTGTAGGCCCTCATGAAATGAAGTTGTCTATGTGTAATAATTTATTTTTTATTTATTCACCACAACATGTAGCTGAAAAAAAAAACCAGAGGAAAACCAAAAAATGAAATAATCACTAACAATAATTTAAATATTTTAAAGTTTAAGATGACATGCCATTGGCAATATATAGGGTTTTTAAAATTTTTATCATACACACACACACACACACACACACACAAACACACACACACACACACACACACATATATATATATATATATATATATATATATGTATATGTATTCCATGCAATATATTCTAAAGGGATGAGCAAGAAAATACATGGAGGGAAGACTAAAACTAATCGCCATTTGAGGGGTCATATGAAAAACTCAATACAATAGATGCTTACAAAAACATGTACATATGAAGGCTATCCCAATGAAACCACCAAATAACTGGAGAAACAGAATCCCAACTCTTGTCGCCAAATGAAAATTCCAGTACTGGAAATGGGTTTCATCCGATTGCTTTGTTGGCCAGTGGGTTCCCAAAAAATCCTCCCAAAACCTAAACTACTGACAAAAACTCAATGCTACTTTTCGCAAACTGATAGTATAAGGCCCTATTTCTGAAAGCAGAACTTAAACAACTCTTTGAACATGGAGCAGTTGATATGGTGCCTACATGGAGCCTTCATCCTTATGGGATCATGGCGGTGTAAAGTACTCTGTATGCTACCTCAGGAGAGATGTAAACAACAACCCAGCTATAAATGTGTTTGATCTACAGTGGTGACATATTTGTAGGATATGCTGATGCAATCATGGCACAAAGCTTGTGGGAGTATCCAATATCTGAGTGGACTTAAAGCACACTCCATGAGATCGAACCCATACCTGATACTATTTAGTTGGTTAAGAATCTGAGATTAGATACACCAGGATCTTAATAAAGAACCAATTCGTACTGCTCTACTAGAAGAACATAGACTTTTACTGAAATTCTATTATACTCATAGATAGTGCCTTGCTCAGGCATCATCAGAGAAACTTCTGCCTACAGCAGATGGGAGTAAATACAGAGACCCACAGCCAGGTATTATGCAGAGAGTGAGATACCTAGGAACACTCTTGGCTGAAGTTTAAGTCTCCATTAATCAAATCCCTCCCCTCTGCTCTGGGAACCCTGCAGAAGAGAAGGCAGAGTATAAGATCCAGAGCAGAAGGAGGAGAGCAAGCAAACAAGCTCTTCTACATACAGCAGCACATATAACCTCATGGAAACTGATGCATAGGCCCTATACAGATCTGTGCCAGGTGGGGTTGAGACAGAGCATACAAGCCCCCATCGCTAACCCAGAAGCTAGCTCCAATTGATAACCACTTGCAAGTGAAAAATTAGTTTTTTTACCAAGGAAGTATTCCTGGAAAAATATTCTTGAGAGTAGATTCCATGCCCGGCAGTGAATAGCCAACAGACGATGAATTCAACAGACAATGAATTCAACATAGTCTTTGAATTGTAATGTGAGATATAATATGTCAAGACCTTTATCTCTTTATATTACTTTATACCTTATAGGCAATTTTCGTTCACGTTCTGGCTTCCAATTTTCTGAAACTTCTTTGTGTGAGAATGTGTGTCTCTGTGTCTACATGTGTTTTATGTGGCCTTTCTTTTGCTCTTTTTCTTGTTTGTTTATTCTGCCCGGTTCCAATGTACTTGCTTTTGTTTTACCATGTTTTATTGTATTTTCCTATCATCCTTCAAATGCTTATTTGTTTTCTACAGAAAGACAGAAAGGGTATTTACCCAGATGTGATTGGAAGGAGAGAAGGACTGGGAGGGTTTAGAATAGGCAAAGCTGTAATTAGAATACAAAGTATGAAAAAAAATCTATCTTCAATAAAAGAAAGAGTGAAAGAAAGTGAGAAAGAAAGAAAGAAAGAATGAATGAAAGAAGAGAACAAGGACAAGAAAGAAAGAAAGAAAGAAAGAAAGAAAGAAAGAAAGAAAGAAAGAAGAGAACAAGGACAAGAAAGAAAGAAAGAAAGAAAGAAGGAAGGAAGGAAGAAAGAAAGAAAGAAACAAAGAAGCAAAGAAAGAAGCTAAGTATCTTGGCACTTAGCAGTCTGTCTCTACTTTTCTAAATCTCTCTACACTAACCTTGTCCTGTCCTAGTCAGAGTTTTTGAAAGGGAGCAGAGTTCTACCTTTTGAGGCTTAGAGTAGAGGCATACATCACTCTTTTGTGTTATGTTCACCCTATGATGGGTGTTTTCTTCATTCACAGCTCCTGAGGAATGCAAAGTTTAAGCTATCTTCCTTTCCTTTGTGTGCAAATCTCTTCTGAGGGGAGATGTCTAGGGGAATTACAGGTAATGGATACAATACTATGCATAGATAAATATCCATATTCCCCTTTTCCACCAAGAAACTATTTTCAAGATGACACTAGAATGATTCAGATAATAAGGGGTTTGATCAATGTCATACACATCAGGAATGACAGAGCATGGATTTGAAAATAAACCTTAGAGATCATGAAAACTCTTTTTCCCTCCATTGACTTCAATTTTTCTTTTTGAGGGGTATAGCTTTGTACAATCATTAGATTGTGAGTTATGTGTGGAAGAATCAGTCTTAATTTTCTTTTTATGACTAGTTCTTAACACAGACTCAGGAATTAAAAGAATTTAATAAGTTTGTTTCTTGAGTAAGTATGAGGTTAAACTCCACCCCCTTAAAATTTAAATGAAAGTGCTGGAGTGATGGATTAGTAGTGATGTGTCTGTCACACAAGTGTGAGGTCTTGAATTCTCAAAACTCATTTAAAACAATGGGCCATTGTAGCATATGCCTCTAACCCCAGAACCAGCAAGATGGTGATAGTAGGCGTCCTGTGGCTTTCTGGCTAGCCAGTCCAGCCAATTCATGAGCTTTCACATCAGTGAGAGACTGTTTCTCAAAAATATAGCAGACAGTGATTGAGGAAGGCATCTGCCATTGATCACTGGCTTCTACATTACACACAGACACAGACACAGACACAGACACACACACACACACACACACACACACACACACACACACAGATATATATTTATATACTACACACAAACATAGGCATGCACATTTATAAAAAGGCAAAAGTACTTGAAGAGATAATCATGTTCATTGGAAAATAAAAAATAATGGAAAATAATTCATGGTAAAAAACAGTCTGTTCTTATATAAAAAGAAATAGGAACCTAGAAGTCTGTTATAAAAAAGAGGGGGGAGATATTTGAAATAAATGAAAAATAATAGCAGCTTAGGCTGAGAGTGGGACATGAATGGAATTATTAAATCATGTTCTTTCAGCCTTATCTATGGGGAGTCATCAGTTAAACATGTCAGATGAAGCGGTTGTGATCAAGAACACTTGCTGGATCCATCCCAAACCAAAGGTAAGTTTAGGATTTATGATGAGCGTTTATCATGGGCTTTTCAACTTAAAGAGGGAAAATCCTAAATGTGACCAGATTGGTAAAAGTTTTGTTTTTTTACCTGGACACGTATGTGCAGAGACAAAGGAAGTCTTTCTATTTTAGGAGAGATTCTCCCCTGCTTTGTTCATTGAAAGGAATGGAAGAGCTCGTGAACCCACCCCCCCCCCCTCAGACCTCTGCAACAAAGCAAAAATGGATGTGGACTTAATTTTCTTTGAGGTTTCCCTAGAGTGATGGAAATAAAATTAAAGCAATTTTCAAGCATGATTTTACCAAAAAGTATTTTATGAAAGAGAAAAAAAAGAGAGAGAATATAAACACTAGGTCTGAAAATAATAGTACGTATTTTACATATCTAGTTAGTAACTTTCTTCTAAAATTTTGTTATAAGTAGTGAGAAAGTATTGTAGATATGAGATAGCTGAAGTCTGAGAGTTAAAGTTCCACTATGTTCAGAATTATTATTTATGGGTATGATGGTCCTGATATTATATGAATACATTTTACTTACCATTATTAAATAAATATTTCATTATTTAGGTATTATTTGTGGTGCCTATTCCCTTATTAAAAAGGTATGTATTTGGATATTAAAGCTTTCTTTTCTTACATATACAAAGTAATCAGGGATCGTGTCGGGGAGATATAAAATCTTATACGCCATTGTAAAAATTGGTACCACAATTTCTCTAACCAAGTAGTTGAAGCCATACATTTTTTTTAAAAAAACACAGGAGTGATGCTTTTAGCTATGGGACAAAAGGGAATATTTTAGGCCCATGAAAATGTAAATTTCAGGGGCATAACATTGAGGAGTTAGGAAACGGACAGCCTCATTAAAGCAAAAAAAAAAAAAAAAAAAAAAAATACATCAAGAGAATACCCTAACTGCACCTGGGAATCAGGCTTGGTGCACGTGGTCTGGAGTTGTTCAGGATGGGACTTCATTATACCAAAGCATGCCTGTTTATTAAAAGAAGAACCATATTTTCTCATTTTATATAGTTTTTTTTTTTATCTTTTCTTTTGGCTTTTAAAAGACAGAGAAGAGCCCTGGCAGTGGTGGCATACACCTTTAATCCCAGCACTTGGGAGGCAGAGGCAGGCAGATTTCTGAGTTCGAGGCCAGCCAGGCTTACACAGAGAAACCCTGTCTCAGAATTAAAAAAAAGAAAGAAAAAGAAAAAGAAAAAAAGACAGATAAGAATATATTAGTTAAGATAGCTAGACAGAGTTTTATAGAGTAACTTCACAGTATATTATCTTATTCATGTTTTCCAGAAAGAGAAACATATTTATTTATTTATTTATTTATTATTTTACTAGATATTTTCTTCATTTACATTTCAAATACTATCCCCTTTCCTAGTTTCTTTTCTGAAAGTTCCCTATACACCCCCCCCCACGCCCTGCTCCCCAACCCACCCAGTCCTGCTTCCTGGCCCTGGCATTCCCCTGTACTGGGGCATATAATCTTCACAAGACCAGGGCCTCTCCTCCCATTGATGACCGACTAGGCCATCCTCTGCTACATATGCAACTAGAGACCCGAGCTCTGGAGGGTACTGGTTAGTTCATATTGCTGTTCCTTTTATAGGCCCTTTTAGCTCCTTGGGTACTTTCTCTAGCTTCTCCATTGGGGGTCCTGTGTTCCATCCAATAAATGACTGTGAGCATCCACTTCTGTATTTGCCAGTTACTGGCATAGCCTCACAAGAGATAGCTATATCAGGGTTCTTTCAGCAAAATCTTGCTGGCGTATGCGATAGTGTCTGGGTTTGGTGGTTGTATATGGGATGGATCCCTGGGTGGGGCAGTCTCTGGATGGTCCTTCCTTCTGTCTCAGCTTTGAACTTTGTCTCTGTAACTCCTTCCATGGGTATTTTGTTCCCCATTCTAAGAAGGAACGAAGTATCCCGACGTTGGTCTTCCTTCTTATTGAGTTTCATGGAAACATAATTATTTAATATTTGCAAAACTATCATTTTAAAAATCACTGGATAGAAACTTTTGGAACTGCAGTAGAAAAATCTGTGTTGTGTTGAAGAGTCTCTGCTCTAACTTCTGTTTAATAAAGGAACCATGGAATTATGGTTTGCAGCCCATGTAGCTATATTTGCCTTCATTCACAATTTGTTGCAGTCATAATCCATCATATATTCTAATTACATTTCTAAACTCTTTGGTTTTATGTATCATCTCATAGCATTTCCTAAAATAGTAAAAGTTTCCACCATTACATATACAATAATAGGTCACAAATTCATGAAGTTTAAATTAAAATATATTTTGTTTTAAAACAAGTTTGAAATGATCCTTAAGATTTACTTATGGGCTCCTTTTTCTGGAGAAGGCAGCCACAAGTTAATCTATTTTAACATGAAATATGTTTCGGAGCTGGGAAGCATTTAAATTGCCACAGGTTATTCAGAGTGAACTGTCAGTCTTCATGAAGAGGGCCTGTGATTTGTTGTGAAGTAGCTGGGGTTTGTGAAGCTGCCTTCTGTTTTAAGAAGGCTATACCTACAGCAGTTTATTTAAGTGAACAAAGTGTTATGGTAAAGGTGTGTGACTAAATGTGTGTTGATAATGAAGATGGTGTAACGTAACACATGAGGCATTGTTATTAAAATTATGTGGAACCTGAGCAATATTTAAAACAGTACTTTGTACTCACATATGAATTGCACTCAAATACGTTTATTTAGCAGACATACACAATCCTTCCTAACTGCATGTTTCTGAAGAAAGTGGGAACAAGCAAGAAAATAAAAATATAGCTGCATAGTAGAGTTGAAATATATTGAATCAAATGAAATCTGAAAAGGAAAAACTAAATAATCTATTAAACTACTCTATTGCTTAGGACCAGAAGATGTACTGGGGTCTAGGGTAGACATTTAATGGATAGCTAATATTTTAAGCTTATGTTAATACTTGGAATATTGCAGATATTTAGCACTAATATGAAATTTGAAATTGCACTAAGGGATAGAGGGTTTTGTCTTCTAAAATTCACTTATTCTGTTACAAACATTGCATGTTGTGGGGCCAGAGAATAGATGCAGGGGTTGGGCATTTACACACGCAGGATATGTAAAGGCACTGATATTTCTATAGCAACTCATACCAAGTGATTCGAGCAACTGTTTACTGTAGCAATGTCATTTAAGTAGTGCTTCATGCTCAATGTCACCTACACGAGATGCATTTCAGTTGATTGGAGAAACTAAGGTGAAGGTTAGAAAAATGTTGAAATATGCTGTTGTCTTTGAGTTCTTTGAACTCCTAGAATTCCATAGTTCTTTGATAATCCACCTGGGCTACACAGTCCCGGGCTCTGATATTGTAGTTATCCTTGCCATTATTCATGTCCTGTCAAAACCTTAAAGCTCCATAATGCAATCTATAAGAGACTTGGCAAAAAGACCCAGAGTGTATCTTTTCGTTCTTTTATTCTCTGAGACCATCTTAGAATATACAATTGTTTGGCAACACAAGTGATAAAAACCAGACATGTTGAGAGATCTATTGGTATGGATAAATCTTATCTTGTTTTCCTCTCTAAACTTGGCAGCCACTTTTGACATCTCTCAAGTTAATCCATCAAGGTTAAAGAACACATTGTGGCATATCCAAGCACTAAATTTTAATTGACTGGGGATAGCACTGCTTCCCATGTCCTTTGGAACAAACCACAGCACACGGGAGATGTTTTCGTGCTGTTTCGTTTGATTTCACACGGCAGTAAGAAGAATTGTTTATCTGTTCCAAATTAGAAATCAGAAAACACATTTTTTTATCTTTCTTTTGAATCATGGAATAGATTTAATGTTTTCAAAGTTAAGTAAATGAACAAGGAATTATGGTTGATCCTTCACAATGAACTAATCTAATAATAGAATTAAGTGAGCCCATAATATACAGTTAGACATAATAAAGGGATTTACTGGGAGGGAATGGGTTAGTGGTGATAAGGCTCCCAAGCAAAACCGAGAAAGTGAAGAAATTAAGTCACCATAAAGCAGCTATATAGCAAAGCCAAGTTCCTCTTGGTGTACAAGGAAAGATTTGGTAAAGTAACTATTTCAGAAGAGACCAGTCCTCGTGGTACACGGCTGGTCAGCTGTGCTGAACCTAGAAAGGAATTTGTTGACAATTTCCAACAATCAATATAGGTAAATAATACAAATTATTTTTATGCACACCATGATTTCCCATGCACGCTTAGAAAAGAGAATAAAATCCAACCAAAGCAACCTAAGATTTAGCAGTATGGCTAACTTAGTCACATTTTGGCATAGGTATATACAATATTTTATTTTTAAAGATGAACTCATCAATGTAACTGTTTATTATGCCTGTTGTATTTGACCAATTACAAGGGGTGATGAAAAAATGCTCATTCTTCAGATTTATTGTGTAGACCTGAGTTAAAATTTGAATGAATAGAGAGACCCCAAGGTACTTTGAGACTCTAGATCCGGTTTGCAGATAGTCAGTCATTATCTTTCATCTGTTTTAACAAGCTTAACATTTTTAACTGAGCCAATTTTGACACTAGTTTTATCCCCACTTACCTCTAAATCTACCCTTGCGATACCTACATTTTATGTGTACACATGCACATTTATTTATAAACAAATGTATATGTAAAAACAGACAAACACGCAATAAGTTTATTTTCTGGAAATATCCTGTAGTGCAGCTCTTCCATTCTCTGGAAGCCAGGGCAAGAGTTCTAAGTGTCACTGAGACAAATTTACTGCTTTCTAAATTTTAAATCACAGCCCTCGGATTATAGGTCAGGCTAGCTCACCACCCTTACTACAAATGAAGCCCCAGACAAGTCTGCCTCTAGTTTAGACACCTTCTCTGTCTTTAGTAAGATTTTTCTCTTTGGAGGTTAGTAAACCCAGGCAGGGTTTGTTTGAATTCATGCGGAATGATGAGCAATGTCATCAAGATTTATGTCATAACAAAATAATGTATTCACACCTGGAAATGCAAATGATGTGGTTACTTGCGTTAAAAATTCCAGTTCCTGATTCATTTAAAGCCAGGTGTATTTCAACCAAAAGTGGTTCTCAGTGTTTGGACAAATCTCCTCATGGAAAGATATAATTGAAATAAGATCATTCCAAATCAAGACTGAAAATATTGTTCAGACAGATTTGAAATTAATGCTGATGCAGGAAAAAAAAAAGCAGAAGGAAACCTGGCTGTTTCATGCAATGCCAGTATATTTTTCTTGTAGTTTGTATTAGATTTTGTGAATTACTGATATATTTTATTTATGTATTTACCATATTTTGATACTTCTATGAACTACCCATTTAAGAAGCAATACTTGAGTGAAATACCGCATAAAATGAGTTGTGTCAAAACTAAAGAAATAATATGTTTTATAAAATAAGTTTTTGAAATCTGTCATGACAAGAGAAATTAAATATATGAAAACAATGCCACATTACCTTTTTAGGAAACTGGGCTGCAATTCATACTTTTTAAAGATAGAAAGTAAAACTTATTATCAGCCCTATGCTTTTCAAATACAAACAAAAATGACCAAAATCTAAAACCTGTTATAGAATTGTTATTGGAGAAGAATTAAATATTAAATTGAATTGCAGACAAACAGGCACTTTAGCACTCTTGATTTGAAAGTATTCCTAACTTCGGTATGACGAGAGTGAGGCAAAGTCTAAGCTCGTCTACGACAGCATCAGCATAATGAAGCTTGACTTTTTGTTTATTCGCCATGGCTTTCATAATAATGCTCCATGAAATTCCAAAATATTGCATTCTTACTCGACCAAACTAATCACGGCAATCAGCACAAAAGTTTGCTTTCTCAAAAGTTCTTCAAGAAAGTTTCTAGAGAGAGAGAGAGAGAGAGAGAGAGAGAGAAAGAGAGAGAGAGAGAGAGAATGTGGAGAGCAGAGGGACACAGATTTTGCTCTTATTGTATATACCTATATAGTGCATATAAACAGGTTTTAATGAGATCTTGTGGTTGGAGCCACATTATTCTCCTTCTAGAAAACAAATCCATAAAAGCCTTATCCTTGTTCAACATAGACATAAAGAGTACTAGTAGATATTAGGATAGTCCAAATAGTGTCATTTTGCTTTTCAGAGACAAGATTGTACGGTATTCATTAAATATTTTAATAGACACATATTGTAACTTGGTGATAAAATTACTCCTCAACTATAATAACTAGCAACCATATGTTAATAATAGTAATAATAATAATAACAATAACAATAATGACAAATATCAAGGTTTAAAATTGTGGCATTCATTTTTCCCTTCTTCCATCTTACCTGTCTTTCTCTCATTTTATTCTCTGTTTCTCCTCTTTCTCTCTCTAATAATCTCCTTTTGTATTTCCCTTCTTCATCTCTTCTCTTTTCAAATTATGTACTCATCTCACATTGTAGTTTACTACTGAGTTTGAAAGGCATGCAGATATTTTTTAGTTTCCTTATTTGTCTTTTTGTTTGCAATTTGTGTGCTCTTCTCAAACTTCAGCTCTCCCATTTGTAAGCTGGAGGAACCACTATAACTTTGTGAGTTTTGTTTTTGTATATAATGAGACAAATAATGTGTAATTTAATTTTTAAGAACAATGATGTTTAAATTAATTTGATCATAATCATAGTCTACATTCATACTTCTTAGAAGTAAAACTAAATAAAACCAAACTAAAACAAATGTAAATACTAGTAAGAACAATGCAGAGTGCAAATAAACATAAAATAGTTACCTGTGGTTCACTTTCAGAAAATATATTATTCCTTTTATTGGCATTTGCCCATGATCTTTTCTTCTGCTGAGGAATAGAGGTCTTTAAAGAAGCACCAGTCTCTCAGTGTAGCCCAGGGTAGCCCTGAGCAGAGTCGGACACTTTTCTAGAATGGTGTGAAGCTGAAACTTTGCTACTGAACTTTGTGTCTTTCTTGAGAAGGAATACTAGGGTGTTTTGGAGGACTATTGGCATACTTTAGACTTTTTATCTAAGTCTCCTTGGCCAGTGCTTGTAACAGTCTTCTAGTGCTTTCACTTGAGTTGAGACTCCCTTTTTACCCACACAGACTCCTCAGTATGGCAGAGTTGTGTTATTAGTATTGTCATTATTGATACCTGGTTGAACGGTAAAATTTAAATATCACCATCACTCTCATGGATCTCCAGTTGCTCATTCCCCGATCCATCCAATCTATCTCCTCTAATACTCAAAACTTGCCTTTAGCTAACATGCCATATTTTCCAAGCCCTGTCTCTTCCCTCTAATCCCAGATCTGGGCATTCTGCTAAGGCTGGAATGAACACTTTTCGTCCTGCTAATATGCAATTGGAAGTTCTAACTGAATTTCACATTCTATCTTAAAATTTATCTTCAGACTGAAATTTTAATAAAGCAGGTTTTATTCTACCTTGCAAATGTTAATTTGTAATTTAATTCTTGGTTATTATTGTATTGTTATTTTTTCTAAGAACATGGTAGGTAGAGATTAATTTCTGAGCATCCCTTTCTTTTCAAAGGTTTCAAAAACTGAACACAAAAACTGCATGCTGTAAATCTCTTAAGGGTACCACTGACAAATTGATGTAAGCTTTCAGTCACTGTGAAACCCACAGTGCTGGTCCCAAGAAATAGTTCTATACACTGTCTATTCATCCATCATGCTTATTTTTCTCTTGGTATGGCAATTTGTAAATGTTTTTGTGCTATTAGCATACATACCTGCATGGGCTCCCTCCAGAGTTCCCTTTGCTGCAGCCTTTCCCCCAAATCTGTCATGATGCTTGCAACGTGCATTTTAATGCATAATGGGAAACCTGCTTGCACTGTGAACAGTGGCATAATGAATTCTTCAGGGTGGTAAGTTATGTTTCATGTAATGACAGTTCCTCTCTCTGAATCTAGTCAGCTCTCAGTAGATGTGTTTCAAATTAATAGAGCATTAGTCCCTAATCAAGAAAGTATTTAGGAATACGTTTTTAATTAAAATGAACTATGGGGAGGAATAAGAAGTGTTGGGCTTTTTGTGTTAATTTGACATAGTACATTGCTCATGTATCTGTGCATTATTAAAGATTAGGCTATTGGTTATTTCTCTAAATCCAATATAAAAATTAAAGCAAATAAAATGCAGATTTAATAAACACACAGAAAGCTTGCATTCACAGAGGCTGGATACAAACAAGATCAGAAGGTAGATCCTTCCTTGTAGGCAGGCAGTGTTTCAGTCAACACATTTGCTTTCTTCCAAGCAACAGACACTATAGGGCAAACATAGGAACCAACCTTTAATTAAAGGGTTTGTAGTTTCTCTTTGTAGTTTTATTATCTTTTCCATCAACAAATTCTTTAATGAGATAGTTTTCAGTATCACTCTTTAGGCCTTTGACATATTAATTGAATGTAAGATAAAACACTGTAGGTGCAAGAAAACATGAGGTGCGAGCATCATAATAGTACATGTTTTTTCAGGGGTGATAGCACAGTCAATGGGAGTTTGTAGAACATTTGCAAATCATAAATTTGATAAGGGATTAATATCTTGGATAGGCAGAGAGCTCCTCTAAACAGCAACAAACAACTACATATCAAAAATAGGTAAAGTTTAGACTACAAAATTTCCAAGGAAGGCACAAGATAGCAAGTAAACATGAAAAGCTTTCTAACATCATCACTCTTTAAGAGATAACATGCTAAATGAATGTGATCCCCATTTTACATATCAAGATAGCTACTATGGAGAGCCACTGGGTGTGGGTCAAAATGTAGACAAATTGAGATCCCTTGTCCACTTAGTGGTAATGTGAAATGGTACATCTTTTGTAGAGAATACAGTGGATATTCTTAAAATAATAAAAACAGAATTATACATGATTTAGTGTAGCCACTTCTGGAGATTTTTCTGAAGGTCTTAGAGAGGTCTTGGCACACCTACACACCAGCACTAGCAGCATTAGTCATGACAGCAAAAATGTGGGTGAAATTTAAGTCTTTTTCTGAGTAACAGATAAACATGATGCAGAGCAGAGTTGCCTGTCACGGAGCATTCAGGCTTGAGAAGGAAGGCGATTTGAACCCATTCTCCAACACAGATGAAAGTGAGGCAAGAAAATGACACTCCCACCTATTCCACTGACATGAGATACGTGAGAAATAGACTATTACAGTTATGGTGGTCAATGGGGCTCAGAAGCCCAGAAAGAATTATTAGTTAAGGAAAAAAGGGTTTGCATTTTACAAGAGAAGAACTTTCCAGGAGCAGGATGGGATGATGGTGACGGTGACAGTGATGGCGAAAGTGATTATAGCACATTAGGCGTGCATGTATGAACATGTATGTCCAAATTCACTGAAAAAAAATGTTCTAGGTCCTTGACCACAATAAGAACAGAAAAAATGTCTGAGTGTAAAGCCTTTTCTCAGTTTCGACAGTCTGACTTATCTCTCATGATATTTTTTTCTTTACATTTATTCATGGTTCTTTTAACTTACAAACTCCCACTTGGCGAGTGCTGGCCACTGAATATCTCAGGGATTCTATTCCTCACTTTACAAACATTCATTTTTGGAGGAATAAAAATACAGATAGGCTCTTTAAGCTCTCACCTTTCTTACTCTCAAGCCCTCCTTCTCTCTCTCACTTCTCCCTTCTCTCCACGTGTCTATGGCTGGCCTCTCTTTCTACCTTCTCTCTTTCCCCCTGCCATTCTACAATAAAGCTTTAAAACCATTAAAAAATACAGATAGGTTTGTTTTTCTTGTGTGAGTTACCATTCTAATTCATGGAGAAGGAATAAATCCCAAGATCCCAAGATGATTTTTCCCCCTCCAGATAGGTAGTTTAGAAATCAGAAAGTCACAAGCCAAGAGTGCCAATGTACTTCGTGTCTTTGCTCTAGCTGAGGCTATAGGAGCTCTCTCTCTCTCTCTCTCTCTCTCTCTCTCTCTCTCTCTCTCCCCCTCTCCCTCTCTCTCTCCCTCCCTCCCTCCCTCTCTCTCTCTCTCTCTCTCACTCTCTGATTCAGGATTTGATTCCCAAATTAACAGACAGTTTTCTTTCCCGCAATTACAAATTTTCTAGTTCACTTAGTCTTTTGTAGAACCGAGAAATCATGTTTTTGAATTTCTACATGTTTACATAGGCAGCTCCGTTTGATGTAAGACATGGAGCTAAGGAACCTGCAGAGAGATGAATACAAGAATGCATTTGTAGAAGCTGTTAAGTTCTCTGATTGAGTGCCGTTAAGAGATTTGGATATGTTTTGAGTCTTCATTTAGAAGTACAATTCAAATCATGTCAGTCATTTGGAATTTGAAAGCACTTCTCATTTTACTTGTTAAATGAGGTTAAGACTTGCACAGACTAACTTGTATGCTGGTGTTAGAAAATTCTGTTAAAGATGAGATCACATAGAACATTCCTGAGAAATGATGCCACCTCCAATGAAGGAAAGGCAGTATTAGAAAAGTTTTACTTCGAAACATCAAAGACACAAAAGGAAGTTCGTGTACTTGAATTGTTCAAGAGCTTACACATTACTGTGCCCATAGGAAGCCAATGGCTTTTGTTTGCAATAAACTCAAAGGAGGAAAATATTGGTATTTTCATTCTCTATTGCTCTAATTATTTTAACATCATTACATATAGATTATTAAAACATTTTACAAGTTAAAATAAAAATCTATTTTAGAATGTTCTTGCAGGATAATTTGAATTTTTAAGTTCATTGGAAAAAATCATAAATTTGATTAGCTGCTTGAGGACTGTGAAACATAATTGAGCAACACAGTTTTTCTCAGTCTCTCTCTTTCATCTTAATCCTGGGAGTACCTAGGTAATTGCTTGCTCAGATCACTTTACTATTTGCTGCCATCAGCAATTCTAAGGTCTTCGAAATATTTAGAATAGCATAAAAGAACTTGAAGATATAGCCATTGTACTTTTTGTTGTCTCATTTTGTCTTTCTGAACTGAGTGTCTCTATCTAAGTGGTATTAATGTTCTTTTCTCTATCTCGCGTGCTACATTTCTCTTCATTCTTTCATGCTGTTTTTAAATGTTGTATTTTTAGATCTTTTGCAAAGTTCATTAACTATCCCTTCACATAAGAGAAAAGAAAAGACACTTAGAAAATGAAAATGGACATTCATAGCAACATGAACACAGATGGTGAGGGAAAACTTCTTGCTTTCCAATCACATTGTCTTCATCTTTTCTACTACTGACCACTGTGAATCACCTAGGGATCCTATTCCTGACATTATTATGGAGGAATCAAAATGCAGCTAGTTTTTTTTTTCTCATGAATTGCCACCCTAATCCATGGAGAGGAGATTATACCCCAACATTTATTCCTCAATTCTTTGATGAAAGATCATCATGATGCTGTTGCTTCATGTGAAAGATGACTGGGCATACATTATAAGTTTTATGACTACTTCTATCTAGCTAATACTGAAGGGAAAGGAATTGAAGGCAACATGGACTAGAAGAGCATTCTCAAGGTTTTGAATGCCACAGGATATTAAGAGAACTATGTAACAGTATACAGAAGCAAAGGGCACGCTGATGGTCCGAGCTGAGGAATGAGAAGCTTTTCTACAGGAGTCATCATTCTCACATCAGACAACGTGAATGATCTAATCAGGAGTACAGTATACATAGAGTGATCTTGTGTGTGCGGGTGCTGGAGACAAAAAGAGAAAAAGAAAAACTGGACAGAATTTTTAACAGCAATGGTATTTTTACTTATCAAGCATTTACTGAGAATGTATCAAGTAGAATTTTCTTCTCTTTCTATTTTTATTTACTACAAAGTTCTTCTTCTTCTTTCTTCTTCTTCTTCTTCTTCTTCTTCTTCTTCTTCTTCTTCTTCTTCTTCTTCTTCTTCTTCTTCTTCTTCTTCTTCTTCTTCTTTTTCTATCTTTCTTACAGTCCAGTCATTATCCCCTTCCTGTTCTGCCCTCCAACTATTCCTCATCCCATTCCTCCTCCTTTGTCTCCAAGAGGATGACCCCATATCCCAACCCTTACCTCTACCCCACCAGACCTCCCCACTTTCTGGGGGGGATCAAGTCTCTCAAGTGTTATGTGTATCTTCTCTCATTGAGTCCAGACTCTGCAGTTCTCTGCTGTATGTTGTGTTGGAGGTCTCATGTCAGCTATTATATGCTGCCTCGATGGTGGCTCAGTGTCTGAGAGATCTCAGGACTCCAGGTTAGTTGAGACTGCTGGTCTTCCTATGAGGTCACCATCCTCCTCAGCTTCTTCCATCTTTTCCCTAATTCAACCACAGGAGTCCCCAACTTCAGACTACTGGTTGGGTGTAAATATCTGCATCTGACTTTTTCAGCTGCTTGTTGGATCTCTTGGAAGGTAACGATGCTGGGCTCATGTCTGTAAGCATACCATTCTGTCCTAGACTTTGGGGCTAAATAATGAAGCAAATTAGTCTTATACATGGCCCCTCAGTAGTTTTGAGAAAATCATGATGCAGTATCATTGGCTATATAGCATAAATTTCTGAAAGTTCTTATTGGTTGTAATTATAATAATTTGCCTCAGTCATGCTCACAGCTGACAACTGGAGAGGAGGAACCAACTGGTGTTTCTTAAGGATTCAGACAGGAGACAAAGTTCAGAGATGAGGAGTCGTTAGAGGTTGTAAGTTTTGTTTATAGTCCAGTCCTGGCTCATTTGGGAAGACAAATGAAGCCTGAATATAAGAATTCTGAGACTTAGGTCAAGATGGGGGTGAAAAGTGAGTATTTTCAAGTTACAATATTCAGTTACAAATGATTCAAATTTGTGATTTTAAGCATGCTAAGCATAACAAAACTACATAATGCACAAGGCAAGCAGCCAGTACTCAGAAAGCAATGGTATTACAGCTAAATGAAAATTATTAATTCCAGTTGTACACTTGATTACCCTTGAGCAGTTTCAATTGATTTGGGTTGGCCTCACATATGAAGAAGTGTGAGACTGGGTCTGCATTCTTGGCTCAGTTTTCCTCCTCACACATACACTGAGGTGCAAGTCTAAGGAGGGAGAGCTTTTACTCTACATTTGTATGTAACTATAAAGGATGGCCTCCTGGGAAAGAAGAAAGGGGATTCAGGGTTATGAGAGAAATACGCTAATTTAAAACATTTTAGATGAAGAGATTGTATCTCTAAACACTCATTTTTTTTGGTTAATGATAGTGGCTAAATAATTTTATGAAAACTTGCATGCTAGAAAGTCCCCAGATTCATTAACATGTTTAAAAACATCTGTGGACAGCAGTGGATAAACTAGTTATTGGACTTTTATTCTGAGAGATGGACAAGGTCACATCCAACAGTCATGAATATTTAGGCAAAAATAAAAATAAAGAAAACATATGCAATACTTGGTTTTTTAAAATATTTTAATAAAGCATGGTTATTATATACAAAATAATTATACAAAGGATGGGTCTTTTTTACTCAAATGTAATTTACTGGACAGTTGTGATTGCTTAGGTTGTTACTTTAAGTTCTTCTCAGTTTGCATATTTCCCTTTAAAGTAATATTAGATGTCAAATTGAAACATGAAGCCACTTGGCATCTCTCAGTAGAAGTAAAGTGATTCTTCTAAACTGATGCAGGTTTAAATGTATCCTGGAGACTGAGAAGGATGCACGCACATATATACAAGAATTTGCTTTGGGGAAAACTTGGAACTGGAGCCAATATCTAATTAATCATGACAAGAGTGAATAATACAGATGGTTTGGCCCTTATACTTCTGTTTCAGACACAGGCCTTACCAATGACCCAAATGGGTGTAGAGTCTCTTAATGGCAAGGGCTCTTGCTACAACAAAAGCTGAGGTTTTGAGAACCGTGACAGGATGTTGGGTGCCATACAAGAAGATTTCTTCAAGATACTTTGCTGGTTTTATTTTTTTGAAGCTATGAAAAGTAAGAGTCAGAATGTGTAAAAATAAGATCTGTCCTGCGTTTCCTATCTCCATTTACTCTTACTAACTGTTCTTTGCCTGGTTGTTTAAAATTGGGTTTCCTGGCCTGACGGTTAACTTGCACATACCTGGCCTCTGCCTGGAGAAGCTGAAGCAGTGTGGGGTGCAAACTGCAGATTAGCTCTTGGGCAGATTTTTATGCTTCACTCCCTCTTTTGTTGGTGCCAACAATAATCGCAGACTGTGCCAAGGCCTGTCTTTATCACCTGTCAGAGATCTCTGCACTATTGTTGGCATTGAAGGTAAGTGTGCTTTTCTCTGTCTTTTCTCTTCTCCCTGCTCGATTAACAGCCCTCTCTCCCTTCCATGGGCTCCCTTTGACTGTCACATGCAATGAGATTGAAGTCTGTGCAATGACTTTTTTATTTGATTTATTTACCTTTTTAATCATAATGACTTTAAAAAGCCATCTAATGTTTTCTTGAACCAAAAAAGCTTCTCCCTCCCTTCCTCCTTCCCTTCCTTCCTTCCTTCCTTCCTTCCTTCCTTCCTTCCTTCCTTCCTTCCTTCATTCTTTCCTTCTTTCCTTCCTTCCTTCCTTTCTTCCTCCCTCCCTCCCTCCCTCCCTCCCTCCCCCCTCCCTCCCTTCCTTCCTCCGTCCCTCCCTCCCTCCCTCCCTCCCTCCCTCCCTCTCTCCTTCCTTTCCTTCCCTTCTCCTTCCTTCCTTCCTTCCTTCCTTCCTTCCTTCCTTCCTTCCTTCCTTCCTTTAATTTTCTGTTCCCACTTACCTTCCATTAGTGCTTGGAAGCCATCAGTCCACATCTAAAACAGCTAAGACTGTAGATGAGAGAAACATAGCAGGCCAAGAGAGTTTTTTTTAGCTGCAGCTGTAAGAGACAATGCTAAGGCCCCAAGTTTGGTACATAGCAAGCTTGTGCTTGGCCCAGGAGTCACGTTGATGGAGTTATCCATGTAAAATGTTTGAATAAATAAGACATAGCACTGTATGCAGGCATAAAAACCTCTTTTCTTTTCCCTCTTCTCTTTTCCTGTTGCCTACCTGTTCTCCATCTTATCCTGGTGCTATGAATGGAACTCAAGTATTCAACCAACCAAGCTGTATCCTCAGTCACAAGTTGGACTTTTCTCTCCAGAAACACACTAGTCAGATTTCATTTGAACCCATATATTTAAACTATATGAAATGTCAATTGCATTTTATATTAAAAGTTTATTTAAAAATGCATTGGCTTTTTGCAGTTATTTTCTGAACCACAATACTAAAGATAATACAGTGTGGCACAAAATCATTGACTGTCTAATATTCTGGAATTCAAGTATTAGATTCTGGAAGTAAAACTCACTTTGTTTTCAAAAAATGGTAGTAAATCTAAGCAGTCATATCAAATGCAATGTACACGAAGAAAATACACTCTTGTGTCTTATATAATGAATTCATCCATTCAGGATTTTATAAACTGAATTGTTAATGATAATTGTGTATATATATATATATATATATATATATATATATCACTTAAAGAAATTTATTTTCTAATTTTATGCCATAAATTTTATTTTCAAAAATATTTAGCCACTCACTGTAAGAATTTAAAATATTTTGTATTAGAATAACTTATAGTATTTAATGTTATCTTTGCAATAAAAGTCAGTAGTAAGATCAGATAAGATTAATTTTCTATGTAAGGAAAGAACATTTTACCTTGCCGTTACACATTAGAAAGGAAAATATACATACACACACCTATTTAGTTTCTGTTTCTTTTTATTGATATGAACTTATTTTATCCATGTAAACATGATCTATTGATGCTTGTCAGCTAACTGAAGATCTCACTTGAAAATGAGACAACCTTCGATCCCACACTCAGCTGTCACTCAGGTGGTCTTGTACTTGTGAAGCCATGCTGATACCAATGATAGACTTTGAGGAATACACTTGGGGGTGCATACTTCTCATCCAGCAGAACATGGTGAATGTAGGAGACTTGCTTGCATCAAGTCTTCTGGGGAAGTCTACCTAACAGGGTATCTAGCCCGCACATTCAAATGTACCCTGTCCCTCGCCCACCTTCTTTCTGCTCTCCCTCACCTTCCTTATTCCTTTCTTCCTTTTTATTTTGCATTTTGTTATAGAATCTCATAGTGTACTATACACCAGCCTCTGAATTTAAGATGTCACTGCCTCAACTTTTCCAGTACAGACAACACAGGTAGGCAGTACCATACTCACCTTTTTATTTTTCTTAGTTAAGGTTTGGATTATCTACAAAGTAATCCACTTTGTCTTTGAATACTTTGTATTTTGTCTTTGGATGAATTATTTTCTTTATGAAAGCAAATATTTCTTTGCCTGTATTTAAGTGCTGCATCATGACACTCTCTTCATCCTTAAAGCAAAGGACAAAATTTTGCCCCATCGATTTGTTGACTTAATGTGTCAGGAAAGCTGCGTGGTAGTGTGGCCTTTGTCATTTGTTTGCAGATGTTTTTCACACAACAGTGGCAGTAGTGATTCGTTTTGACAAAGACACTACACTGAGCAAAGCTTGAAGGCCTCTGACATTGAGACTCCCACATTAGCTTCTCCTTTATCTCCTCAATGCAGTGAATTAAAAACTACTCTTCCCTTCACAAATGGTATCTTTACTGATCTCAAGCCAACTTCAGTAATACCTTACTTAACAAAGCTGGTGGCTTACCTTCTTTTAAACGTGGCAACATCAGTCTCAGTACATGAGCATCAAGCAATTAAATGCTTCATGTAGGAAGTAGCCTTTAATTATAAAATCAATGTGATTTTTGGCAATGTACCAGGCACATGCTTCCTAGATATATCTTTCTTTACTCGATGAATATGTATTAAAACTGGGAAACTAGGACATCTTCAAAATTTGCTTTGTCAAACCTCAAAGAAGAAATTATTTTCAATATCTAGAGAAGGAAAAAATCTATAATGTGTTTGCTATGTCATGGAAAGTTAAAGAAATAAGGGGTTCTAATTTAAGCATGCTTAATAATAATACCAAGTTTATTTATTTTTTTATCAGTCTCAAAATTATAAAGCATAGAGGATATTCAAGTGGAACTCATGAAAGTGGTAGACCAGTGTCTCCATATCAGCAGATGAAGAAATTGGTTTTGGTATCAAGATAAATCGCATCATATCTATTAGTTTCTAGTATTGTAAATGTCCCTTTTTTTTCATTCAGATGAAGGGATGAAAGGTGTACCCAAGCTGTGTACATACATGGCTTAGACTGAGCCCACTCTTATGAAATATAATGCAAGGAGAGTACCCAGTGGGCCCATGCCATGGTATGGTATGAGTAATTATGACACGCTACAGATCTGCTACAAAGGGGGCTTACCCGGGGGAAGGGAGAGGAGTGAGGACCTGGGAAAGGGTAAAGGCAGAAGGGTGAACCCTGGGGGTAGAGAGAGGAAGGGAGAGGAGTGAGGACAGGAGAAGGGGTAGAGGCAGCAAGCAAGCCATGAAGGCAGAGAGAAGTGGGAGCAGAGAAGAGAGAAAGGGGTGCTGAGGACAGAAAGGGAGAGAGAGAATGCTGGGAGCAGAGTGAACGTAAAAGAGAAAATGTGGGAACAGAGAGAGAGGTGGGATAGCAGCCCACACCTGGCACACCAGTAGAAGGCGGCAGATGATGACATTAAGACTTTGTTGGGCTCCTGAGAAGAGCCTTATGGGATTGCCTGCACACTAGCATCCCTTCCTTTTTGTTTAATTAAAACTGAAGAACTAGGAAGGGGTGCTGGTGGGGCAGGAAAGGGCATTGTGTTCGTTAGACTACTTCCTGCCGACTGGAGAAAACATCATCTTTGGGGACCCTCAGAAAATTGGGATGCTGGCCAAGACCTGGAGAGCTGTCCAGGATCAGGGAGAATATCTGTAGCTAGGAAAGTGAAGCCAGTTGAAGCCTCAGGAGCAGATGTGAATAGCCGCTCGGGAGCCTTTCAGAAGGTGAATTGTGAGGAAACACCTCGACATGGCAGGGAACAGGGACAGATACACACACACACACACACACACACGCACACGCACACGCACACGCACACGCACACACACACACACACACACACAGGCATGCACGCACACACACACATACACACACAGACGCATGCACGCACGCGCACACGCACACACACACACACATGCACACACACAAACATACACACACACACACACACATGCAGGCGCGCGCGCGCGCGCGCGCGCACACACACACACACGTATGTATTTGGGGCAGAAGACAAAGTCAAGTAGATTAGGAAGAAAAAAAGTTAGGTATACATTTAAAATTTTTAGGCCCATGATCTTGGTTGTTTGGGGAAAGAGGAGTCCCCAAACCAGGGAACGGGGGAGGGGGGGAGGAATTCCACTGTGCAATAGACAACAGATGGGAAACTTTGGCTGTTAAATGGCATGGGTACTTATCTGAAGTCCATTTGACCCATGAGAAGAGGGTCTGAGTATATTCCCAGAAGCTTACAAGAATCATTTTAAGTTTAGACATGTTAGCATTATCATTGTTTGTAAACTGTATAGAAAGAGGCAGTAGACTCGCATCTTTCTGTCATAGTAGAAGCTTAGAAAACCGTTTTTTGCTTAGCAGTATGAACATTCCCTAAGGCAAGGTCAGGAAACACAGAAACCTTCTGCTGTGGAGCAGAAGGGATAAAACTTGATTTTTGGTATTACTACAGACTGTGAAAGAGGGGCTTCCTCCCTCTGTCCAGAAGTCTTGGTCTATATAGATTTAGCACAATGAGAAACACTTTTAACTCTATACTTAAAAGACAATCAAAGGAATTTTAATATCTCGAACTTGTGAGTATAATAGTGGACCACATAGTGGAAGGCTTCACCAGAGTGCGGCTAACAATTTATCAGAACTCCACTGATCAGTATTTAGGCCCTGAACTTTCAAAGTCCTAATATAACAGTAGCACAGTGGGGGGGAAATCTGAAGAATTTTTCATTTCTTTTATATGTGTTAAATCACTTTGCATCACTATTTAAGTTTTCACTTGTATTTACTAACCTTAAACTACCTTCTTAAACCCTAAAACCTTTTCTTAGAGCCTCATAACTTAAGCTCTGTATCCTCAGGCCTTACATAAACGTCACACCTCTTTATTTCCATTGATTTGCCAAGAATAGGGCACAGGTGGTTGGTTATTAGAAGCAGTCACTGTAAAGGGAGTTCCTTTAGATAAAGGAATACTAAAAAGTTACATCTGAAACCTATTTACCTCTTAACAAGAAGCCTATGAGCAAGACGACCCCGTTTGCCTTTTAAAGTAAGAGACCTAGTAGTTTCAACTAAATAGTGAATTGACTAATGAACTAGCATGGTAGTGGATTACCTTGGAATAAGGAGCTAGTTTTCTGTTCTCTAGCTGTCAGGTTACAGTTAGCTTAGCTGTCAATATGATCAGACACTTGAGGAGGATAAATTATAAACCTAAGTGGCCTTTATATCAAATAAAATGACAGAAACTAATCTATAGTCCACTACCTAGATAGTTGTCCCAGGCTCCTGTGTTTTCCATGGTCCATCAGGCACAGAAAATGAGAGGCTTTTTCTTTAGAGGGGTCATGGAGAGATCTACTTCACCTTGTCTTATGCAGTGTGGAACAATTAACTCTCTGAATGTCTTGTTTGTCCACTGTTCAGGCTGAGTCCTAACAGTGGGCATGGCATTGGCACAGTCTGCCCAGTGGTTAGTGTACCAAAATCCAGGTGGAATTCTTTGCCATTGTGTCCACATCTTCTTGATGACCTTACTGGGGTGGGGAGTATCATGGCTAAGGTTTCAGAGTTTCTGTTATAATAAATTTAAACATCTTAAATGCCATTATCTCACGTGTCTCTGACAGGCTTGAGGTCTAGTACTTATCATAAATATCTGAGTTAAACAATCTTTGTTTTTAGATATCTGCTCTAACGTTACTTTGCAAACACAAACTAGGAAGCTAAATAAGGCTTGATCTTATAATTAACTGTGTCAGTTCTTAACATGACTTCAAAATTATTTTTAAGCACATTAAGGGATTTGATCATTTACTGACAACCAACTTACATTTCTTAATTATGATTGCTTTAATAAGACTAGGACTTTAGGTTGCATCCTAGTTAGGTTAAAGCCTTAAAAAATATGGGTTTGAATTGAAGCTCTTCTAGTATCAAAGCAAAACTGCTCAATCTATAAACACAGTCCATAAAGAGACTGGAAACTTTTCTGACCTTTTAATGGTGTATCATAGAACATAACAGTTTCCCCTATGACTTAGTTCATAAAAAAATCTATAGGTTATAGAAATATAATGATACCTTATAACTTAATAACATTAGCAAAAAGACTAAACACATTTTAATCTTTTTATGTTGTAAACCTCCAAAACTTTAAAAAAAAAAGAGTTCAAATGTTTTCAATTGTGTTCTCTGTAATATTAAAATAAGGAAACTTTATAAGAGTGATGATATAAAGCAACAGTCTAAACAACTTAGTGTCTTTTCTTTTATAAACCTGCTTTTCCAGATAGGACAGAAATCATACAAAAACCTTATCCCAATTTAAACGTGTCTTTAGAGACCTGCTTCACTGGTCAGCTCATGCCATTTGTTATTGCCCTTAAGCAAGATGGCGGTGAAGCTATAGCTCCACCTTCTTTATCCCACAGTTAAAATGGCAAGCAGCCACGGGTTGTATATATCCCAGAAGGGAATCATGTCACATGGTTTAAGATTATTGAAGAACAGACATTCATTTGCTAACCTCAACTTACGAGTTTTAACCACATCCAATAATTTACAAGTCAATAATCCTGCTTTTGACCCTGGACTTTAAAGACATGCCTGGGTCTGGAAAAGGTGAGTAACATCCCGCTTTCAGAGCTAGCAATAAACGTGAACAGTATAAAACAGCAATAGAATAGTGCAAAACAATTTTAAAATTATCCATATTTAAATAACTTTAATATTTATATTATCTTTAATCCATTGGCAAGGACACCCGGAGGTGAATTCTGAGCCTAGGCAGTGTGTGGCAAGAAGATTTTATTATTTATCCGTGTATTCAAGACCAGTCAGAAGCAAGCATGAGTGGCCTTATACTAGCAAAGACATAAATAGTTAGACATACATTTTAAATTAGCTTTTGATAATCTGAATAGACCTTTATAACATTGAAATTGCATCATCATATAAGAATATTTTTAAAAAGGGTTGAATTGCATATAGAGTATGTTGTGAAAATATAACTTTGAATTTCTATCTTATAAAAATCTATACCAATTTAAAATATAAGACTGTTTCTTTCTTAGTCTAAAAGGAGATACAACAATAAACAGAGAGCTCATTACATTTAAAAATGTTTTTTAATTGTTGCTGTAAACCATGTGGCCATCTTATGATGGTGAAATCACATGGTAGGTTGCAAGCAATGTGGCCACTTATATCATGGGAGGTCACAAGCTAAGATGAAGGTGATCCACACAGTCACTACTTAAAACATTTGTTGTCTTAGTCTGTCTTTCTGTCTGTCTGTCTGTCTTTCTTTCTTTCTTTCTTTCTTCCCTTCTCTTTTCTTAAATGCGAGTTGCATGCAAATCATATGCACATGTACATATATGGAGTTGAATTACACACACACACTCTAAGCAAGAGTCACATATAATATATGCACGTATACATATATAAATATGTATGTATAGATTTTAAAATTATAAGCCATTTGTTATATAAGTTTTAAGCCAAATAGTATTGTAGATTACATAAATTTTAAACCATACCCAATGAAAAATTGACAAATCCTTAGATACGATTTTACAGCATAATATCAAGATATTTGAGAGCAGAGTGCAAAGAAATCAGAGATAAAAGTTTTTTGGTTTTTTTTTTGTTTGTTTGTTTGTTTGTTTTTTAGAGTGGGGAAGTTAAGCTTCAGAGATAAGAGACACTGGGAGCTGAGAGCAGAGAAAGTTTAGATATCTGGGAATCATCTGTCTGTGGCAGGGTGAAGCAGAAATCGGGTATGTAGGTGTGTCAACTGATAGTTAAATCTGAGTCCATGAACAGAGAGAGGGAGAGTGTGGAGAGTGTGATTGGCTTAGTGCAGGGCAATTGCAGGAAGGTGTGTTCACATGGGCCGGGCAAGAACCAGAGCCATGTGGAGAAATCAGACTCTAGCTACAGTTTGGCATCAGATTCACAGACAAATATTTTTATTTATTTATTATTTTTATTAGGTATTTTCTTTATTTACATTTCAACTGTTATCCTCTTTCCTGGTTTCCCCTTCAAAAACACCCACTCCCTCCCCCCTCCCTTTGTTCACCAACCCACCCACTCCTACTTCCTGGCCCTGGTATTCCCCTACAATGGGGCATAGAACCTTTACAGGACCAATGGCCTCTCCTCCCACTGATGACCAACTAGGCCATCCTCTGCTATATATATGGCTGGAACCATGAGTCCCACCATGACAGACAAATGCTTTGTGCATATCTGAGGAATGGGTTTGAGAGCAGCTGCTGCAGTGGAAAGGGTGTGTGTGTGTGTGTGTGTATGTGTGTGTGTTTGTGTGTGTGTGCACCTGTGTATGTGTGTACACATGTGTATGTGTGTGCACACTGCAATCCCTGGTTCAACCAGGCTCAGATCTGTTGCATAATTAGAGGCAAGACACTTACAGAGTGTGGGAAAGAGACCAGGGAGAAAAAAACAACCATAAAAACAAAACAAAACCAAACAAAACAAAAAAAACAGGGCTTGGAGCAGGAAAATAGAAATAAAGAAAGGAGAAATGTTTTCATGTTTCCTGATCACTTAGACAGTATACTGAGGCCAGATTTGATAAAATTAGAAGCTAGAAGTATCAGGACACCATTCAGATGTGTGATGTATGAAAAAGTCTCAAGCCTGGTTACCTGGTGAACCAAGGAACTCAGAGTAGACCAAATTGAAAAGGCACAATCTGTACTGGTAAATCATTTACTCAGACAGGGGCCTGTGCTAGATACACAAACAGAAGACACTATAGATGCAGTACCAAAATTTTCAAGAGAAGTCAAGAGGAAATAAAAAAAAAGCTGGAAAAACAAATTCTCATCCAGGGAAATGGTCAGACTAAGAGAAGCATCTAAACCAAATTAAATAGAGAACTCACCAGTTGCTCATGTTTGGTGGAGTACCAAGATCAGTGGAGCAGAAAGTATGTCTTTGGCAAGCAGGTATAGTGGTGGAAGGAACTAGTGAAGGCAGACACCAGTAGACTTCCCTTGGGATTGCAGAACCAATGTTAATAAGTTATAATATGGCAACTGGGTACCTGGCCAAGGTATGCCCCTGAATAATTACAGCATGCAGTAGATCTTTTATAAATGCGGTTTAGTGGAGGAAAGGAATGAAGTGAGGACCTGGGAAAGGGTAGAAGTGGATAAGTTAGCCAACAGGGCAGAGAAACACACAGAGGAATAGAGAGGGCCTCACAGGAGAGAAAGGGAACACCAAGGACAGAATTCTGGGAACAGAATGAGAGAGAGAGAGAGAGAGAGAGAGAGAGAGAGAGAGAGAGAGAGAGAGAGAGAGTTGGTGGTAGACATTCATTTAATATGACCAAGCAGTACACCTGGTAGAGGTGACAGGTGAAAACATAAGCCATTTATTGCTAGGTCCCTAGGAGGAGCCTAGTGGAATCACCTGTAAGCTAACACTCAGAGCATTTCTTTCTCTGTTCTATCGATCCTTAGACCTAGACCTGAAATCTTTCTTGGCCTCAGTACAATCTAATCTTCCAAGCTGATTGATTCAATCTGGCTTCCATTGGCTTCTGCCTGAATTGCTCAGTTGGCCTCATACTAGCTTTGACAATATGTTCTAATCTTCTGGCTCCTCCCCATTCTCTGGCTTATTCTGTCTTCATCTATGTCTAACTTGTTCTCTTTGAAATCTGTCTTTCTAAAGGTACCCCACTAAAATTGCCACACACATACCATACTATGTCTTTCTGACTGCTCTTAAGTAGCTTCCCTTTCCTAGGTTCTTCTCTGGTGTGTTGGACATATACTATCTCTGACAATATTCAGTCAAATATTTCTCTGGTTCATAACTTTTCCCCTCAACTAGACATTATTTTCAAACACAGCTGCTTCCTTTTACAAGCTAAACTTACCATCATTGTTAGGGATTAAAGGTGTGGACTAAGGGCATGTCTGTAGTCTAGCCAGATCATAATGCAATCCAGCCAGGTCATATCTTTGGATTCCATTCCTTGCCAGAGCAGCCATGTTGCTGTATTAAAATTTTTCTACATAAGGTAATACAACTATTTTTGGGTTAATGATTTTTAGATTCATTGAGTTTCAGTTAATTTGCCATGTGTTTTCAACTCTTCAATATATTGTTATGTTACCCTCTCATAAAATTAAATCTTTACCTTTCCATATAGAATTATAATGTAAGCCATTGCTAGGTCCTGTAAACCAACACCCAGATCTTTTCTTTCTCTGTTCTAACTATCCCTAGGCCTAAGCTTAGATGTTTCTATCCTCAGTACAATCTAACCTTCCAAACTGACTGGAATTTACATTGCTTTTCTCATTTATGTATTAGCAATATTGATACTGCATCTTATTATTATTAAGATGCTCCACAAAAGACCTCAAAACAGCTAGGTATTTACATTACTCCTACATGTTAATATGTATATCCTTATTTATGTGTGTATGTGTTTATTTATTTAGCAGTATCAAATGTTTTGACCATAGAGAGCATAATTAGAAAGATAGAATTGGGTCAGCAATTCTAACCCCCTCCCCCCAACCCCCTCCCCTCCCATCCATGAACTTGCTGGACTCACACTGAGATGAAAGTGGGGAATCTCATGTTGAATAAAAATATTTAATATTTGTATTTTTCACAATACAAACAAAAGCAAGCTCTGCTCTTTAAAAAAAAGTAAGTGGTGGTATTCTCTTTACAAAGGAATATCATAGTAACCATGTCTTTCTTCTTCTGTATCACCCTTCGATTAGTTATCTAATCACCTAAGTTTAATTAAATATTCACCAGTTTTACTGTTAGACATGAAATATCCAGAAACATTCTTCAAGCATCCATCTACTTTGTCATGTTTAATCAAGTTTAAATCTTGTTAATCCTTCAGCAAAATCTTTCTGGCATATGCAAGTGTCTGGGTTTGGTGGCTGATTATGGGATGGATCCCTGGGTGGGGTAGTCTCTAGATGGTCCATCCTTTTGTCTTAGCTCCAAACTTTGTCTCTGTAACTCATTTCATGGGTATTTTGTTCCCTATTCTAAGGAGAAATGAAGTATCCACCCATTGGTCTTCCCTCTTCTTGATTTTCTTGTGTTTTGCAAATTGTATCTTGGGTATTCTATGTTTCTGGGCTAATTGTATCTTGGGTGTTCTACGTTTCTGAGCTAATTGTATCTTGGGTGTGTTCTATGTTTCTGGGATAATATATTTCTGAGGCTATGCCAGTGCCTGGCAAATACAGAAGTGGATGCTCACAGTCATCTATAAGATGGAACACAGGGCCCCCAATGGAGGAGCTAGAGAAAGCACCCAAGGAGCTGAAGGGATCAACAACCCTATAGGTGGAACAACAATATGAAATAACCAGTACCCCTGAGCTTGTGTCTCTAGCTGCATATGTAGCAGAAGATGGCCTAGTCGGCCATCACTGGGAAGAGAGGCCCCTTGGTGTTGCAAACTTTATATGCCCCAGGATAGGGGAATGCCAGGGCCAAGAAGCAGGAGTGGGTGGGTAAAGGAGCAACGGTGGAGGGAGGGTATAGGGAACTTTCAGGATAGCATTTGAAATGTATATAAAGAAAATATCTAATAAAAAATAAGTAAATATTTCAAAAATCTTGTTAATCAATGTTGTAGTAAAGTTTTTTTCAGACAGCTCTGATCTTGATCATGGTTAGCTTGTTTCTATTTTTTTCTTTTTTTTCCTTTTCTTACAGTTTTAATTTTTATCTTCCTTATTAATAAAGTCCTTCCTTGAAAATCTTGTACATAGTGTATTCTGATCAGTATCACAGCCTGTTCTCTTAGCTTCCTTCCACCTGTTTCAAACTCTTTCCTCCAACACATCTCTTTACAACATTCCTGCCTTTTTGTATTGTTTTGTGACTCATTGGGTTTAGCCACAATTATGTGTATGACAATGGGCTGAGAGCTCTCCATGAGAGCATGCTGTGCTTACCAGTGGGCACACAACTGAAGACAGTGCCTCCCTTCTCTCCCACAATCTAGCAGGAACAAGTAGGATGCCATGAGTCCCTCCTCTATCCATGAGTGATCATTGACTGCAATGGAAACTGTCAGTCACTTAAAAAAGCATCTCACAGAATGATGAAACATCCTTGACACCTTTGTATTTTAGAGATCTTTAATTTATAGGATGAACAATAAAAATTGTAATCATTAAGAAACCAAATAATCCTGTTAAAAATAGGCTTAGGAAATGAACAGAACGTTATTAAAGAAGGACATGCAAATGACTGGTAAACACTTTAACAAATGTTCAGCATCTTTAGCAATCAGGGAAATGCAGATTAACACTACTTCACTCTGTTGGTGATATGTATTCTTGTACTAAGTTGGTAATTGTCAACTGAATGTCAATTATTGTGTGCAATGATAAAAATATAAATTTTTAAGATAATTCTGCCTTGTCGCTTCTGTCTCCAACCAGCAGAAAAGAGCGACAACACAGCGTTCTCCTCAAAGCAGTTTATTCAGGAACCTTTCAACATGCATGCAGGAAAAAAATCTCTCTTCCTCTTTTTCTTTCTTTCCTGCCCCCAATCGCAATCCCTTATATAACCCTCCTACCAAGCCCCATCAGCCCAGTCCACGGAGCAGCAGTTCATTGGCCAGAATCACCACTCGTCATATGGTCGGTTCTTACATCATGGTGCACCTGCACAGTTCTCACCATGGACACGGCTTATTTTCAGGTATATGAGGAAGTCAGGTGCAAGTCATAAGACTTGGCTGCAGTCCCAGGTGCCATCTTGGGACTGCTGCCACACCCGCTCCTCACACTGCCTTTGCTCAGAGGTAATTTATTCAACTATTGAACACTATGTATTATAAAGAGATTGCCTTGATAGAATTTGGCTCAAAACTTTGGATGGCTTTAGGCTTTGGCATAGCTGATCTCTTCTGACTTGGTTCTTATAGCTGCAGAATATGTTTTCAGTGGCCTTACATCAGAAGCCCTTCAAGTATTCTTCATCTTGGTGGATAGAAGGAATTACTTGTGCTTCCTTTACTTTAGATCTATAAAATCTGCATTTGGTTTTGTATACCTTGACAATTTCTTTCCAAATTGCTTGAGTGTTCATATTAATTAATTAATTAAAATTTCACTTCAGGCAAATATTAAGGGTTGGGAAAATGCAGAGATTAAATGTACATTAGGTATAACTTCATTACTTGATTTCTCTAATCCTGTTCTTAAACAGGTTGACACCTCAATTTCTTATTGCCTTGGTGCCCATGTCAGTTAATAGTTTACCATTCGTATTCCAGTGAATCTGGAAAAAATTTGTGTAACAATACTTTTTGTTCAGCTTCTATGTTCTACCCTGGGAACTGTCACATGTCCAAAATGGAAAAACTAAACCAAAATAACACACACACACACACACACACACACACACACACACAAACACACAAAACAAAAGCATGGAAAATTTAAGAATTTCATCACCTTTTTTTTCCATTCCCTTTACGAACTTGGCACTTCAAATGCCAACTTCCTTGCTTGATCCAACATTCCTTTAAACTGCTATTTATTGTTTGTTTGTTTTAGTTTTAGCCAGGGTTAACAGATTTTTGGCAGAAGAGCCTGTTTGATACAAGTTAATCACAGACAAAAAAGAGGAAAGAGGAAAATGACTTTGGACCCTAATTCTTTCCTTTGCTGCAATAAAGAATATTCCATAGACCTTAAAAATATTTCTCTGTATAGATTTTCTTTGGCATGGTGAGAGTAACTACATTTTAAAGAATGCTATGATAATCCAAATGACTACCTACCCCTCCCTCAAAGAGCACATGGCATGTAATAAGCCAGAAATACACGTCCTTCCATATTTCTTTTTTCTTTCAAAGGTCATGTTTTTGACTATTCATTGAACCATATTCATCAGGTCAGTGACATTTATATGATATATGTAATAATATTTGAACAATGACATACAGTAAAGAAATTACAGAAAGCATAGCATGAATGAATATCTCACAAGAATACATTTCATCTACATATTTGGTACCTTCACAAATATTACATTTTTCATGAAGTTTTGTTATTATTTCTATTGTGAAGGACTTACTATGATTAAATTTTATCAAAACTAGGAAATACACAAGACCTATGAAAATATTAAGATATCCATTCTTTGATGAGTAGATACGTGTTGATTACATTTGCAAGTTTCAATATATTTATGCAAAGGAGAAATCATGTAAGCTGGATTTTGTAGAAAAACTCCAAATATATATTAAATCAATTTAAAATGCTATTTCATGTTCTATATTTCAATATATACTATTAATGCACCTGTAATGCATGTGAAGATATTTCTTTATTTAGTAATCTCATTTTCGTTATTGTCCAGCAAACTGTGTTCAAATGTAGAAAATGATTGCAGTTGATCACGGTCTCTGCTTTTGTTATATAGTTTAATTGTGGACTTTTCAAAGTACAATACCATGGATGCATGTTCATGGTAGCTGTATGCCTTGTCATGTATATCCTCTCTCAGCCTAGCAGCCCAGCAGCCCAATGAGAGACGCGTTGCCTTGAAAAGGAGCAGGTGATAGGTTCTGTCAGAACCCTTTTTTTCCATTGGAAATTTTGTAATGTTAATTGATTGTTCTCAGATCAATTTACAGATTTAAACAGTCTAATTATGATACACTTCATTTTATTTTCAGAAAATAAAAAATAAATGTAAGCCGAAAATAATTCTACATAAAGGAGTTCACAGAGTCTGAAGTTAAATACTAAAAAATACCACTCATGGGCTGGAGAGATGGCTCAGTAATTAAGAGCATTGACTGCTCTTCAAGAAGTCTTGAGTTCAAGTCCCAGCAACCACATGGCAGTTCAAAACTGTCTGAAACTCCAGTTCCAGGGAATCTGACACCCTCAAACACCAATGCACACACAATAAAAATAAGTAAATTTAAAAACCCACTCATATAGAAATTAAAAGTTCACTTTTCCTAATAGACAGTGATAGATAGTCAAAGCTATTCCTGTGATGGATCAAAACAAGCTAATTATAGTTTTCCAATGAGTTTTCTACATGTCTTTTCCCAATATCAGGTTGGCATTATTGAAAATTCAGTATAACAGTGGAAAATAGTGATCAGATAGATATAAGCATATTAGCACAAACAATAAATGCCATATTTTTTCTACTAAATTGTTCCAACTTTCAATTTGAATAATACCTTTATTTGTTTATTTCTGCTTACTTAATTTATTACACATTTGGGAATATATTTTAGATATTGAGTAAGTGTTACAGAAGAGATGAGTCATGGGTATCGATTAGCCTAGTATTTGCAAGGCATTTGCCTACTATTTGCACGGTCTTAGATCCTCAGCAAGGTAAGGATATAAATAAATAAATAAATAAATAAATCTTGGAAAGGGATAATGGAACAAACTTCTTTTATCTTTTAGCCATAAAATGCTATTTTCTGACTCTCTGATTATATGAATATGTGAGTAGCCTTTCAGCTATTTTCTACAGTTGTATAATATAAATAGCACTTCTATGGTGCTTATTTTAAAAGTCCCTGCATTATAAATATGTACTTTGTATGCTAGAGAAGCTTTCTCAGAATCTTATCTATATATGAAAATATTGACTGAAAATATTTGTTTATAACTCCACTTCAGTTTCTTATTCACTTAGCATATGTTATAATGAGGATACTAATCTTTGTCATTGCTATTTGTTTTAAAATTATATTAAACTGCTATATTGTATTAAACTACTTGAATCATCTTTTGGGAGACTTCACATTTCCACATATTAACATTCCTTTGACAAGTTTTAAGTGATGGACCACATTGCACTTGTACACTAGTGAAGTAACTAAGTTTGAGCAGCTGCTAACCCTATATTCATATTCTGGTCACAGAGTCCCCATTTGCTCAATAGTTTCTTTATATATGACATCATCCCTGGGCATGTGGGTTTTCCTTTAGTGATGAAACTTTCCATTACATAATGCTGCTAATGTGGGTCTTCACAACTCTAGCATCATAGAAAATAAATACCATATAAGGAATACTTAACTGATTTCCTGGAACCTAGCATAAGATGGTTCTGAGTCCATAAATGTGTCCTAACTCACAGATGTGTAAGGAATTGATGATAGGTAAAGATAAGAGAACAGAAACTAGAAGCAAGGTTAGATAGCTTCTCTGACTTCCTCTGATTTTAAACCTATGTGTCCAGTCAAGGTGCTTAGAGGAAAATTTGGTTTCTTTAAATCATAATTCCTTAATATAGATAATAAGAAGTCCCAGAATCTTTGCTGCAATGGGGACATTTCCAATAGGGCAAATAGAGGCACTGTGCCATATCAGCTATGTCCTCAACCTTTGCTTTATCTTGTAGGTGGTGACCATGAATATACCTCAGCCTCTCAGTCCATTGACACCTGTGAAATGCTGACTTTTCCCTTGTTATCTGGGCAAATAGAATGAGCTGTCCAACAGGCAGTGGAAAATAGGTGCTGAGAGCTGAGGTGGTGGTAAACTGTACTTGGGCTCCCATTGGTTTTGGGGACAGGCGACAATTAGTAACTCCTTGCCCCCAGTTACTACAACAGTAAGATTCAACAGTTACTTACAACAGTAAGATTCAACAGTTACTACAACAGTAAGATTCAAAAGGTAATTGTCTTTCCCTCCCAGGGGCAATAGGAACCTTACTGGTGTTTATCAAGCAACAATCTCAATGAATGAAATGTAGAACATTTTTGTAAGCTTTTATTTAACTCTATAGTAGAAGAATAAGAAAGAGTTCAGCAGGTTCGTCTGAAAACCTAAAGAACGAGAGCATCCTTTTTCCACCAGTTTCTGAGGAGGATAGTGCTATAGCCTGATTGTAAAATGTTCTCCATAGGATCTGGTATATTGGTAGGATCTGGTTGGTTGCTAAGTATGATGTTACTATCTGCATGAGATCAAAAGCTTCTGGGAGACATGCCTCAAGGTAGCCTGTAGGGATGATTGCCTTGATTAGTTAAATTCAAGTGGGAAGACACTTCTCCTCCATGAGTGGCACCAATCCCGGGATGCTGATTTCTATAAAAGGAACCTGAGCCCTATTATTCACTGCTCTCTGTTTCTTGATCAGCTGCTCCAAACTCCTGGAGCTGTGATTTTTTTCCTTCAGGGATGGGCTATAACCTTGATCTCTAAGCTAAAATAACCCCCTTTTTCTAAGTTGTTTTGTCACATGTACTTCATCATAGGATGTGATACCACATGATAGGCATTCAAAAAGAGACTACAATCTGCAGTCCATGACGTAGTCATTTGTTTTATCTCTTGATTGGGTCTTAATATGCTATGATATTCAGGAACTGGTGTAAAGAGTTGGCATGTTCTCATGGCATGTACCGGGAAGATGCTTCCTGACTCTCCCCTTTTCTCTACATCTGTGTTTGGTCCTCTGTGATATACATGGCTTTATTTCACCACATACTTCTACCATGAGGGTTAATCTCATGGACAGTCTCACACCAAGGAAAATACATGAAAGACTGTGGCTTGCATATTCTTAACAAAATGTCCTTTTGCAGGATGAAATGACACAAACCACGGAAGGAAAAGGATTGCTATAGCAGCAAACAGCAGATGCAAACATTGCACAAATGTCAAAATACTAGATTCTTGCTTGAATTGAATCGACTACTTGCCACTACTAAGACTTTATTAGCTATTCAGGATCAATATCAAAAGACAATGGAACTCTTAGAAAAATAATTAAAAGGTAGACATCATGGAGAACAACATGATGGCCAACACATTTGAAGAAACTCTGGCAAACAAATGGAGCTATCCATTTAAAACAGTAATGACTGCATTCTTCACAGCTTATATTAGAAAAAAATCCTTCAAATTGATCACTAATAATTATTTCTTACAATGATTTAAAATATTTTAATTTTAATGTACTACAAACTCAAGTGAAAATTCTGGAGAGATATGTCATATTTCATAAAGTTAGTGTTTATATAAAACTGAACTAACAACAACAAGAACAATAATAACAATACAACACTGTCCGTGTAAATTAACTGTTAACAGATTCCATAAGAAAAGTTTTTACAAGCATGCTTTGCAGCTCTGATGACAGTGGAAGAAATTTGAAGAAAATGTGGGTGGTCAATGAGTGCAGGCATCAAAGCCGTGTACAGTAAAAATGGTTTAGAGAATGAAATCCAAAGCCTATTAACATCAATGTAAACAAAACAAAAATAAAATTTATCTTATCTCATCATGATGTTGTTTCATCAGGTCCCTGCTCCATCAGTCCACGATGCTGTGATTTCCCTTGGTTTCCTGCCAACTGCCTTCTAGTTGGTAGAAAGTGGTGAGGCAAAGAAAAGGCATCAACATGTCCTAACCATTATTTCCTGTTGTCTTCACTATTTCTGCATCCCCTGATCTCCCTTCCCCTTCCTTTTTCTTCTTCTGTTCTTCTTAATGTCTTGTGTGGTCCTTTTCAGCAAATGACACATCCTCCCCATCACCACAGCTCCTCACTGCACAAGCCTCATTTAACTTGCTCTATTACTCCCACAGAGCTCTTGTCTAGTTCTGGAACCTTCCTGCTTATTTGGAGTAAGTCTCCTATACTTCACTATCTTTTCAGAACTCATGGGTTGTAGCACTTCTCTCATGTCTCCCTCCCTAGTGGTGTCTTTATGTCATCCACTTGTTTGCTACAACTACTAATTTGCCTCTCTCTCTCCATTTCTCTCTCTCTCTCCCTCCCTCCCATTCTCTATCTTTCTCCCTCTATCCCTGTCCCTCTCTCCCTCTCTCCCTCTCTCCCTCTCTCCCTCTCTCCCTCTCTCCCTCTCTCCCTCTCTCTCTCTCTCTCTCTCTCTCTCTCTCTCTCTTTCTTTCTTTCTTTCTTTCTTTCTTTCTTTCTTTCTTTCTCTTTTTCTCACTTTCTCTCTTTCTTTCTTTCTTCCAATTTGATTAGTTCTTTGTGTTGAACTTGTATCATGAAATATTAGAACAGTATCTGTTCTTTCTTTCTTTTTTAAAATCTGAATTTGGCTGAGAGAGTACTTATTACTAGAAGGAGCTCAAGTCCAGAAAATCGAGGCATAGTAAATGCTTTTGTTTATGGGAAACATTGACTGAAAGCAATTATTTAGAACACCACTCTTATGCATCATGGTAACAATGACAGGAATAGAGAACTTGACTACTGCAAACTATAATCAAGGGTTTATGCACAGCATAGAGGATGTTCTGAGATAGGCCATCTTCTCTGTTCTATTTCTCAAAATGGTACTCAGTAATTTTAATAAGTAACCATTCCACAGAACATCATATAAGTCTATCGTGTCAATGTGATGTGGTTTGCTCCTAAGGATGTGCAAGCAGCAAGAACCAAAAGTACCGAAGGACCAAAAGCTGAGAGAAAACAACTTAAACATTTTCGTCTTTGGTGTGTCTATGGGTCTAGATGGCTGGTGTGTATTAGCTATCCTCTCAAGAATGAAAGGTTTCTATCAGTTTTGAAGACAATTCATAACACATTTGATAGGAGGCTCTAATAAATTTATTGGAAAACATGAAGGTTTCCTGCAGTTGCCTAATTCTGTTTGCTTCAGCATCTGTTGTTTGTTTGATTTATCACTGATTTAAGTGTTCCCAGATACAAAATTCCCACTAGAATGTCTCCCACTATCTAGAATAGTCGTGGATATCTTCAATATGTATCTAAAAGTCTACATCATAGAAACAGTGCATTGCTACAAGGAAGATGGAAACAAAGATTTTTTTGGATGGGAGAAAAAACAATAAAGTTCTAGAAATGTGGAGTTATTGGAGAGAAAGCACAGAAAAATGAAAGAATCTACTGAACTCTGTTCATCTTAAATCAATAAAAAAACTATATATATATGAAAGTGAGACTGTGTGAGCTATAAAGTTTAAATATATTCACAGTGGCAAACTCTGGGCAAAAATCCTTAAGTCTTGACCTGCAAGCTATTCAGTGACGCTTCCTACCATTCCAGACTTGTATCAGGTTTTAATTTTTATTCCTCTGCTCTTGAGGTCTCTCCAGAGGAAAAAGAAATAGTCTAATTGTTAAAAATGCAAACTATGAAGCAGTCTTTGGGGTGGGAATAGCAATCTTGGAGGACAGTGAGTGAGAATTCCCATTAAAAGCACAGTGCGACATTTTTTCACCCAACGTTCTGTGGTTTATTTTTCTGTCTCTGGGAATTTCACAAACAACTTGTAAGGTTCTAACCAAACCTTTGAGGTTTGCTTTTCTATAAGTGTATAGAACAAGCCAAGGGCTGTGATCGTAGCCAAATGAAACAATGGAAACCACAAGACCTGCTGGCCTCAATCCTCTTTCCTTGACTTGATTTGAGCCTCAGGAGAGGAAGCCACCTGAGTTGCATTTGTATTTGGTTAGAGCTCTGGAGAACAATGCTTCCCAACTAATGTGTCCCACTGAACCTTAAAAGGAGCAAAAGCATTTAGTATTGAAGAAGCAGGCACAACTTTGTTGGTACAATTTCCATTGTCCTACTTACTTATTATTTTAGTTGTTTACATTGAAGGGACCCTCCAAAGAAATGAATGTGGCCACAGGGAGCTTCTATTTCCAGGAGTTCCAGGGCACAATGATGCATACCTCCCTCCCCTAGAAAGCCATTTAAATAAATGGAATCCACAGGGTCCTGCCAGCTGGCATGATATACTATTCTCAGATTAGACACAAGGTTGATGCCTTTTAAAATTCCTCTGTCATTCTCAGATAAACATCTAATATATTATTCAGTAAAAGTTCCTTTTTGTCTCTCTGGCTCCTATGGCTGCCCTAGACAGGACTGTGCTTGCTTTCTACTACATGTTGTCATCCTGTCTCTGTCATTTAATGCCGATCCTTGCTAGGCTCAACCTTTATTGCATTGTAGTGCAAATTCAATTTAGCTAAGACTTAGGAAACCAAATAATGTCTGGAGCCTGATTCTTGAAGTTATTAAACGTTTTAGGTACTTCAATTTCATTATGGACTGCATATGTCATGGAACTGTGGGATTAAATGAGTAAAAATGTGTACTATGCTTGCAACAGTATAAAAGGGCCTTGAAATGCTCACCAAATAATTTGTGCACTAGAAGGATAAAATGGCACAGTAGAGCCTAGGGTACTAGAATGACTATACAGATCTAGGAAAGCTCTAAAGAAAAAATTTAATGTTGCTAACATTTTTAATTGATAGCACTGGATGACTGCTTTACCTTCCTCATGGATAACATTTGTGTTTTATCGTAAAAATTCAAGATCTAGAAGTTCTTTTTAAAATATTTATTAAATACATTTTTATGTACTTTATAGAAATGCTCTCAAATGATGATATATAGCGCACTCGCGCACACACGCACACATGCACACACACACACACACACACACACACACACACACACTCACTCTTTTTTTTTATTACATATTTTCTTTCTTTACATTTCAAATGTTATCCTCTTTCCTGGTTTCCCCTTTGAAAATCCCCTATTCCCCTATCCTTTCCCCCTGCTCAACAACCCACCCACTCCCACTTCCTGGCCCTGGCATTTCCCTATACTGGGGCATAGAACCTTCACAGGATCAAGGGCCTCTCCTCCCATTGATGACCGACTAAGCCATCCTCTGCTACATATGCAGCTGGAGCCATGAGTCCCACCATGCGTTTTCTTTGGTTGGTGGTTTATACACTGGGAACTCTGTGGGTACTGGTTAGTTTATATTGTTGTTCCTCCTATGGGGCTGCAAACCCCTTCAGCTCCTTGGGTACTTCCTCTAGCTCCTTCTTTGGGGACCCTGTGCTCAGTCCAATGGATGGATGTGAGTATTCACTTATGAATTGTCAGGCACTGGAAGAGCCTCTCAGGAGACAGCTATATCAGGCTCCGGTCAGCAAGCTATTGTTGACATCCCCAATACTATCTGGGTTTGGTGACTGTATATGGGATGGTTCCCCGGGTGGGACAGTCTCTGGATGGCCTTTACTTCAGTCTCTGGTCCACATGTTGTCTTTGTAACTTCTTCCATGTTTTTGTTTGTTTGTTTGTTTTGTTCGCCCTTCTAAGAAGGATCAAAGAATCCACATTTGGGTTTTCCTTCTTGAGTTTCATGTGTTTTGTGAATTGTATCGTGGGTATTCTGAGCTCATGAGCTAATATCAGCTTATCAGTGAGTGCATATCATGTGTGTTCTTTTGTGATTTGGTTACCTCACTCAGGATGCTATTTTCTAGTTCCATTCATTTGCCTAAGAATTTCATAAATTCATTGTTTTTAATAGCTGAATAGTACTCCATTGTGTAAATGTACCACATTTTCTGTATCTATTCCTCTGTTAAGGAACATCTGGGTTCTTTCCAGCTTCTGGCTATTATAAATAAGGCTCTTATGAACATAGTGGAGCATGTATCCTTATTACAAGTTGGAGCATATTCTGGGTATATGCCCAGGAGTGTTATTGCTTCTGAGGAACCACCAAACTGATTTCTAGAGTGGTTGTACCAGCTTGCAATCCCATCAGCAATGGAGGTGTGTTCCTTTTTCTCCACATCCTCACCAGCATCTGCTCTCACCCTCGAACATATGGGCACAGGGAAAAAATTTCTGGTACAGAACACCAATAGCTTGTGCTGTAACATCAAGAATTGACAAAGGGGAGCTCATAAAATTGCAAAGCTTCTGTAAGGCAAAGGACACAGTCAATAAGACAAAAAGGCAACCAACAGATTGGGAAAAGATCTTTACCAATCCTAAATTCGATAGAGGGCTAATATCAAATATATAAAAAAGAATTTAGAAGAAGTTAGACTCCAGAGAACCAAATAACCCTATTAAAAAATGAGGTACAGAGCTAAACAGAGAATTCTCAACTGAGGAATACCAAATGGCTGAGAAGCACCTGAAAAAAAAAAGTTCAACATCCTTAGTCATCAGCGAAATGCAAATCAAAACAACCCTGAGATTCTACCTCACACCAATCAGAATGGCTAAGATCAAAAACTCAGGTGACAACAGATCAAGAATTCTAATATGGCTATCTCTTGTATTGGGGAGGACAATGTACTGAAGAGTTAGACCCATTCACTCACTAACTTACTCAATTATTCATTCATTTACTCTGGTAGAAATTATCAAGTTACCTACTGTTTCTGCTTATGCTGGGTAAGAGGAATTCTGGCCACTGCAATGAATTAATACATAAATTGCAATGCCTCAACAAAATTCAAGTTAATTTTCTTCATGAAACAGTTGCATGTGGATAGTTCTGATTGGAAAAATCTTTTTTCTTTTTTTCTTCTCTTTTTTTTCTTCTTACAAGGTAGCTCACTCCCTTCCATTTTGTGGCTATACTATTCTCTAAATCCTCACCGGCCTATGTTATTTACAACAAAATATGAGTAAAAATGATAGAAATTACCAAAAATAGTAACTTTTACAGGATGACAAATGGCACCTCTACTTGACAGCACTCTATCCATATGCAAGAGAATTTGGGAAACATAGGTTCTCATTGAGTAGCTGCTATTGAAAAATCAATATCCTCACAGGGGACAGAGAAAGCCTGAATCTTTTTGAATACTTAATTACCTCTTTTACTCCTCACATTTATCAAAAGAATAGAGGGAGGAATCCACAGACAGACTTTGTAGGAATTTGAGTGACCTACTCTTTAGGGAAGATGTGGACACCAGAGTTGGCTACATCGAGTAACATAAAAGTAAGAGTATCACTTTCTGAACAAGTAACTAACATAGGCATGAGGCCATGAGTTATCTCAGACACACACACAAATACACACACACTTTATTACATGGGGGACAGATTAAATTAGGAATTGAGTACAGGAAAGATTGTAGACCTATTTGTCTTTCTTCTGACAGGACTTCCCTTTTCACATCCCATAGTTAATATCCTAGCGATTGTAAATCCACTAGGAGATTTAGTTTACATATGTGTAACCATCTTCTACTCAGTGTTTTCTGGGAACTGGTTGCCATTTAAGTTCATCAAATATCTGAGGACTGTTTCCAAAGGCTTTAGGCTGTCCAGTGCCAAGCTCTCTTTAGCCCAGGAACTTACCCTTCTTTCTCAAATGGCTTCTTCCTTGAGAAACTTAATCTGCATGTCTCTAATCCGTTTAAAACTAGATCATGAAAACGTAATTTTGTCAGAGCCCTCCAACGTCCTTGTGAGAACATTTCTTTATGTGTTTTTCACCACTAAATGAAGATGTCTCATTTGTTAAACTTAAAGTTTGCTGTACAACTAAAAAAATCCCCTAGCACGGAATTTTAGAATTTGGCAGTTTCTTCTCCTTTTCCCAAAGGGTTGCAGTAGGTGCTTTTAAAGTTGGCTTTTTCAAAACTAATGAATTCATCTTTTTTTTTTTTTTTTGAGTGTTTGATGACCATTGCTTGGAGGTTATTCACACTGGACTTAGTTCTTTCTTTTTCCACAGAGTCACAGTTCCTTCTACATTTGAATCTCTTCTTGCTTTCAGTGGAAGTCATACAGGTCATGGTATCTTCACTTAAAAAAAGGATTGTGAAATATCTTGTAGTTTCTCATCTATGATAATCTCAGTTGCTTTTCAGAAGCCTTTAAAATCACTTCCTGCCATAGTGGTTCTGAATTTTAGTGTAGAATTCCTTGACATATTGTTTACAATCCAACTAAGTCCTGGGTCAGATGATCTGTTTGCTTCTCAGTTTTAAAATTCCTATTTATAAAACCCCAAAGAAATACACAGGACTTGCCAAATTGTTTTGCAAATGTTATAATCAAGTTACTTTATGCTTTCTTCAGATATTTGTGCTATTTACAAGCTTCAAATTAACAATTACTTTTTAATTTTATTTTTTATTAGATATTTTCTTTATTTACATTTCAGATGTTATCTCCTTTCCTGGTTTCCTCCACGAAAACTCCTATCTTCTCCCTCCCCCCCTGCCCTGCTCATCAACGCACCCACTTCTGTTCCAGGTCCTGGCATTCCCCTACACTGGGGCATAGAGCCTTCACAGGACCAAAGACCTCTCTTCCCATTGAAGATCGACTAGGCCATCCTCTACTACATATGCAGCTGGAGCCATAAGTCCCAACATGTGTACTCTTTGGTTGGTGGTTTGGTTCCTGGGAACTCTGGAGGTACTGGTTAGTTCATATTGTTGTTCTTCTTAAGGGGCTACAAACCCCTTCAGCTCCTTGGGTACTTCCTCTAGCTTCTCCATTAGGGACCCTGTGCTCATTCCAATGGATGGCTATGAGCATCCACTTCTGAATTTGTCAGGCACTGGCAGATCTTCTCAGGAGACAGCTATATCAGACAGGCTGCTGTCAGCAAGCTCTTGTTGCCATCCACAATAATGTCTGGGTTTGGTGACTGCAGATGGGATGGATGCCCAGGTGGGGCAGTCTATGTATGGTCATTCGTTCAGTCTCTGCTCCACATGTTGTCTCTGTAACTCCTTCCATGGGTATTTTGTTTCCCCTTCTAAGAAGGATCAAATAATCCACACTTTGGCCTTCCTTCTTCTTGAGTTTCATGTGGTTTGTGAATTTTATCAGGTATTGTGAGCTTATGGGCTAATATACACTTAACAGTGAGTACATATCATGTGTGTTCTTTTGTGACTGGGTTACCTCACTCAGGATGCTATTTTGTAGTTCCATCCATTTGCCTAAGAATTTAATAAATTCATTGTTTTAAATAGCTGAGTAGTACTCCATTGTGTAAATGTACATTTTCTGTATCCGTTCCTCTGTTGAGTGACATCTGGGTTCTTTCCAGCTTCTGGCTATTATAAAAAAGGTTGCTATGAACATAGTGAAGCATGTGTCCTTATTACATGTTGGAGCATCTTCTGGGTATATATATATATATATATATATATGCCCAGTGGTATTGCTGGATCCTCAAATTCATCTGAAATAACAAAAAACCTAGGATAGCAAAACTATCCTCAACAATAAAAGAACTTTTGGTGGAATCACCATCCCTGACTTCAAGCTGCACTACAGAATAATTGTGATAAAAAACTACAAGGTATTGGTATAGTGTCAGGCATGTAGTTCAACGGTATAGGATGAAAGACCCCTAAATGAACCCAGACACCTATGGTTACTTGGTTTTTGACAAAGGAGCTAAAACCATGCAGTGGAAAAAAGACAGCATTTTTAACAAATGGTGTTGGCTCACTTGGCGGTTAGCATGTAGAAGAATGCAAACTGATTCATTCTTATCTCCTTATACAAAGCACAAATCCAAGTGGATCAGGGACCTCTACATAAAACCAGATACACTGAAACTAATAGAAAAGAAAGTGGGGAAGAGCCTCGAGCACATGAGCACTGGTGAAAATTTCCTGAACAGAAAACCAATACCTTATGTTGTAAGATCAAGAATTGACAAATGGAACCTCATAAAATTGCAAAGCTTCTGTGAGGCAAAGGACACTGTCAATAGGACAAAATAGCAACCAACAAATTAGGAAAAGATCTTTACCAATCATATATCCGATAGAGGCCTAATATCCAATATATACAAAGAACTCAAGAAGTTAGACTCCAGAGAAGCAAATAACCCTATTAAAAATGGCGTACAATTACTTTTATGAATATTACTTCAACAATATGCCTTTTCCATGTCACTGGCTCCATGTAGGCACCCACTATCATAGTCTGTCTTTAATATTCAGAACTGATTTTTAAGGTTTGTGATTAATTTTAACCTACATATGACAATATGTATTATTAGATTTATAATTGTCCAACTATATTGTGTCTCTAGGAGCTGTATATTTTTAGTGACTACCGAAGAAAAAAATTTCAAGTGTTACACATAATAATTACTAAGACCATGCTTGTAGACTTCAAAATTTTATGAGTCATGAAGCCTCATATATTTTAATGGAAACTTTAAAACTGAAGTGATTCAATATAGGAAAAATGTGGGCCATGATAGTCTTATCATGAAAAAAAAATTACTGGAAAATCAAATTACCCTCCCAGCTAGCCCTTGACTCTTCTAACATGCCTGGGAACCCAACAGATTTGTGACCTGAGGAGAGGTATTTTTCCCCAAACACTTAGTTAGCAGAAATGCATCTTTCTTCTATAACACCCCTTTCTGATTGATCTCGGCTCCCTGTATATCACTTCTCAGTCCCTTACCTATGCTCCACCTCCTATACTTGTGTTTCTTCATTTTAGTTCTTTCTCGCAACCTTCTAGAAGGTACTGTTCTTACTAGTTTAGAAATGGTGACTCTGAAAATGATCTACAACAACACAGACAGTAAATGGTATTGCTCAAATTGTTCTATCTTTAAAACAAATGTCTTTCAAATTCAGACTTCTTATTTCTGGTCTCCAGCCAGCCTGGTTGGTCCCAGTCTTTGCCTTTTCACTTTTGGCTGCCCTGTGTGTGCTCCACTTAACCTGCCCGAGTAGCATGTAGCCATTTACATCCACTAGCTTTTATACTATTGTTTGATGACTTTACTGCACATCATTACAAGAACACAATGGGAAAGCATCATGGCTATTAATATGGCTGAAGAATCTTACAAAGTCCTGTACTCTGCCAACATATAAACAACCAATTCTATTTTAATGTTAAGAACAAATTCAAAGGAGAATTTATACACAAGAACAACTTGAATGTACTTTATAAAAAATTGCATGTTTCTTGAATTTATTTTTCCTGAAGATTTACAATCTAATACCTCATCAACAGAAGGTAAGACGGTTTTGGCCATTTATAATTAATGAGAAGAAAGTCAAACATAATTATTCCTTGCCAGCTTTCTCAGCTTCCCAGTACACATTACCTCTATCACTTTGGAAGTCATTGAAATTTAGGTGTGATTGTAACTAATACGTTCCTGTACGTGTCTAACACCTCCCTTAACAGCCCCAGACTTCCTTATGCACAATCATTCTGGAAAAGTGTCGATTTATTCCCTTCTGTGCATTTTCAGAAAGGTGCAAACTGAAGTGTGAATGGCATTCATCTCACCAAATCAACTGGAATGTAGCTGCTGTTAAGGTGGTTACAAAAAGAAAAAAAAATAAAAGTAATATAATGACTCTCTCGGTGATAAAGGCTTTGAACACAATATAGCTAAGTACTGGAGTTCTAGGGAAAATGATTTCAGGTAGTTTGATGTGTAGCTTTAATTTGGAGAGTTGGAACTTCGGGTGTGAGTTAAGGATGGAACTTGGAAGTAGAAATAAACAAAGAGGCAGACAAATGCAGAGGTACAAGGTGCATTACTGCGAACAAAGTGATTTTTGGGAAAGTGGTAAATGGCACTTTGCTCAGGTGACAAGTTTGTTGGGTTCTTGTGCATGTAAGAAGAAGCAAAGGCTAGCTATGAGGGAAATTTGATTTTTGAGTATTTTTTTCATTATATAATCTCTTCTACATTTTATTAAAATCTAATAAGCATGTGAAAAACATTAAAAAGCCATGTTAGAAACTCTAGTCTATCTCAGCAACTAAATAAAGCATTAGCCTACCCCTTTTACCCTGCTATACTGTGAGACTCTTAAATGAAAAGCTCTGGGATTTATATGTTTGTTTTGCTTGTGATTCTCCCAGAAACAATGTATGGAAGGTAGACAACAAATGCCTATCTTAGCAAGAACATACATAATTAATATTCCTGCTGCTCATAAATTTTACAGAATTGTCAAGTTAATCAAGGGAGAACAACTTTATAGTTTCCCAACATACAATTTGGAAAATAAAATGGTTTTCTTAATTGGAAATCTGACTTTGTAAAAAGGCTAAATGTAGAGTAAATTTCACACTTAAGTATTTTGGTTGGGCACACATCAAACATCCATATTTAATTAAACTTTTTGTTTTGATGCTTATGTCTCACTAACCTCTTTTGAAAGAATATGCTTTTGTCGCAACAATTTTTTTTGGTCACCATTTTGGATGCAGGATTTATTTTCTTATTTCATGTGACCTAAAGTATACTATTCTCCCAACCGAAAGAGAATTTGCTGAGTATATATATATATATATATATATATATATATTCAGTTTTCTCTCAGGAAATCCAAACATTCTATAGGTCCGTTTTGATGCTGCATTTTACAATCTTGTCCCTTTTTACTGCTTATAAATGTTTTTTAAGGTACCGGAAGGCGTATGACCACGTTGACAGGAATACAAATATTAACTCAGTAGGTATTCCAATTTCAATTTCCCCTAAACTTCCATGAAACTATAGTAGTCTGTGAAGACTTCTAGATTTGTTGTATTGTCTCATTGTAAATGAATAAATAAACAAGCAAACAAACAAACAAGTAAATAATGAGAGAGAGAGAGAAAGAGAGAGAGAGAGAGAGAGAGAGAGAGAGAGAGAGAGAGAGAGAGAGAGAGAGAAAGAGAGATACAATGAGGAAGGAGAAAAGAAAGGGCGGGGCAGATTCCATAACAAAGCATTTCCAAGTCTAGACCATAGTAAATGAGCTAAAACATCTACATTTTTGTTGTTCCTATCATGATGACTAGGACAGTCCCTGAACACTCTAAAATCTTGCTCTCTGAATCTTTTATAGAAGAATAAGTCTTTAGTGTAGTCATTAATAATGCATAGAAGTAGCTCACCCAATGAGCTGGCTTATGGTTTGACTAATTTCAACTTATTTTTAAAACATGCTCACTCAGAAACATGGCATTTAGTATGGAACTTGAGGAAAATAAAAAGTTGAAGAATAAATAAGTATTTTATATTATTATTGAAGGAGATCTGGCCATTGTGTGGGGGTGGCTATTAGCATGTGAACCATTATAAAGTTGTACTCAGTAGGAAAGCAATGATACAGTTACAGACCCCACCACAGCCTGAGTGAAATATCCTCTAGACCACACAAATCTCTTTGCCTGGATTGCATGCTCAGCACATAATTTTTATAGTAAAATAAATAAAATGATACCACAGTTTGCAGTTATAATTTACTCTAGGAACTAGACAAATATATTGAAAATTGCATTCTGTGTGAGAAATTAGTATTCTGTGTCACTAACTAAACGTTTATTAAAACAAATAATTTAACAAGTATTTATTTAACAAGTATTTATTAAGTAAAATGAGAACGACATTCTGTATATTGAAAAAATCCTCAATATCAAAGGATGGAAAGAAAGGCACAAAGCCTGCTTCATGAAACTGCAGATGTCCTGTTGGCTTCAAGACCCTGGGCCTGGTTCACTGAAGTCTTTGTGCATGATGTCAGTTCAACCTCAAAGACGATCTCTCTCTCTCTCCCCCTCTCTCTCTCTATCTATCTATCTATCTATCTATCTATCTATCTATCTATCTATCTATCTATCTATCTATCTTAAATATATGTAGCATGAGTTGACTCCATGAGAGTTCATAAGAAACGCTTTATTGAATCAGCTCTTTCCATCTCTCCCTTTATGAGTTTCTTGACTTGCTGCTGTGACAAAACATTTAACAAGCACAACCCAAGGCAGGAAGTATTTATTTGATTATAGCTCATCATGGCAGGTGAGCCATGGAAGGAAGATCTTTCAAAAGTTGGTCACATTTTGTTGATGGTCAGGAAGCAGAGAGATATATCCTGGTGCTCAGTTCACTTTCTATTTGTATCCAGTTCAATGTCCCAGAACGCAGAATGGTGCCACTCAGACTTAAACCAGACCCCCTACTCACACTAGCCTCATCCTTACAATCCCATACAGCAGGCATGGCCATGGGCTTATTTCTTAAATTTAGTTCTAGCTCTTGTCAAGTTGCCAGTAATATCTATCATATTATTATGAATTTTAATATCACTACATGCTGGAAATATTAATGATAATATTTTTATGAATAAACAATCTGAGAGGAACCTAAAGATTTAAGACAAATTTGACTGAGTACCTTTGTGCAACACTACAACTAGCCTGAGTAGTTTATTGGTATTAGGAAACTAGAAACAGTATGTACATATGCAATTGCAATAAAAAGTAACATGGTTTAGACATATTTTATTGCATGGAAGTTTTATTTTCAAATGGAGAAATGAAGACTGTTCCTATGTTGCAGGTAATTGTAGTTATTGAATTTTATCCTTCATTGATGCTATCTAGCTATTTTGTATATTTTGTGTGTATTTTTGTAATGTTTCCTCTGTTTGTCTGCATCCCAAACTCCTACAACAATTCTACAATGCATCAAAATCATAAGACAATGTTATAAAAAAAACTATGCTTGGTAATATTAAACTTCAACTTTTATTAAAATATGAAACTTTTTGTCAGTCAAGACTGACATGGGGAGACTTAACTTATGTGTATTATTTTAACGAGAATGAGACTGTTAATCTATGTTCTTTTTCTTACAGATATCAGTAAGGAATAATGATGTTTTTTATCTGCAACACGAACATTACATAACAAAAATAGCAGGTGGCACTCCTGATTCACAATTTTGTAAATAAATGGGGAAGATGGTGGCACTGGCTTTATTAGGAACTTAGATGATAACTTAAGACTAATTAAATCTCAACTTTTCTGCACAAAGCAATAACAACAGAACAATTTAGGAGTGAAGGCTTATAAAATCTATTGACCAACAATATATACATTATCAATATATTTTTATTCTCATTTTTCTCTCCTCTAAAGTGCTAAAAAGGATATATGTATAGACATGTTAAAATAGTTGCAAAATATAGTCTCTAATTGGTGGCTGGCATCCGTTTGAAACAGCATGTACAGCTTTCTATAGAGCAGGAATCTATCTTAAAGTGCCATTTTACGGGGGAAAAAAAAAGGCTTGACACTCTGTTTTCTTAAACTCTCCTTCCACAATTATCTACAACTGATATCAAAGCAAAAGATTAGCTATGAATCTGTAGAAAGGGTAAATGTTAGTATCAGATAATGAACTTTAATGTAAAGGTTAATGATCTTATTTTTTAAGGACATAAAATACAAAAACAAATTTATTGTAGGAATTTTAAAAATTCAGAGCATTTCCTCTGTAATACCTTTATACTTTTGAAATTCTGATTTGATTGTGGAACTAAATTTTCATTGGCTCAGACATTGAATAGGTATATATGTATACACACATACCTAAATATGAGTTTTGTATCAATATAGAAATTATACTTACTGCCTTTACAAAAATTTTATAATATTTTATGAGAAAATCATATTTTAAGACCCTTTTAAGCAGCCATTACAACACTGAATGGAACATAAACATTAAGGCATAAAATAAGTAGATGAAGTGTTTTTACAAATCCAGGGCATCAAGCTCCTCTCTGTGAAAACAACATGGATACTTAACACAGTCTCACTCTGTGTTGAGAAGAATCAAGGAATCACCTGTAACAGCTAAGGAAAATGTTCTTTGATACTAATCCATTTCCACTTTGAACATAATAATGTAATACTATTTTAAAAATGTAAGTGATATTTTCCCATGTTAGCTAGGAAGAAATGAAATATATTTTTCTTTACTTTATAAATGGGTTATACTATTCAGAGATTTTATAGTTTTAAGTAGAATGACTGATGTGTTGGGTTTGAAAAAGTTCACATAATTTGGTAATATAGCCTCTTTTTTCTGTTATGATTTGAAGCATTTGCAGCTGTAATGGCCTTGGAGTCTCTGGGATAAAGGCCTTAGCCAAAGCCAGGAGCTGCCTATAAAATCCCCTTGACAGAAGCTGGGATTCAATCCAGACTCATTTCAGCAATATTTGTGGAGAAGAGGATTGAACTCAATATATTTGACCCAAAAGTGCATTTTTGGGGCTTGCACCATATTTATTAAAGCCTTGTGGCAAAACTAGAAGTTATTAAATGGGCGAAAGCTGCCTTATAAAGACACAATTCTGAACAGTAATAGTTCAACCCGACATATTTCTACTGATCACCTACCTGGAGCCATATACTAGGCTAGAAACTCGTGGTTGAGAGAGAGAGAGAGAGAGAGAGAGAGAGAGAGAGAGAGAGAGAGAGAGAGAAATAATACCCACACATTTGAGCAACTCATAATCTAACACAGAGGGAGGGTAGACATAAAAAACAGTAACACAAGGCACAGCACTATAGATTGCAAAGGAAGTACACAGCATGGAGCAAGCTGGGGATAGAGGAAAAGCCAGGTCACATTCCCCAGAGAGGTCACATAGAAGCTGAGCCCTGGGATAAAGAAGGTCTTAAGAAGGTCTGTGAACAGTGAGGGTACTGGGGGTAGGATTCTACAATCTGATAACCATGGAGTACATTCAAAGGACTAAGATGAGCATGTTAGGAAGCAAAATTTTTACTTGAACTATAAATACATATTTTAGAAGAACCTATTAATGAAGACTACTCCATATATGATTCTAAAATGATATAATTATCTGGTAGGTTACATGATTTTCTCTATCCTTGGTTTTATTAGAATGGGATAGATAAATTCAACATATGTGAAGAAATATGATGGAAGCTGAATGCAGAACTGTTAAAGCCATTCAGTATTTATCAACCAGCAGATTCTCTGTATTAGTTTCCTAAGGCTACTGCAACAAGTTACTACAATGAAGGGCTTAAAGAAATCAATTCTCTGGTTGTTCTGGAGTCTGAAGTCTGCACTGAGTCATCAGGGATCTACTTCATCTGAAGGTGTTAGAGGGAAATCTAAGTTGTTACCATTTTCAGCTCTTACATTCATTGGTTCCTGCCCCCTCCTTGAATCTTCAGAACAGTCAACACAATGAGTTTCAATCATTTTCTTCTCAGACTGCTGCTACAGTCTCGGATTCTTGCTTGGATTACCTCCTAGGAGGGGCTTTGTAGATACTAAACATTTTCCAATAACTCAGCATCATATTCTCTTCTCAAATTCTAAATTATACTTTAAATATCTTTTGCAATTCATAGGGTTATATTTACATTTTTCCATGGGGTAGATGTGAAGATTTGGTGGCTCATCTTCCAACCTACTATCCAATGGTAGTATTACTAAAATGTCTCCCCTTCTCATTTAAAAGAATACGAGTACTGTTTCACATGGCTGTACTGGGGTTCACATGAGGAAAATAATACGAAGTATTTAACATGCTGTTTAAAAAAAAACTATGATTGTTACAGTTGCAAGTCTAATTAATGGTTTAGTCAATTTTCAACAACAAGCTGACCTTTGTTGACGTTGTGTGAAAATGTGACTAACCTTTTGAAGACAGAGATTATACTATAGAAGTATGATATGTCAACTTCATAAAAATAAACTTATTTGCATGAAATTCTTTGTGGAGATGCTAGATACATGGGATATCTCTAAGGAAAATTTATAGAAATGTCTAGAGGGAACACCAAATATTTATTATGTATTTGGTGGATTGAAAATGAGTACTTTTTTTACTTATAACAGTGATTTAATAGTAAATTGTAATTCCAATTAAAAGTTAAGCAAGGATATGATAAAAATTTACTAATGGTGATCATTAATAAAAACATAAGTGTTTAATATATATTCAAATTATATACTAGTTAAGCAAATAAGATTAAAATAAAATGATCTTTTGATCATCTTAAAGGTAAGGTTCAGTGTTCTAGAGTATGATTTCAAAAATGATGGCAAACCAATTGACAGCTGTGATATTCTGGAACACTAGACAGACTTAATCAAAGTGTTACAATAAGCACAATCTTTGTTCAATAACTCAGAACCTTTTGGTGCCAAAATATTTTATGCAAAAATGTGTTCATCTTTTCTAGGTTATTTTCAGCTAGAGAAAGGATACAATGGATGCTGAATTCCAGACTTCATCCTGAGTCAGATGACAGTGCACAAATGTCAAAGAAGGTTTCACACATCGGTAATAGCCACACACTGGGTTATAAGAACTCAACCTTGTGGAAACAGACACTAAAATAGGATTTTTCTTCTTCTTCTTTTTGAAAATACTCTTGTGTTCTCTCAAAGGAACCACAGCAAAGGACCCAGATATAACTGTCTCTTGTGAGACTATGCCAGGGCCTAGCAAACACAGAAGTCAATGCTCACAGTCAGTTATTGGATGGATCACAGGGCCCCCAATGGAGGAGCTAGAGAAAGTACCCAAGGAGCTAAAGGGATCTGCAACCCTATAGGTAGAACAACAATATGAACTACCCAGTACCCCCGAGAGCTTGTGTCTCTAGCTGCATATGTATCAGAAGATGACCTAGTCGGCCATCAGTGGAAAGAGAGGCCCATTGGTCATGCAAACTTTATCTGCCTCAGTACAGGGGAATGCCAGGGCCAAGAAGTGGGAGTGGGTGGGTGGAGGAGTGGGTGGGATAGCATTGTAAATGTAAATGAAATAAATACCTAATAAAAACATTTTAAAAAGGAATATACTTTTATTTCCATTTTGTGAAAGACGAATCAGTATTTTAACAAGCTTCAGAGAGTGAGAGAACTTGGAATGCTTGGTCCTAAGGTCGATGTCTCCATCAATTCCCTTCCTTTATAGCTCAGAAAACCCCATGGAAGAGGAGGCAGGGAGGTTGAAAGAGTCAGAGAGGATGGAAGACATAAAGCAGCAAGGCCTTCTCAACACTGAGAACAATGTACACATGAATTCACAGAGCCTGTGGCATCAGGCATAGGACCTGCACATGTATGGACCTGAAGGAGTGCAAACGCTGAGTAGCAGTGCACAAAAGCCCTGGATCCTAACTCAGGCACAATGAAAAAGCCAACAACCTTCTACACCTTTAGTCAAGATCATACAGAGTCAAATCTAAGAGACAAAAAATGCAGTGTTCCTATCATCACTTGACATCCTATTTTACCGTTACTTGACATGATAAAGACCAAGGGGGAACAAAGCAAATTGTTCAGGAAATGGTTTATTTGGCTTTCATTCCCTGATAATTGAAGGGAAATTGGGACAGGAGCAGAAGCAGGAACTCAGAAACGTCTGCCCGGGGAAGGCCCTGACTACAATTGGCTAGATTCTTCCACATTAATCATTAATCAAGATATGCCCAAAGGCTGGTGTGATGGAAACAACTCTTCCATTGAGATCCCTTCTTCCAAAGAAATCTTAGTTTGTGTCAAGTTAACAAAAGCTAACTGGCATATCTGACAAGATATTTCTTTAATTACTTTGAAAGTTGAAGTTGCAAGGTGACATTGTCTCATTTAAAACTATTAGAAAAATCATGAAAGTATAACTATCACTTCACAGTTAGGTAAAGGGATAATATCACAGTACTGATTTTACATTCAAAATTAATGTTTTAACTTATTTGTTTTATGTGTATGAGTGTTTTCCCGGCATGTACATGAGAGCACTGTCACATGCTTGTTGGTGTGCACTGGTCAGATATGAGAAAGAGAAAGAACATATTAAGCAGAGAAAATTGAGTTTGTAAATGATCATGTTGATTACTAAAACACAGCTAGTAATGTATTAACTAGTGAGTAGAAAACAAAAGGACCCTCTAGCAAAGCCCAGGTCATAGTTTGTTTAAATTTTTGCAATAGTGAATATGTTAGCCATTTAATATTGCTTTCTGGGTGCCAGTAGATATGACCAATGAAGATATGAGCTTCAATGTGTTGAAGATTCCTTGGAGAAATTTGTAAGAGAAGAAAAAAACATCTAGAGGAGTAGCTGAAAGGTACAGTGTGTGATCAGTGTTTTAAACTGGCAGCTAGCACCACACTGCGAAACCAATGGAATTTGGTTTAAGAATACAGAAATTAAGGCATTTTTACTTAGTCCCTTTCTACATCCATTAAACCAGTAATAATACTGACCTAGGAGAACCCACAAGTAGAGAGAGGGAACATCTCTATATGAATGAAAGAAGTAAAGGAAGCATGGTGTGTTTGTGTCCACCCATGTGTTTTTTATTAATAGGATCTCATTCTTTTTCCATATTGTCTTCCCATTTCATGCAACTGTTCTGTGAATCTGGAAGTATGCCCCAATGAATAGGAATGTGGCACACACACACACACACACACACACACACACACACACACACACACAAAATGACAGCGAAAAACAGATCAGCTCTTGCTTTTTAACTACCAAAAAAATGTCTCAACAAACGCATATTATGGCTTCTTACTTGAGAAGGTTGTATCAGTGATTTTTTTTTTGAGTGACAAAAATTTTAAAATATGAAAGGCAGATTTTCCACAGAATAAAAGCAGATGTGAGAATAATAAATACTGATCTTTATACCTGTCTTTCTATTAGATCCAGTTCGAATCTAATGTGGAGGTGGCAAAGAAACGAGAGATGGGTTCTGAGAAGAAACTAGTAAGAGAAAGAAGATACAACAGAGGAGCTCTGTAGACAGTAGCCAAATAGAACAATTGAAGAGTTTTTGATCTTTGGTGATCAGCCTCAGTTACTGATGGAAGTCTGGTAGGCACAATCTCAGATGACACTCTAGGAAAACTTGGCAATGAGAGAGTTTATACACATGGGGGCCTAGGAGTATGCAGAAGAAGTAACTTCATCAAACCTATCCGAGACCACACGACATTAGACTATTTTAAGACATCTGGCACATGCTCTTATCCCCCGAGAAAGGCAAAGAGATTTGGAAAAGAGCAGCCAGAAATCATGAACTTGGGAAGCTGTTCTAAAACTGGCTCTTACTTGGGCTACAGGAACTATTCGTGCTGTGCTGTGACTAAGCCTGATTCTGAGTCCTCCCTGATGGTAAGTTCAAGGCAGTGATGGACTGTTCACCTCAGCATACATGGGAAGGACTGCATGCTTCCTTCTGTGATGTGACCTTTTCCAAATCCAGGGGGCTACATTAGCCAGAACCAACTTCATTGGTTGCTGGAAGAAGAGGGTAAAGAGATCAGTGAAAACCAAAATGTGATGATTTCTTTTCTAAGTGAGAAAATGTCAAAGTCACAAAACAGTTTGCAAGCTTAAAGAGAAACTAAATATGTAAAACAGGCAATGCCGTTGAAAAGATGGGATGCTAAAACGGAATGAGAGGTAATATTGATGTCCCACTATTCAGGGTTGACACCTAGCGTTCTAGCTTTGGGAGACTTCAGGGGATAAGAAAGTGAAGAGTGAAGGATGAGGTACAGTAGTCATGAGATATAAACTTTGACCACATCATGAATGTGTGCAAATCGGTGACCACATGCCCTAGGATTTAGAAAACAGGTAATTAGGGCATATTTCTAAGCATCCTTCCCAAAATAAGTAGAAGTAACCCCATTCCAAGTTCTGCCTCTGTAACATTATCCCCTTGTTATTACACTAATTTCAGGAGATGTTATACTGTTTAAAATTAAAAGTCAATAATAAAGACACTCACATACAATCCAGCCACACTTTTTCTACCTCCATCTGTATAGGCCTGTGGGCTTGCAAGTCTTCCTACAAATCCTGTGGAACTATGTGAAGCCACTGAAAAGAAGCACCATTTTGAACTGTGAAAGAAGAATTAATTAACCTACTTTATGTGTTCCAAGCAATTTTGAGTATATTTTACTGGCTTCTCTTAAAAGAATAGTAATTCTTTAAGAATTGCCTATTACAGATTTGTTGTTAAAAATTATAAACAACTTTTCCGATAGTGAATTTTCCATGTATTATAGTCCTATTTGGGGATACACTTCACGCTCTTATATTTTAGTCCATAATTTAAGTAAATCACATATTTAAGTCATTTATGAATTTATGGGAATGGAGGCTCCTTAAACCATATATTTAATAATGAGGTCTAAAGTAATTTAACTAAAAATTCTATATACTGGTTCAAAGATTTACAGAAAGTTCAAAGTAAACCCATGTTATTATAGTTGATGACATAATACATGCTGTTTTTCCTCTATAATACTTTTAATAATCAATTAAAATCTATTTATACAAGGAAAGTGATTTTTTAAGTTTAGCAGATTAATTATTTCATTCAAAAAGTTTATTTCTAAAAAGTGATGTAGGAAATCTTGATGTCATCACAAATTCCTATCTCACAAAAGGTGTCCAAACTGAATCATTAATTTGGTGAATGTGTGTGTGAATGTGTGTGTGTGTGTGTGTGTGTGTGTATGTGTGTGTGTGTGTGTATTTGTGTGTGCACCCGTGCGCGCGCATGTGTGTGTAACAGCAATTAAAGGAAAAGCAGCCAAGAATTTCAGACAGAGCAAGCTTGATACATGAAAGAAGGTATATTTGGAGGGAAGAACTGGCAGGTGGAAATGGCATAATTATGTCCCATTGTTTCTCTCTCTCTCTCTCTCTCTCTCATAGAAATAAAAAGCTGTGGAACTCATTGACTTGGAGATGGTAGGTAATTTTTCTTTATAGTGTCTGGGGGGAGTATCAGCTAAACATTTGAACATGGGAAATGTCAAATAAAAGTTGGAAATAGACGCTTAAAATTCAGTATCTTAAAAATATGGATTCTGAAATGTGAAGGATGTTTATAAGACAGTTTGTACAGTTGAATGGCCAACAAATCCCTAGGAGACCAAGACGTTTAGACTGGAATAATTTTCTATGGGAAATGTGTGCCGGTGAGCTAGGAACCCACAAGATGATGAGAGCATTGTTTTAGATACTGGGACTTTTTGAGGGAAGATTTCCTGTAGAATGTATACCAGAATATAAGCATTTTCTAAGTAGCTTGCACTTTACCAAGTGTGCAAGGAAGGAAAAGTGGTATTCAATAAATCTTTATAAATACTATTTCTGAAAAATGAGTCATTCTTTGATGACATAGAGTGGATTATAATGTATTAGAAAATAAAAACCAGTAAAACAGGGCATAGGAATAGTTATATGTAAGCAGTGTGTTGTCAGGAACTGATGGAATAATGTAATAATAATACACACAATTCTAATGAACCATGCCTTAGTTTTCTTAACAGTTTCTAGAATATACAAAGTCTTTACATTGACCCATTAGCTGAGTAGTATTGGCATGGGGTGATGCTGTAGCATCCTGAGCTCTTTCTCTTATTCAGCTTGTTCTAGTGTGTAACTGGGAAAATATGTCAAAATCTTATATTATAAATGTGGGTCCGGGATAAATTGCCTTCACATGTGGAGATGGGGGTTGGGAAGAGGTATCAGATGTAGAACAGTCAGAGGGCAGACGTGAGGGAATAAAATATGGAATGTAAAAAAGTCTAAATAAGGGCTGGTGAGATGGCTCAGCCGGTAAGAACACTGACTGCTCTTCCGAAGGTCTTGAATTCAAATCCCAGCAACCACATGGTGGCTCACAACCACCCACCTGTAATGAGAACTTATACTCTCTTCTTGTCTGAAGACAGCTACAGTGTTGTTATTTATAATAGTAAATAAATTTAAAATAAAAGAAGAAGAGAATCAATTCTTGCAAGGTGACTTGATTTCCAAACATGTACCATACCACAAATGTGCCCACACAATATGTACATCAATCAATCAATCAATCAATCAATCAATATAACATTTAAAAAACATAAATAAATAAATTAAAAAAATAAATGTGTGCTCATATTTTGGTCTAGTGTTGTGAATCAAGTACACTATTTTTAGCTTATGGTACTTAACATATGATTTTTCTTTAGAAAACTAAATAATTTCTGGAATGATACTATTACATCAGGTGTTGCCACTACTGTTGACTCTATTTGTCATACTTTCTGAATCTGTAGCTGACTTCCATTTGTCAGTATGAAAATGGTCATTATTTGTTTGAAATCTATATATTTAATTTTGAAAACTATATTTATTTTCTTTATAACCCAATATCAGTTCTTCCTCTCCTCCCAGTAACCCCTCATGCAAGTCTTCCCCAAATTCCATCTTCCCTTCCTTTTTAGAGAGGAGTAAGCTTCCCTCTAGATGTTATCCTCCAACTAACAACCCCCCCTACACACACACACACACACACACACACACACCCTCCACCCACACCCTAACACCCAAACACATCAAGTCTCTTCAGGGCTAGGCACATGCTCTTCCACTGAGGCCAGACAAGCCAGTCCATTTAGGGGTACAGGATCCACAGGTAGACAACAGATTCAGGGACAGCCCTGGCTCTAATTGTTGGTAGATCCACATTGAAGACCAAGCTGCTCTTCTGCTACATATGTATGTGCTGGGGTCGTAAGGCCAGCCAGAGCTTGCTCTTTGGTGAGCGATTGCATCTCTGGGATTTCTCAAGTGCCCAAGTTATTTGACTCTGTTAGTTTTTCTGTGGAGTCCCTTTCCTCTTCAGTTCACTCAATTCTTCCAACTCTTCTGTATATCTCCCTGCCATCTAAATATTTGGGTATGAGTCCCTACATCTCTAACCATTGGCTGCTGGTGGAGCCTTTCAGTGGACAGTTATGCTAGATTTCTGTCTGCAAGCATAACAGAGTGTCATTAATAGTGTCAAGCATTGTTGTTTGCCCATGGTATGCATCTCAATTTGGGGCAGTCATTGTTTAGCCATTCTCTCAGTCTCTGCTCATTCTTTGTTGCTGCACATCTTGTAGGCTTGACACATTTTATGTCCAAGGCTTTGTGGGTCAACTGCTCTCCTTTTTCTTCTAATGGGAGTCCTACTTGGCTACAGAAAGTGGCCACTTCAGGATCCATATCCCCCACAGCTAGGAGCCTCAGCTAGAGTTGTAATCATAGAACTGCTGGGGCCTTCCCCTATACCAGGTCTCTGGCACATCCTAGAAATTCCATCCCCAGCTGATCTCCCCTCTCTTTCCCCTGCTCTTCCTACACATGATGTCTACCCCACTGCCCTGCTCCCCTCCCCATTCACACTTCTACTCAGTTATTTTCTTCCATCGACTTCCTATATCTATTTTGTTTCCCCTTCTGAGAAAGATTCAACCATCCTCCCTTAAACTCTCTTAGTTGTTTGGCTTCTTTAGGTCTGTCAATTATAGCATGGTTATCCTGTACTTTATGGCTAACATCCACTTATAGGTGACTACACTCCATGCACGTCCTTTTGGAACTGAGTTTCCTCACTCAGGCTGATCCTTTTTTACTTCCATTCATTTTCCTGAAAAATTTACAATGTCTTTGTTTTTAATGGCTGAGTGGGATCACATTGTTGGGTGGGCCAGAATGTTTTGCGAAAAAGATTGCAGGCATTTTTCAATACTATAGGCCATCTTGAGCGGGTTGCCTCACCCCCAAATGCTAATTTATTATTAATTTTATGTGCAGAAATGTTTTGTCTGCATGTATGTATAAAGAAAAGCACACTGAATTTCTATATTAAGACACTTCAGAAGGGCTGGGGCAATAGCATAATGGTAAGTAGCATTTGCTGCTCTTTCAGAGGTTCAGGGCTCTCTGTGAAACACTTGATGGCACCTTACAATACATAACTCCAATTCTAGGGCCTAAGATCAGTGGAGTTCAGAAGAGGGTGTTGGATGTCCTGCCACTCTCCAGAAAGTAACCAATGGGCAGATTTGACTATCCGAGGTTCTTTTGATTTCAACTAAATCTATTAGGTAAATAACTTGACACTATTTTATATTTCTTTTTCTTACCTCAGTCTTTCCTTCCCCTGTTAAAGCCATATATAATAGTTAACTTTTATTTACAGGCTATTAAAACCTCCATCATTTTTCTGTAATTATGTTAGTTAGCCATTGCTTTTTAAATTGACTGGGACTTTCAAGTGTCTGTTTCCTGTTTCTTCTCTCTATATCACCCATTCCCTGAGCAGTCAGCCACTCAGGCGTTTGTCTCTCACTCACCTCTGTTTTTATACCTAAAAATTCACTACTTTGCAAGTAAAGCAAGGGTTACAGTCATCAGTTCATGAATAAATTGTTATTTTTCTTAACATTTGAGAATTTTATGCAATTTTACTATATAAACCAACTGAATAGCATTAGTGATTATTCCCAAGTCTTGGGCTCTATGCAGATTGTTTAAAATTGAAAATTTAATTTGTTTTCTCAGGTCCATTTTTATTTTCAGTGTGCTGGGCATGTGTGAGATTATGTGAATGTAGGGCAGGTTGGAACTTGAATTGACAGGCAACACAGTGTGATCTAACAATTCAAAAATACGGATTTGTTACTACTGTTGTTTTTTTAATGCCACTGTCCTGTGAAACTTGCTAATGAGAAAGTTAATTGTCTTACTGATTATATCCCTGGGTTCTGTGCTCTTTCTTTATTTGAAAGGATACTTTAGAGATCCATCCCATAATTAGCCTCCAAACGATGACACCATTGCATACACTAGCAAGATTTTGCTGAAAAGACCCTGATATAGCTGTCTCTTGTGAGACTAGGCCGGGGCCTAGCAAACACATAAGTAGATGCTCACAGTTAGCTATTGGATGGAGCACAGGGCCCCCAATGGAGGAGCTAGAGAAAGTATCCAAGGAGCTAAAGAGATCTGCAACCCTGTAGGTGCAACAACATTATGAACTAACCAGTACCCCGGAGCTCTTGACTCTAGCTACATATGTATCAAAAGATGGCCTAGTCAGCCATCACTGGAAAGAGAGGCCCATTGGACACACAAACTTTATATGCCCCAGTACAGGGGAATGCCAGGGCCAAAAAATGGGAATGGGTGGGTAGGGAAGTGGGGGTGGGGGGAGGGTATGGGGGACTTTTGGGATAGCATTCTAAATGTAATTGAGGAAAATATGTAATAATAAAAATATTTTTTAAAAAACCAAAAGTTAAAAACTATCATAAGGGAGTGGATGTCTCAGACAAAACATTGTTTTCTAGACACAGGATTGATACACATATGAACTTACAGAATCTGTGGCAGCATGCACAGGGTCTGCATAGGTTCAAGCCAGATAAGACCCTGAAGCTGAGAGGGAAGAGTGGACATGGTATCCACCCTTAACCAAGAAGCTATCTGCACAGGACACAGGCCTGCAAATGAAAAAATTGTTTTCTCCAATGAGACACCATTGGGGATAGTAATCAAACTATTTAGGGGTACTCACCATGCCTAACACTAAATGGCCAAAGCAAGATGAACCATTCCCTCCAACAGATGGTTATGTTACAAACACGTGGAAAGCTTGTAATATGGAATGGTGCATATTGTCACATATATTGATATTTTTCAGCTTTGAAAAGAAGAAAACACTGACATCTCTAACAAAATGACTGAACCTGAGGACATTAAAGAGGACTTTTACTCCAACAACACAGCTGCTCTGGCAAGGGATAAGATCCAAAGACCTTTTAGGTCTGTATGATGCACCTGGAATGCAGACACACTTTAATCCCTGCCTATGACATCTAAGAGAGGGACAGACAATGTGACAAATGAGAGAAAGATTTGTCAGAGTGAATCAGAAATGGAATGCAATTCAGTTTAGGTCAGGTAGTGCAGTGGAGTTCAGCTGAGTTCAGTTCTGTGTAGTTCAGTTGAATGCACTTGAGTTCAGTTGAGTTCGTGTATTTCTGTTCAGGTCATGTGGTCACTTCAGTTTGTGCAGTTCAGTTTGTAGAATTCATAGGCAGTTTTCTAAGTAGAGCAACTCAGTCAGAAGCCAAGAGAAGCCAGTTTGAATAAGTCAGTTTGGAAGGGGTTTTGAGACTGAATAGCTGAGTTGAACCTGCCAGCCAGAGTTCAGAAAGAACTAGAAAGGGTGAGCTTATTCAGCGATAAGCTTCTGAGATAGCAATTACATCTGGCAAATAAAAGTTACTTTTATAGGGCATTACATTGTGTCATCAGTTCTGCATGTTTCCATTCACATGGGATCAGTTTCAGAGACTGAATAGAATGGTGGTCACGGGAAGGAGAAGCAAGGTGTTGAGGTTAACCTAACTCAGGATCTATTTGTTCTAGAGATATGCAGCACAGCAGCGCCCATCTAAGAATACTGCATGGAGCTCTTATAATTGTTAAGACAGTAGAGCATGTTAAATGTGTTCCTAGAATACACAGTACACATGTGCACACACATGCATACATACTAGTGACAGAAGGATACAGAAAATTTAGAGGAAATAGTTATTATACATATTTCCTTTATGTTAACAGTGTGTTGTGATAGATCCTCATGAATGGGCATGTATTCAAAATCATTATGTTTTGTGATTTTATAGCTTTATTGTTTTATATATAAATTATATCACAGTAAAGCTATATAAACAAGATGTGCTGTCTATATTGACTGTTGTCAAATACAAATAGAATATGATGAAAATGTAATGTGCTAACTAGAGAAGGCAAAGGAGTGAGACAAATTATAGATAACAGAATAAACTTTTAAAGATTTTTGTTTAGCTTGTGATTGTGTGTGTGTGTGTGTGTGTGTGTGTGTGTGTGTGTGTGTGTGTGTATGTGTATGTGTATGTGTATGTTCACAATCTAAAAGGGAACATTAGAGAACCTGGAATTGTAAGTTCTGAAGTTGGACTTTCAGGAAGTTGCAAGCTACTTGATTTTGGATCTCCCATCCTAACTGAGGTCCTCTACAAGAACAGAAAACAGTCTTAACGCCTGATTTATCTTTCTAGCACCAAAAATAAAACTTTAAAAAATTTTTAATTAATTTATTTTTTTACACTGCAGATTTTATTTCCCTCCTGACCCACCCTCAGTTCACCATCTCATACCTCCTCCCTACCGCCCTGTCTCCACAAGGACGTCCCCACCCCCCAAAACCCACCCCACCAGACCTCTAAACTTGCTGTGGCTCCCAGTCTCTAGTGGGTTAGGTGCATCTTTTCTGTCTAGACAACAAAGAGAAGAAAGAAAGGAGGAAGAGAAAAAAGGAAAAAAAATCTCTCACCTTTGAATAACTATTAAGTGATAGGCTTTTCACACTATTACTTTTTGAGACAAAATTATTTTTACCTAATTATATTAAAATCCATTTGTATTAAACTGTTTTAGCCTTGCCCTGCTTTTCAGAATGATAATAATATTGAAAGTCATGGGTCTCAGTCTTATGTGCAGGGCAAGTGATCGAGCTGAACTGGAATAATTGCTTCACCTGACAACATTTTACCATTCATTGGCTCAAATAGCAATCAGAAAATGCAAATCTATGTAATGGGGTGATTTCACACTCTTGGGATACATTCAATAATTAACTGAGAGGTAGGAGTATAAAGTCCATTTTTTTTGAATTTAGCCTCTAAGGCAGATTTAAATGAGAAGTAAAAATATTGCAAATTTAAGTCTTATGTTAATTGCAACATGTTTCTCTCATGCTAAATGAAAAGTCTAGGCTCTAGAGGTAGATCTCCTTGGAGAGTTCTGCTTACCATATTCTGGGAACGTCTGTCTTTAACTCATATAAACTTATGGGTGTTATATGTTTAAGCCAAAATGTGAGCAAAAAGTATGTCTTGAAATTATCACATTGGACAATTGTGAAATAATAGCCATTGAACTGTGGAATTTTTCTTTCTCAAGAAAATAAAGTAAAACTAGAATAAAAATATTTGGTTAAATTATCTTATGTACCTATGTTCATGTTTGATTGATTTCAGTCTTTGGCAATATTATGTATGATGATATAATATATTTTGATTACTTTCTTCCCTCACCCTCTCTTATTCCTTCCTATAGCTATTTACCATCCCCTGCTTACTAGATTATTTCTGGTTTCATGATTTTTGGTTTTATTTTTGATCCATCTGTTTTAATAAAGGCTATTTGTGTGGCAATTGGAATGAAAGTATCTATTAGAGCCTGATAAGGTCATCAAGTGGAAGCAACAAATCTCTATCTATCTATCTATCTATCTATCTATCTATCTATCTATCTATCTCTCCTTCTCCCTGTCTCTCCCCCTCCACCTCCCCCCTCTCTCTGTTTCTATCTCTGTGAATTAACCAAGTAGCCAACAATTCATCAGGGAATGATAGGAAGGAAGCCTGAACTACTCTCCCGTCTATGTCTGTCAACCGATGTGCCCACTCGTGTCCAGTGAAAGCTGCCTTCTATGTTTTTGAGTTTATGCCCATTGATAAAAGCTATGTAGCCTCAAACTTAATCAAGAAGCTTCTCACTCTAGCGAATGATGGTAAATATAGAGATATGGCTACACATACTGCTGATAACAAGTGACAGAGGTGATAAGTGCTCACTCTTTAAAGATGAAATTTAAACCACCCTTTATGAACATTTCTAAATACTTACAAATCTATAATGTGAGTGGTTAGCTCTAAAATCCTGTGATTAATTTAACAGCCATCATCTCTCTAGCTGATTAGCAAACAGACAAATAAGTCAAGGATAACTAGTGATGATTTGTTACATTGTTCTTTTATTTACACAATTTCTACTGCTGGTTTTAGAAAATTAGTTTACACATCCAGGGAGAACCCTTATAGTCGAGCATAGCCTAACTATGCCGTATAAAATAGGAAAGACCAGGGTCCTTTCTTTCAGTGTCTAAGAGGATGATGGTCTCCTTTTCAGTCAATGTTACCTGTCATTTTTTTGAATTAGAGATCTTTGTGATTATTCACAAGCATAACATACATCTATGCTTTAGGAACTGACAAATACTATCCCTGAGTCTAATCAAATGAAGAATTATAATTAATTGAGAAACACAATCTTAAATATCCAAATAATCTTGCACATATAAATAACTTTCAACAAGAAAACCAGGATATAATTATATCTTCTAATATTCTGTGTAAATAGGAAGTGCAATCATCATCATGGACCACTAGAGAAGCAGAAGAAGAAGGGAGTGAAGAGTTCATTAGGGAATTACACGCATATCAAAGCCATCTATTTTAGAAGGAAAATGTTAATTGCTATTACCCTATTTTCAGTATAACTTTTAAGTCATCAGGAAAAGCAAACACCATGGATTTAATCATACACAAAAGACCTAAAAAATAGCAGGTGCCAGCTGAGTGTGTTAGGAACAGACCAGTGTGCTGAGAAATTGTGGTTGCCATTGCTGGGGACAGATAGACAGTGAACATTGCCAGAGGTGGCACAATTATCATACAATAAAATGAAGGACTTCATGATGCCGTGAATAGGAAAGAGGCATCTAGCTCTTCTGTTCTTTCTCCTTCATCTTGATTATATATTTGAGGGCAGGCTAGTGGGCTTGGTGAATGGATAGTGCCATCACATTATTCAAATTAGAAGTTTTAAGGTTATCCTAGAAACTACTATAAGCATTGTGGTGTGAGCCCTTTAAAAAATACAAGTATGCCCAGGAGTAGTATTGCTGGTTCCTCAGGAAGTACTGCATCCAGTTTACTGAGGAACCATCAAACTGATTTCCAGAGTGGTTGTACCAGCTTGCTATTCCACCAACAATGGAGGAGTGTTCCTCTTTCTCCACAACCTTGCCAGCATCTGCTGTCACCCGAATCTTTGATCTTAGCCATTCTGACTGGTATAAGGTGGAATCTCAGGGTTGTTTTGATTTGCATCTCCCAGATGACTAAGGATGTTGAACATTTCTTTCAGTGTTTCTCAGTCATTCGGTATTCCTCAGTTGAGAATTCCTTGATTAGCTCTGTACCATGTTTTGGAATATAGGGTTATTTTGTTCTTGAGTCTAACTACTTGAGTTCTTGGTACATGTTGAATACTAGCCCTCTATTGGTAAAGATCTTTCCCCAATCTGTTGGTTGCCATTTTGTTCTATTGACAGTGTCCTTTACCTTATAGAAGCTTTGCAATTTTATGAGGTCCCATTTGTCAATTATTTTTTTCCAATGTTCTTATTTTATTTCATTTTGCCATCTTGCTTTCCAGGATATTTTCTTTTTTTTTTAATTAGGTATTTTCCTCGTTTACATTTCCAATGCTATCCCAAAAGTCCCCCATACCCATCCCCCCAAGCCACTACCCACCCACTCCCCCTTTTTGGCCCTGGCGTTCCCCTGTACTGGGGCATATAAAGTTTGCAAGTTCAATGGGCCTCTCTTTGCAGTGATGGCCCACTAGGCCATCTTTGGATACATATGCAGCTAAAGACAAGAACTCCCGGGTACTGGTTAGTTCATATTGTTGTTCCACCTATAGGGTTGCAGTTCCCTTTAGCTCCTTGGGTGCTTTCTCTAGCTCTTCCATTGAGAGCTCTGTGATCCATCCAATAGCTGACTGTGAGCATCCACTTCTGTGTTTACTAGGCCCCCGGCATAGTCTCACAAGAGACAGCTATATCTGGGTCCTTACAGCAAAATCTTGCTAGTGTATGCAATGGTGTAAGCCTTTGGAAGCTGATTATGGGATGGATCCCTGGATATGGCAATCAGTAGATGGTCCATCCTTTCCTCACAGCTCCAAATTTTGTCTCTGTAACTCCTTCCATGGGTGTTTTGTTCCCATTTCTAGGAAGGGGCAAAGTGTCCACACTTTGGTCTTCGTTCTTCTTGAGTTTCATGCGTTTAGCAAATTATATCTTATATTTTGTGTATCCTAAGTTTCTGGGCTAATATCCACTTATCAGTGAGTACATATTGTGCGAGTTCCTTTGTGATTGTGTTACCTCACTCAGGATGATACCCTCCAGGTCCATCCATTTGCCCAGGAATTTCATAAATTCATTCTTTTTAATAGCTGAGTAGTATTCCATTGTGTAAATGTACCACATTTTCTGTATCCATTCCTCTGTTGAGGGGCATCTGGGTTCTTTCCAGCTTCTGGCTATTATAAATAAGGCTGCTATGAACATAGTAGAGCATGTGTCCTTCTTACCGGTTGGAACATCTTCTGGATATATGCCCAGGAGAGGTATTGCGGGATCCTCCGGTAGTAGTATGCCCAATTTTCTGAGGAACTGCCAGACTGATTTCCAGAGTGGTTGTACAAGCTTGCAATCCCACCAACAATGAAGGAGTGTTCCTCTTTCTCCACATCCTTGCCAGCATCTGCTATCACCTGAATTTTTGATCTTAGCCATTCTGACTGGTGTGAGGTGGTGGAATCTCGGGGTTGTTTTGATTTGCATTTCCCTGATGATTAAGGATGTTGAACATTTTTTCAGGTGCTTCTCTGCCATTTGGTATTCCTCAGGTGAGAATTCTTCCTATTCAACATTGCACTTCAAGTCCTAGCCAGAGCAATTCGAAAACAAAAGGAGATCAAGGGGATACAAATTGGAAAGGAAGAAGTCAAAATATCACTTTTTGCAGATGATATGATAGTATATATAAGTGACCCTAAAAATTCCACCAGAGAACTCCTAAGCCTGATAAACAGCTTCAATCAAGTAGCTGGATATAATATTAACTCAAACAAGTCAATGGCCTTTCTGTACACAAAGGATAAACAGGCTGAGAAAGAAATTAGGGAAACAACACCCTTCTCAATAGTCACAAATAATATAAAATACCTAGGCGTGACTCTAACTAAGGAAGTAAAAGATCTGTATGATAAGAACTTCAAGTCTCTGAAGAGAGAAATTAAAGGAGATCTCAGAAGATGGAAAGATCTCTGCTCATGGATTGGCAGGATCAATATAGTAAAAATGGCTATCTTGCCAAAAGCAATCTACAGATTCAATGCAATCCCCATCAAAATTCCAACTCAATTCTTCAACGAATTAGAGAGGGCAATTGGCAGATTCATCTGGAATAACAAAAATTCTAGGATAGCAAAAACTCTTCTCAAGGATAAAAGAACCTCTGGTGGAATCACCATGTCTGACCTAAAGCTGTACTACAGAGCAATTGTGATAAAAACTGCATGGTACAGACTACAGTGACAGACAAGTAGACCAATGGAACAGAATTGAAGACCCAGAGATGAACCCATACACCTATGGTCACTTGATCTTTGACAAGGGAGCTAAAACCATCCAGTGGAAAAAAGACAGCATTTTCAACAAATGGGGCTGGCACAACTGACAGTTATCATGTAGAAGAATGAGAATTGATCCATTCCTATCTCCTTGTACTAAGGTCAAATCTAAGTGGATTAAGGAACTCCACATAAAACCAGAGACACTGAAACTTATAGAGGAGAAAGTAGGGAAAAGCCTGGAAGATATGGGTACAGGGTAAAGTTCCTGAATAGAACAGCAATGGCTTGTGCTGTAAGATAGAGAATCAATAAATGGGACCTCATAAAATTGCAAAGCGCTGCAAGGCAAAAGACACTGTCAATAGACAAAAAGACCACCAACAGATTGGGAAAGGATCTTTACCTATCCCAAATCGGATAGGGGACTAATATCCAATATATATAAAGAACTCAAGAAGGTAGGCTCCAGAAAATTGAATAACCCCATTTGTCAATTCTTGATCAAAGAGCATAAGCTACTGGCATTCTGTTCAGGAAGTTTCCTGCTATGCTCATGTGCTAGAGGCTCTTCCCCAATTTCTCTTCTATTCGTTTCAGTGTATCTGGTTTTATATGGAGGGCCTTGATCAAATTGTATTTGAACTTTGTACAAGGAGATAAAATGGGTTGATTTGCATTCTTCTACATGATAACCGCCAGTTGAACTAGCAGTATTTGTTAAAAATGCTGTCTTTTTTTTCCCATTGGACGGTTTTAGCTCCTTTGTCAAAGACAAAATAACCACAGGTGTGTGGGTTTATTTCTGGGTCTTCAATGTTATTGCATTGATCTACCTGCCTGTCATTGTACCAATAACATGCAAGGTTTTTTTTGTTTGTTTGATTTTTGGTTTTTTGTTTGTTCGTTTGTCTGTTTATTTTTGTTGCTGTTGTTGTTGTTCTTTTTTTATCACAACTGCTCTGTAGTACAGCTTGAGGTCAGGAGTGATGATTGCACCAGGAGTTCTTTTATTATTGAGAATAGTTTTTGCTATCCAGGGTGTTGTATTATTTCAGATGAATTTGAGGACCCAGCAATACCACTTCTGGGCTACTCAGAAGATGCTCCAACATGTAACAAGGACACATGCTCCACTATTTTCTCTTTTTTATTAGGTATTTATTTCATTTCCATTTCCAATGCTATCCCAAAAGTCAACCACACCCTCCCAAACCCAGTCACCAACCCACCCACTCCCACTTCTTGGCCCTGGTGTTGTCCTGTACTGAGGAATATAAAGTTTGCACAACCAATGGGCCTCTCTTTCCACTGATGGCTGACTAGGCCATCTTCTGATACATATGCAGCTAGAGACACAAGCTCCTGGGAGCTACTGGTTAGTTCATATTGTTGTTCCACCTATACGGTTGCAGATCCCCCCAGCTCCTTGGGTACTTTCTCTAGCTCCTCCAATGGGGGCCCTATGATCCATCCAATAGCTGACTGTGAGCATCCATTTCTGTGTTTGCTAGGCCCTGGCATATTCTCACAAGAGGCAGCTATATCTGGGTCATTTAAGCAAAATCTTGCTAGTGTATGCAATGATGTCACCATTTGGAGACTGATTATGGGATGGATTCCCAGGTATGGCAGTCTCTACAAGGTCCATCCTTTCATCTCAGCTCCAAACTGTGTCTCTGTAACTCCTTCCATGGGTATTTTATTCCTAATTGTAAGAAGGGGCAAAGTGTCTAAACTTTGGTCTTAGTTCTCCTTGAGTTTCATGTGTTTCTCAAATTGTATCTTATATCTTGGGTATTCTAAGCTTCTGGGCTAATATATACTTATCAGTGAGTACATATTGTGTGAGTTCTTTTGTGATTATGTTACCTCACTCAGGATGATGCCCTCCAGGCCCATCCATTTGCCTAGGAATTTCATTAATTCATTCTTTTTAATAGCTGAGTAATACTCCATTGTGTAAATGTACCACATTTTCTGTATCCATTGCTCTGTTGAGGGGCATCTGGGTTCTTTCCAGCTTCTGGCAATTATATATAAGGCTGATATGAACATAGTGAAGCATCTGTCCTTCTTACCGGTTGGGACATCTTCTGGATATATGCCCAGGAGAGGTATTGCAGGATCCTCCAGTAGTAGTATGTCCAATTTTCTGAGGAACTGCCAGACTGATTTCCAGAGTGGTTGTACAGCTTGCAATTCCACCAACAATAGAGGAGTGTTCATCTTTCTCCAAATCCTCACCAGCATCTGCTGTCACCTGAATTTTTGATCTTAGCCATTCTGACTGGTATGAGGTAGAATCTCAGGGTTGTTTTGATTTGCATTTCCCTGATGATTAGGGATGTTGAACATTTTTTCAGGTGCTTCTCTGCCATTCAATATTCCTCAGGTGAGAATTCTTTGTTCAGCTCTGAGCTCCATTTTTAATGGGGTTATTTGATTTTCTGGAGTCCACCTACTTAAGATCTTTATATATATTGGATATTAGTTCCCTATCTGATTTAGGATAGGTAAAGGTCCTTTCCTAATCTGTTGGTGGCCTTTTTGTCTTATTGAGAGTGTCTTTTGCCTTGCAGAAGCTTTCCAATTTTATGAGATCCCATTTGTTGATTCTCAATCTTACAGCACAAGCCATTGCTGTTCTATTCAGGAATTTTTCCCCTGTGGCCATATCTTTGAGAATTTTCCCTACTTTCTCTTCTATAAGTTTCAGTGTCTCTGGTTTTATGTGGAGTTCCTTAATCCACTTAGATTTGACCTTTGTACAAGGAGATAAGAATGGATCAATTCTCCTTCTTCTTCATGATAACCACCAGTTGTGCCAGCACCATTTGTTGAAAATGCTGTCTTTTTTCCACTGGATGGTTTTAGCTCCCTTATCAAAGAACAATTGACCTTAGGTGTGTGGTTTCATTTCTGGATCTTCAATTCTATTCGATTGGTCTTCTTGTGTGTCACTATACCAGTACCATGCAGTTTTTATCACAATTGCTCTGTAGTAAAGCTTTAGGTCAGGCATGGTGATTCCACCAGAGGTTCTTTTATCCTTGAGAAGAGTTTTTGCTATCCTAGGTTTTTTTGTTATTCCAGATGAATTTGCAGATTGCCCTTTGTAATTCATTGAATAATTGAGTTGGAATTTTGATGGGGATTGCAATGAATCTGTGGATTGCTTTTGGCAAGATAGCCATTTTTACAATGTTGATCCTGCCAATCCATGAGCATGGAGATCTTTCCATTTTCTGAGATCTTCTTTAATTTCTTTCTTCAGAGACTTGAAGTTCTTATCATACAGATCTGTCACTTCCTTAGTTAGAGTCACACCATGGTATTTTATATTTTTTGTGACTATTGAGAAGGGTATTGTTTACCTAATTTCTTTCTCAGCCTGTTTATCCTTTTTGTAGAGAAAGGCCATTGACTTGAGTTAATTTTATATCCAGATACTTCATTGAACCTGTTTATCAGGTTTAGGAGTTCTCTGGTGGAATTTTTAGGGTCACTTATATATACTATCATATCATCTTCAAAAAGTGATATTTTGACTTCTTCCTTTCCAATTTGTATTGCCTTGATCTCCTTTTGTTTTCGAATTGCTCTGGCTAGGACTTCAAGTACAAAGTTGAATAGGTAGGGAGAAAGTAGGCAGCCTTGTCTAGTCCCTGATTATAGTGGGATTGTTTCTAGCTTCTCACCATTTACTTTGATGTTGGCTATGGGTTTTCTGTAGATTGCTTTTATCATGGTTAGGTATGGGCCTTGAATTCCTGATCTTTCCAAGACTTTTATCATGAATGGGTGTTGGATTTTGTCAAATGCTTTCTCAGCACCTAACAAGATGATCATGTGGTTTTTGTCTTTGAGTTTGTTTATATACTGGATTACATTGATGGATTTCCATATATTAAGCCATCCCTGCATTCCTGGAATGAAACATACTTGGTCAGGATGGATGATTGTTTTGATGTGTTCTTGGATTCAGTTAGCAAGAACTTTATTGAGTATTTTTGCTTCGATATTCATAAGGAAAATTGGTCTGAAGTTCTTTACCTTTGCTGGGTCTTTCTGTGGTTTAGATATCAGAGTAATTGTGGCTTCATGGAATGAGTTGGGTAGAGTACCTTTTGCTTCTATTTTGTGGAATAGTTTGTGAAGAACTGGAATTAGATCTTCTTTGAAGGTATGATAGAACTCTGCAATAAACCCATCTGTTCCTGGGCTTGTTTTTGGTTGGGAGACTATTAATGACTGCTTCTATTTCTTTAGGGGATATAGGACTGTTTAGATAATTAACCTGATCCTGATTTAATTTTGGTACCTGGTATCTGTCAAGAAACTTGTCCATTTTGTCCAGGTTCTACAATTTTGTTGAGTATAGCCTTTTGTAGAAGGATCTGATGGTGATATGGATTTCTTCAGTATCTGCTGTTATGTGTCCCTTTTCATTTCTGATTTTGTTAATTAGCATGCTTTCCCTGTGCCCTTTTGTGAGTCTGGCTAAGTGTTTATCTATCTTGTTGATTTTCTCAAAGAACCAGCTCCTCGTTTGGTTGATTCTTTGAATAGTTCTTCTTGTTTCCACTTGGTTGATTTCACCCCTGAGTTTGATTATTTCCTGCCATCTAGTTCTCTTGGGTGAATTTGCTTCCTTTTGTTCTAGAGCTTTTAGGTGTGTTGTCAAGCTGCTAGTGTGTGCTCTCTAGTTTCTTTTGGGGGGTACTCAGAACTATGAGTTTTCCTCTTATAAAGGCTTTCATTGTGTCCCATAAGTTTGGGTATGTTGTAGCTTCCTTTTCATTAAACTCTAAAAAGTCTTTAATTTCTTTCTTTATTCCTTCCTTGATGAAAGTATCATTGAGAAGAGTGTTGTTCATTTTCCACATGAATGTTGGCTTTCCATTATTTATGTTGTTATTGAAGATCAGTCTTAGTCCATGGTGATCTGATAGGATGCATGGGACAATTTCAACATCTTTGTATCTGTTGAGGCCTGATTTGTGAACAATTATATGGTCAATTTTGGAGAAGGTACCATGAGGTGCTGAGAAGAAGGTATATCCTTTTGTTTTAGGATAAAATGTTCTGTAGATATCTGTTAAGTCCATTTGTTTCATAACTTCTGTTATTTCACTGTGTCCCTGTTTAGTTTCTGTTTCCTTGATTGATGAAAGTAGTGTGTTGAAGTCTCCCACTATTATTGTGTGAGGTGCAATGTGTGCTTTGAGCTTTACTAAAGTTTCTTTAATGAATGTGGCTGCCCTTGCATTTGGAGCATAGATATTCTGAATTGAGACTTCCTCTTGGAGGAGTTTACCTTTGATGAGTATGAAGTGTCCCTCCTTGTCTTTTTTGATAACTTTGGGTTGGAAGTCGATTTTATTTGACATTAGAATGGCTACTCCAGCTTGTTTCTTCATACCACTTGCTTGGAAAATTGTTTTCCAGCCTTTCACTCTGAGGTATTTTCTGTCTTTTTCCCTGAGATGGGTATCCTGTACGCAGCAGAATGTTGGGTCCTGTTTGTGTAGCCAGTCTGTTAGTCTATGTCTTTTTATTGGGGAATTTAGTCCATTGATATTAAGAGATATTAAGGAAAAGTCATTGTTGCTTCCTATTATTTTGTTGTTAGAGTTGGCATTCTGTTCTTTTGTCTGTCTTCTTTTAGGTTTGTTGAAGGATTACTTTCTTGATTTTTCTATGGCGAGGTTTTTGTCCTTGTATTGTTTTATCTTTTTTTTTTCTGTTATTATTCTTTGAAGGGCTGAATTTGTGAAAAGATAATATGTGAATTTGGTTTTGTCTTGGAATACTTTGGTTTCTCCATCTATGGTAATTGAAAGTTTGGCTGGGTATAGTAACCTGGGCTGGCATTTGTGTTCTCTTAGTGTCTGTATAACATCTGTCCAGGCTCTTCTAGCTTTCATAGTCTCTGGTGAAAAATCTGGTGTAATTGTGGTAGGCCTTCCTTTATATGTTACTTGACCTTTTTCCCCTTACTGCTTTTAATATTCTATCTTTATTTAGTGCATTTGTTGTTCTGATTATTATGTGTTGGGAGGAATTTCTTTTCTGGTCCAGTCTATTTGGAGTTCTGTATGCTTCTTCTGTGTTTGTGGGCATCTCTTTCTTTAGGTTTGGGAAGTTTTCTTCTATAATTTTGCTGGCCCTTTAAGTTGAAAATCTTCATTCTCATCTACTCCTATTATCAGTAGGTTTGGTCTTCTCATTGTGTCCTGGATTTCCTGGATGTTTTGAGTTAGGAACTTTTTGCATTTTCTTTGATTGTTGTGCCGATGTTCTCTCTGGAATCTTCTGCACCTGGGATTCTCTCTTCCATCTCTTGTATTCTGTTGCTGATGCTGGCATCTATGGTTCCAGATTTCTTTCCTAGGGTTTCTATCTCCAGTTTGCCTCACTTTGGGTTTTCTTTATTGTGTCTACTTCCCTTTTTAGGTCTAGTATGGTTTTGTTTATTTCCAATACCTGTTTGGACTGGTTTTCCTGTTTTTCTTTAAGGACTTGCAACTCTTTAGCAGTGTTCTCCTGTATTTCTTTGAGTTTTTAAAGTCCTTCTTGATGTCTTCTACCATCATCATGAGATATGCCTTTAAATCAGGGTCTAGGTTTTCGGCGTGTGTTGGGGTGCCAAGGACTGGCTGAGGTCGGAGTGCTGGATTCTGATGATGGTTAGTTCACTTGGTTTCTGTTAGTAAGATTCTTACGTCTGCCTTTTGTCATCTGGTAATCTCTGGAGTCAGTTGTTATAGTCTCTGGTTAGAGCTTGTTCCTCTCATGATTCTCTTATTTTCTATCAGCAGACCTGGGAGACTAGCTCTCTCCTGAGTTTCAGTGGTCAGAGCACTCTCTGCAGGCAGGCTCTCTCTTTCAGGGAAGGTGCACAGATATCTGGTATTTGGACTTGCCTCCTGGCAAAAGATGAAGGCCTGAAACAGGACCTGTCCCAGAAGCTGTTAGCTTCTGTAGTCCACACTCGAACCTGTGCAGACTAGTCTCTGAGGGATCCAGGGTCCAAGATGGCTCCCTCAGGTACTCTGCCAAAGCCCTCCGGAGCAGGGAGGACACCTGTCCTCTGGCAGGGAAGGTGCCCAGATGTCTGGAGCCTGAAACAGGAACTGTCTCAGAAGCTCTGTGGCTCCCACCTGTCCCAGAAGCTGTTAGCTTCTGTAGTCCACACTCTCAACTGAGCAGACTAGTCTTGGTGGATTCCGTGAACCAAGATGTCTCCTGCAGATGCTCTGGCAACTCCCTCCCAGGCTGGGCGGACTGCTCCACTATTTTCTTTTCTTTTCTTTTCTTTTCTTTTCTTTTCTTTTCTTTTCTTCTCTTTTTATTACATATTTTCCTCAATTACATTTCCAATGCTATCCCAAAAGTCCCCCACACCCTCCCCCCCTCCCCTACCCACCCATTCCCATTTTTTGGCCCTGGCGTTCCCCTGTAACGGGGCATATAAAGTTTGCCTGTCCAATGGGCCTCTCTTTCCAGTGATGGCCGACTAGGCCATCTTTTGATACATATGCAGCTAGAGTCAAGAGCTCTGGGGTACTGGTTAGTTCATAATATGGCACCTACATGGTTGCAGATCTCTTTAGCTCCTTGGATACTTTCTCTAGCTCCTCCATTGGTGACACTGTGATCCATCCAATAGTTGACTGTGAGCATCCACTTCTGTGTTTACTAGGCCCCAGCCTAGTCTCACAAGAGACAGCTATATCACGGTCCTTGCAACAAACGCTTGCTAGTGTATGCAATGGTGTCATCGTTTGGAGGCTAATTATGGGATGGATCCCTGGATATTGCAATCTCTAGATGGTCCATCCTTTTGTCTCAGCTCCAAACTTTGTCTCTGTAACTCCTTCCATGGGCGATTGTTTCCAATTCTAAGAAGGGGCAAAATGTTCACACTTTGGTCTTCGTTCTTCTTCAGTTTTATGTGTTTTGCAAATTGTACCTTATGTCTCGCAGCCTTATTTATAATAGTCAGACGTTGGAAAGAACCAAGATGCCCCTCAACAGAGGAATGGATACAGAAAATGTGGTACATTTACACAATGTAGTACTACTCAGCCATTAAAACAATGAATTTACTAAATTCTTAGGCAAATGGATGGAACTGGAAAATAGTATCCTGAGTGAGGCAACCCAGTCGCAAAGAACACACATGATATGCACTCACTGATAATTGGATATTAGCCCAGAAGCTCATAATACCCATGATACAATTCACAAATCACATGAAACTCAAGAAGAAGGAAGACCAAAGTGTGGATACCTCAATTCTTCTTAGAATGGAGAACAAAATTCCCATGGAAGGAGTTACAGAGACAACATGTGGAACAGAAACTGATGGAATGAGCATACATAGACTGCCCCACTTGGGGATCCATCCCATATACAATCACCAAACCCATTCTTTATTGTGGATGCTCACAAGTGCTTGGTGACAGGTGCCTGATATAGCTGTATCCTGAGAGTCTCTGCAGTGCCTGACAAATACAGAAGTGGATGCTCACATCCATCTATTGGACTGAGTACAGGGTCCCCAATGAAGGAGCTAGAGAAAGGATCCAAGGAGCTGAAGGGGTTTGCAGCCTTATAGGAGGAACAACCATATGAACTAACCAGTAACCCCAGAGATACCAGAGACTAAACCAACAATGAAAAAAGTACACATGGTGGGACTCATGGCTCTAGCTGTATATGTAGCAGAGGATGGCCTAGTCGGTCGTCAATGGGAGGAGAGGCCCTAGGTCCTGTAAAGGTTCTATGCCCCAGTGTAGGGGAATGCCAGGGCCAGGAAATGAGATTGGATGGGTTAGTGAGCACGGGGAGTGGGAAGAGGATAGGGGGTTTTCGGAGGGGTAACCAGGAAAGGGGATAACATTTGAATTGTAAAAAAAGAAAATATCTAATAGAAAATGAATATGGAAATATAAAAAAGACAACTAAACTAATACTATCAGGAATAGTAATCTATGCAAAGATTCTGTATTAGTAATTCTTGCCTACTTTTAATGCAAGAGAAAAAACTCAAAGGGATGCATGCCATTGCACTTCAAAAAAGGAATTCATAGTAATATTATGTTTGCCTTTTAATAAATTTAAGTAACTAGCAATCTACATATTGAAGTGAGCCATGATTTAAATAGTGTATTACTCAAAATGAGTTACAAGTAAAAAAATCATAATTATTTATACATGTACATGTATAATCTGTTCAACTATTATCTATATTAATAATATTTAGCTATTCCTACTATGGCTGAAGAACCCATATTCTTTTTTACTTCAAAGAGTTTAAATTGCATAATTATATCATAAATTATTCCTTACTGAGGGATGGTTTACAGACCATGAAATACATGGATTCTAATTCTTTAGTACAACATGTTTTGAGAAGTGATCAAGTTAATATCACAATGTATCATGTGATAATTAATTACACTAAAAATTTATGAACTTCTCTCTACCAAAAATTGCCATACGAAACCCTAAAAAATCACTTTTCATTTCCATTATTACAGGTCTTTTTTTTTTTTTTCCTTTACTGTTTTAGGACTATCTGTTAAAGAATAAGCTCCTATGTTTGGACTCTATTGTTCAAAACTGTGTTTTCAGGTTCATTAATAAAAATGAGTAGCATCCATAAGCCTTTCTTACTGGTTATTGTATTAATTAATCCCTGAGAAGAACTAGTGGTCCTTAGTATTGAAGAAACCTTAACTCATGCTCAATTTTATCTCCGATCTACTTGTGAATTTGCATGGATCTCTTTACTGGGTGATGTCTCAAATTTATCTATTAATGACAGAGAAGTAGACGAGCTTTGAATCTGTTTTAACTTCTATATTCTATTATCCCTGGCATATACATGCATATTAGCCAAATATGCATTTATTAGTGATCTCTAAATTACTAGAAACATTGACTTATGCCAATTAAGTTCATTTACAACTATATTTCTGAACAGCAATTTTTACTTGTTCATCCTCCTTAACACATCAATTCAGACTGATTCTAAAGATGTAGCTTGTACTCTCTAAGGTATTACTCACTACCTTCTGGTGATTGTTTCAGCTTTTGCTAATTTTAATCTTGATCAAATTAAACACATTTCATCCACACCAGTCAAAATTCCTGTGTATTTTACATACACAATTAATTTTCCATTTAAATTTTTATAACAACTCAGAACAGGAGAAAATTAATTTTACCAGCTTTTGAAATGCTTTGCATTTTCTATCACTCTTACCTTATTTTAACCATTCCTTCCTTCACTCATTCATTCACTCAACACTACTGCAGATATCAAGATTTTTATCAAGTATAAAGAGATACAAAAATGAACATAAAAGAATAGAGTCTCAACCACTACAAATTTACATTCTAGTATATCAATCAACAATTTATAATTTTATAATTATACTCATAATGTAATTAAGCTAAACCCTCCTGAGTGTTCTAAAAGAAATCATGCATACTATAGTGAATTAAAAGAGGACTTTGTCCTTGTATTGGGATCAGAGAACAAACGTATGAGATAAGATGTTAGAAGTAAGGTATATGGATAAGAATTAGGCAACCAGATCTGTGGCAATGTACTGGTATGCATGAATCTTAGTATTAACAAACACACAGCAGTGTGTTCACAAAAGGAATGAATTAATTTAATTGCATAGTAATCTCTGTTAGAAGAAAGTACAGTGTGGTTTAGAAACACTGGATGTTGAAAAGCAAAAGTGAAGAGAAATTGAAAAGTCTATATTAGGAAGACAAGTGCATATTGTAGAATATTTAAGGCACTTCGGGATTTTAATAAATACACCATGAGCTACTTGCAGGGCTTAAAATGGAGATACGAATGGTACAAATATATAAATCTGGAAGACAGATTTGGATGTGATGTGCATATTAGATGTTACTGGCTGACAGAAGACAAAGGACGCCTTATGTGTTGATGAGATGCCTGAGGTGTTAGGAGTGAAAAGAGGTGCTGATTCTGAGACTGTAAAATCTCCTAAAATAACTGTTTTCACATTTAAATGTATTGAAGATATTTGTAGAAATATCTCATTACTTTTTGTATTTTAAATCATGTGACAGATTTAAAAATACAGTTTTAATTCTAAACAACTTTTGATCTGATGTGGCATTCTCCATTTTCTAGCTTTAGATACAGGTGATTTGTTTAATGCCTATGACATATGTTTTTGTAATAGAGGTCATTGTTCTAAGAAACCTTAAAATCACTTTGGTTCTTCTCTAAAGCAATATAAAGAAGTCCAGTCACATTGTATGTGTTCCTTACTTAAAAGTTATTTTTTCAGGCTTTAAAAAAAACACACACACAATACTTTGCATATATCTTAAAAGTAAACATTGAACACACTTTAGGTTTTTAAAGTACTGACACAAATATGAAGACCTCAGTTTTATCCCTAGGACCAACTTAAAAAGTCTGGATTTAATGATGCAATCTATAATTCTAGTACTGGGTAATTGGAAATGGGAGAAGCCCTGGGTTTTCTGGTCTACCAGTCTAGACAAATCACTGAGGTCTAGGTAAAGAGAGAGACCCTGACTTAAGAAATAAGGTATAGAGTAATAAATAGATTAAGAAACACAACCTTGACCTATGTTCTCTACATCATGATACACAAGCATGTGTACTGCACACATATTCATGAACATATGCAAAATAAATATCAATAGTTACTATATTTTGAATAATATTAAGTAGTTTAGACACATGATAGACAAAACAGAGTAAGATTACAAAGAACACCAAAATCAATACAAAGTGATTATAATAACTATGAACCTAGTATTCATATTCAAGAAGATTATTTTAATTTTAATTATGATATGCTACTTACTGTCAAAATAGTATTATTAGTTAACTCTAATGATCAAAGCTTACTCTCTAATGCTGATACATCCAATCACTTGGATGCTGTTCTTGTAGGGTCAGAGATTATTAAGAGCCTAACTTTTAGCATATCTTCAAACTAACAGGTTGCGTTGGAATCTTTTTATCTTTGAAATGCTTCTTTCCTCCAAAACTCACACTGAAATCTCCTTGACATTGTAAAAACATAAATAGGTAAGATTTCTAAAAGAGGAAAGCATGAGGACTCTATTCTCATCAGGGAGTTTGGTGCCATTCTGAAAGGGAAAGATTGACACTGTCTTATTCTTTTTGTTTCTACCCTCTCACCATGCATTGACAAGAAAGACCTTCAACAGATGCCACCCTGTTTTTGGACTTCTTGACCTAAGCATTAGCTAATGTATTCTACTTATTGTCTATCACCTAAACATTGATTTTACAGCTGCAGAATTTTACAGCAACACAGATTGAACTAAAACACAGCTGCTAGCAGAGAATGTAAGATAATGGGTGAAAGGTAAGATGACTCCTTTTCACAGTGAAAAGCAGCAGCCAAGCAAGACTTGGTTCAGTCCCTCACTTCACCTTTTCACCCAGATACAGGTAGGGAAATAATTGACATTCACTTGAAAGTAAAGGATCAATCCTAACCCCTCCCCACATGAGATTCTATAGCCCACTCACTTGACATGAAGACACATATTAATGCAACTCTATATCAGCAGAGAGGCTTATAACTGCTATTAAGTGGTGATGAACAGAAATACTCCCCCTGTTCAATGTACAGAAAAGAAGATCCTGCAAGAATTTAGCCCACATGGGTCATTTATATCATAACCCTTTCACCAAAGGCTCAGATATGGTTGCAGAAGAGGCAAAAGAAAGACAATAAGAGCCAGAAGAGTTAGATGACCACAAGGAAGTAGTAGCTTCTGTCACATCAGGGAAACTACATATATGAGCCATGATAGAATGCACCAAGCCTGTGTAAAATCAAAGCATTCCAAATTCCAACATGGAGAGAGGAGGTAGGCAGAAAGCTCCATTCCTAGATGATGTGCCATTAGCAGTTGACAGCAGCTGGGAAAGGGAAAATCAGTTTGTTTAAGAGTACATACCTTAGTAAATATACCATGCTCCTATAGAAGACCATACATCCAAGAATATATGGGCTCCACAGATTAGACTTAACAGGTTAAAAAATGCAAATGTCACCGGGCGTGGTGGTGCACTCCTTTAATCCTAGCACTCGGGAGGCAGAGGCAGGCAGATTTCTGAGTTCGAGGCCCAGCTTGGTCTACAAAGTGAGTTCCAGGATAGCCAGGGCTATACAGAGAAACCCTGCCTCGAAAAAACAAAAACAAAACAAAACAAAACAAAAATTGCAAATCTCCAGTTTGGTGGGCTAAAGAACAGGGGTGGATCTGGAAAATGTTGGGGCATGCAATGAGTATGATCAAAATAATTTGTATGTAATTCTCAGTGAAATAATAATAATTAACAAAACCAGAAAAAAGAAGAAGAAAAGAAAATGAAAATCTAGGACAAAATCATAAGAAAGAAGCCCCATAAGCAGAAGATTGCATACCTAATGGTCATCTCTGAACACATACATATAAGAAACTTTACACTGACAGAACAGGTTGTATTTGTGCATTTAAGACTATAGACACAGAGAACACTGGCTAAAAAGCTTTATGAATATGTTAGGTCCACTTGATTTATGACATCACTTAGCTTCTTCATTTCTGTTTGGTTTTTGTCTGTGTGTCCTGTCTACTGGCAAGTGTTGGGTATTGAAGTCACACTTTATCAGTGTGTGATGGCCAGCATATGATTTGAGCTATAGAAGTATTTCTTTTATTAGCTTGGGTGCTTTTGTGTTTGGCGCATACATGTTAAGAACTGCAGTCTCCTTTGGAGGGATTTTTTTCCTTTGGAGAATATATTTTTCTTCTATATTTCTTCTAATTAGTTCTGATTTGAGAGCTGTTTCGTTAGATAATAAAATGGGTACATCAGCTAGCTTGTTGGAATTTGCTTAGAATATCTACTTTTACCACTCTACCCTGAGATGATGTCTATCTTTGATGTTAAAATGTGTTTTTTTTTTTTTTTTTGGTAAAACAGAATGGACCATATATTTAATGACTTCTGTTAGTCTGTATCTTTTTTCCTGGCAACTGAGGTCACTAATGGTCAGAGTTATCAGTGGATAGTGCTGCTGACTCCTTTTATTTACCTTATGTGGTACAGTCTCTTCCCCCATCTTTGCTGCTCTGATATTATTTAATTCCTGTCTTTTTGTTTATGGTGTCATACTTATTTTCATGTTTATTTTTGCCTCCTTTTTAAAATAATGGTTTCAAATACGTACCTTTACATCATTTGCTTTTCTTTCACAACTACCTATAGCCATATTATTCTTATAGCCATATCAAAATCATATGTATGTCAATTAATTTCAGCTCTCTGTTAATGGTATATAATAATTAATGTGGGTCAATGTGACATGACTTCTCTTCTGCTTTCATTTTGGGGGAGGGGGTAGGTTTGCATGTATCTCAGGCTGGTGGATACATTCTATAACAAAGGATGACCTTGAAATCCTATCTCCTGGGATTACAAGAGTGTTCCACCATGCCTCATCTTACAAAGTGCTGGGGATCCAGAGCTTCATGAAAGCTAGGAAAGCAGTCCACCAAGTGTGTCATACTTCCAGACTCATTGTAAATGTTCTTTAAGTAGGAGAAACGATCAGGGAGGATGATTCAGAGTGGAAACAAAGAATTATTGAATATTTATGCAAAAAACATTAGGCATTAAAAATATTAGGTATACATGAAATAATGAAGATTTATAAGAATAGTGTCACTAAAACAATGGCTAGATCTTTGATAACCTGTCCTCTCTGTAGCTATGGGAGAAAGGAGTCTAAAGGTGTTTCCCTAATTTCAACCATTCATAGATTATGAATTCTAAACATTTCTGTATTTAGCATAAAATAGGACACAGCTCTGATCACACATTTTTCAATTCAATATTCACTTTTTCTTTATTTCATCAATGCTGCAGCTGTGAATGACCTTTGTTAAAAGAGCTGTGAAAAAGGTATTAGATTTATTTCTCATAGACACACATTGAACTCCCCAGGCGCAGGGAGAAGCATTCATTTAAATGCCATTGCCATCAATAAACTTTTATATTGTTAAGGCACAGACATGTTGGGGTTATTTCCTCTAGCCATAACACTGTTTCCTGACATAGAGAGTCTGTGACTTGAGATGAGTGGTCAGACTGAAGAGCTATTGATGGAATACAGGACACTAAATCTGACAGAATGAGAAGAGTAGTGTTAGGCAAATTCAAAGCTTCGTCTGAAACATTTACAGAATAAAAGATATATGCCAGGCAAGAAATTTGCAAGGAAGAATATTTAACAGGATGGTATTTGGAACACAGGAGATGGCTTAGTACTTAAGGAGTTTGCCATGAAAATATTGGGAGTTCTGGATTCCTGAAATATATGTAAATGCCTAGTGGAAATGGTAGCTACCTGCAACTCCAGAACTTGGAGCAAGCTAGCCAAGCAGACTAACCATATAAGAGATCTCTGGGATCAATTGAAAGACTTTTATTCAATGAATAACTTTGACAGTCGTTAAGGAAGAGTCTAGACATTGACATTATGCCCCCATTTACATAAAGATCACACAGATATCTGACAAAATCAAAATTTAACATTCTAATATTTGAGATCTGGAGAAATAGCAGTGTGTCAGTGCAACGACCTGAAATTACATCCCAGAAACACATGTAAAGCTCTATGTGGTAGTTTGCAAGTACCTCTAAGTCCAGTGCCTCTATGAGAGATAGAGACCGAGGAATTATCAGGGGCATTCAAGACAGTTTTCTTGTGATACAGAGGGAAAACACCAAGTAACACTGTCTCTAAGAAATTTCAAGCAAATAAAAATTTAAGGTTATTTCCATGGTGACACAAACGCACACACACACACACACACACACACACACAACACACACACAACACACACACACACACACGACACACACACACACACCACACACACACACACACACACACCACACACACAACACACACACACAACACACACACACTCACACACACACAACACACACACACAACACACACACACAACACATACACACAATACACACACACAACACACACACACAACACACACACACAACACTCACACACAACACACACACACACACTCACACACACACAACACACACACACACTCATACACACACACACAGAGACTTTTAAAGTATATATTTTGTATTTTATTATTTTATATGTATGCATCTGTGTTATGCCTGCATAAGTGTTTGGGTCTTGTATGTTTGCCTGGTACCTGAACCGTTCAAAAGAAACCTTCAGATTCTCTAGAAGTGGAAGTACAAGTGATTGTGAGACACAATGTATTTGCAGAGATTTTAAACCTAGGTTCTCTGCAAGACCAACAAATGCAATTTACAGTTGAGTCTTCCTTCCATCAAAAGTATATCATTTCTATCTCCAAAAAGGAGTACCTGTCAACAAATCACAAATGATTATCTCTTTGGGTAAAAACAAGCATCAAAGCTGCTGATTAATTTAGTGCTGATGATAACTTATTTAAATAAATAAGCACACCCCAGAATGTTGTAGGGAATGGTCAGTCACATAGCTATAGCTGTAATGGAATAGTATACATAGGTAATATATCGTTTCTATTTCTGAGTCATAATTGTGCTTCCAATAAATCTCAGTGGAAGAGAATTTGAGGTAAATTTTTGATTGTAAAGACCATCTTCCTAGACTTGAATGCAGTTTAAACATAATTATTTTTGTAGAAATAAATTTATCTGTAACTGATAAGTATCTGTAACTGATCTGTACTTAATGGTAAGCCACTATCTAAACATTTATGTTCTCTCTTCCTTGTGTTAGAGCTGAGAATGAGTAATTAATGGATGACTTCAGGCTCAGAACTCATACGGGAAGATTGGCTTCCAATTGGCTGTATGTTTACTGTATGAAACCATTAATTTTGATCTCACACAGCTTCGGTGGACTTATCTGTAAAATAGATAATCTGTATTTTCAAAAATGGAAGCAGATGTTTAACTTCTTTTCTTTGCACAGTGGGAAAGAAGCTAGTGTATTTGTAAAATAAAAATTAAATAATCAAGTGTGTTCTGCTGATTGTCTACTTTGGTTAACCCCTCTGAGGGCATTCATATAAAGGAGGTGACTGCATTCCCTGATTATATGTTTGCAGCATATCTGCTCACTCTAGGCATAATGAAGTTGTCTTATTTGTTTAAATATTGATAAGACATATTGGTAATATGATGTTTAGAAAATACTTATATGAATTTACCCTTAAATAATGTGCTTGTGAGTATATGAGGTCATATTTACAAACATTTGAACATTTTGCACTTACTCCAATGACACCAGAAAAGCAATGAAGATCTTTACAGAAATGTGGTAACTATTTTTTTTCTAACTCAAGTACTTTTTATTCCAAAATTATGGAGGAATGTTTATTTTTGAATTATTGTCTGCTGTTTGTATGCTACATATTGTCTTTGCTATGGAACAAAGGCTGGTGGTCCAATCTCTATATGGGATTGCGATATATGGTACAGTCAACCATACAGAATGTAGAATCACTAGGAGAGAAGGTCTGGGCATCCCGTGAGAGATTATCCAGACTAGGTTAGTATCTGGGTGTGCCCATGTAGGAGCACACTGATTATTTTAACTGGGTTGGGACCTACCTTGGATATCATCATTCCATAAGAGGAGTTCTAGTCTGAAAAAAAAAATGGGTGGGGAGCAGACTGAAGAAGAACATTCATTGTGCTAGTTTTCCTGGGCATAACTCCTAGAAAAGGGACTCACTTGCCATGATCAAGCTAAGAAGGCATATAGAGCTTCTGAGAACTGCATCACTCTTCAGAGTTTTATGCTTGTTCATCAATTACAGTATCATAGAGAACTGTTGTTGAAAGATTTGAAATGAGTATGATAGAAACTGTATTTAATCCTATGAATAAATACTGAACTACTAGCATCTCGAGGTATTGTCATGTGACTTAAAAAATTCTCCCTCCCACTATATTCTGTGGTTTGCTTTTCATTGAGCTATTCTGTCATTAAGCGATATGTCATACCTTCATATTACCCATTCTTTCCAAGATAATACCCACTTTCTTTTCTTATATCAACTCATAGCATTACATAACAGGAAAATGCCAAAGAAAACCTGTATTGAATGGACCATTAGAAACCTTGTCTTCTGAAATCTTCTAAAATAGAGATGCCCATAGCTAACAGTGGTTAATGGTTTGAGCAAGGTTGTAAAACTGAAAGCTGTTTTTCACAGATGAGCATTGTTAGATCTGCTCCTCCTAGCGACATGAGATCATGATGGGCAATAAACTTTCTGGAAATTAGACGGATCCAGGATGAGGCTTTGAGTTGACCTTCATTGAAAACTTGCTTCATTCATGTACAAACAATGCTCTTTCTTCAGAACCGAAATAGAGCTCGCAAATAATTCTGTCATTGGAGAGTACTTTATACAAACCTGCAAAATCTTACTAAAAAGATTGTGTGTTCCAATAAGATGAAGAACTTGAAACTGAGTCTTATCTCCACAGACTGACAGAATTATGTTTTTAAAGAGTAATTTTACCTTTACCTGTTATAACTGTATGTGTTTCAAATCAAGAATGCAACTTTATTATAGTTTTGGAAGGCAACAAATGTTTAATACCAAGTATCATTTATCTTAAATTTCAACTTTAGATGTAACATTCCGATCAATTGTAATTCTACTGATGTTAGTTATTTCAGGATTCCATTAAAGCCAAAGTAGAGGTATTAGGACAGAAGTATTACCAGGGAGTATCATTGAGTATTTATAATGCAGTATTTATAATAGGCTTCTGAGCAGCATTGACCCTTTTTTTAACATGCATGATAAAAAAATATAAATCAGAAAAAAGAAAACAATTGTGTCAGTTTCTCACATGGGCTGTATATCTTTAACAAGTATAGTTTTCATGGGGTTTCCCGGGGTTTAAGGGTAAGAAGTGTGCTGATACTTCAAAATATTGGTTAGTTAATTTTAGATATTTCATAAGTATGAATATGGAGGGTACAGTACAGCATCTATGTGTTATAAAAGTGAACTTTAGGGTTGCTTTTCCAGTCAGATATTTTATCTATTTACTATCATAGTAAAACAAAGGAAAATGATAATAAATGCAAATAAAGAAAGTAATGCATTCTTAGCAGATAATGTGTCCCCTGAACTAAACTGAGGGATCTAGATACATTAACTCATTTAATGATTATGATAATACTTTGAAATCAAAGCTATGATAATCCATAATTAAAATTAACTATCCACGTACCGATATATTAAAATAACCTAATAGCAATGCTCTGGAAGTTGCCCTTGAGTGTGGCAGGCAGCACTTAATGGGCTAACCTGGAAGTGAGGAAGCCTATATTTTTAATAGTAATGTGGACGGAGGAATGTGATTCAGAAGAAAGATGGGTTCTATTGGCCACTTATGTTACTTTTTTTAGTAAAGAATCTGCTGCTTTCTGGTTGTATCTGGAAATTTTGAGTGAGACTGAATTTCAAAAGTATAGACAAATTTATCGAGAAAAATTTAAGGCAGGACAATATGTAGGAGTGGCACAGTTATTATTGAATCTATTTATCCAGATTTAGTTGGTGAAGGGGTAGAGCAGTAAGATGAAAAAAAGGTATAATTTTGCAAAGATGGGAATTTAAACCTGGTTAATGGTGAAGAGAAGCCAGTGCGCACACAAAACCATTAATATTACAGCAATCAGTCTTATTGAAGAGAAACCTGGTCACTTACACTTTAGAGAGGAACCGTGCCTTCATGATAAAACTCATGCACTAGGCGCTACAAATATGGTAAGTTCAAGTTTCATGAGTAGAGAGAGCATTGAACTGAGAGTACTGACCTCAGGGTTTCCTTAGGGAAAAACTGTTGCCAAGTTTTATCATGAGGTCACACTGAGGCCGCAGTGGCTGTTTTCCAAGGTGGGCAGCTAGGTACACCTTGACTGGTCATCAAACTAGATAGCATCAACAACATGGTCCTTGTTCTTCAGTTCCTCATCTTATAAGACTTAGATCACAGAAAGTGGCACAAATTTTCAAAAAGTGTTGAGGCCTAGCAATATACGTGACTGTCGTATTTGTTATATCAAGCTTTTCGGTTGATTGTATGTGAAGCTGTAAAGGGAACACTAAGGTAAGTGGAAAGACCCTGACATACTAGAGAAGGAAGAAATGTGGGAAAGTCCCCTCGAGATGTTGTAGGCACAAAATAGGCCAGTCTAAAAGAGACTGCATGAAGTGTAAGAGACAAGAGATGGAGGAATTAGATGGAGTCTGCATAACACCAGCATACAGCCAAATTATGGTAGCTGCTTGCTTTGCTGTCTGCTCTCCTACGTAAGTTTCAGTGTTGCTTATCTATGATCTTTCCTCTGTGCTCTCATTCACTCCTACAAACCTTATATGCTTCTTCTATGCCACTGTATGCTGCAAGTATGGAACTTCCATTTTCATTTAGGACTTTCAGTTAATACATTGTTTTGAGTCTCAGAAAAGATTGGAGTTTAGTCATTGGAACAGTGTTGTAATTTAAAATTAAAGAGCACATTGGAGTTAGATTAGATGACTTTGCATTCTTTATAAGATAGGTACAAATACTTCACTTGTTCAACATTTTTCATAAAATTTCATTCAGAAAATTCTTCGTGCATTTCTTTTCCTCAACTTGAGTCAATAAAACCATAAATTTTTTTGCTATCCTTTGAACTTTTAAATTGAATGCTAAAATTTTATAATATATTTCAGTTAAACATTATAGATTCAGATCATTCTAATAACTTCACATGAGAGAATAAGTGTTAATACTTTGAAAAATTGAACTAATTAGAATTCTGAAGTATTTTCACTATGACACCCATAATAAAATTTTAAAAGCTATTTCTACCACATGTCAATTTTTATCAGAACTTTACTAAAATGATGTATTCATGTAGTTGAGGATCATGTAATGTTTCTTTCAGTCATATAATATTTTCATAACTCTTTTGATATCCTAATTATTTTAGTCAATCTAATGTCATTTAATGCTGTTGCTATTGTTGTTTGTTTTGTTGTCTTAAAGCTTCTCATTGAAGGACCAACGATCTGAACTCTAGGAGCCTGTGTTAATGAAAGTTTCCATAAGAAACTGTTATATCTCAACTGTGGCCAATCGCTGATCCCTGTGGGCCTCTATGAGGGCAAAGAACTTTCATTTTCCAAAGCTCATCAATAATCCACATACCATACCACACATACTTTAGTATATAGGCTTGCTCACCAACTTTTATATTTTAAAAATATCCCCTTTATTTGTTCTCTACTTTGAAACATCATTCATTTGAAGGAAATGTAGTTCGTATCTTTTTGGCTAATTGACAATTAGATTTTCAAATGGTTTCCATTGCTATTATCATGACTTATACATATCTTTAGGAAACTTTTCCCTCAAATCGTTATGCCATTCTCAATTTTCACTGTGCTCATCATTTATGAAATTACACAATTGACTTGCATTTTCATTCTCTTTGTAAAATTTATTCGTGATCCAACTACTTTTCTTTGTGTTTTCGTCTATAAATTCCTTTCCTTCTTGTCAGTTAGTTCTCTTATTAAGGGTACTCAGCAACATATCCTCTCACACCGACGCCCCTTTTATATTCGTATATCCATGTTATCATGAAAACCATATCCAAAGTAGTTAATGGTTTGGTGAAAAACAGCACTAACTAATATGGTTTACCTCTCCTCCCACCCCACCTTCAGTTCATACTGAACGACTCAAATTTCTCTTACATGGTGACTTACAGAGAGCAGATTATTTTCTTGGGAGTGTCCAAGCTGACAATGCTGTGGAACTCTGCTTTTGGAAGGTTAGTCCAAGAGATAATAATCTCAACAGTCCTCTATCATGGTATTCTGCTACTGCGACCAAAGCTATCCTTCTTTTGTTCTGTCTATTTATCTCTATCTGTACTGCTATCTTTTTTTTTAGCTCTCTCTCTCTTTTTTTTTCTAATACATTCTGTCACATAACCAGGAAGTGTAAGCCAAGGCTTTCTGAATTTGTCTCTAATGTCCTATCATGAACCATTTTTTATATTTTTTTCCATTGTGATGACAATGCCTGGAAATTATATAACGAGAGATAGTGAAGTGTCTATAACATTTCCCAGTGCCTTGCATGCACTGCAAAGACGTGACTCAATAAGGCATTCAGCAGCAACCGATTTTGTGGATCTTGAGAGTTCTTCTTGCATCTTCGTTTAACCTGCCAAGACATTGATATCCGTACGAGTTTGCCTGAAGCAACTAGCACATTCTGGACTTAAGGAATAATTACAGAGGATGTTTAACTTTTAACTCAATTCCGGAGTTTAACTGTCATTTATGTGATTACTTGAAGTGACATTCCTGAAGAGTGAGCTCCCAGGATCATTAAAATTTAATTTTCTTTAGGGATAGAATACAGGGGATTATTTTCACTTTATTACAGCTGACCCTTACACTTGGACAATTTTCCAGTTTAATTTGGCGAGTGCAGTACATAATTCATGTGGCCCTGGTTATTACGCACTTTTATTCTGACAAATGCTACTTGAAATGTCTCTGTGAGAGGTTCTCACTTCCTAAGTACCATCCCGGACAGGAAAAGAAGAGGAAGAAAAAAAAAAACTGAGGAGATTTTTATTTTTAGCAAAAGACTGGCCCAGCTTGAGACCCATGCCATGAGATGGAAGCCCAACCATGACACTGTTAATGGTATTCTGCAATACTTGCAGACAGAAACCTAGCATAACTGGCATAGAGAGTCTTCACCCAATAACTGTTGAAAACTGGTACAGAGACCCACAGCCTAACATTAAGTGGAGCTTGGGGAATCCTGTGGAAGAAGAGGAGGAGGGATTAGAGGAGTCAGGAGGGATAAGAATACCACAAGAAAACCTACAGAATCAACATATTTGGGGCCATAGGGGCTCATTGAAAATGAACTGCCAACTAGAGTGCATGCATGAGATAGGCTTAGGCCCTCTCTATATGTAAGGTTTGTTCATCTGGATCTTCATGTGAGTCTCCTAAAGCAAGAGCAGAGGCTGTCTCTGATTACATTGCTTCCCTGTGGATGTCTTTCCCTTTACTGGGCTGCCTTGTCTAGTTTCAATAGAAGAAGATGCACCTAGTTTTAGTGCATCTTCATATTCCAAAGATGGTGGTTATCCATGGGAGGAGGGGTTGATGGAGCCGGGGAAGTGAAAGGAAGGTACTTAGAGGAGAGGATGGAGGGGAAGCTGCAATAGCTATGTAAAGTAAACAAATACCTAATTAATAATTATAATGATGATGATGATAATAATAATAATTATTATTATAATGAAAAGCTCAGAAAAAGAGAAAAGACACATTATCCATAAAACCACAAAAATGGTTTCCCTAACTTTATCTTCTAGTATTTATCTTACTTTGTTGCAACTCTTACTTTTTGAAAACAGAATTAAACTTTAGTAAAGGTCTTTTAATAATCGAAAGCAACATGATTGCTAAAACTATGTCATCTGGAACTATACTCTTCCAAATACTGGATTTAGCCACAGGTGTCTATGTAAATTAAAACATCAGTGAAAGCACATGAGCATTAGAACTTAGTTATGAACCGAACCAGCCCCATTTCCAGCCTTACCAGATATGTGTCGTAGCTCGCCGTTCAATCAACATCGCCATGACAGTAAGCAGCACTGACAACACTTTCATTATCTATGGAGCTCATACTGCTGACCTGGAGTAGACACACATTTCTAGTAGCAATGCTATTGCACTTGCTAATGCTTTGTTTTCTTTCATGTTTATTTTTGTTAAACGTAAATATCCTACTGGATCCAATCACCGTTGCCCTCTTTTTGCATGTATTTAGAGCTCTCTATTTAGACTTAGTATTTCTTCTCTGAAACAAGCAAATGAGCAAAAAATAAGTAAAGCAGAAATAATCTCCCAAACAAATAAAATGGTTCACCCCCCCCCCAAACCATTGGTTGTCTATAGCTCTTCACTGAAAGGTAGAGGGTATTATTAATTTTTCTTCTGTCCACAGTGACTTGTAGATTGGCAAGGTTTGTGATGTTCTTATGCAGACACATATAGGGATGAACGTTAAGGTGCCCAGCTCTCCTATCCTTTCCCAAAGAAACTATGATGCTGTAGTCTTTTAAGCTCTTAGAATCTTTCCACACCCTTATAGAGATATTCGCTGAACCTCAAGTATAGAGATTGTGTTATAATTTTTCCATCTGGGAGGAGCATTACAAGGACACTTAGTCTTTCTCTTTTGACCAGCTGTGTCACTTTCTCTCTTTTGCTAAAAGAAGTGTCTGTGATAAGGTATGGGAGTTTTGCTTGTCTATGGACCTATCCACTTCTCTGAAAATACAATGATTACATTTTTTGTTTATGCATGAACAGAACTGGATAATAATATTTCTAATCTCCCTGTATCCCCACGAACGTTTGCTGTCAGTTGTTTGGTAAGATGAAAGCCTAGAACAGTTTTAACTTGCCCTTCCTGCATTGCTAATGCTTTTCTATTTAGCTTAGTTTGTTTCTTACCACTGAACCTACTACTGTTTGTGGAACGAACCCCTAGCCTAGACTGTTAAGATGATCCTCTGACAACATTGCAAAACACAATCAAATAGCAAGTTGATGATTGATCATAGTCTAAGAAGATGTCTAAAATAAAGATAAATTGAGAAGCAGAATATTTTTCAGGTAGGTTGAGGATGAGTTATAAAGATTTAAGCAAAGGAGATGAAGAGTACAAAGACAAGACATCAATGGTACAGTAATAGAGAAGAGAAAGTGGGGCCCAGTGTTTGAAATCTTGCAACTGAACTGTAACACAATGATCTGCACAGTATTTGCCAATCTACACAACTGACTTTCTGTGTCCACAGTGTAGTTGCATCCAGTTTGCTTATTTGCACTGTATGAAACCTTTTAGGTTTTGGTTCTTTGGCTCCGAAACTCAAGCTTTTCACATTGTCCATGATATGGATTATGTAGGAAAGAAGGCAATTATTGCATGACTAATGGTAAAGGATACACACCTCTAATTCCAAAGTCTGAAACCTGAATCTTCTGGACACACTGATATGACATTACTGTAAAAATTCTGTACCAGACTTCATATGAATGTTTGCGATTAAAATGCTTGTGAGCAGAGCTATTGCACAGCATTACCTTAAGGTTAGAGGTTCAAGGTACAGATGGATTTCATGTTTGAACTTAGATCCAAACCATCATCATCAAGATATCTTTTTAGCTAGATTCACATATTCTAATAAAATAAATCTGTATTGTAGACCACTCTGGTACCAAGTATTTCAGAAAAGGAATATTTTTAACTTTTGCCTAATATTCAAACAATTAATAAAAATTAAAAATTTTTAAATATGCAAATTCTAGATGGATTTGTTTGCCCCAATTGCCCTGGCATAGAAGATAAGAATAGTTAATGTAAGAAGAATACATATAGAAAAAGGATGTTAATTTGAGAAGTGGGGTGGGAACAAGAACAAGAAATTGTAAGTGGAAGGGTTGGATATAATGAATAGGAATTGTACTTATGTACAATATTTTCAAAAATAATAAAAAGAGATTTTTCCGGTGGTTTCTTTTTCTGGCTCTTGTTCTTCTGTTTGTTTCTTTTGTTTTATTCTTACTTGCTATGTTTTGTTTTATTTTATTCTTTATGTGCTTGTTTGTTTTCTAATGAGAGAAGGAAAGAGTGTCATTTTGGATGTAAGGAGAAATAGGGAGAATCATAGAGGAACTGAGGAAGGGGAAACTATAATCAGAATATACTGTGTGAAAAACAAGCTATTTCAATAAAAGGAAAACAATAAAGAAATATTTTAAAGCAAATGAAGAAAAGTATCAGTGCATGTAAAATTATATTTGATGCACTCTCTGCCAGAAAACAAAAAGTGAATTTAATAAGCACAATTGTTACAGTATTTTATACTTAAAATGAAATGTTCATCTTTTGGAAATATATTTTATATAATGAAAAGGTATGATAGAATGCACTTTCTACCCTTTAAACAAACTTAATTTTTCACAATTTACAAATTTTCAATTGTGACTTTCGTGATGAATAAATTTTAATAATACAAAACAATGGTTTCATTTTTCCTTCTTTTTTTCTTTTGAATCTTCTTTCTTTATATTTCTTTTTCTTGTGAAAGTGTAAAATGTAAGTTGAATGTCCCAATTACCATGTGAAAGACGTGAAAACCATATGACTACAAATGTCTCATCCCTTAGCAGTTTCTTTCTTAGCAGAGAATTTTGCATATGGCCTCAGAGGGGGGAAAATTTAGGGTACTCTTCTATCTCTTTATGTGAAAGAGAGGAAAAGAACAAGAACAGCTTGGGAACTTTTGCATATTATGTTCATCGTAATATGAGGAGCCCTAATTCCTAATATGAAGTCACTTACTGATTAGCAGTGTGAGTTTGAATACAATTTCCTTACTTTCTGGAGGTGGTTAATTCCTTGAACTGTCAAATGAACAGCTAAGAACACATGCTTCCTCCATTCTCTGAATAATGCATTCCCAAGACTGAAATGAAAGATCCCAGCTCCTAAAGCTCAAAGACTTTTTGCTTTAGAATTCCAGAGCTTTCAACTAGCAGGGTAGTGTTTTTATACTGCACAGATAGAGGAATGCAGCCTGGGAAAGGATCCATCTGTAAAGACTGTTTAAAGATATTAAGGCTGGGAACACATAATGAACCAAGCTTGTCCAGAAAAAAAAGAAAGAAAAAAGCAAGAAAAAAAGGAGCAATTTACACTATGTGGTGCAGAATTCTGGCAGAGTAATCAGCTTCTTTGTTTCTGGTATCTAATAAAGAAGAAGGGGCTGAGAATTTAAGTAAATAAAGCTGAAATTAAGTGAATGCCTGACCAGAGGCGGAGGGAGATTAACAGCCCCTTTCCATTGATATTTAATTTACTGAAATACTCTTTCCTTTAAGTAACTTTCTGATGCTGCTTGACAGCTTGGCTCAGTCTACAGTGAGCCGAAGCCGTTCTGAAAATAACCACATGTATGCCACAGCGTCTCATCAAGGTTTTGCCAACATGTTTTGAATGACGTGGGAAAAGATACGCCCCTACGCCCCCAGGCAAGTCGTGACCCTAAAGATAAGAACATCCTTGACTTCAAAGTTCAAGCTGTGAGTATGACTCAGACTGTTTCTGTCACTGTTTGCCAACAATTCAACTATTTTATCACATTTGCAGTTTGCTTCATGAAGATATAGAAATTGCAAAAAAGGAGCCTTTTCTAAGGTTAAAAATCTAACATTGAGACTAGCCTTCGATACAGGATATGATGATGTTGAAAGAAAACATTGGTTTCTGTCCGTCCTACACCTGTCTTAGGCTCAACGGCACCAAGGAAAATGGAAAGAACAAGGCACTGGGAGAGAATGAAGCAGAGTCAATGGCTTCTTTCATGTTTTCAGGAATATTTTATATCACTTATAGCATATATTTCTTCCTTGAAAGGTGCTGTTGGCCTACCTGAGTATCCTTTATAACTCATAATCTGATAGATCCACCCCACCCCCCAGTCAAGCCTGAGACTATTCTCTCCAGGAACAACTCATTCATTGTAGGGAAGGAAAGTTAAATTTAGCCAAAGGAACCTATCAAAGCTTACAGGGCTTGCTGCTCTGGGAGGCTGTCAAGGTGATTCCATGCCAACTTGGACCTGTCTTCACTGGAAGACTCCAATCTTTGCCAAACGTTATGCTTGTTTTGTGACAAAGCTGAAAGTCCCAGTTGGATTTAAAGGAGGATATCGATTTTATTTTATTCCTGTCTCAATCCAGTGAAATTCTGTATCTGTGACCAAAAGCATAAGTAAGCAGGTGTTCACTTGCCCCATTGTGACTTAAAATTTGATGGACCATAAAAGGGAGTTGATTGATTTGTTTTAAAAGAGAGATTATTGTAACACATAATGGTCTGTAGATACAGTCATTCTATGCTCATCTTCTATGCTTTTTCTCCTGCTCTTGCACTCATTCCATTTCTATGCAAGTCAGATCCTTTAGATATTTAGCATATTAAATACTAGAGTCTATAACTGTGATAGCAAACTAAATGTCCCTGCTACCAAGTCACCTTTACTATTAAATTTAGGTGTCAACAATGCTGTAGTAAAGGCAAGCGTCAGACCTTTGGTTGTGTATGCTTCATCTCTGTACAGTTTAGAAAATATCTTGAATAATCTTAGACATTATATATTTAGGAACAGATTCTTTATTAATGTGTTAATATATGGTATGCATAGATATTTTATGCAGATATTTAAATAAATAGTCTCTAGTAGTTAATTTTGTCATTATATCATATCCTCGGTAGACATTCATTCTTTCTGGTAGAAAATTTAGAATATTTTATGATATGATTAATTATTAATTTCAGTGTATATATCATTCAGTTGCAGATACAATTACAGTAGGTTGCACAAACACTTCATCCCAAAAAAGTAAAAACAGATTTTCTTTTCCTATCTTTTAAAATTGCTTCAGTGATTAGACTTATTTGTAATAATAATAGTTTTCATATTTTAATTATTTAAATGCATCAATATTTGAATCTAATGTCCTAGGATTGAGATTTCATCATAAAATTTCAGAGCATCTTTCTCATGTATCTGCTTGCTACTGGATGTTAAAAGGTGGCCTGCCCATAGGTGTAGTCCTCAGAACTTGTTGCATAAGACGACAGGACATGACTAGCAACCATAGCTAATCCCACAGAAGACTGTGGGTATTTTAGGTGTTGTTATGAAATTCCAGCAGCAACGAGAAATTAATTACTTTTCAAATCCATGCTATGTGTCATTTGCTACTGAGCTATTAGTTACAGCATGACCCAGAAAAGAAGGATCCTAGAACAGATAAAAACAATGTATCAGAGAACAACGTATGGCTATATTCTACAGTGCACTGCAAGGACTAAAGAAAAGTGTATATCCTTATATATAAGAGCCACTTTTCTAAGTTGCATACTTGTTTTGTTAAATTTTATTTTGGTGAGAATATTTAATATGCAATTTATACTCCCAGCCAGCATTAAAGTACCCATTATCTTGTTACTGTAGATGCTTGGGGAAGTAGGGAATGATCAATGATTAATTAAAATGTTTTAGATTTCAGTTAAGGAGTATGACTTTAATGCCATCATGTGATGATTATCAATGTCAGCTTCACTGGATTAAGAACTGCCAAGGAATTAATAAGTATATGTGAGGGAATGCTTCCAGAAGGATGAATTGAGACTCTCTCCTGAATTTAGACTCTCACATCCATGTGCTGCATTCTACAATGACTAAACAGGCAGGAGATATCCAGCTGAGTATGCTGGTATTCTCCCTGGTTGTTAACTTGCTGGCATTGTTGACTAAAGATCCTCTGAACTAGGAGCCAAAGTAAAAATATTCCTTTGTATTTTTGTAAGGAGTTTGGTCATAGCAATTAATACCCAGAGTATTAAGAGTTTGCCGTAATTGTACTAGACAACTTTGTAGCCATGGTTGGGGCCCGAGCCAGGGCATGCATTACAGATTTTTGGCTTCTTATTCAATAAAACAAACAACCAAACAAAATCCAGAAGATAAAAAGAAACCAAGCAACTCATGGAGATGGTAAAATTTCCAGCAAATTATGTAAAGGAGTGGAACAGAACAGCTTAGAATACATTGCAAGAAAGTAGTTGGCCAGAAAAGTGAAGATTCTCAAAGCCCTAAATAGTGTTTGGGCTGAAAAGGGGGTGGTAATTTTTTGATTAATAGATTTAGATTATGTAGGCCTTTGCTCATTGCACAGTTCCGTTTTTATAACATGGCTGATTTCACTGGATGCATAGCCAATTATGCATATGCATAAGATGGTAAAGAGGGGATTTTCCCTGAGACTTTTCTGGAAGACACAGTTTTGCCTTATTGTGAATGCACCCAAATCAATTTAGGCTAGAGCAGTCTTTCTTGACTTATGCTAGGATGTAAATAGACTACAGTTCAATAGAATCTGGTTGTCATTAAGGGGAGAAGAAACATACTCCTTTGTACAGCTCAAATCAGTTATCCAGTTGAGTATTCTATGTTACTAGCAGGGTGTGTGTGTGTGTGTGTGTGTGTGTGTGTGTGTGTGTGTGTGTGTGTGTATGTGAGACAGAACAAAAGAAGTAGAGTCTAAGGCTACTAAAGCATTCTGTATGCTTATTTGCCATTGCTTCCCTCATGCATTTGCTAGTAGCCTCCAAAAGGAACAAGGGATGACTAAGGTAGGTAAATGTTGGAAATCATTTCAGAATATATACATTTGTAAAGACAGGAACTTATGCATTTTATTTGCTAAGAATAAGTTAATACAACTGAAAAGAACATAATCTTTCATATTTTACAGGGGAGAAAATGTGCGCCTAAGCTGTTCTGATAGTTTAAGCAAAATGTAAATGCCATGAAGCACAATTATGGACATGATAAAGATATTTAAAGTAGAATGTATATATGGAGTTCTAGACTAGCCTAGACTGCATAGAATGGTTGTGCTCATGAATACAAATAAAAAAAGTCAGGGCTCAGAAGTCATAGAAAGACAAAACAGCAGGTGGAACCTTGGAGCAATTGAATTTTATAAATGTATGCATTGCATCATGGAAGTTTCCCAGTGTCCCTTGGTGAGGCATAGGGGGGAGTGACTACTACCTCTGCTCAATTAATTCCGCTTAGTAACAGAATTTTCAAGTGTATTCCTAAACTCACTACAATGCTACAGAATGGGTTTATGACAAAAACAGTTTCTCAAGTCCCATTCTCAGACAGTTTTGACTCAGATGGACCACATTTTCCAAACTAAAAGTTAGCAATGGGAGCTCTAAATTGTTAGGTTTTCTTTGTGTGTGTGTGTGTGTGTGTGTGTGTGTGTGTGAGTGTGTGTGTGTGTATGTGTGTGTGTGTGTGTGTGTGTTCGTTCTAGGCAAGCACTACGGTGCTACAGACCTGCATTCCTAGGCTTCCCACACTAATTCTTATTTTCAAAAAATATTTTTTATTTAATTAAAGTGTAATTGCATCCTTTTTCCCCTCCCCCTACTTGCTTCACTCCTTTCCATGTCAACTACGCACCTTGCTCTAAGGTCATATCCTTCATATATTTAACCATTGCTGCCACATATACATGTACATGAATCAACATATACATGCAACCTGCGGAGTCCATTCAGTTGCCTGCACATAGATGTTTTTTGGGCTGACATCTTTCTTCTTTATATCCAATCACAAAGTTAATTCCTGGAGGACACTAATTCTCTCTCTTCCTGAAGTTAATTGCCTGTGGCTTTTCATCTAGGTTTGGGGCCGTGCCCCTGAGACTTCTCCCATGTATAAATGTCAAAAGCTGGAACTATTCAGGTCTTGCTTAGGCAGCTATGTTGGTGAAATTTCATGAGTGTGGACTTCCTGTCATTTCAGGGAGATATAATCCCAAAACAGCAGCTTTCCCTACCCGAGTAACTGGCTTTTACTCCCCCACTTCCTCAATCCATGGGTTTTAGGAGCAACAACTGTGTTGTAGGTGTATCAGGTGGGCCTGGGCATCCCAGGATCATTTGTTCTCTGCATTCTGACTAGCCATGGCTTCCTGTAATTGTCTCCTTCTGTTGCAGAAAGAGGATACATTGGTGAGAATAGTTATATTCATTTAGAAAACTGACAATAGTAGGTCTTCCTCTAAGACCCATGTCTCAGTAGCTATGTTCTATTGACTAGGTTTGCAGATTTGGGCGTACTTCACAAATGTTGGTTTGCTTTTCTTTAAAAATATTCTTTGCCATTCCTCTAGGAAGTTAAGCACAAAGAAAAATGAGTATTGTTGGCTTATTATTTCTAAGAGTGTCTAGTATTCCTAAATTCCTAGCCTTCATTATTAAAGAGACAGGAAGCTTATTTATATCTTATTTAATTTTCAGTTGTAGGATCTGTAGTTATAGAAATTTATTTTAAATTTTGAATATTAATCAGGATTACTGAAATGAAATTTACAGATTATCATGGCATCTACTGTTAAAGTTATCTGCTAAGTTCAGTTTGTAAGTTTCAGAGAGATGGGTCACAATCTCAGCTTTCCATATTCATCCCTTCTCTGGGGGATATTTTTAGAAGCCTGTGCCTCACTTCTGTCATAGAAAACTAAAGAAAAGTCCATTTCATAGGCTTAAGAGAAAATTTCTGCATTAAATTCTGAAGTCAGACTTTGTGACTTCCTATGGAAGATCTTTTTTTTTTTTTTTTTTAAACAAACAACACAACATTTCAAGGCACTAACCCAGGTATGGAAATGATTGGAGGTGCTTTCTCTCCTAAGGCTGTCCATATGTTGGGGTCGGCTTGGATCCAGTGCTGCCTAGAATTTTGGGAAACTAACTAATGAGGCCTGGTGTTTCTTCCTGCTGACAATTCTATACGCCATTATAAATCTTTCAAGTGTTGCCATTTCTGAAGCAGATTTTGAACAATTAAACTTTACATTTGTTATGGAAGCAGATGGGAGGAAACGTCATCACCACGACTTTCAAATGTAAAACCTTTTCTGTTATTGGACACAGCTATTGCATGTACTTACTAAATATGAGGCTTTCTGCTTTGAGTTATCTCAAACAGAAATTTAGGGGTATATGAATTACAATCGAAGAGGGGAGAAGGCAAGAACAGATTGTCTTTTACAACAGGCTGGTGTGTTATGTTGGACTGTCTATGAAGCCCGAGGTGCTTTGACGCTCTTTTTAGCTCATACACCTAAAAATACCACACATACCCCTTCTGCTGTTGCGACTCCAAGTACTAGGTAGCCAGAGGCATGTGATCTGTTTCCTGATTTTGTCAGTATGCGTTGCATCTCATCATCAACCACAATTCCTTTATTGAAAATGAGTAAGCAGTAATAAAAAGAGTCATTTTCCTCAGTCACACAAAACACTGAAATGCAGGCTTACTGCTTATAAGAATGTGGAACAGTCAGAGGGTGGATTGGGAGGGGGGTAAAATATAGAGTGTGAAAAAGAAAGAAAAAATAATGAAAAATTTTAATTAATTCATTAAAAAATAAATAGTGATATTACAAATATAAAAATAAAAAAAGAAAAGAAACATTTGTAACACTGGTGGAGAGAACTGGAAGTATTCACTGTTGCTAAAATTTTCCTTCAGATGTGATCTTCATAGATTCTTCATGTCAAGCTAGATTGAAATCCCTAGGTTTTATATGAGCCACAGACTAAACCAGGTATAAGGACTGTGATTATTTGGATACACTATGCAATCACGATAGATAAATAATGTCAAGATTTGGTAATGACTAATTGTTATGGTCACATGTTCTTGCAAGGATAAAAAGTTCTCTACAGCAAAGAAAGTGAACACTGCTCAATAAAAACAATGGAAATAAAATATTAACCAGACATATTCTAGTGCCTCCAGTGGAAGAATGATATGAATAATAAAGTCATTAACCGGGAAAAGAATGTATAAAATAAAAGCATAATAATGACGGCAATGTTAACAAAGCTAACATTATGTATTCTTAAATATTTAATCATGAGCACCCAAATTATCAAGAGGATTATATTTTGAAGAAATTCATCATAACTTAGTAGAATATTCAACTAATCCACAGTTTGAACATTAAAAACATTAACTCAATTTTATTTCCATGTTTTTATTCATTCCATACCTAACGCCCACATAAGAAGCTGGACACAGCTGCATGTGTCTGTAACCCAGAATTGGGAGAGGGATCTAAGCCCATCTTGGGAGCACATTGGCCAGTTATCTTAGCTGAGATAGTAAGTTAACTGAAAGCTAACTTCATGAATTGGGACCTATAACTTGCACTGAGGCCGAAAAATCATTGATAGCAGAACAAACCATGGGGTAGGATTAAGCTCTCATGAGGCTGTTAAATTTTTTAAAATGGGTCACATCGAGTGTGAAGCATCAGATACGATGTGTGCTGAGACTGCAATGTCCCTGCAGTTATCTCAAATTCACCTTCTCTTCTACAACTATAGTACAGAGAGGTCCCTTATCTCTCACCCCAAGTTCTCCCCTACTTCTCATTATGGTACATTTGTCAAAACTAATTAGGCACTGTTTACAGATTGTTATCAACAACTGTATTCTTAATTTGATTTTGCTGTTGCTGTTCTTGTTTTCCGTTAAACATCTGTTTTTTGTTGCAGAAACCTATCCAGGATATCAAATCCCATTGACTTATAATGCCCTCTTCGCTTCCTCTGAACTGACAAGCTCCCTTTAGATGACCTTGAAACTTTCAAGGGACACTTGGTTGGCATTTTGCAAAAAGTCCGTTATCTGTGAGTAGCTTGGTGTCTTTCTCATATTTGGACCGAGATTTTGGATCCTGGAAGGGAAGAACACAAAGGTTAAAGTGAATTTTCATCACATAGTGCTAAAAGCCTCTCCAAAACGATGCTACAACCCAACTCACACTGACTAGTAACTCCTGTCTCCCCACCTTGCTGGTCTGCTGCTTACCATATGATTTGTAGGACACCCCCTCCATTATTCACTTTGTATCTTTTAGAAGGGATTGAATATACGTTATTCACATTTATTAAAGGTAAAAAGCTAAGTTCAACTTCCTTGATTTTATAATATTTATTATGTGTTATATACTCTTCATCATATATATATTAGTTTATCCAGGGTATGGAGAGTGGAGTTCAAAGGGTAGTAGAGGCAGAGAAATGCAGAGAGAGGGAGAGAATAGAGAAGTAGAGGCTGGCCATGAGCATGTAGAGAGACGGGGAAGGGAAGAGCCCCAAAAGAGCAAGAGAGAAGCAAGTAGCAAGCAAAGGAAGAGCTCTTAATGTTACCTATTGACTTATTCAATGATGTATATTTTGTATTTGATTTTTAATTTTTAATTTTTAATTTATTTTTTATGTTCCATATTCCATTCCCCCCACCCCGGCATCCACACTCTGTCTGCTCCCCAACCCATACCTCCTCCCCATCCCACTATGTCTTAACATGGATGCATCCATCTCCTACCCCACCTGACCTCTAAACTCCCTGTGGCCTCCACGGTTAAGTGCATCATCTCTGAATGAACACAGACCCAGAAGTCCTCTACTGTATGTTTGTTGGAGGCCTCATATCAGCTGGTGTATGTTGTCTGTTTGTTGGTCCAGTGTTTGAGAGATCTCCGGGGTCCAGATTAATTGAGACTCCTGGTCCTTCTACAGCATCAACCTTAGCCTCAGCTTCTTTCAGCCTTCCCTAATTCAACTAGAGGGGTCAGCTGCTTCTGTCCATTGGTTGATAGGTCCCTTTTTGTGAGTGCTCCATAGCATCAGTAATAGTATCAGGATTTGGGACCTCCCCTTGAGCTGGATCCTACTTTGGACCTGTCACTGTACTTTCTTTTCCTCAGGTTCCTCTCCATTTCCATCCCTGTAATTCTTTCAGATAGGAGCAATTATGGGTCAGAGTTGTGACTATAGGATGGCAACTTCATCTCTCACTTGATGTCCTGTCTTCCTGCTGGAGGTGGGCTCTATAAGTTTCCACTCCCTACTGTCAGGCTTTTCATCTAAGGTCTCTCCCTTTGAGTCCTGGGAGTCTCTCACCTCCTAGGTCTCTGGTGCATTCTGCAGGATCCCTTCAACTTCAAGTCTCTAGAGAAAGAAATAGAGGATCTCGGAAAATGGAGAGATCTCCCATGTTCATGGATTGGCAGAATTAACATAGTAAAAATGGCCACCTTACCAAAGGCAATCTATAGATTCAATGAAATTCCCATCAACATCCCAACAGAATTCTTCAAAAACACAGGAAAAGCAATTCACAAATTCATCTGAAAAGGAAAAAACCCAGAATAGTGAAAACAGTTCTCAACAATAAAAGAACAGCTGGGAGAATCACCATCCCTGACCTCATGCTTTACTACAGAGCAATAGTGATAAAACTGTATGGTATTGGTGCAGAGACAGACATGTTGATCAGTGGAATAGAATTGAAGACCAAGAAATAAAACCTCACACTTCTGGTCACTTGATCTTTGACAAAGAAGCAAAAAATATACAGTGGAAAAAAGAAAGCATCTTCAATAAATGGTGCTGGTCAAACTGGCTACCTGTATGTAGAAGAATGAAAAAAAAAGAGGCATATTGTTCACCTTGTACAAAGCTCAAGTACAAGTGGATCAAGGACCTCAACATAAAACCAGATACATTGAATCTAATAGAAGAGAAAGTGGGAAAGCACCTTGAACTCATTGGCACAGGGGGAAATTTCCTAAAGAGAATTCCAATGTCTCATGCCCTAAGATCAAGAATTGATAAATGGGACCTCATGAAACTGGAAAGTTTCCGTAAGGCAAAGGACATAGTCAATAAGACAGATCGACAACCTGCAGATTGGGAAAAAACTTCACTAACCACACGTCTGATAGAGGGCTAATAGCCAAAATATATAAAGAACTCAAGAAGTTAATCACCAAAAAAACCAAACAACTCAATCAAAAAATGGGGTATAGAACAAAACCGAGAATTCACAACCTGGAATCTCGAATGCCTGAGAAACACCTAAAGAAATGTTCAAAGTCCTTAGTTGTTGCCTTAAGTCTCCAAACCAAATATACCCTTGCAATGAAAACACAACTCAATTAATATGCTGTGCACCTAGATTGGGCAGATCTACCACTACATTACCATCTTCCACATCTATGAGTCCCCTTAGAACTTGTGGTTTCTCCAGGCCATGTGCTTCTGCTCCACTTTTCTTCTTCCTCCTCCTCCTCTTCTGAGTTCTCTCCCTCTTCCATTTTCTCCTTCTCTCTTCCAACCTTCCATTCCACCTTCCCTTTATCTGCCCAATTATTAGTTCTCCTTTATTTTACAAATTAAGATGAGAAGAAGGCTTACAGGAAATCACCTGAGTGCTGACTCATTTTTCTGTTCACAGCCCCTCACAGAACAGAATTAACATCAAATATAATTAGCTCCAGGGCTATACACAACACTTAGTGATCAGAGAAATGCAAATCAAAATGACCCTGAGATTTCACCTTACACCAGTCAAAATGGCTAAGATCAAAACTTCAGGTGACAACACATGTTGGAGAGGATGTGGAGAAAGAGGAACACTCCTCCACTGCTGGTGGGATTGCAAACTGGTACAACCACCCTGGAAATCAATCTGGAAGTTCCTCAGAAAATTGAAAACAGGTCTACCTAAAGACCAAGCTATACCACTCTTGGGAATATACCCAAAGATGCCCCACCATGCCCCAGGGGCACATGTTCCACCATGTTCATAAAGGCCTTATTTGTATTCATTTTTGACAAATCCTAGTGTGATATCATTGCTAATTTATCTATTTGTCACTTTCACAACTCCTTATGTATTATGATGTATTTCATATTTTGTATTAGTTGCAGTTGCTGCCTCATTTTGTTTTTGAGAACTCCTTTTCTTCCAGGCCCTACAAGGTGCCTGAGCTCATCTTATTTATTTCCTTCCTTCTCTCCATTGTAAGTGATTTCCCCAAGGAAGCTGCTTTCCTTTACTGGAGACTATAATTCAAAGCCAAAATAGACTCTGGGTATATTCATTGTTCTGCACTGTCAGTACTTAAGAACTTCCAACCATTCAGCAGTGGAAGTGTATGTGTACATTAACACATGGAAACACATTTATCTGTAATTGCTTTTCCAAGCCTCCACCTGCATCTAATAAACTAACCAAAGGTTAATATAGTAGGTTCTGACTCCAATGCAACACTGGTTGATTCGTTCTTACCTTTCCATTTCCATTACTTTCCTCTCCTTAAATGACAAAATCACTCATATCACTGATCCTTGAGTTATCTACTTAGCCTTAGTGAAATGGTAGAGCTGTTCAGAAATGTAAACCTATACCCAGTGAGAAACAAGTTTGCAATTAGAAGCCAGGGCTTATCAATCCTCACTTTAACGTTTTAGTCTCGTGGTTTCTACTCAGTTCTAAAAGGACTTAAGTTACCACCTCAATGGCTTCTGGAAAGTTGTCATTCCATTTATAGTGCAGTTATAGTATTTTGTCTCTCTCTGCATTTTCTGTGGCAACCCTCAACCCAGCACTGTGATTTATTTCTATTTTCAGTAAAAGATGAAGGATATATACTGTACATTTTATGGCCATCATTATGACAAAAATCTTCAGAAGTTTAAGAATAAAACACTTAATGAAATGGAATGCTGACATATGTGCCATTTCCAAAGAGGAGTCAGAAAAAGATCAGGAAAGAATCACACAGAAATCATTAGCAAAATAACAGCTTTGAACTCATTATGCCGTGAACTACATTATGATTGTACATGTTCCTCAACTCTTATATCACTTTCCTATTGTGAAGCCTTGCGTTCAGTTCTCAAAACTGGGGGAAAAAACAAAAGACCACACAAGTGAAGTCAATGCATGTATTGAATGGAGAGGCAAGCAGTAAGGACAGGAAAGATGTTAAATAACTGCCACACAAATTGAAATTAGGACAAGGAAGGGTTCAAATGAGAACGTGTGTATAAAAGTGGGAATAATGTTTGCAGTCACAATTTAAATCAGAAAAATTGCAATTCTAGATATGTGTTTCTCAATAAAACTTTCAAAGTTCATACAGAAATGCTGACCAAGTAAAAGTGAATAATAATAAACTCTAGAAGAATAGTTGAAGATTTTAAATAGTAGTTAATAAAAATTGTAGGAAAACCTGAGAAAGGAAATGCCCAGAGCACCTAAAGCAAGCCACAAGTGTGAGCCTGAACTGGAAGAAAATATTTGGAATAAACATCTGTGAAAAGAAGGTGGTAGAGCTGAGAAAGCACAGAAGTGAAGCCCAGCAAGCAGCTTTGAAGGAAATATTTCCTGTCAGAGCAGTTCACATCAGCCCGAAGCAGCAGAGCTTTTCCTCAGGAATCTCTTAGTTACTAAATTTATACTTCCCAGGAAAGGTGTGACCTTGCATGAGGTGACTCTGCAGTAGCCAAGGTGGAATCTGAAGATGATGAGAGCCAAATGTTCTATGATACTTGCACTTGTTTTATGAAGGGACACTCGCTGTCCCGTCATCGTATCTATCACTGGGTCTAAAGGGTTATTTCAGAATGCCACAATCATGTTTGCAGAAACATCCTCTTCAAAGGGAATATGAGAAATATAAAAAAAGAACAGGATGAGTTTAGAACCAATTCTATCAACAATTACAAGACAATGTGTTGAATTATTAATTAAGGCATATGCTGACATTTAAAATTAGTGAATCTTATCAAATATATTTATTGATAATAGTGAGTTAATTTTAAATAAAATTTACCTAAAAATTCCAAATAAAAGTAAATTAGATAAAGCATATCTAAGACAGAAATAACTCAAAGAAAAGCATATGATGGAAACTAGAATGTATCTAATGAATACATATCAAAAAGAGTATCAAAATTTGTGGAAACTTTATGCTTTGTGTTCATGTTGAACCTGAAGTAATACTTAACATTAATCCATAGTTATGGCTAAGAAATTACTAAATTGTTAAAGATGAAGAAAATCTGACTGGAACAGAAGCAATGAAATAAATGCATGTTTCACTGAAGTAGAAGACTGAGCTAAAGAAGTGAGCTCAGATACCCTGCATATTTGTGTGTGCTGCGTAGGAATGCTGACTTGCTTATATTTAAAGTCTAATTAGATAGAGACAAAGGATCCTTGGAGCACCTTGGCTCATTAATGTAGCTTTTGGTGCACTCTGGGTTTCATTGAGAGCTCCTACCAGATGAGTAAGTGTAAGAGGAATGGAAGAAGATTCTCGACAAGTACCTCAGGCCTTTTCATGCACCCATATTATAAGGACCTACAGGAATATTCTAATAGGCATGCATGCACCTTCCACCTGCGGGGTAAGCAAAGCTAAAAGCAATAAACTAAGTTTTGACGTATGTGGCCAATAACTCAAAAAAGAGCTTCTCATATCTGCTCTTGGGTTTTTTTTTGTTAAGTGGTCTTTCACTCTTGGAAGGTGCACCACCAGCTGAGATGGAAAAATTTCATGAAAATTATATGGGCATATTTATGTACTTAAACACAGAATTGCATGCACTATAGGTTTTTTGAGTTGTTTGTTTTTGGTAAATAGTTAATATAATTCCTTATGATTTTTCAGCTGTCTATATTGTGATTTTGCCTATTGGCCTTCTTCACCTTCACCTCCCTCCCCCTTCCTAAGGAGCTCCCGTTCATTCCTCTGCTGGATTATTGCACTCCACTCGTCTCCTTTTTATTGCTCCACAAGCCCCTCTTCTGGCAATGGGTCTATTTTACTTTATGTGTTTTGTAGTTGATACAGGATGTTTTCTCATCTGAAGATATAGAGCTAGGAGGAGCCTCCAATTAGAAAACATTTGGTGTGTGTCTTTCTGGGTCTAGGTTACCTTACTGAGTATCTTTTCTCGTTCCATCTGTTTACCTACAGAGCTCATGATTTCATTTATCTTTACTACTGAGTAGTATTCCATAGTGTATGTGTACGCCATTTCCACAATCCATTCCTAGGCTGTAGGGTGTTGTTTATCTCGTTTTCGTTCCCATATTGTGATTAAAGCGGCAGTGATTATGGTTGAGCGTGCATGTGTTGAGTATGACGTCAAGTCCTTTGGTCACATGACATGCAGGGATGCAGCTGGGTCTTATGGTATACTTAATTTTAGATTTCTGAGAATCCATCCAATCTGCAGACACCAAACTCAGCCACTATGGCTGATGCTAAGAAGCACTTGCTGACAGGAGCCTGGTATAGTTGTCCCCTGAGAGGCTTTGCCAGAGCCTGACCTATACAGAAGCTAATGCACGCAGCCAAACATCGGACTGAACAGGGGTTCCCCAAAGAAGAAGTTGGGACAAGGACTGAAGCAGCTAAAGGGCTTTGTAACCCCAGAGGAAGAAAAAGAAATATCAACCAACCAGACCTCTCAAAGCTCCCAGGGACTAAACCACCAACCAAAGAGTACACATGGGGGCATCCATGACTCCAACTGGATATGTAGCAAGGTATTGTCTTACCTGGCATCAATGGGAGGGGAGCCACCTCGGTCCTGTGGAGGCTGGATGCCCCAGTGTATGGGAATTCTAGGGCACTGAGGCAGGAGTGGGGGAGCACCCTCATAGAGACAGGGGGGATGAGGAAGGGGATAGGGGGTTGTGGAGGGGAAACTGGGAAGGGGGATAACATTTGAAATGTAAATAAATAAAATAACCAGTTTAAAATATAAAAGAGGATCCTCCACACTGATTTCCACAGTGGCTGCACATGTTTAGAATCCCATCAACAGATCAACAGTGAAGGAGACTTCCCTTTCCCTACATCCCTCAAAGCATCTCTCATTGCTTGTTCTATTGATCGTTGCTATTCTGACTGAGTAAAGATAAAGTCTCAAAGTTATTTTTATTTGCATTTCCAAAATGCTACAAAATGATGGATAATTTTGCATTTTTGAGATCTCTCTCTTTCTCTCTCTCTCTCTCTCTCTCTCTCTCTCTCTCTCTCTCTTTCAGAAACCCTCTATTCAGGTCCAGGCTAAATGTTTTATTTTGAATCTCAGTTTTGAGTTCTTTTTATATTGTGGATATTAAATCTTTGTCATGTGTATGTATGGCTGTCAAAAATTCTCCATTATGTGGACTTCCCCTTCATCTGACTGATTGTTTCTTTTGCTGTAGAGAACATTTTAATTACATGAAGTCCCACTTATGAGTTGTTGGTCTTAATTCTTGAGCATGTGGAGTCATATTCAGGGATTCCTTTCCTCACCTATATCATGTAGAATGCTGATCTGGGCTATTATTTTAATTTGGTTGTTTACTTTCTGGTCAACGTTTAAGAACTTACCATATATTATAGATTACTGTCATAAATAAAACATGCCCTTTATAAGTATTTTCTTCTAGAGTATTAGTTGTATTTGATCTTGACATTGCAGTTAACATATTTTTCACCATTATCTTCCTTGATTATACTACACATGCTATATTCATAAGGCTATACTTCAAAAGGTGAATATCTTTCACTAGAATACTTTTTGTATGTGAAACAAACATACAAGATGAGTACCTTTGCTCTGCTCTATGGCCTTTATTCTATTATCAAATATGAACTGCCATGATTCATGTTTTTCTGGGGTAACTACACACTACAATGGATTCTGTGTTCCTCAACCAGTTCTTCATTGAATTTATTACTATAGATTTTTATTAATGTAATACCAGTATTCCCTCTTTATGTTTTCTCGTATAGTATGCTGATTGATCTGAGTCTTTTGCTTCTCCATATGAAATTTAAAACTGATTAGTGGTCCCAATAAAATGATAGGCTTCAATACTGCCTGGGTTTGCACTGAGTAGCTAGGTGAATTTTGGGAGCACTAACATCTAAGCAGTAATGACTCTTATTGTTTATTAACATGGATTATGTTTGATTATTTTCTTCATAATGGTGTCTAAATATAACACAAAACTCTTTAAAAATTTAATTTTTAATGCAGAATTAGAAACTTTCCTCTATGAGTTTGTAATTGTCAATTGTTTCTACAACAAATCTGAGTAAATTTAGAGGTGAACTCAGAGATGAAAGGGTGATATTCTATATTAGATCATCATAAGTCATCTGCTTTAGGAATGAGTGCAGTTAGGCCATTAATTAGTTTATTAATTAATATAGTATTTAATTAATCTTTCCAATATGTTATATTGAGAAGACTTGCTCTCTTTTAAGAAATATTCTGCATCGATTATATTGGTGAACAATTAATACTTTGAATTACCTAGTCATTCCGAATAGTAACATTGTTAGTATTTTTGCTGTTAATGCATATGCGTTCCCTTTTTGTAAATTATAAATCTGTGTGAATCAAAAATCATTGATTTTTCAATGTGAAAGGAAATATATACTTCTAGTCAGATGTGTTTATGCAACAACTTCCATAAGAAACAGCACTCACTAAAGTTTGCCGATGAACCATGTCAAGTAGAACACTAATACGGAGAATGCATACTTTATGTTCTCCTTCCCTCAATTCTCTCCCATTCTCTTCATCTCTCCCCCATTTGTGGAAATGAAATAAACTCAAGCCCAAATTTGAATTGTCTTTTGAGGGTCATTAGAGCTAACATTCATGCAAAATTTTTACACTTCTTAGATTATAATGTCTTTGTGTACTCAAAAATACAACTTATATTGTTTGTATGAGCAGTGAAACCTGTTTAGAAGTCTCCCCTTATATTAACAGAAAATTACATTTCAATGTGTTTTAACATGAACTTTACATGTATGTACGTGGTGGGTGTTTGTCAAATACTACCATTTTCCCAGTCGTCCTAGGATCCATTTCCATTTCTACTAATCACAATTCACATTGGGGCTTGAGTTAATTTAATTTCCACAAATGGGGGAGAGATGAAGAGAATGCAAGAAAGTGAAGGGATGAAGGAAGAACATAGAGTATCCATTCTCCTTATTCACCTCTTGTTTGGACTATTTCAATTAGCCAATCATCAATCTCCATCTATTTTACTGCATTCAACTGAATACTTCATTACGGCTGAATTGCTATCATTTGAATGCATACAACATGACTTTATAAGCCATCCATCTGTTTACCAGCGCCATCACTGTTGCTCACTATTGTGAATACTGCCAAAATCAACCGACTGCAGTAAAGTTCTCTTGGGAATCTGGACTTTTCTTTAGATGCTGCAGATAAATGTGGCAACCTGGGGGAAACAATTGAAGATATTGGTCATGAAAATCGTTTTCTGGAAAGGAACCTCAAGACATGAAATAAAAACAAACTTTGGCAAATGGGATTATATCACCTTAAAGCATATTGAATACCAAGGAACACAGTCAGTACAACCCAGTGAACGGATAATCTATAGAATGAGAAAAAAATGGGATAAAAATAGACATGTTGTCTATTATTTATCTATTAAAATGATAATATCTAGGCTAAAAAGAAAAATTGAAAACTGAAAATAATAAACAATTAATCCAACTGAAATGGCAAAACTGTATAGATTATACCATCTTAAAGTATGTCTTAAATTTTTAAAAATTCTAATATGATTATATGATTTCCCCTCCCTTTTTTATCCCCCCAAGTCCCTCCCTGTAGCTACCATGTTATGTTGCAGACTCATAGTCTGTTTTTCATTAATTGGTGTATGTGTGTGTGTGTGTGTGTATTTGTGTGTGTGTGTGTTTATGTGTTTGTGTGTGTGTGTGTGTATGATGTGTTTGTGTGTGTGTGTATGTAGAAATCACAAGTACATCTGAAATTTATTCAGTCTGGCAACATTAGTTCACATTTGCAATTCTAGCCCAAGAGAAATGTAATTGAGAACAACCTGGGCTACATAGTAAGGTCTTAGCCAGCCTGGGGCTACATGTAAAACCTCTTCCTCAAGTTCTGTACTCCCCATCCTCTGTATTATTGTCCTTCAGCAAAATGAAAACCCAAACTCCAATGAGATGCCATTTTATTACACTCAGAATGGTTAGCATTCAGTCTGAAATAAGCCACTCTCACCAAAACCAATGAAAGAAAATCAAGACAAACACACAAATGGACAGACAAAGGAAACAGTGAGCTGGTTAGGATGAGGGGGATACTGACAAAGGAATGTTAATGCACTGCTGGTAGGAATGAATGTACAGATATAATGGAAATGAATATGGAAATTTCTCAAAGCAGCAGTTTAAAAAAAGAAAAAAATCCTCTGTTTTTAAACTTCAATGTAGAAAGTAAAATACTGACGTGGAATGAAGTCACACAGGTCTATGCTCTGCAAGCATCTTGACTGCAGAAATCAGCTTGATTCTTCAACCATTGTCAGAGGGATGTATAATATTAACTTTAGACTTCAATGAATACTTTTCTGATTCTCATTTTATTATACCAAAATTATCCCATTTCTCAGACCCAACTAAACCTAGCTAAATTATTTTTCTCTCGTAAGAGAAAACTGGTGTCAGTTTAGTAGATTTAGTCATCACGAGAAAACTATTATTTCTCATCTTGGAATCCCCTGATTTTTCCATGCACTATAGCAATTTCCACTGTTGAATATCATGAGAAAAAGATGAATCACTGTATCTTGCAATTCCAAATCAAACAATACCTATAGTTTCTTTTCAGTTTGTCAGCATCAAAAGCACAGGGCTCATATGTTATCACTATTCCTAATGTTTTAGAATGTATTAGGTTGAGAAAAAATCTCATTCTAAGTCAGGCTGGCTTCACCCCCACTAAGTAGAACAAGCTAACCTCAACTCACAATTTTTGGATCTCTTTCACTCTTGAGTTCTGGGATTGTAGGCATGGCCACTATGCCCATGTTAAAGACTAAGGTACTTCATCTTGAATTAATATATACTATGAAAGACACAGGTGGGTCTAAATCAAAATCACACGAGAGCAAAGCAACTTGAGTTTCTTGCTTACATTTTTATGGACACTTCACCCATGTGTTTATAGTACTAATTGATAAGGCAGATTCACCATTTGAAAAATTAACTAAAAATCAAAAACATGGAAAGTAAAAAGTATATAAACAATATCCAACTAAGATCCTTGCTTTGATAGTCATATTTAGTGATTCAATGCAGGATTTTTTTCTTTTTTTCTTTATTTCTTTTTTATTAGATATTTTCTTTATACACATTTCAAATGCTATCCCAAAAGTCCCCCATACCCTCCCCCCCTACTCCCCTACCCACCCACTCCCGTTTCTTGGCCCTGGCATTCCCCTGTACTGGGGCATATAAAGTTTGCAATACCAAGGGGCTTTTCTTCCCAGTGATGGCCAACTAGGCCATCTTCTGCTACATATGCAGCTAGAGACACGAGTTCCAGGGGGTACTGGTTAGTTCATATTGTTGTTCCACCTACAGGGTTGTAGACCCCTTCAGCTCCTTGGGTTCAATGCAGGATTTATTTGCCACAGGTCACAGAAAGATTGAGAGCTAATAAAGAAGAAAAGCCTTGTTGCCAAAACGTCTCCATAAAACTACTTGGCAGTGTGTTGTGGAAATGGCACTATTTTTGTTTTTGTTTTGTTTTGCTTTGTTTTCATATAAAGAAACTGATGTAAAGTGATGCTATTGTAAGAACACGGTATGTCCATTCTTCTGGTTCACAGAGATAAAATAAAACAAGCATTGGGCTTTAACTAGTACTTTATTAATGAGGTATAAGTAAGCCCTTCATACAACATATTTTAAAATGAAGGAAAAAATGCCAATGCATTTTTCCATATATATCCAGTGTAAATTTGAGATAGAAGCACATTATCTAAGGACTTTGACTGCTATACAACATTTTCTCTCACAGGGCCTTATGATGGCTATAAATACCCATTCATCAGCACACCACAATCTCAGGCGATAACAATGCGGTGGGACATTGTTTCCTTGCTTATGGTGTCCACTGGGACGTGCTCATTAAGAAAATATACAATATACCTTTCAAAAGAGGTATACCATAAAATTGGAAGCAAGACTCAGGGCTCCTACTTACAAAACCATGAATGTATAGGTCACTGTTCAGTAAAAGAATCCAGAAAGCAGCACATGTTTTTTTCATTTATTTTCTCACTTCAGTCGGGGTTACAGATCAGGACTGAAACTTATTGCTTAGGCATTTGAAAAGAACCCATAGGATGCCCCTCTTTAAAACTCTAAGTATGCCTCAGATGGGAGGCTGGCTGTCAATGGAAAGAGACACTGGAGATTATTCCTGCCCTCTCCTCAATTAGGTGAGCCAACAGTTCACTGGGCATATTGGGGGGAAAAAAGTTTTGCAGCTTTTGTGTGAGATTTCTCCAAGCAGAATGGCCTATAGAATCTAAATGTTTCAACTTTAAATGTTAGAATTGATCATTACAGGAAAATTAGAAGGTTTCCAAAGTAGTATCAGGAAGTACATAATAATAAATAACTTCCCAGATGTTTCCTGTACCCCAATGTTTTGCAAAGGAAAACTGAGAATTCACTCAACATTTATCACATGTATTTGTGCAGGTTCTGTGCTATAGGCTCTGCAGCAATGTTCATTTTTATGCCCTTGGCCATCAAGGGAAATACTCATTTTCTTACCATCTCTTATGCAAAGAATACTTGATTGATATGAAATGAATACTTAAATAATAAGCTGCAAGTATACACTGACGTATTAAATTTCAGGACAGAATTGTGTCAAACATGGCCAGACACTTGGAGACAAACACACCGTGTTCAACGTGGGAAGCACACGTGGCTTCATTCAAAGGGAAATGGTTGAGACACTAACTATTTTCAGGACAAGCATGTCCCATATTAGGCCCTAATAATGATGGTTACAAGTAGCTGCAGAATGGGCTTTCTGTGCTATCATTAATTCATGTGGTTACAATGCCGCTGAGTCTGCAGAAGAGTGCAGCCCGAAGCCTGACTTTCATAGTTCTGGTAATGATCAGTGGGGTGCACAAGTATCTTCAAGTCACATAATTGTGGTGATCTCAGTGCGCGAAGTTCTGGTGGACTGCTGCCCATACCACTAAATCAGTATTTGCAGCACTGTGCACATATGGCACAGTTGGAGGTCAGTGGGGGCCCAGGACTTTGTTAGCTTGGGGGCCAAGTCACTCTTAACCTCCATAAAAGGCATCCCTTTAAAGAACAGGGTAAAGGTCACCGCAGCTCATGCCAAGTGTAAAAATGAGAAGCACAGACAGGAAACACTGTTCAGATGTTGAAGGCTGTAGGCCTGTTTTATGTCTGTTCTGAGCCCTCTGCAGCTACAGGAGACCGAAGATTGCTCACCATCTCCATTTATCCAGGGTCAGCAGGCAAATGGGCGCAGACATTAAAAGCAGAAGAAATCCAGGGGCTAATCAGGCCTTGCCTGTGTCCAACGTAGGATGTGAATTACAATGATAGGACCTTGTGTGACTGGAATGGTGTCCGTGCTGTGCTGCTGTGGGTTGTAGATGGAGTGTTAGACATTATGAACGTGTGACAGACAGCGAAGCAGACTGGAGTACGGCTGCGTAACTGCTTAGCCCCCAGCCACTCATAAAATTGAGATGTGCCTCTCCCGAGAGAACCCAGGAGCAAAAATTGTAAATAAAATAAATGTTCAATGTGTCAGAATAAATGAGCATGGATTAGGATCATATATAATGTGAGGAAATAAGACAACGGCACAACTGAGATTTTCCTGAGTAAGAGGGAGAGATATGGGAAGTTATTTTTATTATCTAATTGCTAAACAGTCCCCAATTTTTCTGTCAGAATTTATAAGAGGAAAAATATGCACAGGTTCCAAGAGTGCGGGAATGCTGTATAGAAATTTTTTGGAGGAACTCAATGAAGAAATAATGCACATTTTAGACACACACAAAAATATAGTTTCAGAAAAACTTGAAATACTAACCATATTTACACGATTTTTTTCCAGATAAATTTTTGTTGTAAAATTTAAAACTAATCCATTTGTTTAGTAAGAAATACGTGGTTTCTGTGGTTTGAACACTCAATCTTGCTTCAAGCTCATTCCAGTAATTATCTCTTCTCCAAACACTAGTCTTTTTCTAGTAGTGGAGTTTTTCCTGCTAAGGAAATTATTTTAGTTATATGATCATATGTGTGTCTGTATATATGGGTCCATGTGCAGAGTTCGGAGAAGAGAGCTGGGCCCCTACACTTGAAGTTACACGTGGTTGTGTGCTGACCAAAGGGCTTCTGTGAACCAAACTCAGGCGCTCTATAAGAATCCCCCTTTGCCTTTCCCTCCTGCCCTTCCTGCCTCCCTCTGTCCCTACGTACCTCCATCCATCCCTTCTTCTTTCTTTCTTTTCTTCTAACACTCCCTTCCTTTAATTTTTTTTCTATTATTCTCTCTCCTAGCCTTTTCCCACCCACACTCAAAACTTGAAAGTTTTTTCTAATGCTGCCCTTCCAAGTTAGGTGCTAAGGATTGTGGGTATGGGATATCTGGGAGACTGAAACGGAAAGTGTTATATCGCTTTAAAGATGGCTGTGATCCCACTCTAGACGGACATGAATGAAGTAAATTCACTTTTCCCCTTCAATAGAGCTCAGGACTGAGAGGCAAGGACGCACACCACGTGCTTTTTACAAAGCAGTGTGCTTCCATGTGCAGCCACGCCCTGGAGTCGGGAGCTGCAGATACATATTTATTAAAAATTTATTTTTCAGCTCCCAGGCTTATGAAATATGTATTTGTGAGGAAAATTGGCTGTGCAGTCTTATAGTAAAATATCTCTAAATCAGATCAAAAAGTAATTAATATCCAGCCCAGAGTGGGTTATAGTATCCAGTCCATTTTACAAAATTGGTAAACTATTTCATGCCCATCTCTCTAAAAGTTTACTATTCTCAACACACCATTATGCTGGATTTAAAAATATACCTAGTGTCATTATTGGAATTTATGACATATGCTTACCATGTTAAGTTTTGATTCTTGGATCTATGAAGAAAGACATTTTATATGATAATCATGTAGTATAATATATTACATAAAATGATATATAACCTATATTACACACACATAAGTGTAATATAGTGAGTATATATATATATATATATATATATATATATATATACATACTCAAAGCAATGTGTTTTGAAGCATGTAGCTATAGTATATGGAACAGTTCTATGTGTGCATATCTAGATGTGTAGAACTTAGTGATCTACTTTTATTCAGCCCTTTAAAGCACACTGCATTAGTAACAGGAATATTAAGCACATTTTATCTACTTAATTATTTTTAAATAAGGAAATTTATTAGTATAGAAAATAAATCTTTTGATAGAAATTCTCTGGAGGATTTAGATACATACACACATACACATACATATAAACACACACACACACATATATATTTCTGCAATGTCACTAAATTTTATATTTTAATCAAAGTTTCCATGCAACAGTTTCCTACATTGAATTGTACAACTCCTTAGTGTTTTAGTTGATGACTGAGTGACAAAGTTCTGTGTCAAATGGTGAAATCTGAATAATTAGTGTGAACAAATCAAGATAAGCTGTATTAAGCTCATTAAGTGGCATTTTCTGTTCTTTTATGGCTTGACTCTTGAGAGGCCCCCAGAAGCCTAAGTTCTGCATAACAAGTTTCTGATATTGGTATTCTTTTAGGGGATGTGGACCATTAGGAAGTGGGACCAGCTAGCTGATACAGGCAGTCAAGAGTACACTTAAAGAGTTAAACCTGGGCACTGGTTTTGAGTCATTTCTTACATTTATTTGTTCCACTGTGATTGAATAGCTTCTAAATCCTGACAACAAACCTTCTCTGACATAAGGAGCTAGAAATTCCAAATCTTTGAAAACCATGAGAAAAAGTAAACCTTTGCCTTTCTTACACTGTTTGAGTGAGTTATTTGTTGTGGTCATAGTGACATAGCCATCTCATAATGCATATTTTGACTCTTTTTAATCAATCAATATATTTTCATGTTCAACTGAAACACTGAAATTGTATAGGTAATCGGGCAGCCAACTATTATTCTTTGGCAATCATTAAGTGAGTCATGTGAAAGATGAAGGGACTTTTGCATCAATATGGAAACAGTGACCTCAGCTATGAGCATCCTTGGTTTATATAATAAACTGATGACCATCTTTCCATGAAGTTAGGTCAAGAAAGTATCTTCCAAAACCCACAGTCAGGAGCCCCAAAAATGCAGGAATGCACTCCTGCCAAGTTGGCCTTAAAGTATTTTCAATGTCAAACCCATAACAAATTACATAGCATTATTACTGGTGATGATTTAGCAGTGAGACCAGTATACTTGCAGTTGATAGAAGCTAGAAGGCATATTTCAGACAGGCATTGTTTCAGAGCAAATGGTAAGAGAACTCAAGGTAAAGTTTAAGTGACCATCAATATATCATTTTTCTCTGTAGTAGAAATATCCATTAAAAGACTTAGAGTAATATACATATAAGGTAGTATGTCTGTATATTATGTAGATATACACATGATTTATATAAATACAAAAACTTCATAGCAAAATAACATATGTACATCAAAAAGTTTATTTGTAAAAAATGGAATGTTGTCTGTCTCCATACTCTAGAAAATATCAGAATAATTTAACCATAAGAAAATACCACTCAAGATAGAGGGCTTGGGATATCTCAGCAGGTCCTGTTTGCTGGGCAAGCCTGGCAGTTTAAGTCCAATACATGTAACCTACACATTGGGGGAGTGAGACAATTGACCCTATATGCATCGTGCACACACACACATGATAAATATATTATATGTTAGAGCTGCAAATCGTCAAAGGTCTTATCATTTTTTCTGAATCTCCACTCAAGAATAAGAGTAGATAGTTTCTTTACTGAGTGAAAGCAAAATAAAGAAAATAGTAATAAAATGAACCTGAAGTCATTTTTTTGCCAATAAAAAGTTGATTCTCATTCAAAAACAAAACCAGAAATGGCTAAAGCTCTTTTATTCTGTGTTGTCAAATTTCTATTACTAGGACTACCATGACTATATTTAATATGTTAATTTTAAGGCCTTAAAATGAGTTTTGCGGTTATATCATAAGGATAACAGGAATTCTATCAGAACTTTGATAAGTGGATATCAGAAGAGAAAGAATGGCAGACTAAAATGTCATTGAGCAAACTATTGCTCAAGCAGCTTTGAGCTGTCATGCCTATATGACCTTTCCCATCACTCTGACCTTTATTTACAATAAATTGTGGAGTGATAGACAGGTTCCTTGCTCTTTGGACAATCTTAATTTTGAGCAACCTTCATTGTTCTGTTTATAACCTTCTGCTATTCAGAAAAGAGTCTTCTATGCTCTGTATTTCAGGTTCTTTGACATAATTGGTAATTTCCTTTGAATTTAAATTTCAACAAAAAGCAATCATGTTGACATATTAGTACATTTTATGCCTTAGTTATTCCATACCAGACTCTTCCTGGGTGAAGCAGCAGAGTAAAGAGGATGTTTGCAGCCTTGGAGTTTTTTGTTTTTGTTTTTTGTTTTTAATTTTCTTTATTTACATTTCAAATGCTATCCCAAATATTCCCTACACCCTCACCCCACTCAGCTCCCCTACCTACCCATTCCCACTTTTTGGCCCTGGCGTTCCCCTATACTGGGGCATATAAAGTTTGCAAGACCTAGGGGCTTCTCTTCCCAATGATGGCCGACTAGGCCATCTTCTGCTATATATGCAGCTATAGACATGAGCTCTGGGGGTACTGGTTAGTTCATATTGTTGTTCCACCTAGAGGGTTGCAGACCCCTTCAGCTCCTTGGGTACTTTGTCTGGCTCCTACATTGGGGGCCCTGTGTTTAATCCAATAGATGACTGTGAGCATCCACTTCTGTGTTTGCCAGGCCCCAGCATAGCCTCATACAAGACAGCTATACCAGGATCAGGTATAAAAAATCTTTCTGGCATATGCAATAGTGTCTGCGTTTGGTGGCTGATTATGGGATAGATCCCCCAGTAGGGTAGTCTCTGGATGGTCCATTCTTTTGTCTTAGCTCCAAAATTTGTCTCTGTAACTCCTCCCATGGATATTTTGTTCCCTATTCTAAGGAGGAATGAAGTATCCACACGTTGGTCTTCCTTCTTCTTGATTTTCTTGTGTTTTGCCAATTGTATTTTGGGTACTCTAGGTTTCTGGGCTAATATCCACTTACCAGTGAGTGCATATCAAGTGACTACTTTTGTGATTGGGTTACCTCCTTAAGGATGATATCCTCCAGATATATCCATTTGCCCAAGAATTTCATAAATTCATTGTTTTTAATAGCTGAGTAGTACTCCATTGTGTAAATGTACCACATTTTCTGTATCCATTCCTCTGTTGAGGGACATCTGGATTCAACCTTGGTCTTAGAATAATATTATCTAAATATTGTCTGTTGCTCTTTTATTTATTTATTTATTTATTTATTTATTTGTTTGTTTATTTATTTATTTATTTATTTATTTATTTATTTATTCATTTATTTATTTATAGTATAGAATAGAGTTTTCTTCAGAGCATGGGGAGGGCAGTTAAGAGGGTAGTAGGGGCAGATAAAGGTAGAGAGAGGGAGAGAGTAGAGAAGTAGAGGCTGGCCATGGCCATGTGGAGAAGGGGGGAATGGAATGGGGAAGGGAAGAGCCCAAGAGGGCAAGAAAGTGGGGAGCAAGAGTAAGAGAGCCTGTTGTTCTTTTAAAATTTTCTTTTGCTACACAATTTGAATTTTAAATATCTATTCATCATATATAACTTATTTATATATGTGTATATATATGTTAAAGAGATAATAACATTGAGAAGATTCTGAGAAATTTAAATTCTCTAAAAAAGATATTTTTGAGAATACTGATGCAATTTTTATCTTGTTTTCTACCTAATCATTTGTAAGGTGAGGTAACATCGCTTTCATGAGCATCTGATGACTTACATAAGACAAAACACATACAAAAACACCATTCAATGCTTCGCATGGCCTCTTGTCTAAGGATAAGATTTAACCCAACATTAGTTCTACAGTTATTGAGTTGCATAAGTCATGATCCATCTCTACAAGTAAATTTTAGGCTTATAGAGAAGGAAAAAGCAATTACACTAATTCCCATCCAACAAATGTTTTATCATGTGCCTGTATATTGCCTTCGAATCAGCACTATTGTGTCACCTAGATGTAAACACTATCGTGTGGTAGTTGTACTACCATAAGTCAACTTTGAAAAAGTCATTAACAGCATTTCCTTTATTTGATGCCATGATTTTGATTCTTATCCTTTAAAGCAGAGAAAAGAAAAGAATTAAAAAATAATTGATATCTTACTATAATAGTACTCAATATAACACAAGTCATTAGTTGACATAGATGTGAGTATTTTGGACAATACATGTTTGTGTGTATTTATTCAGAAATTTGATATATTTAAATTTTTGGTGAAAATATATTTTATCTAGCATGCTCATTTTACAGATTAAAAATTATGAAAAACAATGTTATTTCTCTAAAATCACTCAGAGAAAAAGTGTGGTGGACTAGAGAAGAGAAGCCAAGTCCCTTGAATTTTGATTCAACTCTTTAGATTACTGCTTTTAACATATGTTAGCTATTGTGTAGTCAAAGATGATATGGCTCAGAATGATATGAATTCATAAATGATTTTTCTAATTTTAAGAGTTTGATTAAGTCACTTCTAGTGTATTACATATTTATTTTTACCTCTTTTCTAAGACAAGAATATAATATAGTTAAAAAAATCTATCAAATAAAAACTATGTATGCAGATACACTATCAATAGCACCAGAAGGGTTTCTTTTTTGCACGGTTCAGAAAAACTTGACTTCCCTGAACAGAGGGAAATGTCCCACAAGGATGAAGCCTTCCTGGAAATCAAGTAACTTTTGCACAAGTTTGATGAGCTAAGTGTACATTAATCAGAAACATATGAATTAAATTTTCCTTGAAATATACATAAAATAAGGAGGAACCATGGTGGTTTGCGGATTAAGTCTCAGTTTCTATTGCACTCAAAACATTTTCTGGCCTCAAATCGTTCCATGTTTTTTATTCCTACTTGGGAGTTCATAAAAATGTATACTACACCACAGAATAAAACTGGATCCATCAGCAACCCAGTATAACTATTAGGTAGACAGTCACATAACGTGACCTAACCCTTCCTGTACATATAAAGTATTAGGGATAAAATTTTGAAAAGAAGATTATTATGTGAAACAGGTTAACTCTTAGGTACTTGGGGACAAGAAACAACCATCTTCCAATAAAGCCTTTAGCAGTTATTTTCTTAATCTCATTGGATCACTTTTATTATATGGATTCTAGAGTTGAGTCTCAGTGATTTAAAAATAAGTACAATGGTTACATTTTTATGATCTTCTTTTGATATACAAGATGAACTCCTTCCTTCCCTAAGTGATTCATAAGAAACTACCCTAGTTTTATGTTAAAGAAATGTATCTTGGTGTGTGTGTGTGTGTGTGTGTGTGTGTGTGATGGAGTTTTAAAGAAACAACGAAACAAATAAAAAGTCCCAGTAAGATGTATTTCATATGGAAAGACTAATATCCATGATGTTTCTCAATTCATGAGAATGCTACTTTGCATACCTCTCTTATTCTGTCATTATTTCGATACACCACAAGTTACATTCCATCCAATGGAATCTGAAATTAAGCCTTGACTGAAAAACCTATCAGCACAGAAGATTTTAACATTATCTAATAAGCATTTGTTTTAGTTCATTTCTATTAAGTCTACTGGTAATTGAATTACATTGCCAAGGGTTTTGGGTATCAAATCTGTCTCACCAAGGCGCTCTAAATTTTGTAAAAGTAAAAGTTCACCTTTGTATAACCAAGTGTATTATATTATAATGATTACCTGGCTATGTTATTCATTTACATATTTTCTAGTTTTAAAGAAATATCACAATATTCTCTATGCGTATGTGTGTTTGTGTGTGTACAATATATGTATGTGTGCATGTGTGTTGTTCCATGTATGTCTGTGCATATATTTGTGTGTGTATATTTGTGTGTGTTGATGTATGTATATGTGTTTTGGTGTTGCTGTGTATGTGTGTCAGTATATGTATTTATGTGTTTGTATGTGTATCTGCTTGAACATGCTAAAAATTCCCTAAATCCATCTGAACACTAGAATACTCAAACAAAAAGGAATCAGAAGAAAGGATAAAGTCACAAATGTTGTGAAAGTAAAACTATGAAGCCCTTTCTGAATAAAAGCACAAAGGCATCTAAGAAAGTAACAGAAACTGAACAACATGAGATTTTGTTGTTGTTGTTATTGGCTTTCCTTGACTAACAAAATCTTATAAGGAGGTCTGAGACTTTTGTAGCTGTTTCTGATGGTGCTCCATAGAACGTTCCAGCTTATTTACAACAGAAACCTCCTGTGTGGGATTAGATGAGAAAAAGGTATGGATTGAAAGCCCTTGCTATGTAATATAATTAAAAAAATCTATCTCTGTACCATTCTTCATTTTTACAAAATTACATCTGCCAGGTTTTACATTTGTCCTACATAAGAATCTTGCTTTCCTTCTAGCACATACCTTGAGCTTCTCCCTGAGTGGCATTTGTTAAATAAGACAAAAGGAACAATGGTCCCATTAGCTTAAGACAGAGATCTGTTCTTTATTATGCTTACATTGAAAATATGTACTTGAGAAATCACCCAGGCAAGTTCACCAGACAGTATGCTTCAGTAACCCTGCTTTTCTACTATGTTCCTTATTACAAGACAGACATCCTCCTATGGGAGTGTAAACAAAAGAAATAACAGTCTCTGTAAGAAGAAAACATCATTAAAGAAATTCTGGTAAGTCCAAATCTTTTAAGAACATGGTTTCTGAAGTTACACTTAGAACTTATCTTGGTTGATTCTATATATTATCTTTTTTAAAACAGAAGTCAAGGCTGAGTATGAAGGAGGGCTCAAGTGGGGACACATGGATCTCCCTGGGAAGGGGAAATGGAGTAAACTTTGTAAGTGAACTGGGAGTGGGTTGGAAGGAGGGAGGAGGGAGACAGTACTGGCAGAGAGGACTGAAATTGGGGACTTTGGAGGGGCAATGTGATAATGTAGTGCAGTGTAAACCACCTAGAAACTTGGAGAGGGACCTTAGCTAAGACACTTAGTAATGGCAGATACAGAGTCTGAACCAGCTGTCTCCTGTAACCAACAAGGCTTCCAGCAGTGGGACTGGGACCCCATCCCAGCCAGTAAACCTTTGATCTACAAACCTCTACCTACAATCTGTTCTTGCTCCAAGATATGTGGGTGGCAAAGAACTTGTAGGAATGATCAACACTGTCTGGGAGAGGAGGCCAGGCCTGACACTTCCTCAACTGCCAGCGACCAGAAGTTGGACAGCCCAGAGACTCAGGATAGGACCAAACATGAGAAGGACATGACTGGAAAAAAATTCAATGAAATAATGCTGCAGACTAATCTCTATTGGGTCTCCTATCTGTGGGGAATGAGTTTCTGGTTGGAGGTGGGCAAGGAGTTGGCAAGAATGGGGTGACAAACAGACATGATACAGGGAGTTTGGATCTGAATGTCTTGTCCAAACGAACACCAGACTTTTTTATACAGAAGAAAAACAAGAAAAACCAAGTGAACGGTGAACACATCTGCCAAATTACATTGATACAAAACAGAAAGGAATGCATACATAAAAAGATGGCGGGGCGGGGGGGGGGCTGAGTTTACCACTTAAAATGGAGCCAGGTGAATGCTCTGATACAATGCTAGTCTACTGTTAATCCCACCACCAGGGTTTTCTTTAGTAAATACCTGATTATGCTGTTCCTCTGAGCCAGTGAAGAAAGCTGTACCAGGGGAATTTCCTTCCACTAACTCTTTCATGGGACAACCCACCTATTTGCTAGGCCATTGAGTATTCCTGTGTTTGTGTGTGACTTGGCTATTGTCCTAAGTAATTACTATGCAGACTAGCCCTGAGTTTCCTAGCTCTGTACTTTGTAATGCCTGATTATTTTCACTGTCTCCACTAGAAGTAAATTTGAATGTTACTGAATAGGTAACATTCTTACTGAATTCCAAGCTCACAATCGGCTTCAAGGATTTTCTAGAAATCACTGGAAAACTGGTGGAAGCTTAGCTATGTCAAAAATCAATCCTTAAAGGCGCTTATAATAAAACAATACTGAAAGAGGGCACATGGATCCATACACCAGACTAACGCGGGGACAGGGTTTGAGTATATGGGCTATGGGAATGCCAAGGTTCCAGGAGGCAAAGTTTCCTTGAAACTCTTTGCCTCATGACTGCTTTCAGGCTTTAGGCCTACCAAGCAGACTGCACTGGAGTGGACATAGCAAAATAATATTCTGCTATGCCAAGAGACACAATTGTCATCAGAAATGTTATTCAACAACTCATGGGAGAAATTGTGGAGCCCCACAGCTAAACATTAGGCAGAACCAAGGGACTCTCACACAAGTGGTATTGGGGAGGTTTGCGGGAGCCAGAGCAGTTGAGGACACCGGAAGGTACAGTCCTACAGAATCAACTGCTCAGGGATCATAGATCATGGAGACTGAAGCAACAATCACGGATCCTATATTGATATGAGCTAGATCCTCTGAATAAACAGTAAAAGTCTGGGTGTTCCTGTGGAGATTCTAATTGGAATTGGAGGAGTATCTGACTCTTTACCTTGCTTTTGGGTGCCTTTGTTCCTATTTGGTTACCACATCCAGCCTTGATATGAGGATGTGTGCCTAGTCTTATTGTAACTTGTTATATGGTATTGTAACTTGAATTTGTGGGGTTCAGTTAATATCCCTGGGAGACTTCCTTTTTGGGGGGTGAGAAACAGAGGATGAATGGATCTGGGGGGGGGATATGAAGTACTGTGAAGAACAGCGGAAAACTGTGGGTTGGATGTAATGTATGAATAAAACAAAACAACCATAACAAAAAACCCAAACAACCAAACAACAAAATCATAAGTCAGCAGAGCCCTAAATGTGGGTAGGAAAACACAAGGTTTTCTAGCCACCCCCCCAAACCTCAAACAAAACAAACAAACAAACAAACAAACAACAAAAACAAACCAGGAACCAGTCATCAATCTAAACTTCAGTTCTGAACACCTTTGACAAAATATGAGCCACAAAAGTCTCACACAAAACAAAACAAAACAAGCAAACAAGAAAAAACAAAAACAAGAAAAAGAAAAAGATAGAGAGAGAAAGCCATTTCAGAAAGATAACTAGGAGAAAAGTTGAAATATAAAAGTGTGTGTGTGTGTGTGTGTGTGTGTGTGTGTGTGTGTGTGTGTGTGTATGTGTGTGTGTGTGTGTAATATTCTCACATGGAAGTTCAGGTGAGACCTGGATGGTAAGGCTTAGGAAACCTTGACATTCTGGGATACTGCATTCCCTTCCATGTCTTTTACATGCCCTCCTCACAATGTGGTTTCTCCAGTTTTATTATTGACAGAAGTCAAATCCTCCTGGACAAGTTCCTATTAAACCTTATCCAGCATCTACTGTTTAATTTTGTTTCATCTTGTGCTACACACCAACTGGCTCATTCCTTTGACTTCTTCACCCTTCTCGGATATTCTCATTCCACTGGGAAAGCATCACCAGGCTTTCCCACCGCCCACAGTCCATTCCCACACCATGCTCCTTGAGGAAAATCACTGTATTAGGAAACATTTTGAGTAACTTTCAGACTTTGTATCTGCTTCTGTGTGGTTTTCCCACAATAAAGCCTAGTTATGTAAAGTAACAAACAAACAAATAAACAAACAAAACCACATAGCCCCACTGAATGAAACACAGAACAACATGTGACCGCATGTGTGTACATAGGCCAAAGATCGGTGTGTGGTGAGCATATCTATTCTTTTCTGGTATGGCAAACTTCTGTCTCTTCAGAGGTAACAGTCTTTCACTCTTTGAGGTCCATTTACATCAACAAACTTTGCTTTTATTCTCAGTAAAGTGCATTATTTATTGTTAACAATTGAGACCCTTTAATTATAAACCATGCACTTTTTTATTCCATTTAATGAATTGCCAAATTGCTTAATATGTTTATAATTTTGTCACAGTCTTTCGTGTATTTTTATTTAATTTTTTTCTTTCATCTTATCTTAGTGATGTTGTTATTGAGTGATAAAGAGTTTGGGTTTGTTATGTCCCTGTCTGCATTTTTGTTTTAAGTACAGTGGAAATGAAGGTGATTCTTTTCTTTAATATGGTTAATTATAGGAGTATTTAGGTTTTTCTTTATAGGAGTTCTTCTGGTCTCATAGATGCGAGCACCTCTTGACTAAAATTGGTATCTCAAGGTGGCTATGCTCCTTACTTCCCAGGCTGTCTCTGTGTTCAGTCTCCATGTTTTTCACTGTTTCCTTAAATCTCTAAGCTGGCATTCTTCAGCATCTTTTGTATGTGTGATCATTTTACAGTTTCCTGTGGGCTCTATGTGATACAAAGATAGCAAAGGGTATCTAGAATCTAGTTTATAGAGGACTATCAAGGCTATGAAAGCACATATGTAGTATAAAACAAAAATTTATTACAGGAGATATATATTTTGGAAAAAACTACATGAGTTTATAAAAATTTTTGATACATTAATTTACTTATCTCTACATATCACTATATCCACGAGAACAGGTTTTCAGGGTTTGGTGTGAGTTTGAAGACACACCAGATTCTGACTCCTTTTAGTTCCTTTGCCTTGGTAAGGACAGTAAGTACCATGAGGATGTGTATTTACCTGATGATGGAGGGATGCATGGATCCCAGTATAGATTGCTACTGAAGGATAGAAGAAGCCAGCTGTCCAATAGAAAGAAATCAGCAGGGAAAGAAACCGTGTATCTCCTGACTGGATCACACAATTCAGAGAGGGGGCTAGACAAGGAGGAGACTGCTGTGTCTGGACTTGATTTTAGGACAAAGGAAAGATCCACTTCCTATCAAAGCTCTCTTTTCTCTCATTTCCTGACATGCTCAATATCTGTGGGTTTCTTTATTTTGCTGCATCAGACAGGGTGTTGTTTGCATTTTGCTGCAACTTATATCTTAGATCTATACACTTCAGAGGAGGCGACGAGGAAAAGATTCTCCTCGAGTCTAGGTTAGAGAACTGAGTCTAGATTAGAGTTTGTGAGGGCTGCTTACATAAATATGCAAAAACGCGTCTGTATCCCTAAAGAGTTCACTCCGCTATCTCACAAAAGCTGCGTCTCTGGAGCATTTGTACAAATTGAGAGTAGTTCTCCTGGACAATGGGTATTCTATCCCCAATTAAAATTGTTTCTTTAACCCTTTGAAGAGATCTTATCAATCTTGTAACTTTCAGGAGCTTCTCAGAACTCCTAAGATTTACTTCTCAATTTTTCTATATATTATTTATTTCCTGAGTCTTAAACCCTCTCTTCTCTCTCCAGAAATTGATATTTCAATTCGGAAGGAACAACTTTATAACACAGTCTCTTTTGATAGCCCAGGCTAGACCAGGACTCACTACATAGCACAAGATAGCCCTAAACTGGTAGCAATCTCAGAAAGTCAGAAGAACTTAGTTTATAAGTCTCAGTCACCTTGTCTGGCTTTGACATATTTTTAACTATTCACTAATCTGTCTGGTATCACTTTCTTTCATGTATTAAAGGTATTGGCCTGTTTCTACTTTCTTAAAAATACTAAATGCATTTCTTCCATACCTATTCATCTAACTGACACATTCTAAAGATGAACTCAGATATTGCATTTTCAGTGAAATGCTCACTGATCTCAGTTGGAGATGATCTCCCCAAAGACAAGATCCCTGCAGCTTGATAAATTGTTCGATATACTTATACATATACTCAATTAAACTGGGTTCAAATAAATCCCTATTGCTTTGAAGTTGAAACAAATATTAGTTCTTTATGGAAAAACAGAACCTCTTTGAGTGGCTATAAATTTTCTTTTTAAAAGTAGATGAAGTGTCACAACTATTCTTATATCTATATATATACTTATTTCTCCCAGCTATTCATGGTTTACTAGTTTGCACAGAAGTCTATAAACCATTTGACATCATCTCGTTAAAGAAATATTTTACATGGCAGTTGCATTTATTCTATTAAGACAGAAAATATTTATGCTTGTAGTAAGAAATATATTTCAGAAACTTAAAATTTGCATATTTATATTCCTAGGTCAGAGCTGGAAACTTTCATAACCATAATATATTAATAATTCTATGATTTTCTACTTAGAAAGATGAAAGAAGTAAATAATTTTTAAAATGCTAATGACAAATTATGAATTTCAAAAGTATATAGACCACATATAGAAAGAGAAACCATCACTTAGAAAAAAAAATATGTCTATTTTTTTCTACACTTTGTTCAATGATGGTGAATGGGAATAGAAAGGAAAAGGTAGGCTTTAAGAATAAATTTCCAAAACATAGTTGAAAGTCAATGCAAAGCTCATGGTAAATAGTGAAGGCCAGGAAGAAGTTAAAAAGAATACTTAACTTTGCTTCTTAAGCAATTGGATGGAAAATGGTTCAACTTACTGAATCTAAATCAATAATGTAAAAAAGAGATTTGGAAGAGGAAAGAACTCAAACAAAGGAAGAATACTTGAGTTTCAAATACAGGTAAAAGCAAATGAGTTGCATTTTAGAGCCTGTTAGGAATATGAAACAGAAAATCTAGAAAACAGAAAACTCTATAGATCCAGTGCTGGCTAATAGTGCAAACATTCGTAATTCAGCAGAGTAAACGTGTCATGAGTTGTCAGTGGAACCACGAAATAAGACTTGGAAGTTTTACAGCATCTTTTCCTCTAGTAATGCTCAAGTTAGGTAATAAAAGAGTCACAAATTTACAGTTATTTTAATTCTTTGTATAATATTTGCGGAGACCCAAGGAACAGCTTCTTTAATAAGGCGACACTGTATGAAGGAAAGCATTCAAGACAAGGCCCAAGAAGGTATAAACCAGGATGTTCTAAACTTTGATCATTTATCCAATGATGTTAGAACAAAGCAAGTTAGGTCAAAGCCAGATAAAAGTGGCAACAGAACAGAACAGAACAGGACAGGACAGGACAGGACAGGACAGGACAGGACAGGACAGGGCAGGGCAGGGCAGGGCAGGGCAGGGCAGGGCAGGGCAGGGCAGGGCAGGGCAGGGCAGGGCAGAGCAGAGCAGAGCAGAGCAGAGCAGAGCAGAGCAGAACAGAACAGAACAGAACAGAACAGAACAGAACAGAACAGAACAGAACAGAACAGAACAGAACAGAACAGAACAGAACAGAACAAACAAATATGATCACAACTAACCAAAAACCAGTTAACTGAATGGGACAGGAAACATTTCATTTCGAGGAAGATGAAAGACATCAAAGACTTTCTCATCAACCTGGGCATATCCATGCTTGTGCAATGCATTTTCACTCGGCATATTCTAGACATCATCGAATGAAATCCCTATCTCCTCCTGGCTATCTTTCTAAACCATCATTCAGCAGCTACTTCCAAAGCAATCACTCCCATCAACTGCTCAGTAAATGTGCTTGCAGTGACATTACACAAGCACACTAGTTACAAGAAATAGCTTTTATATAATTATTTGCACCCTAAATGATATCTGGCAACTTAAGAATTATCATTATGTTAAACAGTCTGCTCCTGATCATTTAGTTTAATGCGTACTTGGCTGATTGTCAAACTTTCTTTATTTGCCACTTTCCAAGTTGTTGTATGAGTGATGGCACATTAGAAATGTCTGTTGCCATACTTGGCAATGTTAAAAAAAAAGACTGTCTATTATAAAAATATAAGCTATTATGCTGTAATATTTCAGTTTAAAAGGTGGAAAATCTTGTAGCTTTTCATTCTGATACTTACATTTAAAAAATGTTCACAATGTCAAAATATTTATGTGTCCTGGGCATCACTGACTGACAAAATCAGCCATTTGTATCAAAAATGTACTGTTCATTTTGTTAAGTGAGGTAATTTCCCATACTTATTAAGTAGTATTTCTTAAAGTTATGAAGAATGGATTCTAATGATCCTAGAAACCTAAGGAAGGACACACATACTAATGCCCGCGACACAGAGAGTCTTAATGTGTCTGTGGTCGTTATTTCACTTAGGCATACTTAGGGTGTGAAACTTCAAATCTGATAGTAAGTTTTAAAGTTTAATAAAACCATCAGTGTTAAAAAATTGAGAGCACACATTATCAAAAGATTGATGGTTTTGATTTATGAGTCACAGGCAAAACCACAAAGCCTCAGCAATCACACTGTGCCTCATTAGGTAGAAACATGGATTAAATCAATACACAGTAAAAATGGAACACGGAGAGATACATTTGCTTATGCGAATGAACTCATAGCTTAAGTGATCAAGTTTATGTTTTTATATTTATGCTTATCATTCTCAACTGATTTTCTTACTATTGCTTCTCTGCTTTCTAAATTCAACTTTAAAATCAAAAGAACAATATTGACTGAGCATTGACTAACTTAAAAATAGATACGTATGGTTCAAATGCTTTTAATTATTAGTATTTATGTTTGGTTGAGACAAAAAGCCAAGTGGAGAGAGACTGCTCCCTTATTTATAAATAGGCACAATTAAATTACATAACCTTTCAGGAAAACAATGACCTGTTTCTCATTATTAAGAATTTCATTCCTTGTTCTCATAGGATTGAACAGTATGCCTAGCTTGGTAGTAAAGAGTGTTCTCTCATTTTCCTACCAGGGGATCTTCAAATGATTAACTAATAATAGCCTTGCAATGATTTCCAGATGTTATTTGCAGCACAAGGGTTGTCTACCTATCTTCCAAGGAGATGGTGTGGGAATTGGGGTTCTCTTGCAGTTGTAAAATAGAAATCACAGAAGTAAATATTTCCCACCCAGAATCTAGAATTCTAAACAAGATCACTTTGAATACAAGCTTGTGGATTGATTTAAAAAATTTGGTTTGGATAATTAACTGATGTCATCATATATTTATCATTTGCAAAAAAAAAAAAAGGAAAAAAAAAAAGAAAAATGGAGTTGTTATACAAGCACCCAGAGAAAATGCAAAGAAACAAAGAAACATTAAAAACAGAAGACTGAATATTTTCTCTAGTTTGTATTGAATGTCACTGATTATTAGAAGAAAAAATAAAAAAAAAAACAAACAAAAATCCCAAACAAAAGACTAAAGAAAGAAGTAAATGATGCAGGATTAAATTCTGAAAGCGAATATAACAGGTAGAGTACCTTCCAGCTGCAGAGCTTGACAATTGGCACAGCTTACGAGTATTTATTTCTTTATATACTTATTCAGATATTTACCTTAATTAATAATATATTATCCTAGAGGAGCCTTGGAAAATGTATTTAGACTTCTCAGCGTATTGGAGCAATGTGATGGCTGAATAGGATCCTCTGGAGACCTCAGCCGATATTGATAAACCTAAGTGTCGTATATGAAACTATGAGTCACTGAACGGTAAAAGTCTGGGGAATGACAAGACGCGTGTTTTTGACATAACAAAATAAAAAGAGTGTGAAGAAGAGAGGAAAGGGAGAGTAGCCTGTGATATCCTCTTTCAGCTCTAATGAATCTAACCGTAAGATGTGTCCTGCTTGTGGGAAGGAGGGAGGATTAAACGTAGACCTCACACTTGAATCCTAGTACCTCAACAACTCCAACCACCAAACTGCAACCTGAGCCTGCAGAACTCGTCTAAACCAGACAACACAGAGGATCTCTACCATCAAATCTCATTCAACATCAGGTGGCAAAGTTGAACAAGTCTCCACTCCTTTAAGAGCAGGATATGAAAGATACTGTAGGTTTTGTCTCATAGTCCAGCACAACAACTCCAATAGGTGCACTCAAGCAATCAGAAGAACTGAAGGCCCTGTAGATAGGCCAGCATTCACAGGCAGAGCTTTTGTCCACTCCAGTATTAATTAGGCAGAGAGATGTGCATCTGCAGCACAGGATTAAGTTTAAACCCTATCAGCTTCTGCCTTGCAGTATATCCAGAGAACACTTTGCTCATTTACAAAGGCTATCCAGTCCTCAGAAGCTGAGCAACTCAGTTATAAATTATCAGCTGCCAGCTCAGCTGCCAACACACTGTCTCTACTGTGCTCTGGGTGCAGGAAACACAGCAATCATCCAGCCAAAGATAGGGCTTTAGTTCTGTCCTCTAATAGGCTTCACTTGTATTTTGCCTATGTTATCAGCTATGTGAGTGAATGAATACTCCTAGCACTGTACAGTTCTTGTGGCTGTGCAACTAGGTAATAATCCACCTTCAAATGCTCTGAACAATGGCCCATGTTCTGCCTTTACTAACTGCACCAACTTCAGGTTGCTGCACAACATGTAAGACACTATTCACTGGGGCTACTACGATTGTGTACTAAGCTTATTACTTTATCTTAGAAATTAGTACTGGGTTGATAAGTAGATCCTTACATTTCTCAATGGTTTCATGATTATGGACCCTCTCCAAGAGTTCAAGTCAAGATCTTTTAAAAGAGTTTTTTTTTTTCCTTAATGAGCTATATTCTGATAATTGTTTTTCCCCTCACACAATACCTCAAAGATTCTTCCTACCTCCCTTCCCATCTGAATCAATACCATTTCCACCTTTTGTTAGGAAATAGAAATCTAGAGAATCACAATAAAATAAAAGAAACAAACAAATAATCAAAACCAGATATACTGGGATAAGACAAAAATACACTGAAGACACTGTCAAAGATAAACAACAGGAAACACATTGGATGCAAAGGCACATATATCCACACACTCAGGAATCCCTAAAATCACAAATCCAAAAACTATAATACACACACACATACACACACACACACACACACACACACACACACACACACACACACACAAACTCTATGTAAAGTAAAAAAAGAAAAAAATGTAGATCAATTTCCAGCTTCCTGGGGAATCATTACACTGATTTCCTTCGTGTCTATAGTCTCAGCAGCAAAGGATGAGATGAGTGATCTCTGTATTTCACGTCCTCACCAATATGAGATGTCATTTGTTTTATTTATTTTAGCCATTCTGACTTGTGTAAGATGAAATCTCATAGTAGTTTTGATTTGCATTTCCATGGTGAACTAAGAACATTGAACATTTCTTTAAGTGGTTCTCAATCCTGTGTTTTCTTATTTGAGAATTATTCGTTTAGGTAAGCAACCCATTTTTAATTGGGTTAATTACTCTATTGAAGTCTAGATTTTTGAGTTATTTGTATATTTTAGTTATTAGTCCTCTATCATATATATGATTGGTTAAAAACATTTTCCAGTTCTGTAGTCTACTTCTTTTTCTGAAGATAGTGTCCTTTACCATACAAAAGATTTTAGTCTCATGAGGTCCCATTTAATGTTATAACTAGTGCCTGTCCTAACAGTATTCACAAAATCTTTTCTTGTGGCAGTGACTACAACACTATTAATCACTATGTCTTTTATCAGATTTAGTATATCTGGTTTTATGTTGAGGTCTTTGATCCATTTGGAGCTGGCATTTGTGCAGGATGAGAAGAATGGATTTATTTGCATTCTTGTATATGTAGTCATCTGGTTTGACCAGTACCATCTGTTGAAGTTGCTATTTCCGTAGAGTATTTCTGATTTCTTTGTCAAAAAAAAAAATGTGGACTGATGTCACAGTATTCACTTCTATTCCAAAGGTCAATGTTGCCTACTTTTGTGTCATTACTATGGAGTTTTTCGTGATGCAGCTGTATAGTGAGCACTTCTTTATATTTCCATTTTTATTATACAAATCTTTCACTTGCTTGGTTATATTTTATGTTTTGGGAGGCTGTTGTGAAATGTTTCCTTGATTTCTTACTGATTCTGTTTCTTATTTGTATACAGGAAGTCTACTGATTTTTGTGGATTAATTTTCTATCTGGACACTTTGCAGAAAGTGTTTTTCAACTGCATGCATTTCCTGATAAAATTTTATGCTCACATATGCATACAATTATATCATCTGCAAATAAAGATACTTTGATTTCTTCCTTTCATATTTGTAGTTCCTTGATCGCCTGAAGTTGTCTTATTGTTCTAGCTAAGACTTCAAGTACATATTTTATAGAAATGAAACAAGTTGACAGCCTGGTCTTCTTGCTGATTTTAGTGGACATGCTTTCAGTTTCTTGCTATTTGGGTTGATGTTGACTATGTACCTGCTACAAATTGCTTTTTATAAGTTGATACATATCCCTTGTATTCTTTAATACTGTAGGAGTTTTATCATGATCATGTCAAAGGCTATGTCTACATCTGAAGAGATAATCATGTATTTTGTGCCTGTCAGTCTGTTTATATAGTGAACATATGTTGAATACACCCTGTATCACTGGGATAAAGCCAAATTGATCATGGTATATTTTTTTTATGTGTTCTTGGATTGGGTTTGCAAGTGTTTTGTGTTATTGTTTTGTTTTGTTTTGTGTTGTGTTGTGTTGTTGTTGTTTTGTTTTGTTTTGAAAACATTTTCATCTGTGACCATATGGGAAATTGTTCTGTATTTCTTTCGTTGCTAAGCATTTGCGTTGTTTTTTATCAGTGAGACTGTGGCTTCATAAAAAGAATTGAGAAATATTCCTTCTGCTTCTATTCTGAGCAATAATTTGAGGAGTATTAGCCTTAATTTGTCTTTGAAAGTCTTGTAGAATTCTGTACAAAGTATTCTGGCTCTGTGCTTCTGTTTTCTGGAAGACAATGATTTTCACTATGGGTTATAAGTCTGTTTAAATTGCTTATGTTATATTGATATGACTTTGGTAGGTAGTGTATTTTGTGAAAATTATTAATTTTTTGAGATTTTCCAATTTGATTGTGTAGACTTTTAAAGTATGTCTCTACTGTTCTCTGGATTTCTTTAGTGTCTTTTAGTATGTTCCTCTTTTTGTATCTAATTTTGTTAATTTGGAAGTTCTCTCTCAACCTTTTAGTTAATTTGGCTAAAGTTTTGTCAATCTTATTGATTTCTAAATGAACTAATTTTTTGTTTCATTGATTCTTTGTATTGATTTTTTTGTTTGTTTTTATATTATTGATTTCAGCTTGGAGTCTGATAATCTCTGGGCATCTACTCCTCTTGAAGGTTTCTTCTTTTTGCTACAGAGTTTTCAGATGTTGTATTGAGCTGGTAGTATGATACCTTTCTAATTTTGTTTTAATGTAGCTAGGTACTGCTATGAACTTTCCTTTTAGGACAGCTTTCTAAATGTTTTGGTTTGTTCTATATGTTTTGGTACGTTTTCATTTTCATTCTATTCTAAAAAGTTTTAAATTTTTTTAATTGATTCATTTTTCACTCTATAGTTAGTTAGTTTTCATGAGATCTTTTGTTTCTGTTGTTGATACATGGCTTTAATCTGTGGAGTACACAGAGGATGTAGGGTGTTATTTCAGTTTTCTTGTAGCTGTTGGGTCTTGCTTTGTTTTGAGTATATTGACAATTTTTGTAGAAATTTCTATGAGTTTCTATGAGTTGCCGAGATGAAGGTGTATTCCTTTGTGTTTGAGTAAAATGTTCTATAAATATGGTGATGATGTTAACTCCAGCATTTCTTTGTTTAATTTTTTATCTGGGTGAGCTCTCTATTGGCATGAGTTGGGTATTAAAATTTCCCACTATCAGTGTGTGAAGGTCAGGATGTGATTTTACCTATAGGAATGTTTCATTAACTATTTATTTATTCATTTATTTATTTAATTGACTTTACATCCCACCTACTGACCCCTCACCTATCATCCCTTTTGCGCTTCTTCCAGTCTAGAGCAGGCTAAATAGACCTTAAGTGCTTGCCATAGTTGGACTTTAATGACCCAGGCGGAGTTTTCTGCCTTGCTGCACCTGCAATTTCCTACAGGAGCAGACTGCCCGCTGAGCTTGCTTTGCAAATATAATCCAGGTGAAACAAAGGATGGGGTCTGTGGGCTCTCCTTATATAAATACAGTGCTGAATATTAAACTTTGAGCCTTGATCAGAACCTTTGTCTTGGCTTCATCCTTCTCTGGCACCCAGTCTTTTTTCATTTCCAGCAACCCTTTCAGGTACCTAGTTCATCAATGGCCGCTGGAGGACTACAATCCCCTCCCATAATCCTTCACCTCTGAGACAATGGAGGCCCTTTCTGGAATTCCCTGACCCTGGCCCATCAAGCCTATGGCAGGCTAGGCACATCCTCTCCCACTGAGACCAGAAGGCAGTCTGGCTATGAAAACCAAACTGTACATCTGCTTCATATGTACGGGGAGGTATAGATTCAATCTGTGTATGGTTTTTGCATGGTGTTTCACAGAACTGAGGATATGAAACCGGAAGAAAACAGCCCTTATAGCCAGGCACAAACCTCAAAGGAAAGATAGGGACACCAACCCATCCACAAAACTTTTTATCCAAATTTTATCCTCTCTATAAGAAATTCAGGAACAGGGAATGGAGCAGTCTGAGGGAATGGCTAACCAATAACAGGGCCAACATGACGCTCACCCCAAGAGCAAGCATCAACCCCTGACACTATTAATGATACTCTGTCATTCTTGCTGACAGGAGTCTAACATGGCTGTCCTCTGAGAGGCTCTATCCAGCACCTGGTTCAGACAGATGCAGACACCAACAGCCGAACAGTGATGGAGTTTGGGGGACTCTTATGGAAGAATTGGAGGAAGGATTGCAGGCCCAGAGGGGATAGGAACTCCACAGGAAGACCAACAAAATCAACTACCATGGACCCATGAAGTTCTCAAAGCGTTTTTTTTTTTTTTAAATGAACATTTATGCCTTTTATTTGCTACTTAGATGTTTAGAAATTCTATATCCTCATGACAATTTTTTTCTTTGATAAGTATATCGTTTCCTCCCTATTTTTTCTGATTAGCTTTGATTTGTAGTCTACTTGTCATTAAAATGGGTGCATCACCTTGCTGTGAGTCTCTTTGCTTGGAATACTCTTTTCACCATTTTTTACTATGGTGATGTTTATCATTGAGGTTTTTTTTCTTTATTTACAGAAGAAAGATGAATTCTGTTTTCGATTCCAATCTGTTAAAACATACTGTTGTTGTTGTTGTGGAATTGAGACCATTGATGTTGAGAGTTATCAGTGGGCACAGTTTGTTGATTCCCATCTTTTTCTGTGTGTTAGTCCCCTCTGCCCCTTTTCATTTACTGCTCTGATATGCTTTATTGCATGTTTTGCCTTGAAAAAAACTATTTTTCCCCATTGAACGTGGGTAAAGTCTTCAGGGCGAAACATTTTTAAAGTGCCTCTATAAAATTGGATTTGTAGATGCATAGTGTTTAAATATTATCATGGAATGTGTGTCTTTCCAAATCTATTATTCTTAAGCTTTTGCTGGGAACAGTAGTATGAACTGGAACCTGTAGACTCCTAAATTTTGTAGAATATCTGTCTAGGTGATTCTGGATTTAGAGTATCTATTATAAGGTTAGATAACATACTATTATGTCTGCCTTTATATGTTATTTGGTCCTTCCCCCTTGAAGCTTATAATGTTATTTATTGTGTACTATACAGTTAATGTTTTAATTAATATGTGTCATGAGGAATTTCTTTTCTATTCCAATCTATTTGATGTTCTGAATGCTTCTTGTACCTTGCTATCTACCTCCTTTTTTTAGGTTAGGGAAATTTTCTTCCATGATTTTTTTTTTTTTTTTGAAAATATTGTCTGTGCCTTTGGTCTTGGCTTCTTCTTCTTCCTCTATTTCTATTATTATTAAATTTGTTCTTTGCACCAGTGTTTCTGTTTTCTTGGTTGATTTTTTTTTTTTTGCTGGAACTCTCTCTGTAGACCAGGCTGGCTTTGAACTCAGAAATTCGCCTGCCTCTGCCTCCCAAGTTTTAAATGCATGTGCCACCATGCCCAGCTCTTCTTGGTTGTTTTATGCATTGATTCTCTCTCTCTCTCTCTCTCTCTCTCTCTCTCTCTCTCTCTCTCTCTCTCTCTCTCTCTCTCTTTAGAATAACGTTTCCTTTGACTGAAGTATCCATAAGACTCTCTCTCTAATTTCTTTTATTTTGTTGATGAAACTTGCTTCTGAGGTTTCTGTTTAAATTCTTAAAATTTCCCCTAGTTTGTGTTTTCTTTGGTGTTTTTATTTTCATTTTCATGTTTCAGACTTTTTCTATGTTTTCCTTCAGGGTTTGTTTGTGTTTTCATAGATTTTTGTTGATGGACTAATTTACATTCTCTTTAAGGTTCTTGAGTGCATTAGTATTTTGATATCCTTGCTTTCTTCTTCAATTACACTGCATTTCTCAGTATTATGGTAGTAGGGTTGCTTGGCTTTATTGGAGACATATTGGCACACTATTCTGGCTGGCTCTTCTTATGGTGTTTGTTTGTTTTGTTGGCATCTAGGCATCTAGTTTGGGATGAATTTAATTCTAGGTGTTAATATTCTTTGTTGGGTGCCCTTTCCAGTCCTTGGTTTTGTTGTCCTCTTTCGTTGTTAAGAGAGAATGGCTCCTATGAATTGCCTGGTAGAGTTTATGTTTCTGCAAGGTGTGACCACTATGGGTCTCAGGAAGAATGTATTTCTATGTATTGAGAGCTGACACTAAGAAGTGGGTATGAGCTAGAAGTGGGGGATTGACAGTGTCCACAGGAGCAAGGGATGTTGAGTGAACCACCAGGATTAGAAAAGAAACCTGGAAATGAGGAAAGAGAATAAGAAGAGACCACCGTATCAGGTATCCTGCTCCAAAGAACATAATAACTCTTTGGAATTAGAATTAAAGAAACTTGGGAGGCATCGTTAGCAGATTTTTCATGGAATGCCTGAAGTTGTTTCATGGAATATTTCTAAGTTGAAGGCTTATAAAACTGTGGGTCTTAGTCCTAACCTATTATTGATCTGGTCCTTTTGGACTCTGACAACAAAGAGTAATTGCCATCATGGTTTTGGTAGTCCACATGTGACAAAGAGACTTGGATCTTTTCCATTTTGATGTTCCAGGGACAGCCAGAATCCTTGACTGATTACTGACCAGTAACTATGATCAAATTATGGAGGCATACTTTGGCCTGGGAAAAGATATGTGGGCATGAAACTCCCTCTCCTGATATTCTCATTTGGAACAACACAACAATAGAGTATTTGCCATGTACTACAGGAACAGTAACAATGGAACACCATCACTTTCCTGCCAAGTCCAGACTCTGGTGCTTGCTTAGTACAGAAATAATTGATTGATTGTAGCCTCAGAGATGATAGTCTGCATGGCTAGATTTTTCAGGAAAGGAAGATTTAAACAAAACCAGATTAAGAGAGTTAAAATAAATACCTGTTATTTTGTTCCTTCCGAGATAGAGGATAATACACGTGAGGTAACATTATGAGCCTTTATTAGGTATAGAGAGGGCATACAGACAAATGGCTGAGACTCAGGCTCCAAATGAAACTGAAGCACAAGAAGAGGTTCTTAAATCTAATCTCAAAAAGATGATAGAGGCCTTTAAAGAGGACAATAAAAAAATCCCTTAAAGAAACACAAGAAAATACATTTAAACATACCTGTTATGTGTTTGAGACACTAAAAGCTGAAGCAAGTAAATAAAAAGAAATATAGGAAAATACAATCAAACAGGTGAAGGACATGAATAAAATTTTCCAAGACCTGAGAAGGGAAATAGAAGCAATGAAATGAGTACAAAGTCAGGTAATCCTGAAGATGGAAAATCCAGAAAGGAGAGCAGGAACTACAGATGAATTTAGGAGTTGGAAGAGAGAATCTCAGGTATAGAAGATACAATAGATTACATAAATATAGGTAAAAAATAAAAGATGATGGAAAATCCATTTTCATTTAGAAAATAAAATAGTTCATGACACAAAACACCCAGGAAATTTGGGATACCTTGAGAAGACCAAACTTAAGAATAATAGAAATAGAAGAAGATTCTCAGCTCAAAGGCCCAGAAAGCATCTTCAAGAAAATCATAGAAGAAAATTTCCCTAACCTAAATTAAGAGAATGCTATAAAGGTACAAGACACCAAACAGATTGGACCAGAAAAGGAAGTGATCCCATCACATAATAATCAAAACACTAAGTATACAGAACAAAGAAAGAATTTTAAAAGCAACAAGGGGAAAAGGCCAAGTAATACATAAAGGCAGACCTATCAAACTTATGATTTTGCAACTCAGAATCTAAAAGCGAGAAAGGCCTAGGCAGATATCATTCAGCCACTAAGAGAGCACAGATGTCAGCCCAGACTACTATACCTAACAAAACTTTCAATCACCACAGATGATGAAACCAAGATACTCCATGACAAAAGCAAATTTAAGCACCAATACACTAGCCCAGCCCTACAGAGGATTCTAGATGGAAAACTCCAATGCAATGAGACTAACTACACTCAAGAAAACACATATGAATAACTTCCTACCACTAAAAAAAGAGGAGGCTCATGTGTGTGTGTGGAAACACACACATACAAATAACCAGGAATATCAAAGTAACAGGGAGTAAACATCATTAGTCATTAATATTTCTCAACATCAATGGACTCAGTCTCCCAATTAAAAGACTCAAGCTAACGGGATGGATGCATAAGCCAAATTCCATCATTTCTCCTACATACAAAAAACATATCTCAGCAACAAAGATACTTATTATCTTAGTATAAATGGCTGTAAAAAGGTCTTCCAAGCAAACAGACCCCCAAAACAAGCTGGAGTAGCCATTCTAAGATCTAATAATAGACTTTCAAGTAAAAATAATCAAAAGAGACATGGAAAGACACTTCATCAAAAAAAAAAAAAATCTACCAAGAGGACTTCTCAATCCTGCCACAAATGGAAGAACACCCACATTCATAAAAGAAAAATTACTTAAGTTTAAATTAATATCAAACTACACACATTGATAGTGGGAGACTTCAACACCCCACTCTCACCAATGGATGAGACAGAAACCACACAGAGAAATAATGAAACTAACAGGTTATGATTCAAATGGACCTAACTGATATTTATTGCACATTTCACCAGAACATAAAATTTTGCCAAATTTATTCTATGAGGCCACAATCATCTTGATACCTAAACCACACAAAGACTCAACAAAGAGAATTTCAGACCAATTTCTCTTATGAAAATTGATGTAAAATATTCAATAAAATAATTGCCAACTGAATCCAAGAACATATTAAAGACCTCATCCACTATGATCAAGTAGATTCTATCCCAGGGATACAGGGGTGATTCAATATATGAAAATCTATCAACATAATCAACCATAAAAACAAACAAAGAAAAAAATGATTAACTCACTAGATGGTGAAAAATCATTTGACAAAATCTAGCACCCTTTCATGTTAAAAAATGTGGAGAGAGCAGGAACACAGGTGAATACCTAAACACAATAAAGGCAATATTTAGCAGGTCAATAGCCAATATCAAATTTAAATATAGAGACACTTAAAAGTATTCCCACTAAAATCAGGGACAACACAAGAATATCTACTCTCCCCCTGTCTCTTAAATATAGTACTTAATATTCCAGCTGGAGTAATAAGCCAACTAAAAGAGCTCCAGAGGATACAAATTGGAAAGGAAGAAGCCAAAGTATTCTTCTTCGTAGATGATATGATGGTGGTATACATAAGTAACTGCAAAAATTCTACCAGGAAACTCCTGCAGCTGATAAACACCTTCAGAAAAGTAGAACTCAGTTCTTTGAGTTCTCTACACAATAGATAAACAGGCTGAGAAAGAACTTAGGGAGACAGTACCTATCATAATAGCCAGAAATATTATAAAATACCTTGGTATAACTCTGAACAAGTAACTGAAAGACTCTACGATAAGAACTTCAAGTCTCTGAAGAAGGAAACTGAGGAAGATATACGAAGATGAAAAGATCTCCCCTGCTCATGGATCAGTAGGATTAACAGTGAAAATGGCCATCTTACCAAAAGCAAACTACAGAGTCAATGCAATCCCTATCAAATAACAAAGCAATCCTTTACAGATCTTTTTATTTCTTTTTCTTTTTTCTTTTTTTGGTTTTTCAAAACAGGGTTTTTCTGAATAGCCCTTCCTGTCCTGGTAATCACTCTGTAGACCAGGCTGACCTCGAACTCAGAAATCTGCCTGCCTCTGCTTCCCAAGTGCTGGGATTAAAGGCATATGCCACCACTTCCCAGCTTCCTTTACAGATCTTGAAAGAACAATTCTCAACTTCATACAGGAAACAAAACAAAACAAAACAAAAACAAAACCCAGTAACCAACCAACAAACCAACAAACCAACCAAACGGAAAAAAAAAAAAACAAAAAAAAAAAAACAAAAAAAAAAAAAAACAACAACAGGATACCTAAAACATTTCTGAGCAATAAAAAAACTTTTGGAGTATCACCATTCCTGATAGCAATTTGTACCACAGAAAATAGTAATACAAACTGCACCGTATTGGCATTGAAAGAGTCAGGAAAATCAATGGAATCAAAATAGAAGACCCAGAAATAGACCCATATATCTTGTGGACCCTTGATTTTTGACAAAGAATCCAAAGATATACAATGGAAGAGGGAGAACATCTTCAACAAATGGTGCTAGTGTAACTGGATGTCTGCATGTAGAAGAATGCAAATTGCAAATTGATGGATGTTTATCACTGTCATAGTCAGGGTTCCTGCACAAACAAAAATGACCAAGAAGCAGGTTGGGGAGGAAAGGGTTTATTCAGCTTACACTTCCATACTGCTCTTCATCACCAAGGAAGTCAGGACTGGAACTCAAGCAGGTCAGGAAGCAGGAGCTGATGCAGAGGCCATGGAGGGATGTTTCTTTACTGGCTTGCTTCCCCTGGCTTGCTCAGCTTGCTCTCTTATAGAACCCAAGACTACCAGCCCAGGGATGGTCCCACCCACAAGGGGTCCTCCCCTCTTGATCACTAATTGAGAAAATGCCTCACAGCAGGATCTCATGGAGGCATTTCCCCAGCTGAAGCTCCTTTCTCTGTGATAACTCCAGCTTGTGTTAAGTTGACACAAAACTAACCAGTACAATCACCCTGCACAAAACTCAAGTCGAAATGTATCAAAGACCTCAATGTAAAAACAAATACACTTAATCCACTAGAACAGAAAGTGGGAAATAACCTTGAACTCAATGGTCCAGAAGTCAGCTTCCTGAATAGATAATCAATGACTCAGGCACTAAGGTCAAAAATTGCCAGGCGATGGTGCCGCACGCCTTTAATCCCAGTACTCCGGAGGCAGAGGCAGGTGGATTTCTGAGTTCAAGGCCAGCCTAGTCTACAAAGTGAGTTCCAGGGCAGCCAGGGCTATACAGAAAAACCCTGTCTCAAAAAGAAAAAGAGAGAGAGAGAGAGAGAGAGAGAGAGAGAGAGAGAGAGAGAGAGAGAGAGAAAGAAAGAAAGAAAGAAAGAAAGAAAGAAAGAAAGAAAGAAAGAAAGAAAGAAAGAAAAAAAGAATTAATAAATGGGATCTCATGAAACTGAAAAGCTTCCGTAAGTCAAAGGACACTCACTATCATTAGGACAAACCAACAGCCTACAGTAACCTTGCATCTGCCAGTGGGCTAATATCTAAAACATATGAAGAACTGAAGAAGTAAGACACCAACAATCAAAATAACATGACTGAGCAGGGGGATACCAGTAGAGGAGTTAGGGAAAGGACTGAAGGAGCTGAAGGGGTTTGCAACCCCATAAGAAGAACAACAATATCAATCAACTAGACTCCCCAGAGCTCCCAGGTAGTAAACAACCAACCAAAGATACACATGGAGGGACCTATGGCTCCAGCTACATATGTGGCAGAGGATGGCCTTGTCTGCCATCAAAGAAATGGGAGCCCCTTAGTCCTGAGAAGGCTTGATGCCACAGCATAGGGGAATGCTAGGGTGGTGGGGCAGGAGTGAGTTGGTGAGTAGGAGGCACCGTCATGGAGGAAGATGGGAAGAGAGGTGGGATGTGGGCTTTTTGGAGAGAAAACTGGGAAGGGGGATAACATTAGAAATGCAAATAAATAAAATAACCAATAAAAATTTTTAAAAAATGGGATACAGAGCTAAACATAGAATTCTCAGCAAAGGATTCTTAAATGGCTGAGAAGCAACTAAAGAAATGTTCAAGCCTTTAGTCATCAGGAAAATTTAAATCAAAAGACTCTGAGATTCTACTTTACACCATTCAGAATGGATAAGATCAAAAACTCATAGGACAGCACATGCTGGTGAGGTTGTGGAGCAAGGGGAACATTCTTCCACTCCTGTTGAGGACAAACTTAGACGACCTCTCTGGAAATATAATTTGGTAGTTTCTCAGTAATTTGGAAATGGTTCTACTGCAAGACCCAGCTATACAACTCCTGAGTATATTCTCAACAGGTACTCCCCCGTCCCACAAGAACACTTGGTCAACTGTTACTTGTGACCTTGACCAAGACTCTTGGAATCAGGGTTAAGAAGGTGAATTGTCCATGCACAGACTCTGGGGCAAGTGGCAAAAGCAGGCTCGTTTAGTGCAGGAATTGGGCAAAGCTTTGTACCAACCTCCTAGCATCTCATTGGTTCTCAAATAGCCAGCTGTGGTGCTATCTTTTTCTCAATGGCTCACTCCATCTCCTGATTCAGTGACAGCAGTCTCTAGGCTTATTGGCAGACTAGGTTGGGTCAGGGAGGAAGTATCAACATTGCATATGCATTGCGGCTGAGTCTGCTTGTCTACGTTCCTCCTACACTCAATTATTTTCATAGCAGTTTTATTTGGGATAGCCAGAAACTGGAAACAGCCTAGGTGTCTCTTAATTGAACAATGGATACAGAAAATGTGATATATCTACACTGTGAAATACTTTTCGGTCATTAAAAACAAGGATATCATGAACTTCTCAGGCAAATAGGTGGAACTAGAAAATATCATTCTGAGTGAGGTAACCCAGACCCAAAAGAACATGTAGATACTCACTGATAAGTGGATATTAGCCATAAAGTACAGGATTATAGTCATGCTGTAACCAATAGACCCAAAGAGGCCAAATAACAATGAGGTACCAAGGGAAGATGCTTGAATCTTTCACAGAAGGGCAACCCAAATATATATATATAGGACTGCAGTAGAAGGAGGGAACTAGATGGAAGAGGGGATGGGGAGAGAAGCAGGACAGGGGCAGGGATATCATATATTAAGAGAGCAGAGGAGAGACAATTGAGATCGGTGGTGGGGGTGGGGGATGTAGCTCAGAAGAATGGGGAGAAGAATTGAGTGACCTGAAGAAGACAGGGATTCCACAGGAAGACTAACAGAGTAAACTAACCTAGATCCTTGAGGACTCCCAAAGACTGAACCATCCACACATGAGTAAGCATGGGCTGGACCCTGAACATATGTAGCAGATGAGCAACTTAGTCTTCATGCTGGTTCCCTAATAACTGAAGCAGGGGCTGTCCCTGAGCCTATTGCTTGCCTGCCTGCCTGTGGATCTCATGTGGTCTCGGTGAGAGAGCATGTACCTAGGCCATCCTTGGTGAAGGGGATGGGGAGAGAATTAGATTGGGGAAATGGCAGGACTCATGAGGACATGCAGAGGGGCTTTCCTCTTCTCAAAAGAAAAGTGAAAGGTAGAATGTGGGAGGCCTTCCTTTAGGGTGGTACTGGGAGGATAGGAGGAGCTCATGCTGGGTTGTAAAGTTAGTAAATAACTTTAAAAAATTCCTAATCTCAGTTCTGATATTACATTATAGAATGAATAAGGATTTCTTCCAAATATATTGCACTAAGATACCATTATACTAATATCAAAAACAGATAAGGCCTTGATAAATAAAACTGACAGGCCAATATCCTTATTGTACAGAGATATAGCAGTCTTCAGCAAAAGATTATTCACTCGCCTACAGTCAATTGTGAGCCATGCCAAAGTTGTGAATACGCTTTAATAATATATATTAATAAATGTAATGTACCATATCAGCAGAATGAAGTTAAACTAGATCTATTTCGATGAATACAGTAAAGATATTCAATGAAATGCAATGTCCCTTTCCTGATAAAATCCTAAACAAATTAGGCATACAGGGAATACACTACAAAATAATAAGGCCCATTTATAACTGGCAGCAGCTCATATACTCCATGGACAAGATAGGAAAACTTTCTTGTTACAATGTGGAACAAGACAAAAATGGATGTGCTTGCTACTTCTATCAAAAAACAGCTACAGAAGTCTTAGTAACTTTCAAGGAAAAAAAAAAAGGCAATAAAGCTAATTAAAGTGGATAAGAAGTAAAATTTGCCAGTGTTTGTAAATGGCATGGGTTTATGTGTAAGAACCTTAAAAACTGCCTCCAATGTAGCTTTATAAATGAACTAAGCAAAATGATAAGATTCAAAATCACCATGACTCTTAATCTTCATTGTCAAGTTGACGACATTAGATATACTCCAGAAGGACAGCTCTGGGTATGTGGGTAAGGTGTGTTCAGAAATATTTAACTGAGCAGAGAAGATACATCTTGGTCATGGGTGGTGCCAGTTCATGGACTAGGTCGTTGGACTTGTGAAAACAGTGTGCTGAGCACAACCATTCTTTTCTTAGATTCCTGACTATGGCCACAACATGACCAAACGCTTCACATCATGAGCCAATAGAAAGCCTTCCTCCTTTAAGCTGCTTTTTGTTGGGTGTTTGGTCATAGAAGCAAGAAGAGTCATGACAAAGTCACGAAGTAAATGTCAATAGTGTAACTTTATGAGAATTATCTGTAATAGGAATGAAGGAAAGCACTGAAAATACCTAAAACAAAACAAAATATAACCCACCTTGGTGTTGCAGGATATTTTACTACACAGAGAACCCTAAGGTCTTGTAGTTTACTGGAAAACCTGGTTTTAGTTGGGGTGTGGCTCAGCCTTAGCATACATTTTAATTCCTCTGGCTGGAGTACAGACAGGCCCCTAGTACACACCTTTAATCCCAAACAGTGAAGGTAAATTTAGTAGTTTGAAATGTTTGAAAGTAATGTCTAATTGAGGGGCAGACAAAGTTAAAAACCAGAGGAAGATTTGACTCAATAGAATATGCCCAACTTTTACAGGAAAAGAGAGGAAAGAGAAGCAGCTTAAGGGAGAGGCTCAGAGAGAGAAGGAAGAAGCAGGCTTGTTTTTTTTTCCCTAGATGAGTTTTACAGAGACAAGTTTAAGAGACCTAACAAAGGATGAGAACTTCAGATCAATCTCGCTTGTCAATATCAATCCAAAAGTACTCAATAAAATTCTCTCAAACCAAATCCAAGAACACATCAAAACCTCATTCACCACAGTCAAGTAGGCTTCATCCCAGGAATGCAGGGATGATTCAATATATGAAAATTCATCAACGCAGTACACTATATAAACAAACTCAAGGAAAAAAGCCACATGATTAGGTTTTCACATTAGATGGTGAAAAAGACTTTGAAAAATGTGACAGCCCTTCACGTTAAAAGTCTTGGAGATATCAGGAATTCATGGAACACACTTAAACATAATAAAAGCAATATGTAGCAAACCAACAGCCAACATCAAACTAAGTGGAGAGAAACTAGATGCAATCCCACTAAATTCTGAGACAAGACAAGGTTGCTCACTCTCTCTCTATCTATTCACTATAGCACACACATTTCTAGCTAGAGTGATAGGACAGCAAAAAGGAGGTAAAAGTGGAACAAAGAGAAGAAGGAATTGGATATGGAACTGTGGGAGAAGGCATGGGAGGCAATGGCTGGAATGTAAATGAATAAATAACTTAAAGGAGAGAGAGAGAGAGAGAGAGAGAGAGAGAGAGAGAGAGAGAGAGAGAGAGAAAACAAGCTAGACATAGGTGAACACACAATGAGTCAGACAATGAGAAGGAGCCAGAAGATTTGAACAGATTGCCAGAGTGAGTTTGAGGCGAAGTATAGAAAATCAGTGTTCTTCAGTGGAGAGAGTATATCAAATCTCACTAGTGGTTAACCTACACAAAATAGAGACAGTTTTTTTTTGTTGTTGTTGTTGTTGTTGTTTTTTATTCTTTCCTTTTTTTTTTTTTAAGCAAGTGAAATAAACGTGGAAGTTGGGTGGGTAAACTGGGGGTCATGTGAGAAGAGTTGGGAAATGGGAAACTGTATGACAATAATATACTGCATATAATTCTTAAAGGATAAAAAAGATTCCAATAATAAATGGTTAATTGTCCTATGGACAGTTTTCCAAAGAAGACACACCCAAGGGACATGATTCTACAGTAACCCACAGAAGAAATCACTATAAAGGAAAATCAAAACCACTATGAAATTTTGTCTTCCCTCAAAAAGATATAGGGAAAATATAGGGGAAGGTGTAATAAGATAAGGGGGCCCCTGAAAACTTGGTTTGGTATGTAATTTGCCATAAAAGAATTAGGGGAATTGTTATGGAGAAGTCTCAAATATTTGAAGATTTTGATTTGATATAATAACCCACTATGACATCTCAATACAAAATTATTAGATTAAATTAAGTGTGTATTAGAGCTCTTTACTCCCATATTTATTGCAGAACAATTTACAGAATCCAAGAATGGGAAGAGGTTTTGTTTCTGATACCTAACAATCGAGAAACACAATGAATTAGAAAGATGCAGCGGAACGCCATTCAGTAGTGGAAACAACGAAAGCCTAGCATTTGTGACAATGCAGACAGAGCTAGAAATCAATGCTTTGAGTGGAGCAAGCCAGACACAGAAAGGCAAATCCCACATCATTTCACTCAGTGTAGTATCTTAAATGCTAATCTCAAAAACTCTGAGAATGGAGAACTATTAACAGAGTCTGAGGAGAAGCAGGGAGGTGATAAGGTCAAGAGACTTGAATAGTGTGATGATATGACCACAGATAACAATCATAAAATTTTACACAAAATTACAAAAAGGGGCTTTGGAAGTTTTCAGTACAAATAAGATAAATGTCAGAGGAAAAGGATGTTTTTAGCTTTATATAAACGTGTCACATACACATGTATCAAACACTACATGATAATTTATTAACATGTAAAACTTCTATGTTTTGCATATGATTTGAACTCTTCTAAGTTACTTGTCCGGTTCACAAAACTCATTAAAAAAGAATATTATATGGTTTATTATGTGAGTTTTAGTTAGTAATAAGATTCAAGCCTAATAACACAAACTATTTATAATTCTTACCACTGCTTGAACAACTATTTGGGTCTAATGCCCTCTCCCCTTTCAATCCTGCAGTACTGGCTTTCAAACATTTGATACTCTTTTGATTATTATTGACAGACTTTGGATAAAAAACAAATTACACAGTTGAATAAGCACTTTTACCTCAGGTTGCTTAGCAAGGGAAATGCAAAATAAGTGGATTGAGAGCAAAACTGCTTGTTGGCCTTTAAAAAACATCCAAACTTACTAAATGTTGCTTTACTACTACATAACCTTGGGGGACTGGACAGACATGAAAGGAGATGACAGAATATTGAGAAGCTGGATTCTGAGTTTCAGCTGTCTCCATCTCCCCTCACAGCCTGTTTGAAGCACTCACAGTCAGAGACAGACCATCCAGTGTTTAGACATTAGGCACTGTAGCAGTAAATCAAAGAATCTGAGGTGAGATCCGTCCCCACATTGATTGCTACCACTAGACAAAACCATGAGCAATCTGGACAATCCTCTGAAGACACCCGGATTATATTTATGATAAGCTTTCTTCCTATGCAATAAAATGACAGTAGAAAGTCAGCATTAGTAAATGTGTGTGGGGGGAGGGGCACAACTTAATTTCTAATTGCAATGGCATATCTATTATTGCACAAGTATATTTCCCACAAGTCTTACATTGGTTAAATTTCTGTACATAGCAGTTGCTTGTTTGTAAGATAGCTATTGAGTTTAATGACTCTACTTGGTAGCTCTTGGCAATTTACCACAAATTAACATCACCTGGGAAGAGGGAACCTCAACTTAGAAATTGCTTGTTGGATTGGCCTGTGGTTATGTCCGCGGGGCAGGTTCTGACAAACTATTGATATGGGAGAGTCTTTCACACTGTGGGTGGTAACACCCCTAGGAAAGTGATCTTGTATCTTTGAGAAAGTAAGCTGAGCAAGCCATGTGGTGCAAACCAGAAAGCAGCTTTCCTCCATGGTCTCTGGTTTCATTTCTGTCCCCAAGTTCCTGCTTCAACCCTTGCCTTGACTTTCTAAGAGGAGCTGTGATCAGGATTTGTAAGCTAAGTAAACAAATTCCCCTGCCAACAAATTGCTTTTTTAAGGCAGTGTTTATCACAGCAACAGATATTCATATAGAACAGTGACTATAGACATACCAGTGAATAATTCAAGTGTAGAAAGACTTTACAATAACATCACATCTTTTTAGGAGCATAGTTAAATGAAGGTTTCATCACAAGTTACTGCCCAGGCAAATGATGGCTTCCAAATTCTAAGATGCACTTTGAAGTTTGGGTAGATTGTACATTTAGCTAAGATGTTTATTAGTAATTTCAGTCAATAATGGGAAAGGGGATTCTGTCTGACGATTTTTTTTTTTCAGATTTAGGTAGGAGACCAGACTATCTAATTTTTACTGTCTCATCAATGTTTAGGATATGACATAAAGCTAAATAAATGGACTAGAATATCAAATCTAATATTTAATAACACATAACTTTGAACTAGACTTCTATATACATTACTTACTTTATGTGTATATCGAACATGAAATAGTACTGAGGAAAATTCAAATTACAAGAGAAAATAATTGACATTAATCTGGGTGCAGAGATGATGATGACAAACATATTCTGATTATGATAGTAACTTGAAGATATAACATTTTGGCTTTCTTTTTTAGCTCTGTCAAGTCTTTAAAATATTTATTTAGATACTATTAATATATTGATGATATTCTAAAAGAGCTTTACAGTATGATGACTGTTATATAAAAAGTCAAACTTGCAACATATTTAAATACTCAAACCTGTAATTATCATACAATAAGAAACTAACAAATTATATGTGTAATCAATATGTTCCCCCACCAGTTTATATTAATTGCAGAAATATTTCTTTCTTCTGAGCATGGCTCAGTTATGTTGTGTCTATATTTTATGTGTACTTTCAGTCTTAGAATTCACATTTGCTTTCCCTTTCCTTAAAAGTTTACTTTGAAGTTCACATACTTTGCTTGTTTTGGTGACCTTGTCAATTTAATTTGAATACTGTTTTAACTAGCTTCTGTGTCTATGTGTATATGTGTCTCTCTGTATAAATCTACTTGAATTGCTTATAGGTTAATCTTGGCTTTATAATTCCAATTCCTGACATCTCATTTCTGAATTAGTTACTGTCATTTTGCTTGACCTTTTCAATCTGACTGTTGTCCTTCCTATAAACACAATAACAAGAATTGAGCACCAGTCAGAATGTAGTCTTACGGCAATGGTAAATACTGATGGAATGACGATCATTTTTCACTTTGAAGTAAGTAAACCAAGGACATTTTCACTCTGACCTTGGGGGATGTTTTCATTTACTATATGTATGGGGCTGATGGATTTTAGCTTAAAATAAAAGCATTAAAAAGACAGGAACACAAATAAAATGAATGGATAATCTCTCAACACTCATCAAAGGAACATCTTTTAATGGTAGATGGTGATTAATAAAAAAGACTTAAAAGTAATCACCATGCAGAGAATAAGAATATTTGGAGTTTTCAGCCCTATATGGGGTAACTATATCATGTTGTTTCCTTTCAAGCCTCAAGTTGCATTGTGGAAAAGAGTGTAGAGAAAGAGTTACATATTCATAAGAGTCAAAGGCCATAGATGACTACCATAAAAGGTACTTTTCAGGTTCAACAATAGTTTAGCATATGAACTCTCAGAGATAGCCACAACATACAGAACACCTGTACAAAATGAATCCAGGCAAAATCCATGCATGAAAAAGCAAGATGTTCGTGAAGTCTCTCATCAATCTGAGTAAATATTGGCAATTGATGGCAGTTAGGAGAAGGATAGTCATTTTTCAAGGGTAGGGCTACAGAGAGTAAACCCTTCTTTAAGTAGATAAACCTATGCTTATTCACACACTAGCAGTGCTGAGTGGACTCAGTAGAAGGGAAAACAAATAAACAAAGTCAGGAGGTAACAGTATTGGAGGGATGGAGGAAGAATTGAAGCAGGGAGAATAGGGAATGGGCTGGATCAATATACATTGTATGCAGGAATTAAAAATTCAAACAATAAGCTAAAAAGAAAACATGCTTCTGAAAGAAAGATATGAATCAATGAATGACCAGAATGGTGAACATCTACCGTTAGTATTACAGGTACCATTCAAATGGCTTGTATTCTGAATGTAAAAATAGGGCAAAGAAATAGTTTATCTCGTCTCTATCATTCTTTCTTCCCTAGCTCCTCTCCTTCCTTTCTTAGCCCTTCCTGCTTTTATTCCTCATCTTGGACTGAGATATATTTCCCCTTCCCTTAGACACTAAAACTTGAGAATCTGTCTCTTTGTGTCTGGAACTTACAGGAGTAATCTCTGAGATTTCCAGAGGTATAGCGCATCATCTCTCTCAAAATTATTTTTATCAATTTTCATTACAACACTAAAAGCTCATTTGAAGCATATTATAGGTGCTAAGTAGATACTATTCCTTATTAGGGGATTATGATTGTTTAAACAGGAAACAATTATTTTTAATTTATGCAAAATATGACCTTATTACTTAAAAGCATTTACACATTTCAGTGTAAAGTTTAATGCAAATTATTTGAAAGAACCTCAAGAATGAATTTTCATGATTATAGAACAAAATAATATTTTTAAAAAATCTTATAATTTTTTTATAAAAGTAATAATGTGATTAGAGATGCTCAAATAATAGTAAAGAGCTTTATTGAAATCTCATTTATCAACTGGAGTGGTAGTTAAAATAAGAACACTTTTTTGACAAACACTTTGGCGTCATTTAAAGATGCTTTGTTCTAGAATATGATAGATGTGATCAGAAGTCTTAGAGAATTTGATTAAAAGAATAAAAAATTTCTCTTTGCAATAAATGGAGAGCATTATGAAAATCCTCCACCAATCAAATCACAGAGTTTTAGAGCCCCATCTCAATGGGTATATCTATAAAACTCTTCTACACCTTGGGCTCAGGGACATTGTAGAGTAGGAGGCAGATGCAATATAAGAGCCTGAATATCTGTTTATTCTCTGATGTTGTGTCTCCAAGTAATATCAGCAGTTATACCAATAAAGTCTCACCAGTATAACTTCCCAAAGAGGAGCTAGATGAACAAGGGTGGCACCAATACTTATGCCGAATTGGATGGAAAATGCCCATGAGGATTTAACCATAAACAAAGAACTATAGGTAACAAAGGAAATCTTGGGAAAGGAGAAGTTAGCATTTGTTCAGTGCCAAATGGTCAGCTCTGAAAACATATACAGGTAGCATTATACAGAGTGAAGTGTTGTATTTATAAATATATATGCATATTCACATATGATTCCAATAATAATTAATGCAAAAAGATGCTATGAATTTTAAGAAAAATGAGAGGACATATGGGGAACTGTTGGTGGGAAAAGTAAGACAGACATGTAGTAAATTAAAATACCAAAAATACAAAATAATAGGTGTGAGTGTGATTTTAATATTTTTCCAAATTTAATGCGTTAAAAAGTGAAAATGTTTTACTAAAGAAATTTATGCTTTTACCCACCAACCACTGGTTCATTCCTTTGACCACACTAAAGCTGTTATTGTTTATAATATGTCTGGGCACCATGGCTTATATTAAACCTGTGCTCAGTTTTAATACATAGTATCAGACCAATACTTGAATTTATATATATATATATATGAATATAGCAGGAAGTAATTAATTTTAGATGAGATGCTACAGATAGAAAAACAGTTAATTCAGGGACGAAGAGTGCAAAAAGAAGTAAGGAAAGGCCATCCAGAAACTGCCCCACCTAGGGAGCCTTCCCATGTACAGACAACAAACCCAGACACTATTGCTCATGCCAAGAAGTACTTGCTAACAGGAGCCTGGTATAGCTGTCCCCTGAGAGGTTCTTACAGATCCTGACCAATACAGATGCAGATGTACACAGCAAACCATTAGACTGTGCATGGGGACCCTAATGAAGGAGTTAGGGGAATGACTGAAGGAGCTGAAGAGGTTTGCAACCCCATAGGAAGAACAATATCAACCAACCAGAGTCCCAAAGCTCCTAGGGACTAAACCACCAACCAAAGATTACCCATGGAGGACCCATGGCTGCAGCTGCGTATGTAGCAGAGGATTGCCTTATTGGGCATCAATGGGAGGGGAGCACCTTGGTCCTGAGGAAGTTTAGCATAAGTAAGAGTCCCGAGGCAGGAGTGGGTGGGCCAGTGGGGAGCACCCTCATAGAGGCAGGGGGAGGGGGAGGGGGTTGGGGATTTGTGGAGGGGAAACTGGGAAAGGAGACTAACATTTGAAATGTAAATAAATAAAACAACCAATAAAATATAAAAAATAAAAGCAGTTAAAAGTTCTTTGATATGTATATTTAACAGAAGCATAAATACAGATAGATGTGTGTTTATACAAACTCACAAGCCATAGGATTCAAATATCACTTCTTCATTATTATAGCCTAGTGACTATTATATTTTCCAATTTCTTTTTATGACTGTAAATACTCATTACACTTATACTTCTGTCTTAGTTAGGATTTTTATTGCTTTGAAGGGACACCATGACCAAAGCAACTCTTATAAGGACAACATTTAATTGGGCCTGGCTTACAGGTTCAGAGGTTCAGTCCATTATCATCAAAGTGGGAACATGGCAGCATCCAGGCAGGCATGGTACAGGCAAAGCTGAGAGTTTTACATCTTCATCTGAAGGCTGCTATCAGAATACTGACTTCCAAACACCTCAGATGAGGGTGTTAAGCTCAAACCGACAGTGACACACACACACTCCAAGGCCACACCTTCTAATAGTGCCACTCCCTAGGCCAAGTATATATAAACCATCATATTCCACTCTCTGCCCCCCCATAGGCTTATCCAAACACATGAGTCTATGTCAGCCATATCTCACCATAGCATAATAAAAAATGTACATTTAGTGCAACTTCCAAAGCCCCCTAGTCTATAGCAGTCTCAACAATGTGAAAAGTCCAAAGTTCAAAGCCTCTTCTGAGATCCATCCAATCATTTAACTGCAATCCCCAAAGCAAGACAGGAAACCAGCTGGGCAAACTCCAAACTCTGCATCTCCATGTCTAATGTCAAAGAGGTCTTCAGATCTCCACATCCTTTTTCATCTTTGTTTGCTGCAACAAACTTCTTTTCCTGGGCTTATTCCAGCCTGTGTTAGCAGAATTCCTCAGCAGCTATCCTATGGCTCTGCCATCTCAAAAATCTTGGAGTCTCCAAGCAACTTCTATGTTACAGCTTCTCATTTCAGTGTCTAAAATCCACCCACGATCTTCTGGGTTCCTCCAAAGGGCTGGTGTCAGTTCTCCAGCTCTGCCCTCTGTATTACTCTAAGCTCAGGTTGATCCACTCCACTGCCACTGCTGTTTTCGGTGATCACTGCCATCTCCAATACACTGGGGTCTTCAACTGTAATTAGGCTTCACCAATAGCCTCTCATATGTTCTCTTGATGGTGCCAACCTTCAACTCCTTTGCATGACCCTTCAGTCCTGGGCTGTCAACTACAACTGAGACTGTACCTTCTCCAATGGACTTCTATAGCCTCTGACAGTGCCAAATCTCAGCTGCTCTTCATGATCCATTCATGCCTTCAAAATCAGTACCACCTGGGTGACTCTTACACATTACCAAGTAGAGCTACAGCATGAGGTACTACCTTGACTATCTCTGGAACACAGCTTCTTCGTGCTCTCTGAAAACACTTCCCAGAAGATTTCATGTCAATGATTTTGGTCTCTTCTTAGTTACCACTAATTTCTTAGCTCCATCTAACCAGCATCAATTTTCCCAGTAGTCTCCTTCTCTTCTTGACTATGAAGCCAGAGGCACATGGCCAAAGCTGCCAAGTTCTGCTGCTTGCAGGAGTTGAAACATGTCCCCTACTCTATTATATTATCACTAGCTTTTTGTTTTTTCACTGCTTCACTAAGTTTGGCTCTCCTGGATCTTGTTCTGTAGATTGTGATTGAATTTAGAGATCTGTATGCTTTTCTCCGGGGATTAAAGGTGTGTAACACCACCACTTGTTTTGTGCCAGGCTGACCTTAAGCTCAGAAATCTTCTTACCTTAGTCTTCTGGGATTCATAGACACCATGCCTCAAGATCTTCACGATAAGATCCAGGTCAGAAATTTTTATCTCCCAGCCTCAAGATCTGGATCAAAGGTGAGCCTTCTAATCCAGGATTGTAGTTCACTTCAGATATAGTCAGGTTGACAAACACCTCCTCAAATGTTATTAGATATGTGTTAGAGTGTGAGGAAGTAGCTTTTCTATGGAATGATATTTGGTTCATGAAGAGTGAACAAAACAAAGATCCTTCATAACATGAGTACAAAAACAAGGAGTTGAAGGTTGTCTTCTACTAGGAATGGTGAAAGATGAAGTGCAAGACTACAGCTTTAACATTTGCTAGATTACTTGTTACAACACAGAACGTTTAAGATTTTATTCAGTTTGTAAGATATGCTCCCCAATTCCATCATTAACAGATTGTAAATTTCAAGCCCGCTTAATACTTAGTCATAGGTTGATAAAATTAGTTATTTGAACCTTTAAATATTTTAGAAATCCTCATAACAACATATAGCACATATCATCACAGCTCATGTACAAGATCAGACTAAAATGGCATTGTGTGTCAGGTCTGTAATACCAGCCACTCAAAAAGCTGTGGTAAAAATATTTCAAGTTCAAGATGTGCTTTTGGCAACAGACTCAGTTCAAGTAGCATTGACAATTTAGTGAGATACTGTTTCAAAATAAAAAGACAAAAGAAATTGAGGATGTAACCAAAAAATAGAGTACATGTCTAGGTATAATTTCCGCTTTAAAAAATAGTGAAGAAATAAGATAGTGATTTCTCAAAAACTTTAAGTAAAGCTACCATTAACTCAACTATGTCACTCCTGGACATTTATCCAAATAATTCTATACTAGGTACCCATAATATCTACATAATCATATTCTTTGCTGTTTTATTTATAATAGCTAGGTTACAGAATTACTTTGGTGACTATTAACTTAGGAATGAGTAATGCTTATGGATGAAATATACATAATTAGATAAGCCAGGACTAGAGAGGAAAAAAAACACTCTATGTTTGCTCTCCTATAAACATCTTAAATTTAAAATTATGTGATTTATGTATTTAAGTTAAAATGGATACTTATAGAGACAAGGGAGCAAGAAATGTAACATCAGATGTCTTTTTGTATAGAAGATGCATGCTGGGTACATATGTGGATAGCAAAATACATGTAGTATGAAAATAAGTATAGGTAATACTGGGGTACTAAAGACTTAATCTGTGATGAAGGCAATGTGATAGATGTTAAGCAAAAGTAAAAATGTAAATCCACATGGAATGCTGCTACTTCATAATCTAACTAAACTAGCTAAAAACAATGTAAAAGTAAGCAGCTTAAACAGAAGTTTCCTTTAGGAGTGAATACTAAACCACAGAATTTTAAACACTGCCCCAGTGCGGTGTTTTGAGGTACTACCATATGAGTTGTGGGTTATAAAGCCATCAGAGGATATGAAATAATACATGCTATTGCCATTGCTCTGGGTTTCACAGTAAGACTAGATGGGTATCATAGAAGGCATCAAATATTTTAGATATAAAACACAGAGAAATTAGGCTGGAACTGAGCTGGAAGTCTCCTTGCTGCATAGGGTTCATAGTGACAGAAAGTACTATCTAGCCTGTAAGACTAAAAAAAAATTATTAATGTTCTTTTTCACGTGTGATCCCTGGAAGCTACAACGGCAGCATCTCAAAGAAGAAGCCAACTGATAGAATAGTGGAATAGTTGTTATGGGTGTAACCAATAACTTTCAGACTGCATTTCACATCAGCTCCATCAGAGTAAACAAGCTTAGTATTACAAACCTGTTCACAATCCCTAGAAGAAAACATATTCCTGATATATTGTTTTGCTAAATGGAATGTAAACAAATTGGCTTCCAAATATTCACATTTATTCCCATAGACAAATAAACCATTAGCCTGGGACAGAGGAGTTTGTTTTGGGGTGTTGATTAATCAGAGGCTCCCAGCTGCCTGATGTGCTGATGATAATGATTCTTGAATGCTCAGACTCAAATGAAACATCCTCCTAGACTCATGGAAGGAGAGGCAGAAAGAATTTAAGAGCCAGGGGATGAAGGAGATCACTCAGAAATGCTGACTTCTAGATATGGTATGGGCTTTACATAATGTAAAGAAATGAACTTTCCTGAATAAGACCTAGAGTACCTGAGGGTATGTAAGAGACAGACTAGTTCGGTACACAATACCTCTGATGTATCATTTCTTCTTTCTGGACACTCTAAGCATCCAACTTAAAGACATAAATCATAAAATTTCACATTTAGAATTTGGATATGAGGGAGAACATACAATCATTTTCTTGCTAGGCTTGGCTTACCTAACTATGTGTAATCTATCCATATATATCACCCATTCATCAGAATATTTAGACTATTTAGATAGAAAGAAATCAGTAAAAGTTTGACAATGTTAAGGAAGAGTGATATATATATATATAGATAGATAGATATAGATATAGATATAGATATAGATATAGATATACATATACATATACATATACATATACATATACATATACATATACATATACATATACATATACATATACATATACATATATGTATATATATAACTTTCCAAAAACAAATAAATAAAACTGGGGCTAAAACTTAGAGGCTGGAAAAGCATAGAATATCTGTAGAAAAATTCAAGAGGCAAAGTTTCTTAAAAACAAAAATTAAACAATTTTAATTTAATTTAAGAGAAATGGAAAAACTACATATACACATATCTTTATATTTCTAATATTTGTCTTAATATTATTAAAGTGATTATGAATCACTTTAATCAAAGAAATACGAACAAATGTTATGGATGTTATATAGTTAGCTTTGAAAGGAATACATATGTAAATGTTTATATTCACAAATAACTAGATTTACTTCGATATCATGGATAATTAGAATTACCTAGTGAGGAAAAAATAGCTAAATTTTTAAGTGTGTGAGAAATCAGTGGTTTTTTCCCCTAGGTTAGAGTGTCTCAAATTTGGCTCTACATTAGATCCAGTTAGCAAAAACATTTAATACATGGACTCTATATTTCTTTTTCTTTTCTAAAAAAATTCTATAATCTGTTTTTACAGGTCAGTAGTCACTCCTCTCCTGGTCTGCCCTCCAACAATTCTTCATCCCATTCCTCCTCCCCATCCTCTCCAACCCACTCCCACCCCATCTCAAAGAGGATGCTCACAACCCCCACCCCCCACCCCAGCAGACTCCCCATTTCCCTGTGGCTTCAAGTCTCTCAAGAATTAGGTGTGTCTTCTCTCATTGAAGCCTGACCAGGCATTCCTCTGCTGTACAGGTGCCTGGGCCTCATATCTGCTAGTGTATGCTGCCTTGCTAGTGGCTCAGTATATCATAGGGGTCCAGGTTAGTTGAGGTTGCTGGTCTTCCTATGGGGTTGTCCTCTTCCTCAGCTTTTTCTGGCTTTTCCCTAACTCAACCACAGGGATCCTTGGCTTCTGTCCATTGGTTGGGAGTAAGTATCTGCATCTGACTCTTTCAGCTGTTTATTAGGGCTCTTGGAGGACTGCCATGCTAGGCATCTGTCTGTAAGCACACCATAGCATCAGCAATAGTGTCAGGCCTTTATGTCTCCCCTCTCCACTTTAGTCCTTTCAGGAACAATTCTGGGTCAGAATTGTTGACTGTGGGATGGCAACCCTATCCCTCCACTTGATGATTCCAATCTTTGTACTGGAGGTGGAGTCTACAAGTTCCCTCTCCCAACTGTTGGGCATTTCATCTAAGGTCCCTCCCTTTGCGTCTTGAGAGTTTCACACCTCCCAGGTCTCTGGTACATTCTAGAGGGTCGCCCCACCTCCTACCTCCCTAAATTGCCTGTTTCCATTCTTTATGATTGCCCTCTGGGCTTCATTCAATCCTGTCCCCCCAACCCCCCACCAATACCTAATCATGTTCCCTTTTACCCCTCCCTCTCACCTCTCTCACCCAATTCCCTCCCTCTGCCCCTCATAATTGGTTTCTTCTCTCTCTCAAGTGGGATTGAGGCATCTTCACTTGGACCCTTTGGTTTGTTAACCTTCTCAAGTTCTGTGGATTGTGTCCTGGGTATTCTGTAATATTTTGGCTAATATTCATGTTTTTGTGAGTACATGCCATGCATATCCTTTTGGGTCAGAGTTACCTCACTCAGAATATTTTCTAGTTCTATCCATTTGTCTGCAAAACTCATGATATCCTTGATTTTAATAGCTGAGTAATACTGTATAAGTTTTATCCATTGTGTAAGTGAATCACATTTTCTGTATCCATTCTTCTGTTGTGGGACATCTGTGTTGTTTCCAGCTTCTGACTATAGCAAATGAGGCTGCTATGAACATGTGCCCATGTGCATTGTGGGACATCTTTTGGGTATATGCCAAAGAATAATATAGCTCAATCTTCAGGTAGATCTATTTCCAATTTTCTGAGAAACCTCTAGATTGATTTCCAGAGGGGTTGTGCCAGTTTGCAATCCCACCAGCAATGGAGGAGTGTTCTTTCTCCACATCCTCTCCACCATGTGCTGCTACCTGAGTGTTTGATCTTAGAATCATCTTATTTCCTTTTTTTTTTTTTTTTTGAGACAAAGTCTTTCTATGTACCTTGAATGTCCTGGAACTTGCTATGTTGAACAAGTTGGCCTCAAACTACCAGTGCTGTGCCTATATCATAATCTTTAAAAAAATATCTATTGAGGCTACTCTGCTTTGTAACCACATTTAAAAACTACTAGACTTCACTGTTTTTAACATCACAAGAGACACACCACACTTCCATTCAAAATGTGAGGATTAAGGACTTTACTCCCAGTACTTTTAATCTGAAACAAAAATTAAATTTTGTTAAGCTATACAAGAGTATGTGTTATTAGTTTCAGCTGGAAAATTTCTAATTCGTGAGATCCAGAACAAAAAGGGCATCAATTGGACTTCCCATTGCCTAGGGGGACTAATTAAGCCTGGCTATTAATCTTAATCAGTGTTTGGATTGGTATGAAACAATTCTAAATATTTAAAATATCTGTAGGAGTAAAGAGAATGGAGAAATGTTATAATTAAATTATAACAAGAAAATAAAAATATCTGCATTTTAAAGCATTTATCAAGCTTCCTAATAGACTTGATCAATGTCTTTCATCATGGTCTTATGTCATTCTTCTAGCAAGTATATCTCTAAAACAAAGACTGAGGCAACTATAAGAGCAAAGAAGGCTATGGAAGGAAACAACATGCTGATTGGAAATCCATGGTAACAGTTGCTAGCCCTATTAACATCTACAGTCATTGACTAGGACCATATCCTCCCCTGCCTTGAAAAAGGACAGCAGTTGGAGCAGGACTGGAGCTAATTATGTAGATACTCTCTTCCCTGAAGACAAGGACACTTATCTCAGAGAGATGGAAAGAAACCAGACTTTGTGCAATCAACTTTTTATCATAGTTATTCCCACTGTGTCAGTTCCTAGGGACAAAGAGAATCAGTTCCATATGCCCTATTTTTATTCCTGATTGCTAACTCAAAAAAATTCAAATATTTGGGAATTTTTTCATTATGAACCATCTTTCCAAAACAATCCAGAATATTACTCTATTTTTATTAAAGGGAAAACATGTTTTCAAAAAATATACAACTTATTCAAGATAAGCATTCAATTACTTCAGGGATATAATGACTCTATTAATCAATTTTTATCTACTGAACAATAACTTCCATGTGATTTGAGTGGAGATATAAATGCTATTTGCTTTAAACTGGTTGAGGAACTCTCAGGCCAATAGTTTTATCATGAGTAATCTTTCTAAACAACATGAAGTATTACTCTACATTATCTATATTTAGAAGACATTCCTTTCAAAATATGTAAAACAGTCAAGATATATATCTGAAACATCAATGACTCTATTAGTTAATTTCTATCCAGTCTACAAAAGTTTTCATGTTATTTCAGTGAAGATACAAACTCCATTTGCTTGAGAATTTTAGAATAATCAAGGCAATGTTTTCATTGTAAGCCATCTTTCTATAAACAATATAAAATATTTCTCTAATTTATATATGTTTATATAAAAGAAAAAACATGTTCCTTTCTAAATATACCAATATTCAAAATAAATAAATAAATACATATTTTAAAAAGTTTTCAAAGTTATAATGAGTCTGTCAATTTTTAATTTCTGTATAGGTACAACTGCTGTATGCTTTATGCTGTCTAAGGATAATTAAAACAAGTGATTATTTTTCAATTTTGGACTTTACAAAAATTAGATGGTATTTACTATAACTGTAGATACCAAGAGCTATAAAAAATTCTATGTAATCAATACTTATTACAAACCCAGAAATAGACTATTCTGTTCAAGATTAAAATTTTCTAAGATTCATAACTGTAAATTACATCAGACTATTTAACAGGGAGCATAAGTTAACCTGTACTCCTGGGTTATAGTTTTGGTATACCTTATTATATAATAATGTGATATAGCAAACATACAATAAAGATCCTAATGATCAGAAAATTGAATTTTAAAATTCTAACTAAAACCACACATAGGCTTCAACTACAGAGCAGAGTGAATTTTTCTGTTGAAGCCAAAAGACAACAGAATAGATCAAACAGTTATATTGAGACTGAGGACACTAGAATGTCATATTGTTTACAGATGTTCATACATCTGAACTCAATGCACAAAGGTTTTCAAGAAAAGGAAAAAAGCATATCATTATGAATACACATCATTTTTCTCATTGGTTCAAATTATATATATTTTTTGCAACTATACTATTGGAGAATACACATTAAAAGAGAAGATTGTCACAAGACAAACCAACTTTGGTAGAGGGTCATTTTTGCTCAGTTCCTGTCCCCTATTTTATCTGTTTGTTGACATGAAATATGAAAATTGTTTCTAGTATCACCTGGCATACGTACTTCTTTGAAAGACCTTCACTCTCATTATTAAATTACACTAAGTTTCTACTTTAAATATAAGTTGACTCACTTTGAGCTTTGTGTGGCAAAAGTCATATCAAACCATAGTTTTTTCTCTTCAAAAATCACTGTGGATAGTGGTGCTCTAGAGATTAAGAACTCTTCAGGAAGACATGAGAATGTATATTTGTTGTCAGGGACTCATTTAAAAAATGTTTATGAAAGATCACTTACGTCTGATTTGGCCCTTTACTTCAATTTTTTTTTTTAATTCTCTTGGACTGTAACAAGTATGCATGATCATTCCCTTAATGAAATGTCCAATTATATGGTAGATTTTTCAAGGTTTCCCAGCTATGAATTGGTATTTTTGTTTGTTTCTAAATTTGGGATTCTGGTGCTACAGCATGGCTTGCATAAGTGTGACACCTTGGGGTTTAGACCCCTGAATCCAAGTTAAAATCTCGGTGTAGTAAAACCTGCATATAAGCCAAATCTTAGAATCTGAGAGAGGAGGATCTTAAGATATCAGTGGTCCATAAGACCAACCAATCTCTGAGCTCCCAGTTTGGTGAGAGACTCCCACTCTAAAATTAAGGTAGGTATCTTTAAAGTGAGAATCCAAATGTCAACTTCTGGACTCTTCATGCATGAAACCAATATACACACACACCAATATTAATGAAAGCAGACTTGGCCTTCCTCATGTTTATTCCATTATCTCTAAGAACTTTTTCTTTTGTGCTTCATATATAGTAAACACTTTAGGTGTATTAAGAATGAATAATTATACATAATTGTTCATAATTACACTCCATATCTAGATTCATGGGTTTTAGATGAATCTTGATGGTTTTTCTGACTGTGTTGAAAAGTAGCTGAACAAGAGTGCATGTCCTAGAATCACAGTCTGCAAATCTAAAAGTATTTTGGTGTGACTGGATCAGTGTCATCAATATTTTATCGATGAGTGTTGTTCCATACTTGCCAATATCCTCAATTATATTCACAAAGCTGATGTGTGTAGGATAAAACATATACCAATTATTTTAAAATTACTCTTTCAAGCTCTTTAGGTCATAGAAATAAAAGCATCTTCTTCTATGAAAATAGTACTTTGGTGTACGATATGGACCCCCTACATAACCTCATAAAATATCAGTATATATTAGAATGATGCTCTCAGCAACCCTAGTACAAACCTGAGACATGGATATTATTTCATATTTTATAAAATTATTTTTAATTTCAGAAGGAAAAGCCTGCACCCATAGAATATTTTCTATTATTTAATCTGAAACTGAAGTACATAAAATATGTTTCAAGTCTATATTCCATTCTGCTATATTTTATGAAGAATTCCACAATATCCAATGGATTACTGTTTCTGCAAAACAACTTTTATTAAAGTTGTATAAAAATTCATTATGCATAATACTACATTTTCTTCATCTAGCATTGAATACTTAAATTACTTTTAGTTTCTCATTATTATGTAAATATTCAAACATTAATTTCAATTTCTTTCTATACTAAAAGTGAGGATATGGTGTCACATAAATACTAAATTTATTTTTTTTAATTTATTTTTTAATTAGGTATTTTCTTCATTTACATTTCAAATGCTATCCCAAAAGTACCCCAGACCCTCCCCTGTCCCTCCCCTACCCATCCACTCCCACTTCTTGACCCTGGCATTCCCCCTTAGTGAGGCATATAAAGTTTGCAAGACCAAGGGGCCTCTCTTCCCAATGATGGCCGACTAGGCCATCTTCTGATACATATGAAATACTAAATTTATAATACTAAATTTAGCTCTTTAGAATTCCATAAGAACATATTTTCTTAACATCATCATACATACAAACTTAAGATTTGTTGGACACATTAATTAACAATGCTATTTTTACAGTGTGTTCCTTTGTCAAAATATCACACTGTCCTTACTAAATATAAGGCTACTTTTAGTTCTCAAAATGAAAATGATATGAGAAAAGTAGTAACATTTGACTTTTCCTTGTCAAGTCATCAACATGTTTGATGCTTAGTAATATCAGCTTTAATATTCCATAGTTCAGATACTTTTCTTTAAAAAAAATGGCAAAGAAGCAGCTAAGGATGTCCATCTGCTTTGAGGAAACCAAGGTGAATACTTACACATCTTTACTTAGAATGAGTGTATGCAGTCTATCAACTAACACCTTCTTCTGCAAATCTGTTTTGACACACTATTTTCAATATAAGGCATGTGGAAATATAACTGCACTTCTCTCTCTCTCTCTCTCTCTCTCTCTCTCTCTCTCTCTCTCTGTGTGTGTGTGTGTGTGTGTGTGTATGTGTGTCTGTGTGTTTGTTTGTGTGCCCACATGCCTGTGTGTCCGTGTGTATCATGACAGTGTCGGGAATTGAGTGAGTAATGACAAAGTAAATTGAAGTCATCTGCTTATTTTCCACATGCTTGCTTATGGCAAGCAGCTGCTTAGGAATTTCTCCCATGTTCCTCAGCTTGTGACCTCGATCTCAAGAGTTACATCCTTCAAAGCCAAATGCTGACACTCTTGAGAAAAGACCTCGATGACTAATTTATGTATGTTCTGGTGCTCTATAAATAGCAGCATATTTGTGTAGCATGTTATCAGTAACTATGGTCATGTGTAATTCTTAATATATGATGTACATTATTCAAGTCTAGATAAGAAAAATCAAAACACTAGCAGAGGTCTAATTAACACCAAAATATGAAAAAGACTGTACACAGATCATGAAAATGAGAATTATTAGGTCCTGAAGGATGTGGAGCAGCAGAAAAAGGCACCTTCCTCCAAACCTGACAATGTGAATTTCATTCCTGTGTCCCACATGATAGAAGGAGAGAACTGACTTCCACCATGTAGTTTTCTAACTTTCACACATGTACCATGAAATGCTCCCATCACACGAAGTGAAATGTAATTAAAAATAATGAAAAAATTAAAAGATGTTCTGTGAATATTTCACATAGCTTGTTGATATATAATCTAATTATCATGAGCCAAAGAAAATATGACTGCTCTACCAAGTATTTGGACATTTTCTTTTAAAAATATGTTCTTAAATTTTATGTTTCATATATTTTTAGATTGTATCCAGTTTAAGTGAGTGCATAGCTATGTGTTTATGTCAACATGTTTTATACTCTATGACAGGGCCAAAATCATTTTTCTGCTTGGAGATTGAAATTTAGTATATCAGTATAAATAGCATTACAAAACTGTAAGTTAAGACATGTTTTCTGTGTCTATTCTCACTTCTAAATAGCTCTGTGATGAACTTGAGCAAGTAATTTGACCTTTCTGACCTTCATTTTCTCCCAAATCGTAACTGAGATTTGGTCATTCTTAAGGTCACTTATAATGAAAAACTTCGATTAGCCATTTCACCTCAGTGCAGAACTATAAATATTTATTTGTTGGTCATAGGGAAAGAAATAAGAGGTTATGCTGCCCAATTTTCATGGCAATATTTGAAGTAGTCTTTCTACTTGCTTTTAGAAGCAAGTAGAAATTCTGGATGAATTTATACCATCACTTCTTTATATTTTGTCTTCGGATATGCTATAAGAAGACTTGATAGCTCAACAAGAATTATGGGCTGTCTTGGCATTTGAGTATGTACTGAATACACAAATACACAGTCTCTGTGTCACTTTACAGTGTTTTCTCAATACATTGATATTCTTTTCTTGATACCATACTTGATATTGTCATTTTTTCATTCTCTATCTCTATTAGTAGCTGGGACCATATAACACAAATAAAATAAAGATTTCCTTAAAGCTCACCTCTTGACAGTTACTCTCACTAGGTAGGTAGGAGAGTTCTTTTTTACTATACATTGCTTTTAGATGACAATGTAGTCACATTTCTCCATTCCTTTTTATTCCTTCCCATTCTCCCTTTCAAATGTACAGCCTCTTTTTCCATTAATTGCTGTGTTGATATATGCATATATATGCACACATACATATTCTTAAATACAACCTACTCAGTTTGTCTAATGCTACTTGTATGTATGTTTTCTAAGACTTAACAATGACAGCGCTTCACAAACTGTCAAAAGCTCTTTGAAACTGTTCTTTGAAATTGTCAATTCTTTTCAAGCAGGCACTCACTTATGAAAGGCATAGGAGACTCTTGTTTAACCAGTCTTAAAAGCTTTAGGAAAATTACATAAAAATAACATGTAGAAAATCTATGAGTGTCCTACAACAGCACTTTACCCTTGTCACTTTGGCCTCTCAAAGAGTTGAATAAACTCAGCATTCACTGCTTTCTTCATAACTATTAATTTTCCTGGAAATAGATCATCCTGAAGAAGATATTGAAACATGTAAAACAGCCAAACTGAGTAAAGTGGCATACCTTCTATACATTCCGCTGACACGGGCTGCTATTCAAACTTTCAAGTAGGTGTGGCACTGTGAATGCTATTAGTACATGACAAGACATACCTGTCTACTATGCCATTTGTTTCCACACCAACTGACTTTTATTATTATCATTCTTGAGACAAGCTTCCTCGCAGGGAACTTTTTTTTGCTATTTCACATTTCAGCAACTTTGAACACCTTTGTGACTTTAATCAGTCACTGATCAGTGGATTCACGTTTTCAGAGCTATGTACATAAATATCTTATAATTAGATATATCACAGGGGAGTGATTTATTTAAACTCTAAGACAAGCTTCATTTTTAAGTTTGCATTTACTTGGCAAATATTGGAGGCTGTTCAACAGAAAGGAAAAGTAATATAAAATTTATGAGCAAAAATCTATCTCTTACTGAAATTGCTCATTTTAGAATCAGCTTACTAATAAAAGAAGGGGACAGGAAATATCTCATTGTTTTACATCCCATGAATTGCCATTTTTAAATGACATTGATAAGAAGTCCTTCCTGCAATAAAGTATTGATCTTACCCATCATAAACACATGAGGAACATGACATGCTAGCAAAAGAACATTAGAGTGCCTAGCTTTCTTTAATAACTTAGAGACATCAATTATATTTGTTTTAGCAAAGAAAAAAAAGGCACTATCTCATGTCTTTTTTGTCATGGCCTTCCTGAATATATTATGTTCAATAAGATGTAGAAAGGATAAGGGAATTTTAAAAAATGTAAAAATAGGGTAAGTATATTAAAATCATTAATAAGAACTCTCTACACTAACGCTAAAGAAATATTTAAAACCAATTTTAAATGTGAAGATGACCTTAAAATAAAAATAGCTTGGGCACAAAGTCCCACGGTCCCCAGAGGACTCGCCATGTACCAGGCGCCCTAGCACACCCAGGATGATAGGATCACTGGTGAGTGGAACACAACATCTGTTCCAAAACAATCATGAGAGGCCTGTGCCAGCAGGAGTAGGGACATAGGAAACCTGCCCTACCAGCGATTTGGGTTCTTTCCAGTCAGTGCCAGATCCTGGCCACCTTGGGCAAGAACTCTGTGGATGGTCCCATGGTCCTAGCATGCCCAGGATCTTAGAATCACTGGTGAGTGGAATACAACATCTATTCCTACATAACTAGGAGTTCCTGGGGTCAGCAGGAGCAGGGACACAGGAGCCCTGTCCAACCAGCAGCTTGGGTTCCTTCTGGTCTACTATAGCTTTAAACACAGTGGACAACCCCACGATTCCCAGAGGAGGTACCACTTCAAAGCTCTCTAACACACCCAGGATCTTAGGATTCCAGGATCCCAGGATCCTAGGATCCCAGGAGCTTGGTCATACCAGGATCTCAGGATCTCAGAGGAAGCTTGACTGCCAAGAACTCTGACACACCCAGATCTCAGGTTCACAACCTCCTGGAATCGCAGGATCACAGAGAAAGCTGGACTCTGAAGAGTTCTGACTCAATTGGGATTAGAGAAAGGACAGGCTCCAATCAGATATATTGAGGGCAGTAAGCACTTGAGATAATCAGATGATGGGAGGCAAGTGTAAGAACAGAAGCAACAGAAACCAAGGTTACTTGGCATCATCAGAACCAAACTCTCATACCATCCAGTCTTGGATATAGTATCACATCACCACAAAAACAACATATGGATCTATAGTCACTTCTCATGATGATGATGGAGGACTATAAGAAGGAAATAAATAACTCCCTTAAAGAAATACTGGAGAACACATCCAAACAGGTGAAAGAATTGAACAAAACCACCGAGAATCTAAAAATAGAAGTAAAAACAATAAAGAAGTCACAAAGGGAGACCACTTTGGAAATAGAAAACCTAGGAAAGAAGTCAGGAGCGATTGATGCAAGCATAAGAAACAGAATACAAGAAATAGAAGAGAGAATCTCAGGTGCAGAAGATACCATAGAAAACATGGACACAACAATCAAAGAAAATGAGAAAGGCAAAAAGATCCTAACACAAAACATCCAGGAAATCCAGGACACAATAAGAAAACCAAACCTAAGGATAATAGGTATAGATGAGAAGGCATTCCATGACAAAAACAAATTCACACAATATCTTTCCATAAATCCAGTCCTTCAAAGGATAAAAAAGGGAAAACTCCAACACAAAGAGGGAAACTAAGCTCAAGAAAAAGCAAAGAGTAATCTTTCAACAAACCTAAAGAAGATAGCCACATGAACAGAATTCCAACTCTAACGACAACAGCAAAAATAACAAGAAGCAACAAAACCTTTTCCTTAATATCAATGGATTCAATTCCCCAATAAAAAAGACATAGACTAACAGACTGGTTACATAAACAGGAACCAACTTTTTGCTGCATACAGGAAACCCAAATGAGGGACAAAGACAGACATTACCGTAGAGTAAAAGGCTGGAAAACAATTTTCCAAGGAAATAGTCCCAAGAAACAAGTTGGAGTAGCCATTCTAATATCAAATAAAATCAACTTTCAACCTAAAGTTCTTGAAAAAGATAAGGAGGGATACTTCTTACTCATCAAAGGTAAAATTTACCAAAAAGAACTCTCAGTACTGAACATCTATGCACTAAATGTAAGGTCATCCACATTCATTAAAGAAACTTTGCTAAAACTCAAAGCACACATTACACCTCACAAAATAAGAAACTAAAGACATTTTAGAGTTTAATTAAAATGCAGGCACAACATACTCAAACTTACGGGACACAATGAAAGCAGTCCTAAGAGGAAAACTGATCCCTCTGAGTTCCTACAAAAAGAAACTAGACTTCAACACCCCACTCTCATCAATGGACAGACCCTGGAAACAGAAACTAAACAGAGACACAGTGAAACTAACAGAAGTTATGAAACAAATGAATTTAACAGATACTAATAGAACATTTCATTCTAAAACAAAAGGATATACCTTCTTCTCAGCACCTCATGGTACCTTCTCCAAAACTGACCATAAAATAGGTCACCAAACAGGCCTCAACAGATATAAAAATATTGAAATTACTGCATGCACCCTATCAGATTACCACAGACTAAGGCTGATCTTCAATAACAACACAAATAATAGAAAACCCATACACACGTGGAGGCTGAACAACACTCTACTCAATGATAACTTGGTCAAGAAAGAAATTAAAGAAATTTTAGAGTTTAATTAAAATGCAGGCATAACATACTCAAACTTATGGGACACAATGAAAGCAGTCCTAAGAGGAAAACTGATCCCTCTGAGTTCCTACAAAAAGAAACTAGAGAGAGTATACACTAGCAGTTTGATAGCACACCTAAAAGCTCTATAAAAGGAAGCAAATTCACCAAAGAGGAGTAGACTACAGGAAATAATCAAACTCAGGGCTGAAATCAACCAAGTGGAAACAAAAAGTACTATACAAAGAATAAACCAAACCAGGTGCTGGTTCTTTGAGAAAATCAACAAGATAGATAAACCCTTAACCAGACTCACTAGAGGGCACAGGGTCAGTATCCTAATTAACAAAATCAGATATGAAAAGGGAGCTATGCCAACAGAATCTGAGGAAATCCAAAAACTCAACAGATCCTACTACAAAAGCCTATCCTGGAAAACCTGGATGAAATGGACAAATTTCTAGACAGATACCAGGTACCAAAGTTAAATAAGGATCAGATTAACAATTTAAACAGTGCAATATCCCCTAATGAATAGAAACAGTCATTAATAGTCACCCAACCAAGAAAATCCCAGGACCAGATGGGTTTAGTGCAGAGTTCTATCAGACCTTCAAGGAAGATTGAATTCCAGTTCTTCACAAACTATTCCACAAAATAGAAGCAGAAGGTACTTTACTCAATTCGTTCTATAAAGCCACAATTACCCTGATACCTAAACCACATAAAGACCCAACAAAGTAAGAGAACTTCAGACAAATTTCCCTTATTAATATCAATGAAAAATACTTTATATAATTCTCTCAAACCGAATCCAAGAACACATCAAAATGATCATCCTTCATGATCAAATAGGCTTCATCCCAGGGATACAAGGATGGTTCAATATATGGAAATCCATCAAACGTAATCCACTATATAAACAAACTCAAAGAAAACAACACATGATCATCTCATTAGATGCTGAGAAAACATTTGACAAATCCAACACCCCTTCATGATAAGAGTCTTGGAAAGATCAGCAATTCAAGGCCCATACCTAAACATGATAAAAGCAATCTACAGCAAACCAGTAGCCAACATCAAAGTAAATGAAGAGAAACTGAAAAGAATCCCACGAAAATCAGGGACTAGACTAGGCTGTCCACTCTTCCCTACCTATTCAATATAGTACTTGAAGTCTTAGTCAGAGTAATTAGATAACAAAAGGAGATCAAAGAAATACCAATTGGAAAGGAAGAGGTAAAAAATATCACTATTTGTAGATGATATGATAGTATATATAAGTGACCCTAAAAATTCCACCAGAGAACTCCTAAGCCTCATAAACAACTTCAGTGAAGTAGATGGACATAAAATTAACTCAAACAAATCAGTAGCATTTCTCTACATAAAGGATAAACAGGCTGAGAAAGAAATCAGGTAAACAACACCCTTCATAATAATCACAAATAATATAAAATACCTTGGTGTGACTCTAACTAAGGAAGTGAAAGATCTGTATGATAAGAACTTCAAATCTCTGAAAAAAGAAATGGAAGAAGATCTCAGAAGATGGAAAGATCTCCCATGCTCATGGATTGGCAAGATTAATATAGTAAAAATGGCTGTCTTGCCAAAAGCAATCTACACATTCAATGCAATCTATATCAAAATTCTAACTTACTTATTCACATAGTTAGAAAGGGCAATTTGCAAATTCATCTGGAATAACAAAAAAACCTAAAATAGCAAAAACTATTCTCAATAATAAAAGAACCTCTGGGGTAATCACCATGCCTGAGCTCAAGCTGTACTACAGAGCGATTGTGAGAGGAACTACATGGTACTGGTACAGTGACTGTCAGGAAGATGAGTGGAACAGAATTAAAGACCCAGAAATGAACCCACACACCTATGGTCATGTGATGTTTGAGAAAGGAACTGAAACCAACCAGTGAAAAGGAGACATCATCTTCAACAAATGGTGCTGGCTCAACTGGCAGTTAGCATGTAGAAGAATGTGAATTGATCCATTTCTTACCTCCTTGAACAAAGCTCAAGTCTACGTGGATCAAAGAATTACACATAAACCAGAGACACTGAAACTTATAGAGAAGAAAGGGGGGAAGAGCCTCGAAGATATGGGCACAGGGGAAAAAAATCAGCAGGAACCTGGATGCAGAAAGTGAAGCAGGCGTCACAAAGGAAAGCTGCTTACTAGTTTATTCCTTACTGGCCTGCTCAGCTACTTTCTCCTACAATGTAAGACTATCTGCCCAGGGATTACACCATAACCCGAGGCTTCAGGCCCCCGCTATCAATATTGATCAAGAATACACTTACCATCTTATTCTTTTTAAGGCCAATTTTTATGTTGAAAAAAGATTTTTTTCATTCGACATATTTTGATTATGGTTTCCCTGCCCCAACTCCTCCTAGATACTCTCTACCAGCCCAAATACACACACTTCTTTCTCTCATTAAAAAATAGGCAGACATCTAAAAATAATAAAATAGAATATGATAAAATAAAAAAAAAGACAGAATACAACACACCAATCAAGCAAACAGGAGGCCGAGAAGGGGGGAGGGAGGGAGGGACAGAGAGAAACAGAGAGATATTGACAGAGACAGACAGAGACATACTAACAGAAACAGAGAAAGACAGAGTCAGAGACAGACAGACAGAGACAGACAGACAACCATAGCCAGAAACATGGAGTTTTTGACACAAAATACTTTTTCTGTTTTAGCTTTTTTTCTCCCCCTACAGATCTGCATATATATTACAGCTTTATGTGTTGTATGTATTTATGGAATTTCTATATGTGCAAATGTATATTTGTGTGTGTGTGTGTGTGTGTGTGTGTGTGTGCACATTCATGAGCATTTGTGCTCATTTACAGTGAAAGTGTGCATGCATAGATGCTTATATATGTCTTATAGGTCAATATTGAGGTGTTCTTTTCCCAATTAAAACTCTTTCTTCTTCATAGACTCTACCTTGTATCAAATTTACAAAACCAACCAGATACTAGTAAATATAGAATTTTAACTATAACAAAAACAAATCTCTGAACTTATCATGTTAATGAAGGTGTGACTGTTTCATAAGAATGCTGAAAGCAGATAACAAGAAGTTGAATGATAATGAAGAAAAGAAACAAGTCAGAGTAGATTTTACTATGAAAGTGAAAAGACTAAAAGGGAATGACCTGGCTCATATGAGTCAGAAACTGTCAAAGTCTGTTTGGAACCCTTAGGGCAAGCAGGAGAGTAAGCCTAGGCTTTTGTGAGTTCAGCAAATATGTACTGTCTGCACAGCAAAGAAAGTCAAAAGTAGGTGGAATAGAGGTAGTTTGAACTAAAGTTAATGTACACCAGTTTTTACACAGAGATATGAATTATCTTTTACAGTTTTGTAGCTTAAAAAGAAAGATTTGAAACTATATGCTCCTAATAGTAGTAACAGTTTTAATTTTTCGCTGTATACAGAATGAGCACAAAGTGAGAGAGCCAGGGGGTGCTAGAGTCAATTCAGGCAGTATATGCTATTCCCCCTGTTCAGAGAAGCAGAGATTAGGTATGTGCAAAACCAGTGTTGTAGAAACTCAAAAGTCATGAAGTGATCATCGCGATTTGACGTTTGTGAGGATGATATGAAGACTAGAAAGGCAGAGGTGTGGGAAGGTCTCAGCTTGCTGAGCCAGGAGATTGATGGAACACTCTTGAGTTATAGTCTCTCAACTAAGTCCTCAATGGCCAGGGAACAAGCCTTTATTACTTACTAACATATTGATTTAGTAGCACATGAAACAATGAACTCATGCTTTACCACATGGTGGACACCCAATAAATAACATGAGCATAATTTAAATGGAAATTCTAAACTGAAAGACTGAATAAATAACTTCTTCTCTTGCCCCATCCTGAGTTTGATAGTGAAATATTAGGAAATTTCTCTTTGGCAAGTGGAATGATTGATCTTGATGATCTCTTTACAATACTGACGATCATCTAAGAGATACAACTCTGGGCATATTTGAAAGCTCATTTCCATAATCTTATTTTTAGAGAATATTAAGTGAGACAAGAAGAGGGGGACACGTTCCAACTTGTATAAAAAGGCCCAATGTGAACCTTGATGAGTTCATTTCTCTCCCAGTCAGTGTAAGTAGAGCTAACATAATAGAGCAGTGTCTTTGGCTTTCCAACAGACTCTTTACCAGCCGCTCTCCAAAGATCCTCCAGGCATTCAATTCTGGATCAGAAGGGATGATGCATCTGGCTTGCTCAACTGAGCAACTACCAGATTCTCTGCCAAAGCATAGGAGAGAGGAGATGTTGTACTACCCAGTCTCTATCACGCAAGCCAATCTAAGTCTCCCGTAATGATATGCACACATTAAATGGGTTCTGTTCATCCACAGAGCACTACCCGACAACAAAAAGTGACTATAGCTTCAAAAACTTCACTCACAGTCCTGTGACCCTCTCTCTTTCATATGAAGAAATGTTTCAATCTGGAGGAAAGTGCTCATATCACGCTTTCATGTATCTTAAGAGAGTAAACTTAAGTAAATAATGCTAATTCCTCTATTCATCTATGGTGGCTGCTATATGGCAGAGCAAATATAGAGAGTCATTTAAAATATGCATCCTTTCTCTTCTAAAATGTCCTTAATTGTTTACACACTACTAAAGAGAGTAGTAGTCTCTTATTTATAAAATGTGAAATCTTGGGGTAATACAATTTTTCTTCCAGAATATCAGTTTTGACTAAGTGTTCTCTTATCTAGTACTATACTGTTTTATGTTAATTGTATTTTTTTTTGTAATGCACTCACTAATAAGTGGATATTAGTGCAAAAGATCAGATTACACAAGTTACAATTTGCAAAATACATGAAATTAAAGAGAAGGAAGACCAAAGTGTGGTTACATTGATCCTTCTTAGAAGGGGGAACAAAATACACATGGAAGGAGTTACAGAGACAAAGTTCAGAGGAAAAACTGAAGGAACAACCATCCAGAGGCTGCTTCACCTTGGGATTCATCACATAAACAACCACCAAACCCAGACAGAATTGCAGATGCCAATAAGAGCTTGCTGATAGGATCCTGATAAAGCTGTCTCCTGAAAGGCTCTGCCAGTGCCTGACAAATACAGAAGTGGATGTTCACAGCCATCCATTGAAAGAAGTGCAGGGTCCCCAATGAAGGAGCTAGAGAAAGTACCCAAGGAGCTGAAAGGGTTTGCAGCCCCATAAGAGGAACAATAATATGAACTAACCAGTACCCCCAGAGCGCCCCAGTACTAAACCACCAAAAAAGAAAACTCATGGTGGGACTCATGGCTCTAGCTGCATATGTAGTAGAGGATGGCCTAGTCAGTCATCCATGTAAGGAGAGGCCCTTGGTTCTGTGAATGTTCTATGCCTGGCATAGGAAAATGCCAGGACCAGGAAGCAGGAGTGAGTGGATTGGGAAGGAGGGGGAGGGGGAAGGAGTTAGGGTATTTTCAGAGTGGAAACTAGGAAAGGGGATAACATTTGAAATGTAAATAAAGAAAATATCTAATAAAAAATCCCTAAGACCTCATAGGGAAAAAAAAAAGGAAAAAAACAAAGAATTTTATTGCTACAAAAGAAAGCAGTAGTTTTCTTTCTTCTGCATAACTTCATGGTTTATGCTTAATAAGTTATTCCAATTTCTCTTCCAAATGTAACAAACACCGTGTTTATACATTTTCATTAGCAATTATCAATTTTATTGTCATTTTTATTAGTTTTTTGAGAATTTTATAGAAAACGTTTTGAACATGTTCACCCTCCTTTCCTCCAAGTCTTCCTAGATCCCCCCACCCCCACCCTTTCCACCTAATTTTGTGTCCCCTCAAGGACAATTTGTGCTATCCAAATATTCCTAGACGTAGTGGTCTCCCACTGGAGCATGGTCAGTGTATCAGCAGATATGTTTCCTCTTTGCACTCCTTCCCCATCACCAATTCATTTTCCTAATGCCTATGTCCAGCTACGCTGTTTCTTTGTTCACAGCTTGTAGAATTGCCCCTCGAGCTCCCCCTCAGACCACATTTCAAGTGACCTCTTCTGTCTTCAAAATCCACACTAATTCCAAGTTAGATGTTCTCATTCTAAATCCAAGAAGCACAAGACTGGCAGTATTGTGGCTTCTTTCCTACCCCATCCTTTTCCTCAGTTCCATTCCTTACAAAAATCTATATCTCTAAATGCCCACAGCATCAATACAAAATACAAATATCTCTCCACAAAGTGTCCTTCTGAAGGCCAAATGCTTTCTCCTCTTTTTGCTATTTCACTACTGTTAAAATTCCCACAAAAGATACATTTTCATTCATATATAGATGTCCTCTATTTCCAATGGGCAAATCAAAACACAAATGTAAACTATAATATCATAATTTTTTTAAAAGGGTCCTAATACACCAACCTCGTGAATGCTTTTGCTTAGCAAGATAGTTGGTTAAGGTTGGCTGCTTCTCTTTTAGTGAAAGAGTTGTCTGGGATTGAAGATTTAACTACTCTGTTATTGTTTATGCTGCAAGTCTGGAAAAGGCCAAAATCCAAACCCTTTTTTTACTGAATGTTTAACAGTTTTGTACTAAAGTCAAGAAAATCTTAATTCAAACAATTCTAGATATGTAACTATATGTAGTTATTTATGAATGTAATAGGTTTGCAAATATCTAATAAAGTCTGCAATACGGTCTCTACATGTATTCCAGTTGTGATTTCTTTCTTTGCTGAACACTTAGTGATACACACAGGATTTTTGCATACCTTCCAATGTAGCAAGGCAAATGAGCACTGCAAGTGTTTGTTTTTTAATCATTATAAGATTTATGTAGATGCTGCTGAAGAAATTCAATGATTTGCTACAATTTTTCATAGCTATAATTATGTCTTCTATTTAAGAAAAAGAAATCAAAACACACTAACATTTTCCTGTAAAGGGAAACATTTACAGGGCACTAATTACTCAAAGAGGTATCTAACTGTGCCTTTTTCATTTCTCTCTCTTTCTCTTTTTTTCTATTTCTACTGAGGGATTGTACAATTGCAATTCTCAGTCTTGTTATTTAGGGGAAAGAGAGTAGAAGAAATTCTACTCAGGTTCTCAGTTGCTATCCAGCTTAAGATCATTTCATTTGAACACATTTAGAATTCCATGTAGCCAGCACATTAAGAGGATTTCATCTTCCCTCAAAGCAAGCTCATTATCCATAGGGCAAAACCAATAATCAACCACCATGATATTTAAGCTTACTATGTTTAGAGCCTTTTTAGATGGTCCATTTAAATATTTCAAAGATTTATTTTTTATAATGAAATTATATATCCCATTTTTGTGTCACTTGGTATTTGTAGCATTAAGAACATCACTGTAGAATAACAGATAAAAGAATCTAGAAGAAATTTGCAGAGCACGTGGGGAAAGCTATGTCATTGATCTTCCATATAAAGCACTGGTACTTCTGTTAAGCAAATCTCTCACCCATCCTAGCTTAGCAGTTGCTAGTAACAGCAGCAGTGACTTCTGAATATTATTGTATAGCCTGATGTCTGGATTAGGAAAGCCAAGGTACAAGAGTATACAAGTGAGAATTTAAATTTTATTTTATGAAACAAGCATGGGCATCTACATTGCAATTAGCTTTAGAATGATTACTCTTCTGTATCATTTTAAAGCAATCATAAAATCGCAACTTTAGTCTGAAAAGTCTAACTAATGCTGGTAAGAGGACAAAGAAAAGACATGTACACAGATACCCATACAATAAAGGTGAGATTTTCTAATCACCACAGTCACAACCTGCAAGCTCAGGAAAGGGGTCAGCTAATTCTGATAGGCAATCTTTAGAAGTGAGATATGATATGAGTATTAACATCCAGGCAGAGGAAGCTGCAGTTGCTAGTCTTTGCACATATTGATCAATTGTTCCTAAACATACACACTCAGCTCCCAAAGAAAGCATTGCCACCCATCTTGAGATTGGCTCATATGGGTCATCATTTTGCCAACCTACCATGGGCCAATTGGTCTCAAAGTCCTTGACAGGTTGTGCTCATGTCAAAATACACATGCACTTCATACTTTGCTCACTTGGGGTTTCCTCTATCCCTTACAAAATATGCAGAAATAAGTCATTCTGGATGTAATAGTGTAGGCTGAGCTCTGTCAGCAGAACATAACAGATGGAAACCCAACAACAGAAGACCTTGAGTGCCAAATGCTAACCTCCAAAAGAGATGAAATATTTTGAGGAAAATATACATTTTATTTCAGAACAAACTGCTCCATAAAAACACAGATGAATTTTTGCTTTTCTTTTCTTGTCTTTCTTCTTTCCTTTTTTTTTTCTACATTGCTATTTTTACTCATTCTTCAGGTATGAATCTTGATATCACTCTAGATCTTGAGTTTCAAATGCCCAACTTTGTATATTTCTCCATAAAATGGATGACTGGGCAAGCTTATAAAGGTTTGAAACTTTCATGTGAACTGTGATGTCTTCTCTAAATATTTATTTTTTTTTTATTAGAGGAACCTTATTAACTTGTTTGTATTACTTTACTACTGTCTTTTGTCTTACTTTACTATTGCTGTCATAAGATATCATGATCAGGCAACTTATAAAAAACAGTTTATTAGAGATTATATTCTAGAAGGTGAGAGAGTCCATCTACCATCTTGTATGCCACGGGCATGGCGCTAAGATAGTAGCCGGGAGTCTAAAAGTATTGATTCTTTAGCACAAGGCAGAAAGAGCTACCTGAGAATGGTGAAGGGTTTTTTGAAACTTCAAGTTGCAGTTCCCATGACACAATTCCTCAAAGACATAGCTGCTAAGCCTTCCCAAACAGTTCTACCAACTGAGGACTAAGCATGAAAATATATGAGCCTATGAGGTACATGGTCATTCAAATTACCACAGCTTGTTAGACAAGAACTCATGTGAATCTCAGTGTCTGATATCCTTTAAAATAGTAAAATGGTGTAGCAGAATATGCAGGAAATCCAAAGGTGAACTTGGCTTGGCTTTGAGACTTTAAAACCTGCCCCCAGTGACATATTTCCTCTAGCAAGGGGATGCTTCCTGTAAGTTTTGAAACAGTACTACCAAGTGGGGAGCAAATATTCAAATGCCTATTGTGGACATTCTTACTCACCAGGACACATTCCTTTGGACAAACACAGTGAGGCTTTCCTTTGAATGATTTTCCAGATAAAAATAATCTCAAATACACAGGCAGTAATATGATTGGCAAAGAACAAAACATTGAATAAAGTTGTAGACAGAGCATAAAGGCATGAGGGAGTTAAGATTGATTGAAAATTAAAGAGAAGTGGACTGTAGGGTTTGTAGGACGAAGAAACGAAGTGTGATCACAGTGTCACCCTATGGGGAATGTATCTTAGAGAAAGGGGAGTCTGCAGGACCTAGGTGGAGTGGAAGGGGGATAAACTGTGGTTAGTATGTATTATATAAGATAAAAATCTTTTTATGTAAGAAAAAAAATTCGTCGGCTTTCTTTGTAAAAAAGAGTAGTGTGGCGTGATTTATATTTGAAGGTTACCCAATCAGTTAACCAAATTGGAAATCAGTGTAGTCTCTACAAGTGGCTCAAGCCAGTCTTCTGAGCTGACATTCCGATACTCATTAACTTAATTAGAGAATACCAACATTAGCCACCAGGGAAGCAATGTGTCAATAAAATGAAATGTACCAAAACTCTTAACCAGAGATATATTCTTTAACTCAGACTCTGAAAAAGTTGTAGAAGTCAGAATTCTCATTAAAATTAAATTGATCCATGTTGTGATATGGATATCTTCTATAGAGGAACTTAACAGAATAAAAAATTAAACATAAGGGCCATTGTTGCCCTTGCCTAGCAGAAACTAATGACAAGTTGCAAATAAATGCATCATGACAGGGTGACTGGGCGAAAAGATATTTTCTAGACACAATTTATTCAGTGTACTCACAAAGTTATACAACTGTGATCATCAGCACAAGACATGCATAATACTATGCCCAGCAATCTTTCATCATTGGTAGGGAGAATCCATGAGATCCCTCCTCTGTGCAGCAGGGGAGATGGTGCCATTTTTTTCAGTGCTATAAACATGTGAGTTGTCATTGCTCCAGTCAATGACTTCCTACCCATGCAGAGACAAGGAACTCTAAGCTCCATGAGTCACACACAAAAAGGAGATATGAATATAATAGAGGGGCATAATTAACAGGATGATTTCAAAAGAAAGATGAAGAGATAAGAAAGAGGGGACTGGAGATGAAAAATTACTAAAATGTATCATAAAATATATCAAAATGCCAACATTTTTGCATTTTCTTTGTGTGTGGGAGTCTAGGCTATCTTGTGGTATGGCACACATGGAAGTCAAAGAACGAAATCCGAGAGTTGGTTGTCTCCTTGCTCAGTGTGGGTCTTGGGACTAAACTCAAGAAGTCAGGCTTGGCATCAAGTGTCTTTGTTGGATGAGCCATCTCCTTGGCCCAGTTTAAGAAAGGAAACAATAGGGGGAGAAATAACAAAAGGAAGAAACTATTTTTCCAACTTTTAAAATGAGGGCATTTGCATGTTCACATTCTGTTGACCTCACAAATTTTATAGCACACACCATTTACAGATTTGTAAAACTAGGAGCTAAGCCCTATACCTTAGCCTTATATAAACTTATTTTTGCCAAGGCATTATTGCAATGGTTAAGAAATATTGGTATTGATCACAAGACAGTTACATGACACAAATGTGACTTTGTCTTGATTATTTACTATTAACTAAGAACATAGGCTCTATGCTATACTTAGGATCTTGGTTTTCAGTCTATGTAATAATACGAAGGTACAGAGCAACATTCTCTGAGCTCTACTGCTCACTCACAGAACAGTAGTCTTCTTTTCTATGTATAGAACTCCTTCTATAGGTTCATTCAGTTTTGTAGCTTGAATCAAGAGTACTTGCTCTCTAAGAGATGGATTTCTATTAATAAGCAAACTTTGTCACATTTTCTAAAAAGAACTGTCAGTTGCAATGATATCTGTGTAACCCATTAAATATTTCTAAGGCCCTTAAGTGTCTAGTGTATTGATAAAATATAAAAAGATGTTTGTCTAGTTTTGAAATAGTCTTTTCTCATTACAGGATAGTTCAGTATATATTCTACTTTGAAATCTGGTGAATAAAGTACTTGCCACTACAGCTATATTTAACTTAAAATTATAAAATATCCATGAATAATGATCAATGTAAAATTACTGAGGTTTACAATACTGCTATTAAAATGTTATGTCTGACTTTATTCAGTATTCCTTAGATTATTTATGCCTTTGCAAGATTAAAAATACAAGTGAGTTTTATATGTTCTTAGATGTACTTAAATGATTTTTCTTGCACATTTTTAAATTAAAAAGATAAGGAAAGTGAGAAATTTCTCATGCAAATCTAATCATAAAAATTGTAGACTGAAGAGGAAAGAATCCAATGGCAAGATTGTTTCTCGTTTTAATGTCCTTTATGCAGAAGTTGGAAAGAAAGGAGAATGCACTTATTTGATGGCAATGATTAAATGAGAAATTAGAATGAGGACTGAAAGGGACAATAATTAATTTGGTACAGTTAGGATAAAGTCTTAGACAATGACCTTTATGAGACAAAATGTAATTGGTAATAATTTTTACCTTAGTAGTGTACAGATTAAATGAACACCTTTATCACAGGTAAATTAAAATCAGATAATACATAAATGGGGAAGGAAATTTGTATCAACATAGAAGGTTTATATACAGCCATTACATATTGTAACACACAAAAAGACAGATTTTTCTTGCCAGAACTGCCAGTTGATTGTGTGTTACACAGTAAAGAGACTGGTTTCATAAAATTTCGTTTTTAAGGACCATAATGCTAGTCATATTTTGTCCAATGTATTTCCCTATACATTATTTACCAGGACATAGATTTTCTTTATTTTGGAATTTCAAAGCAAAGGTACTATAGCTATAAAGTGAGTCAAGCTAACTTGCCGATAGCTGTCACGACAAAGAATGAATCTTCAATTGTAGTGTAATGTGCATACATCAATTTCACAAAAAGATGATGATACAGCTGTGGGATGACAAGGGAATTCATCATGGAGTGTTGAGTAGATCTCTTTTTGAGGGCTTGCTTCCATATTGCAGGAAAGAGAGCGTCATTTACTGCTTAACCTCTCTAGGCGCTTTGGATGAAGTGATGAATAAATATATTCATGCCTTTAATTGAATGTGACCCTCGTCGTGGAAGGCTAGAGTATTGCATTAATATTATTCATGATGGATTCAAGTGGATTTAAATGCCTTGCATTTAAAACAGCTTATTCATTCTTATCTGACCATTTATATAATTGCAATATGATTACAGTTGTGCGGATTACTGTAAGAAGGTCTATATTCAACAGTGGTTATCTGAAGAGATAAAAGATATTCAGAAATTATAACTAAATCATTCATTGTAGTAAGCATCACAGGGAATACTTTCATTCATAGAAAAGCAAAACACGAAGAACATGTGTTCATGTCTAAGACAAAGCCAGTCCTCTTGCCTCAAAATTTGCTGTTGAGTTTTCTCCCTCAAGAATTAAGAAGATGCTTGACAACTCAGAATAGACTAATGGTGAATGCATACAAAGGGCTAGAATCCGTAGAATTAAAATCATCTCAGATTGTTCTATATATCTTAAGTAAAATCAGCTACATTATGAGAATCTAAATCTGCATTGATGTGACTAATTGCATTTGTTTTTCCACCCTGGGTTATTTGTTTCCTGAGAAGGTTGTGAGAAAAATGTGGGGGAAAGTATTATAGAAATGACAAATGGTCAATCAAATAATATTAAGACTTAGAGCTCTGTTCAAAGTTTATGTACGTTTAGTTTTTAATTAATTAATTAATTTACATGCCGTATTTTATCCCCTCCCCCTGATCCACCCTCCAATTGTTCCACATCCCATACCTCCTACCCATCCCCTGTCTCCACATGAATGTCCCCACCCCCACCCAACCTCACATCTAAACTTCCTGGGTTCTCCAGTCTCTTGAGGGTTAGGTGCATCATCTCTGATTGAACAAAGACACAGCAGTCCTCTACTCTGTATGTGTTGGGGGCCTCATATCAGCTGGTTTATGCTGACTGCTTGGTGGTCCAGTGTTTGAGAGATCGTTGGGGGTCCAGATTAATTGAAAATGCTGGTCCTCCTACAGGATCACCCTTCTACTCAGCTTCTTTCAGCCTTCCCTAATTCAACAACAGGGGTCAGCTTCTTCTGTCCATTGGTTGGGTACTTTTAGTTTAAGTATAGTAGGTTAGAAGTCGTATAGAACCCTATTCAAAAGAGGGATAATTATTTGCAGATTGACAATTACTGACTTTTCTGATAAGTTTTCACATGTAAGCTCCAAAAGCATTCACTCAAGTTTAACCCATCATCAACGGCATTCACTTTCAAACAATGTAAAACATTGCAAAGTTCAACAATTTACTTGAAGGAATGATCTAGATAACCATTTTAGTTTAGTCATTTTAATTATTGTGTGAACACCAATACTCATTTCTCATACTTTCTGCCATGAATAAGCCACTCTGTATATGGTGGAGTAATGACCCTGTGGTGTAGTTTACAAAGTTATCTGATATGAATCTAAGTGGAACATGGTCTGTTTTGTTCTAAAGCAGAAGGAACATAAAAGTTCTAAGTTTTGTAGCAAGCAGCATTTGTACTTTTTACATTCTAATAGCCTAAAATATGCCACTAAGGAAGTCTAGATTATATGTGTACACACATACATGTACACTGGTGTGAATATGCATACTGAAGTCAGAGGCAAACCAGAAGTGTGTTTCTTTAGCCACATTTTCTGACACAAGATATCTCATTGAACCTGGATGTTGGTGATAGGTTATGCTTAATAGCCAGCAATCCCCAGAAATTTGGTAGTCCCTGGCTCCCAATCACAGGGATTATAAGCTTGTACCACTCTGCTCACATTTTACATAGGTGCTGAGATAAGACTCGCTTCCTCTAGTTTTCATTGCAAGCATGAAATTGAACTATCCCTCTATCCTAAATATGTAGAATGTGCATTATATATATATCAGTATAAAGAACCCTAAAGCTGATGTCATTTTTAAAGTTTAAAACCACATTGTATTTTTATGGGAATACTAAGGTGATTAGGAGTTCTCCTCTGGGTTACTCTTCAAGGAATCAGGTGTCTAGATTCTCAGAAATTGGTCCTTAAGGGGAGATCTGTCAGTGGAATGAGAACATGGTCGGAGAATTATATGAATTTTATGCCTTCCTCTTCTGAGTAGATGCCAAGACAGTCACATAAAACAATGCTAAATGGGCAGCTTTGGGGAATGAGAACTGTGAGGAGAATGAACTCAAGACAAAAAGTGGAGAGATTTGCATTAAGACATCAAGCAAAGCAAACATTTGCAGTATCTGCAGATCTAAGTTTTGCAGGTTGTTCACATTGTTTAATATGATATGAAGCCCAAGGTAGTGGGGAAGCTTTCTTTTCTTCACTTCATGAGAAGAAAAAAAATATGCTTACAAATCACATTCTGTTTCAAATACTTAGAATATTTTGCTATATGTTCTAAGGCAGTAATCTGTATAATCACAACATAATTTAATACAGCCCAAGTATGCATCTCATAATCATAACCTGTGGTTATCCATGTAAGGTATTACTCAAGGCAGAGGTACAAACAAATATTTTGGAATATATATATATAGAAATAATACAGATTTTTTAAATTCATGGGATAGTAAGAGTTGTAGCCATAATGCTGCATATTTCTATTTTATCTGATTTTTAAAAACATTAATAATTTTTATGATATCATGCATTAATATTTTTGCTACCTCCATTTGAGACATGTTGATTTGCAACTGTAAGCCCAGTTTGGAAGGCAAAGTTGGGGGATTTTGAACTTGATATCAGTCTCAGCTACGTAGAAGACTCACAAAGGCAGAGAGTCATGAAAGGCCAAAGAACAGAAAATAAGTGACGGCTATTTGCTTGGTTCTGCCTACTCTAAGACCAAATGACATTACAGATAAGGCAGAATGAATATGAGAGCCAGAGAACTGTTAATATACCTATGGAATACTGCTTTCTGGATACAGATGGCTATCGTGATCATGAGCACACAACATATGTATCTGTCCACACAAGTCCTGGATACACACATAAAACAAATTCACGGGGAATAATGTAGAACCAATTGGAAGTAAGGAGCTAGCAGAAGGGGGCAAAGGGTAAGTGGGGCAGTCTCTGGATGGCCTTTCAGAGACTGCCCCAACTGGGAATTCATCCCATATACAATTACCAAATCCAGACACTACTGGGGATGCCAACAAATGCTTGCTGACAGGGGCCTGATATAGCTATCTCCTGAGGGGTTCTGCCAATACAGAGGTAGATGCTCTCAGTCAACCATTGGAATGAGCACAGGGTCCCCAGTTAAGGAGCTAAGAGACAAATCACCCAAGGAGCAGACAGCGTTTGCAGCCTCTTTGGAGGAACAACAATATGAACCAACCAGTACCCCCAGACCTCCTAGAGACTAAACTACCAACCAAAGGGTACACATGGAGTGAACCATGGCTCCAGTCACATATATAGCAAAGGATGGCCTTGTTGGACGTCATTGAGAGGAGAGGCCCTTGGTCCTGTGAAGACTCTATGCCACAGTGTAGAGGAATGCCAGGACAGGGAAGCAGGCTAATGGGGGGGGGCATGGAGGGTGGGATGGGGGTTTTCAAAGGGGAAATGAGGAAAGGGGGTAACATTTGAAATGTAATGTGGGTAAGCTGGGGAGAAGGTCAGGGGAGGGAGGGTATAGGGAACTTTCAGAGAGGAAACTAAGGGGATAGCATTTGAAATGTAAATGAAGAAAATGTTTAATAAAAAATTATCTATATTTTTCTCTGCCTGGATATGTCTTATGACTATATAGTATTCTATTGTAGTATCATCTGGTTATGAATGTATTAACTATTTACTTATTAATATATATTTAATATCTATTATGCATTATTTTTTGAACTAATATTACATGAACATTTATTAATCAATGTTATATTTATATATTTAATTCGTGTTATTTTTACATATATATATTAAATATGTGTTGACTCCTTTCAGTGTGAACCCATCATAAATATATTTTACATAATTTTCGTATCCTATTTGTCTGTTTGTGTGTGTTCAAGTGAATTTCAAATGAGTTGGTAATTATCTAATCCTATCTTTGTTGTAGCATGTAGGGAAAGGCAATGTCAGGCCTCTATGAAATTGGTTCAGTGACTTTCAGAGTGAGTGTCTATTTCTTCACGGCTTCCAACAATGACACAGAGTTCCTGCTGACTACTTCAATGCTGAAAGTATTGAAAGTGGTTACACTGGCCATTATCATTAGGAATTTAAATGTATGTGTAGGTACAGAGACAGTCATCTTGCGGTATTTCATTTGCTTTTGTTCTCCTAACCATAAACACCATTGCCCTTGCATTTGTATGCTTATATGCCATGGCATTGAATCTTTCCTTGGAAAGTTTACTTCTTAGTCGTCTACTTCCTTATTTTTGAGTTTCGAGGACTGGTTGTTTATTTCACTTGAAAATTCCTTCACAGATTTTATTTTCTCTTGTAGGTAATCTTTTCATTCTTTTAACAAACATTTGCCTCAACATACGTTTTACATTTTAATAGAGCCTAAAGTCTAATCTTAATTTCACTGAAACTCTTTCAATGTTTTATCTAGGAACTCATCCCCATGCCCAGATCATTCATAAGTTTTGGGTTAAATCGAGAGAGCTTTTATATCTGATTCCCCACAATGGGTTGTGTTTAAAGTTTAAGATCATTTTAGATTTCTGTGGAGGATGAACTGTAAATAGTATATGATAAAACATAGCTAGCAACTCATCAATTCACAATGGAACTTCTAAAAGTAATTGAGGAGGTAAGAAATGAACTAAATCTAACATGATTGAACCCTGCTTCTAAAACCCTTGGGAAGTTCTTTCCATAGCTGGGCATGGACAGAATATTTTGAAAGATGAAATCTCACTGAATTTGCACATGTGGATTTTATGTCATTTCCTCACTTAGTAAACATTCTTATAAATCAAAAGAAGATAAAAAAAAACAATTAGGCTTCAACATAAATGTATCTGTTTTGAATATTTTTACTGTAACTGTTAAACTGTATAAAATATACAAAAGTATAATCAGTGATAAATATCCAAAGGAGACATAGTTAAAAACACTACTAGGAAGCCATTTTGGAAGCTGCTTTCATATGCATTAGAGCCTGTGCAAAAGGAAATTAACTGACAGAATTAGGAGCTGAAAGATGCACAAGATTTACAAGCATTTACTGCACAATCATGACGACTAGAGTTTGAGTTTCAGCACCTAAGTAACTAATCAGATACCCGCAGCTCCAGGTCAGAGGGATATAACATATTTTGATGTCTTCTTCATGTACACCCACGAGCATGCCTGGAGTATGTTTGATATGCCTGGTATCACCAATTTTCTCTCTCCTAGCTCCTGCAGACATCATTTGCAAAAAGCTTCATATCATGGTGTGTCGATATTGCCATCATTTGATTTATATGCTACCCTAGATTCTTAGTGTTATCCATCCTCTATATTTTTAATTATTTAAGATGTTTTATGAGACTATTTCAATTGATAACTCTGCATGGGATTTTTTTTAATCTATGCATGTGTGAGCATCTGATGTACATGTTTGTCATACTTTCTTCACAGTAGTAAATTCTCAGAGACAGAAAAACCCTCTTTAGAAAGGAAAACTCACAAATTTGGAAGCACTGCTGAGAAAAACAGGGAGCTTCATCTTGTTCAAGTTCATTTAGACAACAGCATGTTGGCAGTAAACTGCTGTGAATGCTTATTGAAAATGCAAGGATGAAAGGAACTTGATATTAAGCCACAACTCAATATAAAGATTTCAATGGCACAGACAGGAAGAAGAGGCCTAGGCGTGATGTCAGTAAATTCTAGTTTAGTCAGTATTTGTCAAGATAGCTTGACTTTTTTTTGACAATAGAAAACTCAATATTACATTGGTGTTGTTGCTTGGAACTCTTATTAGATCAGTAAAAATGTGTGTTCAAATAATAAACAATATATGGGAAAGTACACTTTTGATAAAAAAAAAACCTGTGGCCACTCATTTATGAATTTCAACAAGTAATAGGAACGAATTTGAAGCAGAAAAGGCAGTAGATTCAGTGGGAAGGAAATGTGAAACTGTCCTGTGTACTCAGTCATAAGCAATCCAATTCAGTAATGTTTAGAATGTAAGTGATGCCACCGCATATTAAAAAAAATCTGATAATGCTTTACAAATACACATCCAAGAGGAGACTTATCTTAATGTGCACGTCAAAGGATGCACTAAGAGTTCTTAAACATAACTAAAGGACTCTTCTTTTAAGAACGTAATAATGTTAATTAAAAATTAATAACCTTGTGTTTCACCTGCCCATCTCTTAGATACTTCTGGAATAGGTCTATTCATTTGTTTCTACACCTTCATCTTGATGCCAATCACATACCATATAAAGACAGACATACTGCTAAAATAAAAGAAAGTCAACATAGTCAAAAACTAAACTATGTCAACCATACCAATGGTATCTTTTAGATTATAGGCCACTGTAATTACAACATGTTCTGCATCATTGTATGATGTTCATGCATCTCTATAGCATCCTTCAACCAAGCTGATGCTCTCCTCGAGATGGGCTCTGTTTTATAACATTGGATATCATCCTCCAACCGAGTTCATGCACTTATGATATATATCATCACAAGAACATATATATATATATATATATATATATATATATATATGATTAAACTTAGTTAATGAACTTGATCAGCTTGGGTTCATCTCTTTCCTAACTCAGTGTTCAGAATCAGTGTTCAGAAACCTGATTGGCATTTTGAAATCCATAATGGAAGAATGTACTCTTATCTTGGAACTCTGCAGATTCAACACATTGATTTATCTTAAGAACATTAGAAACCTACTGTGAAATGTCCTTCGATTATCTTTATGATTATTTTTCAATATTGACCTAAAAGTGATTCTTCATTTTCAGGTCAACTAGATATAACGGGTGAGAACCATATATTAATACTGAATTAAGATCACTCGTTTTTATAGGAAGATGATATATTTTAGAAGTGACCATCACTGTAAACCCCGACACCATTCTTCCAGCAAGAAATTCCCAAACAAGGGAAGATTTTATGTCTGTCACAAGTAATAGAATCCAAGAGATGGATTCATATCATGTGCTCTTCCCTTAACTTGGGCCATTATAAAGTTAGATAATTACAGGATCCATCCTGAGATTCAGAGTCAGATATGCTCTGTGTGTGAAAAGGGTTGAATTCCTGTGAATCTCCACACTTTGTATTTTGTGTATTAAGCTGTCAGGGACTATCTAAATCACTTCCTTTTCTGTCAGTCTGTCTTTGGACAACATCCTTTGAGACACCAACAGCATTCAGCAGTGAGCCCCATCCTCAAAGTCTTAAAATGATATGTAAATCCTGCAATTCATCATGCGCTGTGTAGTACGGGGTTTAATTCTTCCTCCTAGGTCTCAATCTGCTGAAACATTACTCTGATATACAGTACAAAAGCAGTAACAAAGATGTTCATATCAGCCTATTGTGAGATGGTGGCAGGCAGAAAAATCAATGAAGGGATGGGGACAATAGCGGGAGTTTAAACAGGCTGCTGAAATTTGCTAAGACTCAGACAAAGGGCCCATGCTGAAAGGGCGCTGCTGTGGTATTCCGCGGGCCCCATTATGTGGCTGAAACAATCCTCACTCAGAGAGTGGATTTGCATCTGTAATAGAGTTCAGGCTCTGTTTGTGAAAGACTTTCCCTGGGCCTGACCCCGTGTCTCAGGAGCACATTGATACCCGGCACCTCGCCTGTGCCTTGTCCCACACTACAGAGAGCAGCATCATGGGAAAATGCATTCAGTTAAAAGAACGCCAAGGAAGGCAAGAGGAAGGGAGAAAAAAAAATTAAAGGCTCGAGGCAGTTTTGGTGGTACTTAGCAGTGAAAATTACTTTGGCAAATAATAGAACCTACTGCTGGTAATTACTGCTAACAAGCTTCGCCCAGCCCAAATGTGACACTTGGGTTGATGTGAGAAAAGCTGATATAGGCCAAGCTTATTAAGCCTGAATGAAAAGGAACTTTCCTTATGAAAATACAGCAACTTGGGGGCTCTGCAAATCATGTAATCTAGTGTTACCAATTATTCACTAAAACAGAAAAATGGTGCTGCAATATTTAAAATCCGCCTTACATTTTATTCAGCTTCCTTCGCTAATCCCAAGCAACTGTAATCAGGAGCATCTTTGGTTTCCTAAACATGCACTCTTGGTGCCAAACAAAATATTGTGGGGACTTTGTCTGTTCCATGTTAAAGACCACTGGGAGACTTTTTCTTACTTGATAGCCAACAGATAACTTGCAAACATTTTCTCCCCGTGGAAGACTTTCATTCATCAATCAAATATTTGTTTATATAAAAACCACGGGTTATTCAGGTTGTCTCTTCCATGACTTATTAATGATAATAATTTCAAATTAAATGTTCTCTGGTTTGACACAATAATATCAGTTTCATCGACTTGAAATTTTTAGAGTACCATGAGAAGGTGATCATATGCAATTTTGGTCTAGGTTGACTGATAAGATGTGGACCTGCCATAGACTTTGACTGATACGCTATGTGTCATATTTATACGAAAGAGATACTACATTTTGAGAGAAAACTTACAAGTCCTGAGTTACAACAAATAGAAAAATTAAAGAAGTCTCAAAAATGTATGTCATTTATTACTTTATGTGCTACCTAAAAAAGGACCCTATTCTTCCCAACATAGGACACAAGCAATAGGTAAAGTAGAAATGTTTCATGTGTGTAGCAATAATTCCATGAAAATAAATTCAGTGTCTTGAATCCAGCTCTGTGATAGTTATCTGATACATCCATAATCTTCACATACTCTCATAGTTTTAAATTTTATAGCAGAAACTAAGATGCAGATAATCCTTTAACTATGTAGCAAATTACAAGTATTTTACATGCAGAAACATTAAAATCACTGACATAGAAAACATGGACACTTTTGGCCTAATAGTGTGCACCTGTAACAATGTTTAAAAATGATGTTTCTACTTAATCTTTGAGAATTTCATATACTGTGTTTTGATCACATTTATTCCCCTTCCTCCGACTCCTCCCAGATTTTCCCTACCTGCCTGTCCACTCAGCACCTCCTAACCTCCTCTCTTTGTCTATTTAAAAAAATCCGTTGAGTCCAGTTTGTGTCACGTGACTACTTCTAGACGTAGGATGTGCCATGGGGTTTGGCTGGTATCCCATGCATCACTCCATGCAAGAAAACTGACTTCCTCTCCCTCAATAGCAACCAAACGCCAGTGCTTCCTCATCTCCAGTTGGGACGTCCTTTCTCTCTCTTTTCCTTCCCATTAGGATTTTGTCTGACTTGATCTTGTGCAGGTTTTGTCCGTGTTGCAAATTGTGAACATTTCTAACTTCTTAACATGGCTTTCACTTCTTAATAACACCATGAGTGCATGCTTACGTGCATTAGTTTTATATCTTCATAAATCTGATTTTCTATAACATAGTTCCATTGGGCACAAAGAAATATTAAGACATGTTATACAACACTACCAGTTTAATAAAATTCTATAGATATTTTCTACATTTTGTAAAAATAATCTTAAAGGTCTTTGATTTGGTAAAGATAATCTTAAAAAATGAATATAAAATTTTTATAAAGGCAGTAAAGCCAAAAAGTCACATAATTTTCTATAGGTTCATTTTAAAATATACATGTTTACCTATAATGTACAATGTCATTTGTAGATGAAATATTTTTTTATTGTATCTGAAGAATTAGGATTACAAAGCAATATAACAATTCACTTTGCAATTGGGACAGAAGAGGTAAAGTTTGAAAGCTCCATGCACAGATTACAGAATATTTCCTCTTCCTGGATCAAGAGTACATCATGTATGAGCTAAATAGCCAGTAAATTAAAGTTGTGTATAATAAAACTGAGATTAACTCTGGATTATTAAAAAAATACACTCATTATTTACTAGTTATGCTTAGATTAAATTAGCTATTCTGTAATAATTATTTGCTATTCTATTTACATGCTGATGCAAAGACTTGTTTTCTTTTACTAAGATGTATGTTTAATTTATGATATTTTATGGCTCTAGTTCCTTTTAAATCATTCTATATACTGAGTACTCATTGGCCTTGTGGATAAATTTGGTCAAAAAGTTTCTTATTTTCATTAAATATTGTAAACAAAGAATCAACTTTTAAGACTGTTCCCCACTACGTGAGAGCAAATATAAGTGTAATATCTTTAAAAGTAAAATAAGATTGTGGATGTAAAAATATATATATATGCGTGCTTCTAATGTGGTATTTCACAGGAAATATAAAACTAATATGCAAAAAAGGGAGAGAAGAAATGAGGCAGAGACAGAAGCCCTAGGCTTAGAAGGAACCGAGGTGAATAACAGCTGGTAGATACATGCACAAGTGTGGCTGAGAGCTGTGGAGAAGGAGTGCATAGACGATCATAGGCAGTGTAAAGTACAGTGTCTCACCAGCCCTAGATGGTATTTCATGGGACATTCTTAGTTCTCTTCAGGGTAATGCATACAGAAAGCCTGTTGTCATTTTAGTGATGCCCTTCTGAGCTTTACTGATGTAATTGCCAAGTCAAAGTTGCATAGGTTTAGGATATACAGTTGGGTCTCTCTGATATTCATATACATTACAAAATATAACAAATGGAAAGCAGTTAGTAGATTAACACTCACATTGCTTCACGTATTTATGACTATATGTGATTACCTGATAGCGGTTCATGGCATTTTACTATGTTAAGGGGGAAACTTCTGGTGAAGAAAGAGGTTTTGAAAAGTAGCCTTTTCAGTCCTCTAATAATACATTAAATGGGGAAAAGCATACAGACTTAATTCTGGAATATAACGACTACTTTTAAGACATATAAACAGAGGTGATAGTTTACCATATCCCTTAATCCATGTGCTATTATATTGAAATACATATCAGAATATTAAGAGAAATATCAGTTAAGGAATGATATGTGGACACTAAAAATCACAGACTTATTCTGAAAACTGTGTTTCTAAGTTTTTATTGGTAAAATTTTGTGTTATACATTACTTACACAAACAATTATTTTATATGTATATTATATAATGCTTTACATATAACTTGCAAGATGAGATATAAACATTAAATGAGATCGATCAGTAAAAATATGTAGCTGTTGAAGTCTTTAGTAGCACAAATTTTAAAATAATTTTCATTTTAAAATTTTACGGGGTGGGGAGGGTATGAGGGACTTTTGGGAAAGCATTTGAAATGTAAATGAAGAAAATGTAAATGAAGAAAAAAATTAAAAAATAAAAGAACTTAACCAAAAAAATTTTTTTTACACAGTATGTTACAATTGTGGCCAATTCTGAAAGCAGTGTTTGAATCTTTCATTATCATTCTCTCTACTACAAGTCCTCCCTCTTGTTTCTCTTGACACAGTTACTACTAATCTTTTTTCTCTGAACATTGATGCAAACCTCCCAATGTGCTTTCCTCTTTCAACTGCCTGTGCCACCTTAAGGCACACTAGGTTTAAAATCAGGCTCAGTATCCTGTGGATTTCTGTATTGTCGTCGGAAACACAGGCAGTCCTGATGAAAGCTCTTAGAAATCAAAACCAAGATCAGTTTCCAACTTGGTGCTATTTCATTGCCTTTATATAGCAATGTCTTTGCAAAGGAGAGTGCCGTTCTATGACTTATGCCATGATTATGGACCACCTTTGACCTTCATGACACTGAATGAGACTTCGCCTCTTGGTCTCCCTACACATCAAATTAGAAAAATATGACTTCTATTCTGACATCTGCCCTGATCTCACGTTCTGCAGCATTAACATCCCTTATTCAAACAAGTTTGATCTTTATTAAAATACATGCATCATTAATTTCCAAGAATACCTAATTGATTTCTTTCATATATTAACACTAAATTGTTAATTAATTAATTAGTTGGATGCACACAGAGAAAAAGGATTTCTGAATTAATAAATGCAAGAGAAAAGTACTTATAAATATATAGTTTAGGTACTTATAAATGTAGAGTCTTAGTATATCAAAAATAATCAGTTTTCCCCCCAAATAACAAAAATAAATATCTTTAAAGATGACCATTTTTAATACTAGATACAAATTATCATATCATATTGACACATTTTAATCCATGCTAGTATTTTAAAAATTAAAAAATGGAACATTTAATGTGCTCAGATTAAAAGGCAGATGAAAGTTATTATATGCTAGTAGAAGATGCTTTCAACTTTTCTTCATGTGCTTTTGACTTCAAAATGGTATTAATCTGATAAATTATGGGCTATGACATTTTTCACAATAATAAAACAGATTGTACAACATGTAAAAAGTAGCCTTTATATTAAAACTAAGTTGATGACAGTATGGGAAAAGCAATCTATGAGAAGGACTGATTTACCTCAAGTGTTCTAGAGGAAAGCTACTCTAGTCATGTAGAAAATAAAATATATTTTTATGGTCTCTTTAATAAAATGTCTTATTTCTGGAAATAAGCTGAAAAGCTACCATTGTAAAGCTTTTATCCAGGATGTTGCATATAAAGAAATATTGTCAAAATTAGTACAAGACCAGAAATTTTACTTTTTGCATTTAAATAATTCCTGACATGTTTTATAATAAAGCTCAAGGGTTGCATTTTATTCTTTCCTACCCTGTAACACACATTCAGAGAAGAATAATCTTTTAAATGATTCATTTTACTTGTTATAGTCTAAGCTACAACATGTATTAAATTTCCCTTAAACATAAAGAGACTAAACTTAATTTCCAGAGCTGAATATGTTATGAGACAAAATGATCAGAAAATAGTGTAAATTTGCTTATTTTACATATTTTATTTTAAAGCTTTCCTTTACTGTCTAATAAGCATTACGGAAAATTTAAAGTTCATCTTGAAGCTCCAATGTTATTTTTACATCTTTAATGTTTTGAATACTCCACTAGATGCTAGAACAAAAATAGCAACAATGACAACGAATGTTTTTTCTAATTTACTAAAATTTAAAGTATGTTATTATTGTCAAGTTATCAAAAGAAAGTGAAACAATAACTAATAACCTGAGAGAACTCACATTCTCCACATACAGCTGCAAGAAATAGAAAAGGCAATTGGTATTTCATTTCATTTGAGGATTTGGTTCTTGAAAATTTTCAAGGATGAAAAAATAGGCCAAGGGTTTGTTCAGCCTGTACCTTTTAGGTATCTTTTGTGGGGTCATTACAAATGTCTGTCTCATGATGTACAAAGACTTTAGGTAGAAGTTAGGCTATCTGTAGAAAAGTGGTTTGAATTTGAACCTTAGTTTTAGTGTTCAAATGAGGGAGAGAGGAGGGGGAGAGAAAAGGGGGGACAGAACCAGGTGTGGGAGGAGACAGGGGCTGAGAAGTACAGGGGGTCCAGAAATTGAACAAAGGTGTGTAGCAGAGGGTGATGTGGGGTAGCCACTAGAAAGTTCCAGATGCCAGGAAAGCAAGAGGCTCCCAGGACCCAATGGTGATGACATGAGCCGAAAAGAATAATGCTCAGAGCATCCACCAGTTTTCAATATTTAACTCTCATGAACCATAAGACAGTATCACATTCCTCTTAGCTTTCTAAGCATTGAAGATATCTAAGAGGAGCTACTATGTCTGTCCCAAAGAGTGCAACATTGCAATCAAATCTATGCTAGTGAAAATTTTACGCCTTGGTGTGGAGGAAGTCAACATGGCCCCATTAATATGTCTGTTATTGATTCTGGCTGTCTCTTCTGTCCTCACAGGACACTACCAAAAGTGTTAAGTTTAGTTTTTGTAATAGCAAAGATAGAAGGTGAGATATGTTTTTGAACTTGAATTTTTCAGATCATAATAGTATTCTCTATCCTTGGTGTTTCTTTCATTTTACCAACTGGGTGACTTGTTGAAGGGAATAAAGGGAGAAGGCTCCATACAGGGGAAGCCACTGATATCATTGGCAAGCGAAGCTCACGACAAATGAGATATTGTACAGGCAAACACAAAATGAGCTTTCACGCAGGGCTCTGTCAGTGTCATTCAGCTTTGCCTGAATGGATCACCCTCTCATGATTTATCTCCCATTCATCAAGGCAATGCCTCGCATCTTTTCAGTTGTGATGGATAAAACCTTACTAAATTGACTACTGCCTGCTGAGCATTGTGGAGCCTGAGAACTGAACAGGAAGGGGGTGCAGCCATATTTCATTCATCTAGTAAGTCAGCCATGCTCAGTAGAACTAAGGACTCAGAATTACAAAGATCCTGTTTCAAGTGCCCCACAGATGTGGACCACAGAGTGGTCAAGAATCTATGTAATTTTGTGAACGTGAGAGCAAAGTGGAAATGCATGTGGGTAAGAGCTGCCTGAAGCCCAAAGAAGAAATTGAGAATAATTGATTAGGAACGAGTCACCATCCTTCTAATATTCTAGAAAATAAATACTTAGCTTATTGATTTTGAATGTATTTATTTTAGCGTAAAAATAGTTATATCAAATGCATGTTATAATTCTAGCCTGCTTTACAACGGTAAAATTAATTGGCCAGTTTTTCAGCTTTGAGAAGAACATCCAAATAACAAATAGAAATAAAGTATCCTATATAAAATATATTGAAGAATCTTTAAGTCTTTAGAGACTTTAACACAACTTAAAACTCTGATTAGTATATTCGCATAGAAATTAATTTAATTATATTCAAAATGGGAACAAATATGTCATATATTTCCAAAATAAGAAGAATCACATAATGTTTGTAAATTTTTGGTCACTTAAGAATTAAACTGCAAGTGAAATGCATTAATGTATAAGTTTTGAGTTTTATCAGAAAAATGGGTTGAAAGTATGAGGCTTTGGTCAAAATCTACCTGGCTTTACAGAAAGGAACACTATGTAAAGAAAGCAATGGCTATAGGAGGTAAGGAAGAACAGGTGAACTGTGTGTTATCCTTGTTGGCATGTTGTGAGATTTTCCTGGCTGAATTATTCTTGTAATTAGATTTGCTTTGAATTTTCACTTAAGAAATAGAATGGCTGCCCTCAATACCTTAAAGCATAGAGAACATTTCAAAACAGGACAACTGTAAAAGGAATGTCTATACAAAGGCATATGTGTACTTATCATGTACAAACACACCACCACCACCACCACCACCACCACCACCACCACCATCACTACCACATTGCTAACTTGAATAGATTGAGCTAGTTAATCTCCGTAATTCATTTCTTATTTCAGTGACATAATTTTCAAGGATAATTTCTTCTAGTAAAGAATAAACTATTCAGTATGTAAAACTGAGTCATAAAACCTTGTGCCATATTTTTAGGAAATGAAATAATTTAGGTAGGAGAATGTTAACAACATGACTTCAGTGTTAGAAATTATCAAGCTTCTCTATATCTCATTACTAAAAAGAATAATAAATAAATTTGATTTCATTATATGGGCATTATAGATTTGATGGAATTATTTTGACTAGGAATATTTGTGAACAGCACAAAATACTTGTGATCTTAGTCTATATGGTTTCGTTTTTCCCGTTGAAAGAATAACTATTGATGCCCAATATTGCCTGCAAAACACTAAAGCTCATGAGTGAGTTTTATTCAGCATTTTCTCCAAAAATATTTACAGAGGTTCTTTTCTTTTTTTTTTAAATATTTATCTTTATTTTATGTGTTGAGGCATTTTGCCTACATGTACATCACATATATTACTTTTCAACAGAAGAGGGAATTAGATTAGTTGTAATTGGAGTCAGGGTTAGCGTTGGGAATGATGGTGATCAAATCAAGGTCCTCTGAAAGAGCAAGTCAGCGAGCCAATGCTTGTTATTGATGTGCCATCTCTCCAGACTCAAGTGCAGAGTGTATTATACGCTCCAGGTTTATTGTTTTTAAAATTATAAACTAAATTATATCTATTTAGTAAATTTGCACTACTAAATTATATCTATTTCTACATCAGTCTATATCCAAAATCTATCTATCTATCTATCTATCTATCTATCTATCTATCTATCTATCTATCTATTATCTATTTCTGTCTATTGATCTATCATCTATCTGTCATCCATCTTTTATCATCCATCATCCCATTTTTTTTGAATTAGAAATATAAACTACATACATGTGAAAAATCATGGTTGTTATCAACCAACATTTGAAAAGACCCAGTATTTCAATAAGGCTTAATTACTAGCTGATGCAGCTTTTCAACATTGCCTCAGAGCTTTCTACTTTAGGTACACAATATTTGTTGGCCAGGAACATTAAAGACTCAGAAAGATTGAATACATACTGCCTCTAAGTTACCAAAGCTAATAGATTCAGAGTAATGATTTTTATTTGATTTCCATTATCCATTTCAATCTGAGTTTTGTACAAGATGAAAGTTAAAGATCGACTCTCACTCTTATCCAAATTTTGCAGAACCATTTGATGCTCCTGCTGTGCTTTCTCTAATGATTATTTTTAAAATATCTTCTACTGTCTTCCTCAATTTCTTTCGTCAATGTCTTACAGTGTTCTTCTAGAGGTCTTTCATTTACTTGGTTAGGTTAATTCTTAGGTATCTTATTATGTATTTACTTTAGTATAGGTCTATGTGAATATCACTGATTTTCTATTTTTTTCTTTAGGAAGTTATATTTTCTCATTGGAAAATAGGAAAACTACTGATTTTTTTGTTTATCAAGTTTGTATCCTACTACTTTGCCAGAAGTATGTGTATCAGCTTTAAGAATTGTTTTTGCAGGAGTCTTTAAAGTATCTTATTCATAACTAATATTAAGTGTAAGTGGGGAACTTTGGCTTATTTTCTTAATTGTATCCCCATTTTTATGCATTTTGTTGCTCCAGTTTAGATTATAATAATTTTACTGAATAGGAACGCAGAAGGTGAACACTCATGTTTTGTTCCTGACTTTAGTAAAAAAAATGATTTTTTTATCCATTTGGTATGATGTTGGCTATTGTTGAACATATTCAGATTTCATAATGACAATAGCCCACAAGCACACAAGGCATTAGCCTTAGCATCATTGTTATCGTGTTGCATTCATGTAGTCATGTTCTCCTCCTAAACTACACTGAATAAAGAAAAGGGCATTATATTATTCCTGAAAAGTTTGAACACTCTTCTGGTAGAATTTCTAATTAATATTTTTAAAGAAAAAAAGGTATGTACTTTGACTAACATTTCAAGCACAAAACATTCATTCAGTGGCTACTCTACACATGTCAACTGAGTAAGTAAATGGATAAAGAAAAATAAATATTTAAGATAATTTTTATTATTCATCAAAGACCTGCTTAGTAAACACATTGATTTTTAGTATAAATTAATTTTAAAAGTAAGCAGATAAATTTCTCTCTCCAAAGCTTCAGAGTCTTAAGGTCCTAAATCTACTTAAATGCTTTTTGTAAAAATAACTTATTTGGAAATAATCAAAATCTCTCTTTGCGTTAATAATAATTAGTACACTGTTTATTAAATTATAATAAATAGCTTTGGTTTTCATAATTGTGGGTATGAAATTCTGAAAACCAACTGCTTCTTCAGTATTATTATTCATTCTCCAGGAGGTTTAATATCTATTTTAAAGTTAACAAAAGTCTCTTGCATATGCTAAGACCACAAAAATCAAGTGCTCACATCCAGGTGCTAAAGATTACAAAGTACATAAAATCTCTACTAGAGCTGGGTTCAGAAAAAATTTGTCTTCAGGCACTGTAGTTTAATCTTATGTCTATAGTTCTTCTAAAAAATAATTAGTACTTTTTTTGGTGTGAAAAATAAAATAATTAAGTGTTGAGGATAGTTCATTTCTCTGACCAAACGTTCAGATATCAAAGAACTGACAAGAAAGGCTAGAAATCGAAAGGTGGAGATTCTGGACTTCGTGCACTGTCACGGGACTTCAGCTTGAATCTCAGTGACGTGACCAGCCACGCATGTGAACAAAAGAGGAATTCTCAGAAGACAGGAAGGGTTTCTGATGGAAATCACAGAGGGAAAAAAGATAATAGTTTGAGAAATAAAGCAAGAAGGTGGCTGTGAGAACCTTGTGGGTTTTGCTAAATGGACTGATGCCCCCACAGTCTTTGCAGCGATTCTTTCCTTCTTAATCTCCGCCCTTCCTTTTCAGAGTGCATTAGTTCCTACCCTAGAATCTCTTATAAAAGAAAGTTTTATATATTTTTGATGTCGGTGGGAAAGAAGAGTCCCCTGGGAGGCTTTACTTTTGAATACACGTTGGAGGCATTTTCTGGGAAGCTAAAAAGTTTTAAGGGGAAGATGAACTTGGATTTTAATTATTTGGCCTGAAGTTTTGTAGGAACATTGGATGCTTTCCTCATATAAGATAGTATACTGCATTTCCACAAGAATAAATAGCCCAGCTCTCCTTCCAGCTACACGGCATGGCGTCTCAATGAAATGTCCTGAGCATGTACAGTGCCAAATTGTTATTTTTGCCTCCACTTACTGAAGGAATTAGGAAAATATCCTTACAAGAAAATATGTTGAAAGCAACAAAAGATGCAAAACCATTGAATGGAAACAAAAACATAAAAACTTATTCAATTCAAATTCTTGTGTAAAAGTTTTATGAAGAACTGCAAAAAAGTGAAATAATGTTGTCTACTTGGAAGATTTTTGTGTATGGGATAACAAATCTGATGTTTAAACTGCTAAAACTTGGAAAACATAATTAACTGTAGAATATTGTCAATTACTATTATATATCAATATAATACATAGTAATTATATGTCTTACACACACACACACATATATATGTATATATATATATATATATATATATATATATATATGTAATTGACAATGTAAAATTTCTAAATAGATTATCAGTCAACCCATACATTTAGTATTGAAGGGCTGATTTCATTTATTTGTATAGTGAACTAAATGAAAGTATAAAGTGGAGTTTAGAACCTAAATGTAATATTCAGGCTAATGTTTTCACGTCTTTGAAGCTGAAGTTCTCACTTTCAAAAGAAACACATTGCTCAACAGCAAGATCCTCAAAACTTTATAGATTCCCCCTAGAAAACATGAGACACTAGAGACAGAACACGTAAAATGCATTGAAATCACAGGTAGTTTAAAATTAATAGTAATTCTGTTAGAAGAATATAGACAAATTTCAAAATTTGTTTTACAAAAACAAAATTTTTCAAAATTTGTTTAATTCAAAATGTACCATTTCTTATGTGTTAAATATTAAAGTGAAAGACACAAGTGAAAAGGAAAGGAAAAGTTTTTATTGTGGAATGCATATATCAACCTAAAATAGTTGTCTGTGCTCATGTGTTTTGTTTCATGAGGTACTCAGTATACACCGATTAATTGCAAACTGTGAACTTTTTCTTTCAGGTGTGATAAATGGACAATAACAACTACACATTTGGAAAAACAGAAGTCAGAGATTGAGTAGCCCCTGAAAACAAGTGCTGAAGGAGTAGCTGTTTCCAGCTCCATCTAAAATCTTTAACTATTCTAACTAAAGAAGACGAATCTTCCCACTCAGTCTATTTTAGCTTGTAAATTTTAATAAAGCTTTTCTCTTAAACAAACAAACAACCTGCTGCCATCAGTATAAGGATGATGCTTCTAATGCTTGGAAATCCAGGCAAAATTGTCATCTAATAAAAGCCATTTTCATTGTCTTTCTTAATGAATTTTCTTTTTTTTTTCTTTTTTTTTATTAGGTATTTTCCTCATTTACATTTTCAATGCTATCCCAAAAGTCCGCCATACCCACCCCCCAATCCCCTACCCCCCCCACTCCCCCTTTTTGGCCCTGGGGTTCCCCTGTACTGGGGCATATACAGTTTGCAAGTCCAATGGGCCTCTCTTTGCAGTGATGGCCGACTAGGCCATCTTTTGATACATATGCAGCTAGAGTCAAGAGCTCCAGGGTACTGGTTAGTTCATATTGTTGTTCCACCTATAGGGTTGCAGTTCCCTTTAGCTCCTTGGGTAATTTCTCTAGCTCCTCCATTGGGGGCCGTGTGACCCATCCAATAGCTGACTGTGATCATCCACTTCTGTGTTTGCTAGGCCCCGGCATAGTCTCACAAGAGACAGCTATATCTGGGTCCATGAATTTGCTTTTTAACAGAAAAAAAAGGTGTTTTAAGTAACTTTTGGATGTTATTTGTAAACAAAGCAGACCAAATTTTGTGTCCTGGGACAAAGGGAAATTTAGTGACTATCATCTATGAAAGATGCTTTTGTGAAGAAATGAACAAGTCACCTTTCTTGAGTTCATTGCATATTCGATGCTACCTTGAAAGGTTTTACATTTTGTTTTTATGTGTGAGAAATTCAAGAGTAAATACTATTGAGAATTAATTAAGCTTTCATTTTCATGTTTCTTCCTGAAGCTGTAATACGTGCTTAACCATTTTTTCCTCCTGAACATGATGTTTTCATCATTTTCAAGGCTCGTTGCCGAGTAAATCCTGTAACATACTTTTATTGAACATTTGATGATGATCAAGATGATAAAGTACTAAATACTAATATGTATTTTGGACCATTTTTGTTAAAAAGATTATACACTGATTGACTAAAGAAACTCTCTCTTAAACAGAAATCTGGACATCTTACCAACCCTTTTATAATTTGTATAATTCAGGTGGCCACTTTTACACTTGGAATCAATTTCAAATGGTTTTCCTTAGTATACAGCATTCATTGGCTTTCTCTGGCATGTAAACATAATCAGATTTAGGAATATAGTAGTTACATACAAACATGCATATATATATACATTTTTATATGTGTTAAATATTGTTAAATATCAATGTGGTCAGTGAAGGCTAAGAAGGGAAAGGAAAAGGAGAGGTTTTACTGTTTAATGCATACGCAATCTACCCAAAACACAGATTACCATGTTCACGTTTGTGTGTGATTTGCTTCATGAGACACTCAATATACATCGCTTAATTGCAAATTGATAACTTCTTTTAGATGTATTGTATACATTTGTATCTATGTATATGTGTGTATGCTTATCAATTTTTTTAAAAATGGAATATTATTGAGGCAAGAGTTTCTTAAAATCTTTATATATTATGATTTGGTTTCTTGATCTCTTTAATGCAGGAATTTTATTGGCTTTTAATCATCTTGCATTTTCTGTCTATTAATAGGACTTGTGTTAATCAATGATCACCCTTTTACAATGTGATCTGCACAGTCTCACACTTTTATTGATCTCCTGGTTAACAAGTATTATCAAAATTTAGAGGCAAATTATTCTGTTTATTTATTTTTTTTATTGAAAATAGATTCTTCTCTTACATAATATATCCTGACCACAGTTTTCCCTCTTGTTGCTCCTACCAGATTTCTAAGCTCCACCTCCCCTTCCTGCCGTATCTGCTTTCCCTCTGTTTCTCTTCTGAAAGGAACCAACAAGACACAATAAGACAAGGCAACACCCCCCATATTGAATCTGGATGAAGCCTGCTCTTGGGACTCTTTTCCTCTTATTGGGTTGCCTTGCCCAGCTTCAATAGTTATTCTGCGTATAATCAGATAGGCATTTATGGCATTAGACAAATGTCTAGGGTAAGATGAATACACAATAGTTAAGAGTAAGAATTCTCTGTTGTCATGATGCAGTATAGGTAAATGAGTTTCCATACCATGAGAGCAACGTCTTTGATAATAAGCACAATAAAGACATGAATGTTGAATAAGCTTTGTCTATCATTATTTTTCTTTTCTTATTTTTATTAGTGAAAAATGTACAATGTTAATACAGCTTTGTGTGTTTTAATTATCTATAAATGTATGCTACTATTTTAGTCTACAGAAAGCAGCAAATGGCTGTTAGCTAATTCTTTCAGAGAAAGCAGATTAAATAAAAGCAAAACAAAAATGTCAAATCAACAAAATTTAATGGTATTTTAAGTAATTAGATTTGATTGTTAGTGCTAAAGTATATTAACAGCAACAGCTTCTTTCCAAGGGCAAATAAACGTTCTAAAATATTTTTAGCATATTCCCCACAAGGTTCAGAAGACAACGTTTTTCTATCATCAATCATTTTCTTTGCTAATAATGAGCCATTTCTAACCATAAAATATAGATCAGATTTGCTGCCCTCTCATTCAAAGGCTTTGGGTCTCCCCCTTCACTGATTACAGTACTGCCATGCTTAAAGGAGAGGTATTCGAAGGAAAAAAAAATCCCAAGGATCCATTAATCATGAATCATTATGTTTTGTCAGTTGGCAAAGAAATACTTTGCTCATTTATCCTTTGAATGAAATTAGTTCTGGCTCAGACCTTGTAGAAGGAAATTCTAAATTGTCTTGGCATCTTCTTCTAGCAGTTTGTGTATTTGCCATAAAATGGCAGATGGGGCTTATTAATGGCAGATGAGTCTGGTTTGCAAGGGTTTTCTTTCCCCCTTTTTTCTATTTGATCATTTTAGTATTGGATGTCTGATAAGAATCATGCATTATTGCTATGTTTATCTGTAGATATATATTTTACTCTTATTTCTGATGGGAAAATAGAGAATTATGGAAGTGTTTCTTCTGCCAAACATTGTCAAGTTCTTTCTACTGTCTATTTTGAATAGCATGCTTCCTCAAATTTGTGAATTTTAGAAGAATCTAGTAATAATAGAACAAGTTGGTTCAATAATATATGAAAATGTTACTAATAAACAGTTACTTGATAGACAGATAATGAGGGTAACTCACAGAGATGACTATTTAACCGGCACCTTAAGAAACTTTGAAGAATCAGTCATTTTCATGATTAATTTCTTCATTAGTTTCTCAGTCCTGATTCAGTCATTTTTACTATGGAAATGTAACATTTGAATCTAATTATGTACTGAAACAGTGATATAAGTAATAGGTATTAGTGATCAACAGATGATTTATAATTTATTAAGCTGTGTAACAGTGTGGTTGAAGTTTAAATAGACATATATTCTTTTGACCATAATGCATATCTGGCACCTATATGTACTGTGAAATATGAGACCTGAGAAATAATATTTCAATTATTTGCCTAGATTTTTTAGAACAGAGATTAATACTTCAGAGAACTAACATATTAAAATGTTTTTTTACAATCTTTAAAGATTAAAAGATTTTAGAGATGCTTTTTAGATTAACACCACAGGATATAAGGCTTTACATTTTGTCAATAAAATGCTTACTTTGAATGTCTATGTGGTAGATGTGGAAGAATTGGTGAAATTTTTATTTCAGGAATTTATAAAAAGGTTTTAATATATGATGACAAAGGATTAAAATGTATTAAGACTCATACATTGTGTATTTGTAAAAATTAAAGGAAAAAAGGAAACAAAATCACTTGTTTCATTTATGTTTGTATTTCTTGTTTGTTAAAAGTCCAGGTCTGACTGGCTCCAAACTAACTCTGTAACACAGTTTGCCTTACATTGGTAATCTTTCTGATTCCACTTTCTCAAGTGCTGGGAAACATATATCACTCTGGTGGGATAACAATGAAGTAGCTCCAAGTGAAATAGAAATTGTGGCAGTTGCATATCAATTAACTACCAAAACAAGTGTGTGTTTATAGGCTGCTAAGGTGTTTCAACTAGAAAACATTTAAGACTTGGGAATGAGTACTTGAGTTGTATCCATAGAACACCTGGTGGGAGGAGAGATCTTGCTACTGAAACCTTTTCTCTGATGTCCACAGGCACATTCTTCTATAGGCATATGAGTATTCAGACACAGATATATCAAAGAGAAGCTCGCACATGCACACACACACACACACACACACACACACACACACACACTCGCGCACTCACACACATACTCTCACACACAAACATACACACACCTATACATTCAAACACACAAGCACACACATATACACGCACATACACAAGTGCACATGCACACACAGATAAATTTAAGTAAAAGCATGCTTGCAGAAAAAGATATAGCCACTAGTATCCTAATGCATTTTGGAAGAGTAATTTATGGTAAAATGCAGTGTTTTTAGTTTTTCAGCATAGCATTGAGCATCTTTTTTTTTTATCTATTAAAGACTTCATCATCTTCACATAACACATTTTACAATAAAGGAAATTGCTAACCTCAGGTTTGGTAATTTTGAATGATAAAAGGTAATATAAATTTGATTTAATGTCTTAAAATAAGCAAAAGACTACAGTATTAGTCAGGTTCTTTTAAATACCAGTTCCTCCCCATCATGACAGTGAGAAAGCCAATTAACAGTTTAAGCCAACATCAAATGGGTTTAATCAGTCACACTTCTTTGCTGTACATACTAATGTCAGATTGAGAATTGAATTATCCATAGTGGCACAAATTACTCATTTTATGGAAGTAACATTAACTTTTTTCTAACACCAAGTGACTCTATGAAATGCTTTACCACTGTGAGGGATGTGGCTCCTACACATGAGAAGATTTTGCTTAAATCCCTTATAATAACAGCACAAAAGCATACCACAATGTTTCTATTTCAGCTATTGTTACAGGGACATGCATTCCTCCTGAATCAATAACCATGTGGGGAAGAGTTCTGTGGCAGTCTTTGTTTTATCACTCCATAAGTAGAAAATGCCAGGATGTAGCCATTGGCAGTCTTCACATTTCAATTGTGATGAAATGTGCATAGCCACTTAGATATGAAAGGGTTATAGAGTCTCCAGTAATAGGATTACCTGCAATGAGTGAATCCTTCCTAAGGAGGAATATTGCAAGAGAAACACAAAGTTGTTTCAAGAACTGGAGTTGGAAGTGATGATGTAACACTATCATGTTGCTATTTGTGACAACATTTTGCATAGACAGAAAGTTTGTCTTTGGTATTTTAGCTTATTTTCAGGTTTACATAAATGTTAAGATACCCCTCTCCATAGTGCAAAATATGTTTATACATTTTTTAGAACTTGCTTTTTTTCTCTCTTTTTAATGGTGTCATTCTGATTTCCAATATATTTCTTCTTACTCCACACATTCATAGAATATTAGAGCAGCATAGACCAGGTGATGTGAGACCCTCCAACACATATACAGCAGAGGACTGTTGGGTCCGTGTTTAGTCAGAGAAGATGCACTGAACCCTCAAGAGACTGGAGGCCCCAGGGAGTCTAGGGGTCTGGTGGGGTGGGAGGGGAGGTTGGGGACATCCTCATGGAGACAAAGGGGCGGGAAGGAAGTATTGGATGTGGAACAATCAGAAGATGAACTAGGAGAGGAATAAAATCCGGAGTTTAAAAGAGAGAAAGAAAGAAAGAAAGAAAGAAAGGAAGGAAGGAAGGAAGGAAGGAAGGAAGGAAGAAAGAAAGAAAGAAAGAAAGAAAGAAAGAAAGAAAGAAAGAAAGAAAGAAAGAAAGAAAGAAGCCCATTGGACACGCAAACTTTATATGACCCAGTACAGGGGAACGCCAGGGCCAAAAAATGGGAGTGGGTGGGTAGGGGAGTGGGGGGGGGAGGGTATGGGGGACTTTTGGGATAGCAGTCTAAATGTAATTGAGGAAAATATGTAATAATAAAAAATATTTTTAAAAAAGAAAGGATTCTGCACTAAAACCATTTGGTCCTGGGCTCTTTAGATGACTGCTTCTATTTCTTTAGGGGTTATGGGAGTGTTTAGATGGTTTATATGATCCTGATTTAACTTTGGTATTCGGTATCTGTTGAGGAAATTGTCCATTTCATCCAGATTTTACAGTTTTGTTGAATATAGGCTTTTGTAGTGCGATCTGATGAATTTTTTTTTAATTTCCTCAGTTTTTGTTGTTATATCTCCCTTTCCATTTTGTTAATTTGGATAGTGACCCTGTGCCCTCTAGTTAGTCCAGCTAAGGGTTTGCCTATAATGTTGATTTTCTCAAAGAAACAGCTTCTGGTTTTGTTGATTCTTTGTACAATTCCTTTTGTTTCTATTTGGTTGATTTCAGCCCTGAGTTTGATTATTTCCTGAAGTCTATTACTCTTGGGTGAATTTGCTTCTTTTTGTTCTAGAGTTTTCAGGTGTGCTGTTGAGCTGCTAGTGTATGCTTTCTCCAATTTCTTTTTTGAGGCACTCAGAGATATGAGTTTTCCTCTTAGGACTGCTTTCATTGCGACCCATAAGTTTGGGTATGCTATGCCTTTATTTTCTTTCAATTCTAAAGTCTTTAATTTCTTTATTTCTTCCTTGACCTCGTTATCATTGAGTAGGGAGTTGTTCAGCTTCCATGTGTATGTGGCCTTTCTATTCTTTCTGTTGTTATTGAAGACTAGCCTTAGTCCTTGGTGATATGAGAGGATGCATGAGATTATTTCAATATTTTTATATCTGTTGAGGCCTGTTTTGTGACTGATTATATGGTCAATTTTGGAGAAGGTACTGTGAGGTGCTGAGAAGGTATATTCTTTTGTCTTAGGATAAAATGTTCTATAGATATCTATTAAATTAATTTGGTCAACAACTTCTGTTAATTTCAATATGTCTCTGTTTAGTTTTTGTTTCCATGATCTGTCCATTGATTAGAGTGGGCTGTTGAAGTCTCCCTTTATTATTGTGTGAGGGACAATGTGTGCTTTGAGCTTTACTAAAGTTTTGTTTATGAATGTGGGTCCTCTTGCATTCAGAGCATAGATGTTCAACACTGAGAGTTCTTTTTGGTAGATTTTTCTCTGATGAGTATGTCTTTCCTTATCCTTTTTGATAACTTTTGGTTGAAAGTTGATTGTATTCGAAATTAGAATGGCTACTCCTACTTTTTTCTTGGGACCATGCTTGGAAAACTGTTTTTCAGCCCTTTACTCTGAGGTAGTGCCTGTCTTTGACACTGAGGTATGTTTCCTGCATTCAGCAAATTCTGGGTCCTGTTTACATATCCAGTCTGTTAGTCTGTGTCTTTTTATTGGGGGAAGTGATGTTAAGAGATATTAAGTAATAGTGATTGTTGCTTCATGTTATTTTTATGTTTGTGTAGCTATCTTCTTTTGGATTTGTTGAAAAAAGATTACTTTCTCACTTTTTCTAGGGTGTTGGAGTTTTCCATCTGTTATCCTATGTAGGGCTGGATTTGTGGAAAGATATTGTTTAAATTTGTTTTGATCATTGATTATCTTGGTTTCTCCATCTATGATAATTGAGAGTTTTGCTGGGTATAGTAGTCTGGGGTGGCATTTGTGTTCTCTTAGTATCTGTATAATATCTGCCCAGGATCTTCTAGCTTTCATAGTCTCTGGTGACAAGTCTGGTGTAATTCTGATAGGTCTGCCTTTGTATGTTTCTTGACATTTTTCCCTTACTGCTTTTAATATTCTTTGTTTTGTGCATTTTGTGTTTTGACTATAATGTGACAGGAAGAATTTCTTTTCTGGTCCAATCTATTTGGAGTTCAGTAGACTTTTTGTATGTTCATGGTTATCTCTTTCTTTAGGTTAGGGAAGTTTTCTTCTATAATTTTGTTGAAGATATTTATCAGCCCTTTAAGATGGGAATCTTCACTCTCTTCTATACCTGTTATTATCCTTAGGTTTGGTCTTCTCATTGTGTCCTGGATTTCCTGGTTGTTTTGGTTTAGGACCTTTTTGTATTTTGCATTTCTTTAACTGTTGCTTCAATGTTTTCTATAGTATCTTTTGTACCTGAGATTCTCTCTTCTATCTCTTGTATACTGTTGGTGATGCTTGCATCCATGACTCCTGATCTCTTTCCTAGGTTTTCTATCTCCAGGTTTGTCTCCCTTTGTGATTTTTTTTTATTGTTTCTATTTCAAATTTTAAATCCTGGATGGTGTTGTTCAATTCCTTTATCTGTTTGGTTGTGTTTTCCTGTAATTCTTGAAGGAATTTCTGTGATTCCTCTTTAAGGACTTCTACTGTTTACCTGTGCTTTTCTGTATATCTTTAAGGGAGTTATTTATGTCCTTCTTAAAGTTCTCTATCACCCTCATGAGATGTGATTTTAAATCAGAGTCTTGCTTTTCTGGTGTGTTGGGGTATCCATGCATTGATGTGTTGGGAGAATTGCATTCTGATGATACCAAGTAGCCTTGTTTTCTGTTGCTTATATTTCTTTCCCTTGCCTCTTGCCTTCTGGTTATCTCTGGTGTTAGCTGGTCTTACTGTCTCTGACTGTGGCTTGTCCCTCCTGCAAGCCTGTGTGTCAGTACTTCTGGGAGACAAGTTCTATCCCTGAGAAATTTGGGTATGGAGAGCTATGGCATAGGGTCTGCTCCAGAGTGTGGATGGAAATCGGAAGGATCCTGTCTCTGGCTGTTCCTTGGTTCCTGCATCCTGATGGCTCTAGGTGGAACCCTCTTGGGCCAGGAATTGGAGCACAAGTAGTTGTCTTATCTGTGCTCACAGGTATGTTGGCACTCCAGGGGAAACCAGCTCTCTCCCAGTGGTGTTTGGGCATGGAGTGCTGTGGTACAGGATTAGCTCCCAGCACAGATGGAAACTGGAAGGATACTGTCCCAGGCTGCTCCTCAGATCCTGGGTTCTGGGTAGGTTCCTCTGAGCAGACATGGTGGTCTTACCTATCCTAACAGGCGTGTTGGCACTCTTGGGAGACAAGTTCTCTCTGTGTGGTATTTGGATCAGCTCTGGGCATAGACCATAAAAAAGTCATTTTAAGGTTTAAGGATATACCACTCCAGACTCTTTCCTAGAGACCAGTGATGCAGGGTATGTAGTAGTCACTGAGCATAAAACCAGACCTTTCACAGTACCAGAGATCCTCCTGGCTGAATAAAGTCTCCTCCAGACTGCACCAGATGTACTTCAGAGTGAACACATTCTGTAGTCCAACTCCCCAACAGTGGTCAGTAGCAGCTGTGAATGGAAGTCTAAGGATCTAGCAGTTGTTCAGTTCCCCAAGGCAAGTAGGTGAAGAAGAGCGGCACATATCACATATCTTTTTATTTAACTCAATAAAAAAATTGCTATATAATGTACATATATGCACATATGTATTAATATCGTTTTTCTAATTATGTTTAAATATATATCTTCTTATTTTATATAAATGCATATGTAATTTTATATAAGTTATATATGATGTGATATATAATATTTACATGTATAATTATGTATAATTAAATATAATATATTTCTAATATATATGTTAGAAAAGTAAATTAATGAAAAGAAAAGTACTTTGTTCTTGAACTGAATTCTGTGTTTCCTTGTCAGCATTATTAGTAGCCCACAAGGCATGCTGCCTTCAGATTTATTTCAGCTACCTTCAGCAAATATTGGTGTATGTAAAGAGTCTTTGGACTTTATTTCATTGATGAACACAAGGTATTAAGACAGAATTTAAACATGCTTTAAAACTCTCATCACAAAATTCAAGTATTCAAGTCCTATTGAGCAACCAAAACAATCATGACATTGGTTGAGTCACTACATCTGTTGTGCATTCATCTCTCAACCTGAATTATTGATTATTGTTAACACCTTTCTAACTTTAAAATTCAAGTTATGTATATGTGTATACATATACATATACGAATGTGTGTGTGTTTATGAAGATATACATATATATATACATATATATACATATATATATCCACACACATACATGTAAACACTTAATGTTTCCAGCCCCAACATAATATATCATAATATATAGGTTCTAGGAAAAATTTACCCAGCTTCAAACTAAACTTATACTAACATTTAGAATCCTATTAGGAAGAAGTTAAGAAATGGGAGAAATCTTAAGTATAAAAAATTAATTTTTTCTATGTAATTATCTAAATGATTTGACTTGCCATATTTTAATGGAGGTTTAATCCCCACATATTTATTGCCTATTATGCATTCACCAAAATAATATGTGATATTTCTGTCATTTCCCTTGCTATATGAGTAAGACTAAATATCAAGTTTACATTCTTTTATGTTTTTCTACTAACTTCTCCTCTGTGTGACAGAAAGCTCCAGAAATGACCTCCAAGAATTATGAAAGTTAGTATATAAAAGTTCTCAGATAAAAAAAAAGTATATTTATAACAGTAAGAGAAAAACTGTACATATTTTCCATCTAGAGTGAATATTCTTTACCAAAAGGAAAGACATGCAGCTTCTTAGAGAGAAAATTAACAGCTGCATTTCATGGTGTCTTTCTTTTCTGAATATTAAATAATATTTGCATATATCTTTAGTAAAGATGTAAGATAATGTAAGGAAATATATGTAAATTAATATAGTACTTAATGTGTACTTTTATTTCCTGGGGCTCCATTTTTAAAATTGAACAATTTCCTTATGGCTAATTAGATGAAGCACACAGGCATCTTGTATTACATTGTAGCTGCTGCCTTCCAATTTAATTATGTTAACATAGTGAAGTGTTTTATAGATTTACTGGGTATTATTATAAATGTCATTTGAGTCTGATGTTGGACATTAAAATGTCAGTTATTTGCTTTTAGGTTAATAAACGTTTTTACAAGAACAAGAGTAGGGATATACAATGTTGTGTATAAACCAGCCTTGATATGCACATCATGTAATTTTTGAAATTACTGTATAATAAACAACCTATTTCATTTCATTTCTCCTTGGGAAGTGGTACTGCAAGATCTTTCTTGTAGAATGTTTCTAGTGAGCAAGAGAGCCTGGGCACCTAGCATTGTCTATAGTAGACAATTAAGAATTGTGGAGGACTAAGAGTGATTTCCTTCATTTCTACTTTGCCAGGGAGATAACATCATTTGTCTGATAGGACAGCTGTTAGGGAAGATAGCAGAGTGCCTGGGCTATCTTCTGAGACTGATAACACACAGAGTGGCATCAGATAGGCGCTGAACATCATTACATAAAATTGGAGTCCACACCCCAGGGACCTCTCACTTGATCAGGCACACATTTATGCTTCCCTACAACATTTATTTTCGAGATAGGACAGAATGCTCCAGTCGGCCAGGTAATTGCATATTGCCTGTGTGCTTGATAAGTGCATAAGTCTTCTCACAGACTTTCATATGTAAACATGAGAATGGTAAAAATACCCTGAAACCAGGGGGTGGGCAGTTCTAAGCATCTGAGCAAAGTCGTGGTCTCTTTCATCTGCGTTTATGCAAATCATCATGGTTAAGGGTGTCACTCAAAGCTTGAGGGTAACAGTTTAGACCATGGCCTGTAGGACAAACTGGGGAGAAGGAAAAGGCAGCTAATTTAGAAAAAATAAAGAACACAATGAGTACCCTATTCGGTCTTTATTATGTGTGGTAGTTAATATTTTGGAGATTGTAGTAGTCTAGTCAATTTTTGATATGTTATGTGGAGCATGTTAAAATCATAGCCTCTGTCTTCCTCAAATGGGCAGCTGGTAAGAAGACCCCATTCTTCCTTCCTCAGTGATGCCAGAATATTAGAAAACAAAAGTTTTACTACATATGAGCAGTAAATTAAGGCTCCTCCCTGGGCATCACAGAACCTAAAACAAACCACTTCTTTATTCTCTGAAGGAAGTGTGTAGCAATATGGGAAGTCTGCTGAGGCTTCCTAGAAAGACTCATTATGTAGGTGACAAATGTTTTTAATATCTGTTGTATATAACATTATCATATTTTACATTGCCAAGGTTTCATTCTAATCTACATAGAAACAAACACTTAAAAATGTGTAATAACTAGAAACAGGTAGGTGTTTTCTACAGCCACTTATAATAGGTCATGTCAAAGTTATGGTCTCAGAATTATCCTGCCCAGTAAGGCTGACTTTACACCAAATGTTTTGTGACAGTATTGCATAGTAGACATACGACGAGTATTAAGAGTAGGCCATGAAAATATTTATATAACATTGAACAAAATAATTTATTTCTGTCTTTAAAAGTTCAGAGTGCTAACGGAGTCATTTTTTTTAATATGATCTTTCTAATGGTTATTTAAGAGTTCATCAAGAACTAAGTACCTTGAAACAGCAGAAATTTAGTCGAAAGTTATGGAAGCTGGATGAACCACTGTAAGGAAGGTCTCGTAATAACCCCTGGAGGTGCTAACAAACAGGTTACCGCATCGTAACTTTGTTTCTTCTGTTTGCCATCATTCCTAGGCTGCCAACTACATCACTTGCATGGTTCTTTTCAAATCAACCTTTCCTGTGCACACCTGTGAAAACTTCTCTCACTGCTTAGCTCTTGTAATGGCATTTGCCATTTTAATAACACAGGAAAAAACAACGTACCACTACTAATAATACTTTAAATTGATAGTCTCTCCTTTTAATTTCTTTTTTTTTCTTGGATATTTTATGTATTTACATTTCAAATGGTATCTCCTTTCCCGTTTTCCCCCCTGGAACCCCCTCTCCCACCCCATCTCCCCCTACTTCTATCACGATGGACCCCTTCTACCCATCCACTCCCATCTTACCGCCCGGGCATTCCCCTACACTGGGGCGTTGAGCCTTCACAGGACCAAGTGCTTTTCCTCCTATTGATGCCAGACAATTCCATCCTCTGCTACAATTGTGACTAGAACCACGGGTCCCTCCATGTGTAATCTTTGGTGGGTGGTTTAGTCCCTGAGAACTTTGTGGGGTCTGATTGGTTGATATTTTTTTCCCCTATGGGGTTCCAAACTCCTTCAGCTCCTTCAGTCCTTTCTCTAACTCCTCCATTGGGGGACCCGGTGCTCAGACCAATGGTTGGATGCAAGCATCAGCCTCTCGTCTGTATTCGTCAGGCTCTGGCAGAGCCTCTCAAGGGATAGCTACATCAGGCTCCTGTCAGCAACCACTTGTTGGCAACATTGTCTGGGTTTGGTGTTTGTATGTGGGATGGATCTCCAGGTGGGGTAGTCTTTGGATAGCCTTTCCTTCAGTCTCTGCTCCATACTTAGTCCCAGCATTTCCTTTAGAGCCTTTCTGGTTAAGAATTTGGAGGTGAGTGGGTAGCCAAATCTCCCAACCAGGGGTGGCGCCTAACCTCTGTATATGGTCTCTACAGGTTCTCCCTCCCCTTTGCTGGGCATTTCAGCTATTCTCATCCCTGTTGGGTCTTGGGAGCCTCTTGTTTCCTGGCACCTGGGACTGGCTGGTGGCTACCTCCAGTTCCCCATCTCCTATTGCTACACGTCTCTGTTCAATTTCCAGATCCTCCATATATCATGCCTCCTGCATTGCCTCTGTTCTGACTGTAGATGCACCGCAGCAGCTGCATCACGTACCTGCCACTATGCCTTCCCTGCTCCAACAGCCTGCACCCTCAAACTGAGCTAAAATAAGCCTCTCGACCCTTGCACTGGTAACAGGTGTCTCTCTTATATTTAAGATACTTGTCTCTATAATCATACATGTGATATTCAGAAATTCTGGAGATTGGAACACAGACATCTCTTCAAAGAGACCAGTTCTCATCCATAAGATCTTCCAAGTTACGAGGAGAAAAAAGAATCCAGAGCTCTTATTTTATCAATTAGAAGAACTCAGTATAGGTGAGCATAGAGATTCCATTTAGTACAGATAAACTTGTCTCAAATTGTTAGCTCACTCTATATTTTTTCCAGCATTTCATATCTATATTCTATACAACTGTATACTGTGTAAAATGTCAATTAGACAGTCAATTTTAATTATAATATAAATGAACTAAAGAAATATACTTTAAGATATCCATTTGGTCTAGTAACAACAAAATTTTTTCTTGCCTGGTGTTAAAAATTTGATCAAAGAATAAATTACATATGCCAATTTTCATTTGGTGTCTACACTTCCATTTTCAGGTGCTTTATCCAAATATTCTTTGAAGTTTCCAAATATGGCTTTGACTTTCATTCAGGACTACTTAGTATCAATATATTGTATTGTTGAACATCCCTCATGTTTTCTCTGAGCCTAAGTCCTGGGGTCACCTTTATGTTATACTAGACTCGTTGGTAACCCCAGTTTAATTGCACATTGTCTGTTACAACCTCAACCTTTCTTGGTAAGACTTTGAAATCCAAAACATATTCTGATTGATGTAGCATACAGAAAGAAATTCTGCAATATTTAGTGGTAGAATCATATAATTTTGGAATGATAAAACTCTAAATATAGCAGTCACCCCAGAATTAGAGTAACTTCTTTATATTCACAGTTCTCAACTAGCAACTAGTAAAAAAAAAATTCGAAAACCTTGTATCTGGAACTAAATTTCTCATCTTTTGTTTCCTAAGCCATACAGGATGACAGCTATACACATAGACTTTTCACTTTTAAAAATAAAGTGAGCCCTGTAGACATATAGTTAAATACAATTAATATTCAAGTTGAAATATACTGAATTTGTGCAAACTCTACTATTTGCATGTTGGACTTGAGTATCTGGTTTTCTTATGCATAGAAGTACTAGAATATAGGGTGAGCATAAATGTAAAAATATAGTGTTTAGGATTTGAATACTGGGCTTTAGATCAAAATCATTAACCTCTCTCTTAATATGTTTTCTAAATCTTACCAAATAGGTATAAGTATGACTTCTAGATATTTATTTAGTATTTATATGTGTATTTGATATCACAGTTTCATAGAAACTATTTAAATGGACATCTGCTCTGTTGTCAATAAAAATATTCCTTCAATGGTTACATAGTATACAGAATGATTTCTATAAGACATATTGCCTAAATTTGCCAGTTGACATTAAGGGATAGGCTAATAAATGTGTTCAGAATGGCAATAATGATTTTCAATAGTTGTGAGAATATAAAGGATAGGCTAATAAATGTGTTCAGAATGGCAATAATGATTTTCAATAGTTGTGAGAATATAAAGGATTGAACAATTGTAACAGTAGCGAGATTTCCCTTGAGTGTAATTAACACATAGATCTGCAGCCGAAGATTCTTACAGGCCAGGAACAGGCCATTAATGTCATTGCAAGCATCACAATGAATTCTAAAAGAAAAACAAGACAGGGAATTGTGACATTACCTATACTTGCGTTGTTCAACATTTATGTGCTTACATTTATGGGACTCTGGAATCCGTATAAGGAACAAACCCACAATACTGAAAGCACGTGTGGTAAAGTGGTCTATAGGAGTAGTACATAATATACTTTCAATCACAATTTCCCCAGTTGTTATCTAATTGAATGTTCCACACAGTGAGTACTAATTTATGCTTATGAAATGTCATAGTTTTTGGAAATCATGATAGAGACAAATCAGAGGGATATATATATATATATATATATATATATATATACACACACACACTTAAGATTTCTAGATACCATAGAAGTTCATGAAAACATAGCCCATGCTTCTTTTGTGTGTGTGTGTGTGTGTATAGCTCATTTTACCCAGGACATATGTAACCTTTGAACATAATCATTAACATAGAAGTCTTATTATAAGTTTTGTACATCAAATTACTTTTACTGGAAATGTATTAAATGCATTAGCCACTTAATATGAAAATCTATAACAAGATATTTGATATACTTTATCATCTCCTCCTTCTCAAATGTGTCTATTTCATTTCCCTGAATTTGCTGACAGGGATTAATCATAGACTATTAAAGACTATTTATTATTTTTGAATTTTTAGTTAGTATCAATTAAGAAATTTTAAGTAAAGTATGAAATACAAAACAATCCTAACACCTAGTTTATCAACACATATGCTGTACTGTTCGTGCTTAAATAGAAGACATTTAAAATAGTTTAATTGTCTGCTCATAGCTGTGTAGGTGCTGTCTGGATCCCCAACCACACTGAATTTTATTATGTATATGCATATGTAGATAACTCACTGTGATACACAAGCTGGCAGCTATATTGCAAACACACCTGGCTGAGGTGTGCGTCTTAGGAATCGCCGTTCCATTTTAGGGTCTTAGATAGGATGAATGGCTGGTCATATGCCAAGCCATTGCAGACAGCAGAGCTCACAAAAGAAGGAAAGAAATACGTGTGAGTAAATGAGCAAAACCTACCACACAAGGAACAAAAATGGACTTTCCAGTTTTGAAATCATATTTGAACTTTGACATCCTTTTCTTTCACAACTTTGCCTAGTTATTCACTACTTCCATAGACTAATAGTATAAAATTCCCTACAAAAACAACAATGTGCTGGACTTTAATAGATAAAAACACCAGCATCACATAAAACATTGGTTAATTCAGTATAAACATCTAGTGTGTATTCCAAGCCAGGATCCTTTGGCAAGGCTAAAAAGAACTTCCATGATTTTGTGAGGACAAAAGCAAAGTTATTGACCTGAGTATCCTTTTTGCAATTGATTTTGTTCTACCACAAGAATTCGTGTAGCCCAAGCTGGCCTTGAGCTCCTGATCCTGTCTCTTCTCTCCTCCTCTCTGGCGCTCACATTCCACATTTGTGCCACCACATCTGATTATGAGCCAATCATGAATGTGGGCCATTATATCAGTGCAAGTCCTAGGCACTTTCAGTAACTGTCACCTGAAGAACTTTGATAATCTGACGAAGATAAATGTGCATGAAACTTTTGTGTGTGATCAGGAGAACTGCCTGATGATGGATTTCCAGAGGTTGAATTTTGCATTGACAGATTAGGAACACATTGGGAACATCACTGTGTCTTTGACATATGTTTCCTAAATGAGACCACAAGTTCTATGCCTGGTGCATTTTCAGTTCTGCCTGTAACAGGCATAGGTCGACATTTCACTAGCCTTTGACAAACTTAGGAAATCATCTGAAAGCAGTAATTTCGGGGAAGTATACCCATTAAATGGGCAGAGAAAGCTTAAAATAACATGATAAGAAAATGAATCTGCTAATGTCAAAATGTGAGCAGAAGAAAATGATTCACTGGTAAAGCGTGAGCAGAGATTTTTGTATAGATCAGGAGAGTTTGAGCAGAGATCAATGAGTTTACAAAATTCAAACCAAACTATAGCACAGAAAAGGTAAATGGATATTAAATTTAAAAGGAATACGATATAAGCCTACTTGTTTTCTGAGCTCTAAAAGTTGTACTCTGTTTCTGTGCTTAATTTTTCTTATCAATAACACATCTATGCGCTGTTTTAAAATCTATTTGAAATGGTACATGTCTTACAGGTCAGCACATCAGTTTGTTTTGTCACACTTACATGCACACAGAGGTATGTTTAGTGCAGTACCAAACTAACTAGACCATAATATTATGATTGCTATTGGTATTACATGATACTTTTTCTGGAACAAATAATAGGGTTTCTAAAGAGAGAATAATAATTACTAACATTTGCTGAGTCCTTACGGTTTTGCCAAACCTTTTCTCAATGCTCGGTAACTATTAACTCTGAAATTCTGTTCAGTGCACCTGTGACCACAACTGGTTATTTAAGGAATCAGTAAATGCCTTTGGTCATAAAGATGCCTGTGTAAGCATTAATGGATGAAAACACGTGTACCTTAATTTCTTGAAAATAGCTCTAACCTGGGGCACCTGATGATATAGCAACAGCAGGTCTTAAGAGTACCATACTGTGCATAGTAGGAAAGTGTTTTACAGAGAACAAATTATTTCTACTAAGTAAATGTAAAATATGACTCCTGGTCCTCTTTGTTTTTTTCTATTAGTATACTTGTGACTCTCCCTGTTACTCTCCCTTGCATGTGAATGCACACATGTATGCTTGTGAACACAGAAACATATGCCTTGCCTTAGAACAAACGTTTTCTTCATGTAGGAAATATTGCTTTAAATCACAATGCTATGTCGGAAGACTGGGAGTTTATAGATTGCATAAGCTATGTGTCCAATTCAGTAAGATCCTTTTCAGTTCCAAGTGTAGTGAAATGAAGTAGTCATTTGTCTTTGTCATTCTTACAATCCAAAAGAAAATATTTTAAGAAAATTACATAAATAAAATTGTAAAGCATTTTAAACTCTAGCTTCTTGTATGTCAGTAGAATAATAAATATTATTTCCTAGATGACTCACTGAATCAATGTTTTCAGACCACAAAGAGTCTGACTGGCTTGTAAACTATCTCACTGTGATGGCAAATATAAATGGCTTTGCCAACAGCCACTGGTGACAAATTATACTAGCAATGAATAATTATTTTGTGTCTTTGACTATATATATATATGTATATATATAGTCACAGACACAAAATGATTATATATATACATATATATACATATGTATATATATACATGTGTGTGTATATATATATATATATATATATATATCTGCCATACCAAAACCCACAGCACAGATGCTCCAGAAACTTGTTAGTTTACATTGTATTTGAGATGATGATTTTATTAATCATTTATAAATCATAATTATTAAATAATTGTGATTTTACTAGTGTCAGACATTGTACAATTTTCATTTAGTGACTGCATGAAGTTCTCTTAGATGTCTCGGTGAGAATGTTTGTAAAGTGGAAGTTTAAATTCCTTATCTTTCAGGATGGCTCTAGGAAAGGCAGTGGTAAATGCTACTAAGCAGGGCATGTCTCATATAAGCAAAGCACTAACTTCTTATGTCTTCTTCTGCATGCTGTACTACAATGTTCTCTAAACACTCAAATACAGTGACCTAATTGAGGCTATGGATTCCAGGTGAAAAGATCAATTGTTTTTATAGCAAGTTTCAAGAGACAGCCAGTTTTACTCAATTTGTTTCTATATGTGGCTCTAAATATAATGGCAATCACATCTAAAGGGAGTACAACTATCAAAAAAACTTTAAATTCCAATATCTAAGAGTGCCATGTAAATCTTATTGAGAAAAGATTTAGTATATCTCAGACAAATTCTAAAAACATTAAAATTTACAAAATGTCTCAATAATAAATAATACTTATACATTTTTTAGATAATACAGTACACTAAAAAATAAATAGCAGAAAAAAACTGTCATGACTTAAACTTTATTCACATTGAGCTAGTGAGAAGGCTGTGCAGATAAGAGCACTGGCTTCCAAGCCTAATGCATAAGTTTGATTTCAGGACCCCATAGTAATAAGAACTTTTCTACTGTAAATCGTCTTTTGACCTCCACACATGTACCATTTACACACACACACACACACACACACACACACACACACACGCAAATGAATGCATGCATTCAAACTTTCATTCAGAAAATAATTCATAAAAATATAATTTTAAAGAATTTGAAAATAAATATGAATTCAAGATTTTTCGATAGCTGATTGATTTGAGTGCCCTTTCCATTATGTCATAGTTTTCTAGACATATGATCCCTAAGCCATCTAGAGATGGAATGTGTGCATGCCATTAGTTTCAGTTGTGAAACTAAAATGTTTACAAGCTTGCTTTACCTTGTGCTTTGAAATTAAACACTTCAAATTTTCTATGTTAATGATCCTTTCATAATGTTTTGCTAATAACTTAAAATATGATCATGACAAAGTTTATTATATCATATAAGAGCTACATGTACACACACACACACACACACACACACACATACACACAATCATTTAACAACCAAATCAAAAAGTATTGTGGTGAAACTGCACTTACTGCATTAAACCAATATCTAATGAGTTAGGGGCTCATTTTCTGTGAAATTTCTATCTTGTACTCATTGCAATTGGCATTTTGTAAAAAGTAGGTCTCAAACCCTCAGGGCCTAATTCTTCCAGTGCTAAAGTAAACACTTGAATGGATAACATATTATAATTGTGCTGTATTTCTCTAAGGAAGTACAGGTAATGAAAGTGTGAAGAACTGAAGGCATAGCTGAAGCCAGGTTTTGGTTATAGGAGCTTACAGGTGTATTACAGGCAGGTAAATACCTAGACAGTTACCTAGAGTAAAACATAAAGAAATAGATACTAGAACCAACATTGACATTAGGAACTGTATATCCTTAAAACAGTTACTCAATTTCTCTAGGAATTTTTTGTTTTGTTTTTCATTATCTCTAGAGCAAAAAGTTTTGGATAATGTGGTAAGTGGTGTGTCTTGTTTTGTTTTAACAACTAAATGGAAATTGGACGAGAAAAGTACTCTAAAAGAAAAACACTCCATATGAATATTTCCTTTTTCATTTAATTTGTAGTGATAAAACAACATTATAAAAGAATAGTAGTTATAAGCTAACTTTTCACTCTACAAGGTTTTTTCGTTTACTTCACCCATTTTTGATGAGAGAGTTCTCATCATCTGGAGTAGTTAGTTAGGCTACAATAGTCCCAAGAAGATTACTAAACAGAGCATGGAAATACAATGAAGAGGTTCAAGCACACCATTTGGAAGAACATTTGCATAACAGTTTTCCATGTACTTTTGTGCTTTTGGGTATGTATGCACTTGTGTGCTTTGTATAACAAAAAGCATTTCAGCATTCCTTGTAGTCTCAAAAAGAAAAAGGAAGACAGTGTGATGTTGAGGGCGTCTTGTGACTCAGGATCCCGATACCCTGTGTAGGTAGTAGCTATGCACTGCAGCTGTCCCTTAAGAAAACCTCCTTGATGGCAGACATTTTCAACTTAGAAAGGGAGGCAAAAGGCACCTAGGCTATCTTATTATCCAATGGTAGGGGGTTGCCACAATAAGTTCTCTGTGGTTCCTTAGTAAGCTGAGAGAAGATGGGAATTTTCACCGAACCCTATGTATGGGTAAAAGGAGAAACAGACAGTAAACTTCCCAACCATTCCTAGGAACAGAGTTCAGGAGATTTCTGTTGCTTTCAAAGTCTTGGGTTGGAAGACTTAAGTATTTGGATGAAATGTGCATTTTAAACTGGCTTCCAGATGAGAACATAGTCAAATTATCAGATAGCAGTAGGGAGAGCAGGGAAGAGAGAATGGAAATAGGTGGTGGGTGGATGGGCAATCTCTAGGACATGCCAGAGACCTAGGATAGGGGAGACATTAGGGAGTCTATGGGGTGACTCTAGTTGAGACTCCTAGCAGTGGAAGATATGGATGCTGAAGGGGCCACTTCTTGTAGCTAGGCAGGACTCCCAGCAGAGGGATAAGGACAGCAACCCACCCACAAAACCTTCTACCCAATATATGTTCTGCCTACAAAATGTTTGGGGTAAAAGATAGAACAGAGAAAGAGGGAATGGTCAACTGATGGCTGCCCCACTTTGAGACCCACCCCATGCACAAACACCAATCCCTGACACTATTAATGATACTCTGTTATATTTGCAGATAGGAAACTAGCATAACTGTCCCCTGAGAGTTTCTACCCAGCAATCAATGGAAAGAGATGTCTGTTGCCAGCCTGCCTGTTGATTCAGTTCACCTAAATGGACTGCGTTGTCTGGCTTCAGTGAGAGAGGATATCCCTAGTCCTGCAGCTTCCTGATGTGCCAGGGTAGGGGATGTGGAGTGGTGTTAACTAGAAGGAGGCACTCTCCTAAGTCAAAGGAGATGGGGAAAGAAAAGAACAAGGGATACTGATAAGAGATGGGTGGGGAGCTGATATTTGGATGTAAAGTGAATAATGAAATAAACAATAAAAAAGACCCATCCTCCAAAAATTTTTAAATGAACCTTGGGTTTTATAGATATTGAGTTGACTTACATGAAAACTCAACTTTATTTTCGCAGGACTAAGGAGTTATATTGAAGATTTAATGGTATAGATTCTCCTTCTTTCCATAGTTTCATTATCTAAGTCTTCTCTTTTTGACACTGTTTCTACTTTCTTACAGTTCCTATAATTCCATATACTATCAAAACCATAACACATGAAAAAAAAATCTGATAGAAGAAAGTACAAAGTAATGAATACAAGAGAAATGAGATAAAGAAGAGCTGAGAATATACAATAATACAACATTAATTTGGTTTGTTAAGAAATTATTCTTGAAGGAGAGGGGAAAATATAAAGAAATTATTCTTGATCTAATATGATTTATTTAGACACACACACACACACACACACACACACACACACACACACACACACCATGCATATGGAGTTAAGGATTGAACTTCGGTCATCAGGCTTCATGGCAAGCCTAGATCAATTCACTTGCTGTGCTCATTGGCAGGTCCAGTAATTTTATGATAGCCACTCCAAATTGACATCAGAACCTTAAACATTTCTCAAACTAAGGAACAAAAAGATATTGTCATCACTCACTTCTCATACCACATTTAGATTTTTAGTTTCACTACAACAAAAACACATTGAGAGAAAACATTGAGTTAGAATTAATATTTTCGTGAAGCTTGTTGCCCTGCCTTTTAGGCCATGGGTCCTAAGAGGTAATATCAGGTAATTACTCACTGTGCTTTAATTCATTGAGGCGTATTTACATTTTTTATAAATTTTGTACTTGATATAAAAGTATTAACACAACCTGGTGGCAGCGGCATATAACTGTAATTTCAGCACGCCAGAGGAAGAGGAAGGTGAATCTCAGAGTTTGAGGCCAGACTTGTCTAAAAAGTGAATTACAGGAAGGCCACGGCTACACATAGAAACCATGTCTCAAAAAAATTAAAGCACAACACCAAAAAACAAACAAACAAACAAACAAACAAAAAAACCAACCAACTAACCAATTAAACCCCCCCATCACAAATAAAAGAATAAACAAAGGTCAACACAAGCCTCTATAATTTGCACTTTCTAAGTGAAAATAAGAAATTGTATTATGAAGACCAGGACTGTACAATATTTAAAACATTAACTAAAGGTAATAAAGCAATGTTAACCTCCATCTAGTATATAAAGAAATTTAGGAACGAAGAGTGGTTCTTAAATCTTTCTAAAAGTTTACTTATGTATTTATTCTCTAATTTAAGTTATATTTACTTTGTCTAAAACCATTTCTGGAACAAAGTAGACTCTTACTAAATAGTAGTTACTGGTTAGTAATATAAATATTAGTAACTTGTTAAAATGCTAAATTTGTAGCTATTCGTCATACTTCAGTTGTTGTTTTATGTTTGCTTTTTGTTTGTTTGTTTTTGTTTTTGTTTTGTTTTGTTTTTGAGACAGGGTTTCTCTGTATAGCTCTGGCTGTCCTGGAACTCACTCTGTAGACCAGGCTGGCCTCGAACTCAGAAATCCACCTGTCTCTGCCTCCGGAGTGCTGGGATTAAAGGCCTGCGCCACCACGCCCAGCATTGGTTTTAATAAGATAAAGCTTGGTTGGAAAAATATTAGATTCACATGTTAAAAATAGTATTACCAATTTTTCAGATATTTTCCAATAACATTGGTAAATAAAGCTACAATATGACGTAAGTGTATAGTCGTAATGTTTCTGTGGATCATCCCTTGAGAGCTCCAAACATATGAATCTTAAGTTTGAAGTGTACGTTCACAATGGTGACAATGACATCATGAATTACTATATAAAATTACATATCCCTTGAGTAAATCCCTCTTACAAAGTCTAATGATTACCCTAGCTAAGGGCAGCAATGGTGAAATCTACTGACTAGAACCCTGATTATCTTCTCTCCTCTTAGCACTTAAGAATGGCTCACCTCGATATTTCTCTCTGCAAACCCTGGACGCAAAAATAAAAACATGGGCCAAAAAACAGATCGAGAAACTATCAGTCTCTGCCCTTTCTGGAAATACAGACATAACGGAGGTGTCAAGAGCAGAATTGTCAGTGATAGTTGAGCAGCTGACAGCTCAAACACAGCTTGCCCGTCAGTCTGATGCTGCCAGGCAGGCGCTTGGCAGGATTCCACAGTATAAATACATCTGCTACCTTGGGGTTAGGAGGGTTGCTTTTGTCTTCGTGTGAGCAAAGGCGCTCATTATTACTAAATGGTATCTTTGCCACTTAACCTGAAACCTTCGTGCCAAGAGTCCATCTCACTCACCCAATTTCGGTGGATGGATTTGCCATATTATCTCATTTAAAATATACTATATCTGAACAATTCTCAAAATGTAGGTAAGGGGAGTTACAGGTCAGACGTATTTTTGAGATCTGTCATGTTTACTCATTTACATGGCTAGACAATGCCCAATCAAGTTTTGAATTCTACTTTTTTTTTTTTATTTAGCTTACTCCAATGATCTAAACTGGTGATTTCTGCAGTTCATGAAACTATGTCAGTGTTGCTGATATTTCCCACCCTGCAGGGACTCATAAATCTATTTGGCATCCTCAAGCTGTTAGAGGAGAAGAAAAGTGCCGGTCACTAATCTTGTCATGATCAACATTGTTCTTAGCATCCTGGTTAACATCTTGGCTTTGATTTCAATGAGTAATACAAAGTTGTGTCTGTCTATTCTTCCTTTGCCACCAATGGACCCTCTTTTGCACGAATATTTCTCTAAATAGTGCTTGACAGTAACTACACAAATTTGAAAGCATTTTTTTTTTGGTGCAAAACTTTTTTCCATATGTTATGCAATAAAGAAATTATAGACAGTTTATTAAAATTCCTTGGTAGTTAGACATTCTTTCAGGTGGCGCTCCCTTTTGAGTTTATCTGTTTTAGTCACAGGTTGGAATAGAAGGGAGTGGTATGAAGAGTAACAAAACCAACAGTTCTCTGCTCAAATCACCACATTAAATCCACCATTGCTCCCTCGATGGCCCATGATGGCTCATTTCTTTTAGGAAAGAACACTTTGGTGCCCATGGCATATTAACTAATCTTCTACAGCTGCTCTGGGCGAGAGGGTGTGAGTGCTGAGCTTCAGTGCTCTGAATTGCTTTCATCCTTTTTACTCACAGAATGGAGAGGCACAGAGTTTGGATTTCATTCCCTTAATATTTTTAGTAATAAATATGGCCATACTTCAAGTAGATGGAGAGAATAATTTGATCTCACGATTATAGAAATCAAAAGCTCTTTGTTAACTCATGAGCAAGATTCATAAATGATCGTTTTTTTCTAGATGGAGTTTCTATTTTCAAATTAGTAGGAACATAATTTTAAGTTAATGTGTTAAAATTATTATTTTAGTTTCATTTGGATCCTGTAGCTCCCTTCACATATTACATAAAATTTTGCCACTTGGAAATTTATTGTTGTGAATGTTTTCATTTTATAGTTTTACATGGGAAAAAAAAGGAAAAATGAAGAAGGAGTGGAGAGAGGCACAAAAATAAAGGAAGAAAAGAAGAAGAGAAAAAAACAGAACAGAAAAAAAAAAAGCCCTGTAATGTTAGGATTCTCAAATGAGCAGCTTAAAAGAACAGACATCAAATAACTTTGAAAATAAAGTTCTCTTTGCCCTCAGATTTCAGAGAGGTATACATTGACAGGATATTGGGACTCTATATCTTTCAATTTACTCCTATCAGTAATAATAAAAAACAACAATATAATAGCAATATTAGCAATGCCACCATAAACTATGTGAAGTACCTAAAAGTGGTCTGTCTAGTTTAGCTCTTAATTCAGTCTCTCCCTCATGAGAATCAATATACTTGCTGATAACATGTTTTCTTTCTATGAAATCTGAAAAATAGTTTCAATGACATTAAGTTAATAAACAAACTTCCTCAATATATTTCCAATATTTATGACATATTTTGGTCAGTTTATTTCCTCGGTGGCCATTTTAGTTTCACAATATGTCATGTGCCAATGAAAGGTTCCAAAGAGATCTAAACCATTGCACCTTGTCTTCTTAGATACTTTTGATCAGTTATTATACTAAGTTCAGGTCAGAAGATCAATAGCAGATCATGCCAAGAACACCGAGATTTAATTACTACGTAGTTACATGGTAGTCATGAAATTTTACTGCTAATTATCCCGCAGGTAGTACTCATGAGAAAAGAGTCATTTGGGTGACACTATGGCTCTAAGATGGAATCTAAAGGGTAAAATGTCTGCACTTTGAAGCAACACAGTGAGAAATTTGGTTCAAGTTTTTCTGATCTGTTTGGTTGACCTTTTCTATCTGCAGTCACCCCCCCCCCCAACACACACACACCGATTCCTTATATTGACCCAAAATGGAAGTAGATTTTTCTCTTCATTTGGAGGAAAAGCTATCTAAACATAACAACTTTTGAAAGAAAACAATGGCTCATCTCATATCATGAAAAAGTCTGTAAGTCAAAAATGGCTGAAGACTGTCTCCAAAATTGTTACCCTATTGGTTACCAAAGTTGCATAATTTTGGTGCCATATTCTACATGTGCAGCTTTAAGTATAAATATCTACTTATCATCTGTCTGTCTATCTATCTATCTATCTATCTATCTATCTATCTATCTATCTATCTATCTATCTATCTCTCCATCTGTCTATCTATCTTGAAGCCACAGCAGACTTTCCAAGACTACACAGTGTCTGGCACATCCACTCTGTGCCTGGAGTTGCTTTCCTATTGACCTTGCCTTTGTGCTCTAATTTAGAATCAGTTAATCTGCTCCTCCTGGGAGATATGAAATTTCCATATTCTCATTGATTTATATGGATTTCCTGTAAACGGAAGACAGCAGGATGAAATCAATCACAGCGATGCCTACAGCAGTGGCTGGGGATAGGACTTACGAAACACCTGATGTGTTCCATTCTTATTAGGGATAAAATGTGAGCATGCTGTTTTCATCATGCTCAATGCACTGTGGAGATTATCCTGAAACCCTCATGCCAATAAAAGAATAGAGCCATTTCTTATACTCAGCTAGTGATTTGTGATGGTAATAAAAGTATAAAAGTTTCTTACATTTCAAGAATTCTTGATTTTTTATAAGGTATCTGTTGGGTTTGTTTGCAACTGGCACTCTGGCCTGTCAGAACTTGCTGCCCTAGGTCATTTCCGATATCATGCCCACATTTGGGGGAAAACACAATCATTTTGGATTCTGAGTTCTCTCCATCCCTTCAGAGGAAGTCTTTGAGAATGCTCAATCTATTTTGATTATTGAAAGCATATTTTATTTTTGTTTGTACGAAGGGACTATTTCATGTATATTATTCTGAAGAGTCATATAAATGCTCATCACTTCAGTGAGAAGTGTTTTAGAAAGAAAACGCAACATAGTGACAGCAATGCCCACTATTAACAGGCTATGAAATAGTTGCTTCCTTACAAAAAGAGAAATGAGAGAAACGGCCCTAGAGAGTCACAGCATGGGCTTTCGGTTGTTGCTTCTTATTTCAATCTTCTTTCTTCAGTGTCCAAATTCCCATTTGTCATGGAAATTAAAAATTAAGCCTCTCCAATGCACCCGATTTAATTTAATATGAGAGAATGTGACTTATTATTTGGCACAGATTTATTGTTGTAGAAAGCTCCCACCGATGTCATGGTAAATTCTGTCATGAAATGGGGGCAAACAAATGATTCATTTTCCATGAATATTAACAGTAAATGTTACACTATCCCAAACCCTGGGATAAGGTTCTTTATCGAAATGATCCATTGTAGTCATCTATATTTCTTTCAGTGAGGACACAAGGCAGAGAAATATTTTAAAAATATAGATTAATATAGTATGAAACACAATAATGCAGAAACGGCACTTGTTAGAAACTAGCCAAATCTGATGGAAAGAGATGTGTGAACTCCAGTGTCACAAGCATGACAGCATAGGTAGGATAGCTTTCTTAGGACTTCCGGGACATTTTCATGGCTGCCTTCCCATGTTGCATTTGTTGTTGAGATATTAAGAGCTAACTCTTGTCTTTATATATAGTTGGATTGATTGTATAAAGAAAGCTCTTTTGAATACTTCAATCTTTCTATCATTCAACAAGTACTTCTTACTGTGTGCAGGGATATGCACTGGTACTTGAATTATAGAAACAAGATTGTCATTGCTACTTCCATGCCACTGAGCTTCAGTGGCGGTCACTGACAATATGTCAACAAAGCTAGGATGAGAATAGATTTTAAGTATGGAGAATATTATAGTTATTTCTGTTTTGTCTATTAGAATGTAGCTGCTTTCCAATGTCTTATGGATTATAATAGAGTTTTGAGGATTTTCCTCAAAAATTCAAAGTGAATGTACTTTATTATAGTTCAACTATTTATAGACACACTTTAGTTTAGTTTTTCCCAGTGTATCTTCAAATAAATGTTTCAAGAGAAGAGCAGATCAATTGCTTGTCCAGTGTCTGCCAGTCCTGAAAACATATATGCGATCAACATTATTTAAGACTGAATGGATTATATTTGGAAATATATGTACATTTATATAATATATGTTTTTAGAAATACAGATAGAGAATATATGCATACATATATACATATATGTCTATAAATACACATATATGAATGCAATAACAATTATTTTTAAAATCCCCATGGATTTGAAGGAAAACAGGGAGAGCTGTACAAGAAGACTTCGGGGGGAAGGGAAGGAAAAAAGTGTAATTATGTTATAATTTCCAAATAGGGAGTAAGGAGAGAGAGAAGAGAGAGAGAGAGAGAGAGAGAGAGAGAGAGAGAGAGGAAAGAGAGAGAGAAGGAGGAAGAGAAGGAGGAAGAGGAAGAGGAAGAGGAAGAGGAAGAGGAGGGAGGAAGGAAGGAAGGAAGGAAGGAAAGGAAAGGAAAGGAAAGGAAAGGAAAGGAAAGGAAAAAGGAAAAAGGAAAAAGGAAAAAGGAAAAAGGAAAAAGGAAACCCTGTGTTGCAAAAGCAAGCCCTGTGACCTGTGAAATTATTACAAATTTGGTTTTGTTATTTAGGACTGCTACATCAAACTGCCATTAAAAAAAGCAGATTAAAAAAAAATCCATCTCTTCAAAGTTCTGGAGGCCAGACTTCAGAAGTCTGGATGGAGTCATATTTGGCAGGGAGCAGGGTTGGCTGGTTGGCTTCATCGTTTGCTCTGAGGGAAATTTAGTTCCATGCCCTTTATAGAACTCTGGCAGCAATAGACAACCATGAGAATTCCTCAGCTTGTTGAGTATCATGTTCTTCTCTGCCTCTGTGCTCAAAACAGGTCCCTTCCAAGTTCTCCTGTAAGAACATCAAGCACTGTACTTAGGGTCCGCACTAATTCAAAGATGGTCTTGAGATTTTTACTTTCTAATACATGTGTGAAGTGTTTTCTTACTCTAAACAAGATCATATCTTGAGGTCTCAACTACACACATGTTTGAGGGAGGACAATATTCAACTCACCACATCTGTAAAGCACACCTTATATATTCTTTTGAAAATATATTTTATTGGTTATTTTCTTTACATTTCAAATGTTATCCCCTTCCAGGTTTTTTCTCCACAAACTCCCTATCCCATCCTCCTTCCTCTGCTTCTATGAGGGTGGCTCCCCCACCTACCCACTCCCACCTCAATGTTCTAGCATTCCCCTGAGCTAGGGCATCATGCCTTCACAGAAACAAGGGCCTCTCTTCCCATTGCTGCCTGATAAGGCAATTGTCTGCTACATATACAGCTGGAGCCATGAGTCTCTCCATGTGTAGATTTTAGTTGGTGGTTTAGTCCCTGGGAGCTCTGGGGGGGTTCTGGTTGGTTTATATTGTTGTTCTTCCTATGGGGTTGCAAACCCCTTCTGCTTCTTCAGTCTTTCTCCTAACTCCTCCATTGAGGTCTGGTGCTCAGGCTGATGGTTGGCTGGAAAATCAGCATTTGTATTGGTCAGGCTATGGCAGAGCCTCTCAGGGGACAGCTATACCAGGTGTACTGACTAGTTTTGTGTCAACTTGACACAGCTGGAGTTATCACAGAGAAAGGAGCTTCAGTTGAGGAAATGCCTCTATGAGATCCAACTGTAAGGTATTTTCTCAATTAGTGATCAAGGGGGAAATGCCCCTTGTGGGTGGGACCATCTCTGGGCTGGTAGTCTTGGCTCTATAAGAGAGCAGACTGAGCAAGCCAGGAGAAGCAAGCAAGCCAGTAAGGAACATCCCACCATGGCCTCTACATCAGTTCCTGCTTTCTGACCTGATTGAGTTCCAGTCCTGACTTCCTTGGTGATGAACAGCAGTATGGAAGATAAGCTGAATAAACCCTTTCCTCCCCAAATGGCTTCTTGGTCATGATGTTTGTGCAGGAATAGAAACCCTGACTAAGACACTAGGCTCCTGTCAGCAAGCATTTCTTGGAATCAGCAATAGTGACTGGGCTTGGTGTCTGCAGTGAGGTTAATAATGTTAAATGATGAGGTTGTTTTTTTTTTTTTTCTAAAAGCATTTTCAGCTGTAAACCCACATTCATCCACTCTTGTTTGCAACTATTCTATTTGCCATTCATTCCTCCTAGATAATATGCCAGAACTGTATGGAGATAAAGAGGAAGTCACTGGCATAGACTTGGAAATAAACACATCTTTACCTGCAAAGGACATACCAAGCATGCACAAACTCAGCAAGGACAGAGTTGAACTTCAACCAGTCAAATGTTTTTAATTGACATTGACAACAGACTTCATGTCATGACAGTGTGCGTTTTCTATATCCCAGACGCCATAACATATCTTCTTAGATACCAAGTGAACAGAAATAACATGAACTATATTCTCAGACCACAGTGGCATTAAACCAGAAATCAGTAATAGAAATGAACCTGCAAATTCACCAATTTTCATAGACTAACAAATATTTATTTTAAAAATTAAAAAATAATGTAAATATTTTAAATTAAATTATACTACTTAAAGATGTGCACATGGTGGCACTTTTAGGGAAATTTATAATATGAAGGCATATGCTAGGTTAAAAGGAAAAACATAAAGTGAGTATTCCATTTTCTTTATGGAATACTGAAAGAAAAATTGGGTCAAAAGTCAAGTGAACAAAAACCATGAAAGTTAAATGAGAAGTCGACAAAAATCTGAAAGCATAAAATGAATAGAATGTGAAAATTATGTTTGTTGGTGAAAATTGTAAGAAATGTATCTAATTTTGTTCATTTTAATGTTTCCAAAATAGACTGAAACAGTCTGTCATGATAGCCCATGTAAGAACTTCTCATATAAGTTCATGACACGGTTATCACAGGGTTCTCTCTAATCTGATTGTGGGGTCACTGATATTATTCTTGTTTTTCTTTGCCATCCAACAAAGTTTCTACTTGAGATCAAACAAAGCTTTTGCTCAATCCTTAAGCAAGTTGACTTGTTTGGAGGAAGCTAAACAGACTAAAGTAAACCTTTTCTTTTTAAGCCTCTAGCATTTAGAGTTGTAAGGATTCAGAGTTGAATTGTGATGTCCCTATAGATGTGTCAACTCACCCTCTTTACTAAATAGTGTCTTAGTCAAAGTACAGAAATTTTTCTTAGTCTGAGAGCTGAAGAATCTTGGGATCTTGGTGACTTATGGGATCAAGTCTTCGCCCTAGGACCTAGAAGAGACTAAGTCTGACTTTAGGCTGCAAATGTCCAACAGATACAAGTAACACAGATTGTTCCATTAGCTTTGTGGTTGGTGAATTACCCTGAATGTTTTCTTTTCTCTTTCTAATGCAATAATACCTAACACACACACACAAATACACATAAACACACACATGCAGCTATTGCATTTACACCCAACCTTTCCTTCATTTTCTCAGATATCTGATGTTTCACACCACATCAGCTAAGTGTCATCACTTCTATCATCATACCATGCTCGGTGAAAGCTTTAAAAATTGGCAGACAGTCTGAGGTCAGGACCAATACATAACTCTACCATGTGCTAGGGATGGAGTCTCTACAAGCCATAGAGTAAGTGACACAGCTGCAAAGTCTCTCCACAGCTTTCTTAGGTGGCTTCAAGTGTCTTTTATCCTGCCGGGATCCACAGGAAGCCAACTATTGACAATGAAACTCTCTGAAGGTCATTTATGAAGGAATGCTCTTGCAGTTAACTGGGGGTATACACCATTAATCAAAAAGACCTGAGCCCTAACAGAGATGCAATGGAGATCTCAGTTCTCCATGCAGGGGTGTCTAGACTGCATTGATTCTTTGGAGATCAGGCCTCTATTAGCATCCTCTGCTAGATGGCTGGTTCATACATTGCATGTGTATTTCCTTGCTATAATAATAGATTTACCTACAATATAGCCCTTCTCAAGTCTTAGAGTAATTTGAATGTGTCTTCTATTTTTTCTCAATTGTCCAATTTAAATAGGAAATCCTTTGCAATATAATCCTCTGCAGAATTGTTTGCTGAATGAGACTCGAGTTCCAAATGTAGAGTTGCAAATGCAGACTAGCATGCGTATGCTAGTCAGTCCTAGCCACTTGAGGTTCAAACTACTTCCTTGTTGGAAAAGGTCAGAGGAAGGAACTTAAAAGTGGCAATATCTCCTATATATCATATTCTAGCTAAAACATGCACACACACACACACACACACACACACACACACACACAAACAATATCTAACTCAGCACTCATTAGTACTTTTTAGAAACGGCAGTGGCCATTTAACTGGATCTGCTGTAGTCTACTACTCCTAGAGACTAGAGGGAGTTGTTTTGGCTGTGAAGAATCTTGTGTATTCACCTCTTCACTTGGAAAACAGGAAGAAGCAGTAGTTAACACCTTACAATGCTAGACTTATTCCTTTAGGAAGTGTCAGATGGCTATCTAACAGTGTACACTTTGTGTACCCTCAACTTCTAAGCAATTGATTGTTATTTTCTCCTTAATGCATGGGGACAAAATGAAAAATAGGCAATGTCATTGAAATTTTGGCAAGAAGACCATGTAAGGTTTATAAATATTGCATTTGTGCTTTCTGAAGTAGCCATTGAACAAAGTTAATGGTTTTTGGCAGCCCTGGGTGGCCCATTGCTGAGGGACTGACTGACATAAAGGTCAACTGCTTAATTCATAAGCTGTCCCTCCAGAATAAAGACACCAGTGCTGACCTGCTGGCAGAGGAAACTGCCATTGTCACTGTTGCTACAATAGTGATGATGATTTAAAAAGAACCCATCCACCTTCTTTGATCTCTGTCTCTTGTGATCAATGGCACTTAAGCCAGGTCAGGATTAAGAGTGCACACTTCAAAGGCAGGATAAAAATTAAAGCTAAGCTGCTAAGAAGCCTTATTAACTTTTGCATTCTGTTCTAACAAACGGAACTTGCCAGACACAGATAATTACTAACCCACTCTCTATACAAGTTCATTTTCTATTAGTTTTAAATGGCTCAAATAAGAATTCAATGAGTCTACAAATAGAAAATTATTTTTAAATTCTAACTCAGAAGTACCCCCCTTTTTTTTCTTCTCTGTGTGTGCATGAAAGAGAGAGAGAGAGAGAGAGAGAGAGAGAGAGAGAGAGAGAGAGAGAGAGGCAGAGGCAGAGTATGTTTATGTGCATGTATGTGTCCAGGTGCACTCACCCATAAAGGATGTGGAAGCCAAGAATTGACATCCAGATACTATCTTCAATTTCTTCTACACCTTAACTTTTAGATAGTATCTTTTACTCTATCCGCAACTGTCCTTGCTTTTTCCAATATATGAATTGGCCAGTGAGCCTTTGGGTTTTGCTTTTTTTCTAGCCCTCAGTCCTGGGATCAGATGACCCAAGCTCTCATTTTTAATTTGTTTTTTTTTTTTTTTTCGGAGGGGGGGGGAATCCAAGCTCAGGTCCTCCTTATTACATAATCAGCACTTCCCTGCCTGAGCCACTCTCCATATTTTCTTATGTGCATATGTATGTGAGAATATGTGAAGATCAGAAAATAAATTACTCCTGAGGATTGAACTCAGTCCATCAGGCTCGAACCGCCACAGCTTGTGTTCTTGGCTACTTTAGGTCAGGGATGGAAAGATGGCTCAGCAATGAAAGCTTTTGCCAGACAGTTTGGAGGCCCAGAATTCAGATCTCTAGGGCCTAGAGAAAAGCCAGCTTGTGGTCTTAGGGCCCACTTGTAATTCCTATTCTCAAAGAGAGGAGCTGTGTGATCAGAGCATTTTGGCTTGCCAGACGAGTCATACAGGGGAGCTCTGAATTCAACTGAGAGACCCTGCCTCAATGACTAGGGATGAGATTAGTAAATGAAGACTTGCAATGTCTACATAGGCGCACATTTCTGGGTATACATGCTTACCCACCTATACATGAACATGTGCACACATGCACATACTACACATATTATACTTGAAGAGAAAAGGTAGGTAAGTTTAAACTGCATACGGATAATTCAATATTTTATGTGCTTTCTATGGTTTAATTTTTCTCACTATCTAATATATGGTATATTAGGAGTGTGTTTGCTTGTTGATGTTGTTGTGATAAAGTACTCCATAACAAATTTATAACAATAAATTAGTTATAGAAGAAAAGGCTATCTTTGCTGACAGTTCCATACAAGAACTGTCTATTATGGCAGGAAAGGCAAGCCATTCAGGAAGCATGGGGGTCACACTCTCTTCTATTCACCTACAGGAGGAATGGAAATCAGGGCCAGGCTATAAAATGTCAAAGCCTGTCCCAGTTAAGTACTTCCTCAAGAGAGACTCTGCCTCCCCAAGAGTCCCTAACCTTTCCAGATAACATTATCAACTGGTACAAAGTGTTGAGACCTCTGAGCCAATGGAAGACATTTCTCACTCACATTACCAAACTGGAGTTGGCACATTTATTTATCAGTTAACTAGAGCACTCCTTGTGGCTTTGCACGAAGGGACAATGAAGAACCTGGAAATATCCAGAGAGAAATAATGAGAACAAGCATTATATTTTAGGTAGTTTTTTTTTTTCTTTCATTGTTGTGATGAAACACTATGACAAAAAAAAAAGTTCCTTGGAGAGGAAAGGATTTATTTGATTTATAAATCATGAATTATAGTCCACTCAAGGAAGGCAATACAGAAACTCCATCCAGGAAGAAACCTGGAAACAAGTTGATGCAGTGCTGTTGAGGAGTGCTAGCTACTGGCATGCTCTCCACAGACTATTCAGCTTCCTTTCTTTTAGATCTTAGGACCTCCTTCCCACTCAGGGAAGCCATCACCCACAACAGTTGAGCCCTCTCTAATCACTCACTAATTAAGAAAATTCCCTACAGGCTGGCCTATCATCCAATGTTATGGCCCATTTTTTTTTTCAGTTGATATTTCCTCTTCCCTGATGACTCTAGCTTGTATTGAGTAGACATAACACGAGCCATGAGAAGCCATTGTGAAAACAGAACAGAAGTGCTTGAGTATGTAGTATGAAATTTAATACGAAGAAGGTGATAACTTAGTATATGAAGATCAAAAGGGATGTTAATCGGTTGACATAAGTTCTTAAAGCATATACAATGTAAATATCCAAGCTTCGTGAAATGTTATGAAAATACAACAATATATAGCAATGAACGACATTTGACCCTGAACAGTATCCTCATCTTACTGTGGCTCTTTGACCTGACATAGAAGACAGGTTTTGCTATCATATTCATTCTGCCACGTTTTCCAACTCCAAATTACACAAGTCAGGGGAAAGCATACTTTTCTGAAACTGATAAAAACTGGAAGGTAAATCCCAGAACTTCTCGGAAATAATGCTATCCCAAGCAGAAGGCTACATACTGAAAAGATGAGATGGTTTCTTTCTTTCTTTTTTTTTTTTTTCAAAAGCCACACTGGAAGACATCAGAACACATGCAGTGAATCAAGGCAGGGTTCAATGCAAGCCTTCTGCAGGAACCTGCTAATGGAGCACACAGTTTCAGTCATGACAGTCAAATTGAATTTGTACCAGTTATAGGGTAAGAAATATTACTTAATTCAACCATATTGGGCCACTGTCAAGAAAACTACAACCATATGCATTTCTACAATGGAAATCAATAAGACCATAGCTGGTACCCTATGTGAGGACTCATCCCAGCTTTTCCACAGCCGCTCAGAGAATTATAACTATGCTGCCAGTGTAGTCCTGAGCAGGAATAATTATTTTTAACACATAAATCCATACTTGCAGTAGCATGTAAATACTCATTTTGCACGCTGGGTGCAAGTATGCTAACAAAGCAGAAATATATAATTTATATAAAACTGCTCTTTGACATTAATGAAAATTATCCAAGTGGTTGAAAGGAAAGGTATTTTCTAGAGAAATAGTTTTATCTTTGAATAATTAATATTTCCTTATTCTGAGCAACATCTATTACTAAAATTCACAGTAAAATTTAAATTTTAAGACCAAATAGAGATTAATAAAAAGATAAGCATTTATCATGATAAGCAAAATTAACATTTTTGTCTTACTATCGATGTAGACACAAGAAAAAACATAGTAAAGGAATGGATGTGTGTACTCAACCCACTAGCAGGGAGATTGATTTACTTTCTCAAACTTGTTCTCAAGCACAAACACAATCATACTCGGGACTGTTTATAATTCACTAAAAGTGAAATGGACACAGCACGAGAAGACAGAGCAACAGGTACCTACTTGATTTCTCTCTTAATACAAACATAGAAGAACTCGCAAGGCTCTCTGTTCAGAGAGCAGAACACAAAGCAAAGAGATGGCCATAGCTTTGAACTCTTCACTATTTAGAGGGGTGCAAAATCAAGTAACTAAATTGGGCTCTTTCCAAACATCATCAACTGAAAAAAAAAAATTACTAAAATAAAACCTATACTGACTCGGAAAAAAGGGAGAGAGAAATACTTTTTATTCTGGCAACTTTTAGAAGTGTTTGTATATTTTCATATTCATAAAATGAATTCAAATAGATTTTTTTTATTATTTCTAGCTATTCTATTCTTAGTTACCAGATGCAGGCAGCACTCTGCAGTGATAAAGGGTGTAGTGAGGGAGCCATTTTGGAAAGCCTCGCTTCTCTTTTCACTGCAGCTGTTTGGATTATGCCTAAAGTTTCCTTTGAAGTGGATGCTGTTCCAATCAGCAGCTAAGAGAAAAAGAAAAAAGTCCCAAGTTTATGTTTTGAAACCTGACATTCTATTAAAAAGACAGCAGGTTACATATTTTCAAACAATACATTCACTAGGATGCTTAAAATTTGTTGCTTTTTTTTCAACCTGTATATAGTATCCGTCACTAAAAATTAAGAAATGTGTGTAGTATTGCTTTTCTTGCATGTGTCTTCATATTCTTATAATTATATTTCAATGCTTGTAAGTGAGCAATGAATGAACATGGGCCTAATGACATACAGGTTGCAGATTTATGGTTATGAAAACAAGCGATCCTGCCTATATATTTTGTTATATATAATTTAAATACAAACTGACTACTCAAGTCATAGGATATATTTATAACTAATTTACAACATATTTATGCTAATGAAGTGAGTTATTATATACTATTTTTATAACTTTTGACTTCTATACTTAACATGAATTTCAATATAGGTTCATGGAGAAACTTAACTGTTCTTTAAGAAATGATTACCATGAAATGATTTAAAAATTATTATCATAGATTTTTTAACAAAATATAAAAGGATAGATTGTTTAACCAGTATTGGTTTTGCTTTTACAAACTTCTAAGTTGTGAGGAGAAAATGGTAAAGTGGGGGATTTCTCAGTTTCAGAGAGAGTCAGCTCATTCCACTCCAGCTGCATGCAATACAAAGCATACTTCGACCTAAAAGACAACCAAATCAGGTGAAACCAAATCAGGTGAAATGATGTTAGAGAATCAAACCAAGGAGAAAAAAAAAAAAAAGGTACTGAGAAACTCTTCCAATGAAAAAGCGGGTTTTAGGCATCATCAACCTATTTGTATACAAAACTACACTGAAATCTATGTTCTACCTCTCTGAACATGAGAATAGAAGATATCATGTGACCATAGTCCTGATATGTTGATAAGTACAGTAAGTGAAGAGACCTGAACACTGCACAGTACTCCCTTCTGGACCCTGGGTAGGCACAGGGCACACCCAAACACCACTTTCTAAGCACAAGCCAAATTCAAGGAGTTCCTTTATTAAGCAAGGCAAAGAGACAGTGTGGCTGAATCTGAGTCTGTCAGAAATAGCAACAAATAGCTTTGCAAGTGTTAATTTTAAGAGGTGAAAGCAGGAGGTCTGTGTTAGAATGAACGAGAGCAGGTAGATAAGTTCTGATTGTGTATTTTAATTGTATTAGTCAAAATAATTAATTTTGATTACTAGATCTTGATGTTTTGTCATCAGTCTCAGTGGCCAAATAAGGAGATTGACCATGGTGTCTAGCTTTAGGAATGCAATCTAACAGTTTAGTAAGGGAAGAAAAGGAGAGAGGCAAAAACCTTTCAGCATCATGTTTGCCATGCCCAGGCTGTATTTGCCACAGTCTACCCTGCTTGCGCCTTTCAATAAAATATGGACATATTTGATATTTAACAAAAGTTTACATATTAAATATCAGTAAAAGAATGAAAATGTAGTTGCTGACAAAATCACTTCCAAAAGCTAAGACTCCTCAGAGAACTATTAAAAGGTTGCCACCTTGTTAAAAGACCATGACACTTTGTTCCATTTCATTAACTAAAGTGAAGTCCGTAACATGCTCGATTATGACAGTGAGATAAATAGATGGTCCATTGAACAGGTATGGTGTCAAGTATTCATAAATCTAATGGGCCTATAGACCAACCCTACCCGCCAAAAATCAATTCTGGCACTGGTAGTATCTGTGCTATAATTTATTGCCATGGAAAACTGATTTTGTGAAACAGCAATCCTGCATCCAAGGAGCAATGTACAAAAACACACCTAAAACAAGGGTGTCAATTACAACAATCATCTGTAAAAAGGAGGAACACAAATTACACGGATGATTTTTCAAGCACAGAGCATGCATGGCATTACATGGTAGAAATAGCATTGTATTCACATTCATTTCGATTCATTTTATGCTATTCAGGAAAATAGATACACCTTAGCAGGTGCTGTATAAAAAGAAGAAAAATGAGGCTTTCTATTAGATGCACCTGTGGCTTTGGAGCTATGATAACAATAGACAAACAAAATGCAATCAGTATAGATTGTAGGCTGTGGGATGCCACAGATCCCCTCTGGAATGCTTTACTAAGCATTGTGCTGTTTTAATCTTTTCAAATTAAGTTGGAGCCAGTTCTAGCTTTTCTTATGTCATTTAGCATGGTGAATATTAATTCAGTGGAGGAGTATTTTTAGGGGTGTACCTGGCTAAGGGATTCTGTAGCGCTCTCTATATAAATAGACATTAAAAAGAAAGTCACAGATTTTGAGCTATCATTAGCAAATGCTTCAGAGATATTAAATACTTGGGAGTACAAGAATCAAGGCCAATTCAAAAATCAAAGGAAGTACCCTGGAAGATGAAATGAGATCATAAACAATATGTCCATTCCTTTAAAATAAAAATTAAAAAGATGACATTAGAATTGGGTGTCAAGAAACATGATGCAGCTGTTACTTGTAATTGTAAGGTTATAGATTCTAGATATTCATTCTAAATGAACCTCACTAAAATCATATAAAATCCACAGTTATTAAATAGTTTGCTATTATTTCTCAAAGGAGAGGGTAAACTCATATTTTTTCCTATTTTTATGATTGATGATTTTTCTCTTCTTAAGAGAACTGTCCCTCCAGTCCTTCCACCAGCTTTCCTGCCTGGGTCCCCGATTTCAGTCTGATGGTTGGCTGTGAGCATCAGCATCTGTTTTGGTCAGGTGCTGGCAGAACCTCCCAGGAACACCAGGTTCCTGTCAGCAAGTACCTCTTGACAACAGCAACATTGTCAGAGTTTGGTGTCTGCAGACAGGATGGATCCCCGGATGGTCCTTCCTTCCTTCAGCTCCATTTTTTGGTCCCTCTCTTTCCTTTGGACAGGAACATTTATGGGTTAAAAACTTTGAGATGGATGGGTAGCCCCATCCCTCAACTGGAAGCCGTGCCTATCTACTGGAGGTGGTCTCTACAGTTTGCTTGCCCCTTAGCTGCACATTTTGCCTGATATCATTCCAGTTGGGTCCTGGGAGCCTCTCACTTCCCAGGCATCTGGGACCATCCAGTGACTACCCCCACTTCCTCATTCCCCACTGCTACATATTTTTATTCAATTTCCTGACCCTCTGTTCCTATCTCCTGTCCCCTCCAGTACCTGACACCTGCCCTCCTTTTTTCCTTCCCCTCTTCTCTCCCTTCCAGGTCCCCCTCCCTCCACCTCCTAAAATCATCCTGGTCCCCACTCTATGCAGGACTGAAACATCCACACCCTGGTCTTCCATCCTCCTAAGCTCCATTTGGTCTGTGGGTTGTATCATGGGCATTGTGAACTTGTGAGCTAATATCCACTTATCAGTGAATACATACCATGTGTGTTCTTTTGCGTCTGAGTTACCTTGCCCAGGATGATATTTTCTAGTTCCATCCATTTGCCTATGAATTTCATGAAGTCATTGTTTTTAATAGCTAAGTATTATTCCATTGTATAAAGGTATCACATTTTCTGTATCCTTTCCTATGTTGAGGGACATCTGGGTTGATTCCAGCTTCTGACTATTATAAATAAGGCTGCTATAACATAGTGGAGCATATGTCCTTATAGGAAGAACAATGTTGGCTGGCCAAATCACCAGTGCTCCCAGAAACTAGACCACCAACCAAGGAGTGTACAGGGTGGGATCTATGGCTCCAGATACATTTGTAACATAGGATGACTTTGTCTGATATCAATGAGAGGGGAGGCCCTTAGTTTTGTGGAGATTTGTTGCCCCAGCTTAGGGTGATGCTGGAGTGGTGGGGCAGGAGTGGGTGGATCGGTGGGGAAGTACCCTCATAGAGGCAAAGAGGAGGAGGGAGATGGTGAAAGGGATGGGGGGTTGTTGAGGGGTAACTGGGAAGGGGATATCATTTGAGATGTAAATGAATGAAATGATTAATAATAATAATAATAATAATAATAATAAACAACTGCTTATATCCAACAAAGGGCTAATGTCCAAACTATATAAAGAAATCAAGAAAATAGATGTCAATAAGCCAAATAAGGCAAAAGAAAAAAAATGTAGGGTACAGACCTAAATAGAGAATCCTCAATAGAAGAGTCATAAGGGCCTAGAAACACTTAAGGAAATGTTCAACATCCTTAGTAATCACATAAATGCAAATCAAAATGACTCTGAGATTTCATCTTACACCAGACAGAATGGCTAAAGTCACAAACTCAAGTAACAGTACAAGCTGATGAGGATATTGAGCAAGGGGAACAAGCCTAAACTGCTGCTGGAAGTGCAAACTTACACACTCACTTTGGAAATCAATTTGATGGTTTCTCAGGAAATTGGCAGTAGCTCTACCTCAAAACCCAGGTATACCACTCCTGGGCATCTACCAAAAAGATCTTTTACCACACCACAAGGATATTTGCTTAACTATGTTCATAGCAGCTTTATTTGAAATAACCAGTAACAGAAAACAACCCAGATGTCTCCTCAAAAGGATGGATAAAGAAAATGTACATTCACACAATAGAATATTACTCAGCAATTAAAAACAATGGCATCATGATGTTTGCAGGCCAATGCATGGAACTAGAAAATATCCTTTTGAGAGAGGTAACCTAGATCCAGAAAGACATGTATGGTTTGTACTCACTAATAAATAGATATTATCCATAAAGCACAGAATAACCTTGCTATAATCCACAGACCGAAAGAAGTTAAGTAACAAGTAGGGCCAAAGGGGGATGTTTGAATCTCACTAAGAAAGGGAAATAAAATAGACTTTAGAGATGGATGGAGGGAGGGAAATAGATGGAAGAGGTGGTGGGGAGAACAGCAGGAGGGACCAAATGTGGTCTAGACAGAGGGAGACAGTACTAGGAGAGAAAACCGGAATCTGGGGTGGGGTGGGGCATCTCTGGGACAAGTTAGAAATGTCAAACAATGAAAACTCCGGGAAATCTGAGGATAAACCTAGCTAAGACTCCATAGAAGGGTAACTAGGCAAGACTTCCAATGGAGGGATAGGGGCACCAACACAGCTACAAAACCTTAGACCCACAATGTGTCCTCTCTACAAGATGTGCAGAGGTAAAGATGGAACAGAAATTGAGTAAATGGCCAACTAATGACTGACACATCTTGAGACCCATGCCATGAGACAGAGAGAAAGCCCACCCCTATTAATGATATTCTGCTATATTTACAGATGGGAACCTAGCATAACTGCCATCTGAGAACTTCAGCCAGCAACTGAGGGAAACTGATGCAAAGACCCACAACCAAACATTTAAGTGGAGCTTGGGAGATCCTGTGGAAGAGAGGGAGGAAAGATTGAAAGAGCCAGAAATGTCAAGGACACCACAAGAAAACCTACTGCATCAACCAACCCACAGGGGCCCACAGAGACTGACCTTCCAAACAGAGAGTATGCATGGGGAAACACCAAGTCCTTCAACACATATATAACAGTTGTGCAGATGGTACTCCTAAACTAGGAGCAGGGTCTGTATGTGACCCTGTTGCCTGCCTTTGGATCCCTTTACCCTAACTGCGCTATCTTGTCTAGCCACAATAGAAGAAGACGCTCCTGGTCATACTGCAATTTGATATGCCATGGTTGACATCTATGAGAGGCCTCCCCTCTTCTGAGGATATAGGGAACTTGGGAAGATGGTGAGGGGTGAGGGAAGAGGGAGGTGCTGAGAGGAAAGGAAGAATGGGAAGATTTAATCAGGAGGTAAAGTAAATTTGAAAAAGTTATGACTTGTAAAACTAAAACAGATAGAAACGTTCTCCAAGATCAAGGGAACTATTTAAAAGGGAAGTACAAGCATGAAGACTGGACCTTGGATTAACAGAACCCATGTAAAAGCTTGGTGTGTATGGCAGCCTAGCAGTAATCCCAGAACTGCAGAAGTGGATACAGGACCTGGCTAGCTAGACTAGCCAATTCAGTAAGTTACATGTTCAGAGAGAGGCCCCGTCTTAGTAAATAAATGGGGGAGGGGAGTGGAAATATAGGAAGATATCTGAGGTTCAACTTTGGGTTTCATATGCATATGCAACATGGACACCCCCACAAATATACACTTAGATTTACTAACAAACACATGTTCAGGAAATGTTCATACAGCATGCAAGTAGATATACATACAGAGGGAGATCACAGGGATCTGTTTGATTTTTCATTTTTATAGAGTTAAAGTCAGGTACTCTGACAAAAAAAGAGCATTCAACCAAACAACGTTGGGGAAAGGGGGAGCAGAGGGAGTGAAGGGGAAAAAAAGAGAGGCAGGGAGGAAGGAGTAAAGGAAGATGAAAGGAAGAAGTGAAGGGAATAGAGAAAGTAGAAATGGAAGAATGATCCTAAACCATATTGCAAAATTTCAGAATCCACTTAGTTATAATAAAATATCCAGTCTCTTTCCTCCTTTGGGTTCTTGTATAGAGTCTTGGGCCACTGTACCTATTAGGATGGAGATGAATAGGGACTTTGTCTCACGATAATGAAAAGATCTAGAACATTTAAAAAGTCAATTTCAAAAGATAATAGCTTATGCTCTTAGATCAAGAATTGACAAATGGGACCTCATAAAATTACAAAGCTTCTGTAATGCAAAGGACACTGTCAATAGCACAAAACAGCAATGAAAAGATTGGGGAAAGATTTTTACCAACCCTACATTTGATAGAGGGCTAATATCCAATATATACAAAGAACTCAAGAAGTTAGACTTCAGAGAACCAAATAACCCTATTTTTAAATTTTTCTCTTTTTTTAAATTAGGTATTTTCCTCGTTTACATTTCCAATGCTATCCCAAAAGTCGCCCATACCCACCCCCCCCAATCCCCTACCTACCCACTCCCCCTTTTTGGCCCTGGCGCTCCCCTGTACTGGGGCATATAAAGTTTGCAAGTCCAAAGGGCCTCTCTTTCCAGTGATGGCCGACTAGGCCATCTTTTGATACATATGCAGCTAGAGACAAGAGCTCCGGGGTACTGGTTAGTTCATATTGTTGTTCCACCTATAGGGTTGCAGTTCCCTTTAGCTCCTTGAGTACTTTCTCTAGCTCCTCCATTGGGGGCCATGTGACCCATCCAAAAGCTAGCTGACTGTGAGCATCCACTTCTGTGTTTGCTAGGCCCCAGCAAAGTCTCACAAGAGACAGCTATATCTGGGGCCTTTCAGCAAAATCTTGCTAGTGTATGCAATGGTGTCAGCGTTTGGAAGCTGATTATGGGATGGATCCCTGGACATGGCAATCACTAGATGGTCCATCGTTTTGTCACAGCTCCAAATTTTGTCTCTGTAACTCCTTCCATGGGTGTTTTGTTCCCATTTCAAAGAAGGGCAAAGTGTCCACACTTTGGTCTTTGTTCTTCTTGAGTTTCATGCGTTTAGTAAATGGTATCTTATATCTTGGGTATCCTAAGTTTCTGGGCTAATATCCACTTATCAGTGAGTACATATTGTGCGAGTTCCTTTGTGATTGGGTTACCTCACTCAGGATGATGCCCTCCAGGACCATCCATTTGCATAGGAATTTAATAAATTCATTCTTTTTAATAGCTGAGTAGCACTCCATTGTGTAAATGTACCACATTTTCTGTATCTATTCCTCTGTTGAGGGGCATCTGGGTTCTTTCCAGCTTCTGGCTATTATAAATAAGGCTGCTATGAACATAGTGGAGCATGTGTCCTTCTTACCTGTTGGGACATCTTCTGGATATATGCCCAGGAGAGGTATTGCGGGATCCTCCAGTAGTACTATGTCCAATTTTTTGAGGAACCGCCAGACTGATTTCCAGAGTGGTTGTACAAGCTTGCAATCCCACCAACAATGCAGGAGTGTTCCTCTTTCTCCACATCCTCGCCAGCATCTGCTGTCACCTGAATTTTTGATCTTAGCCATTCTGACTGGTGTGAGGTGGAATCTCAGGGTTGTTTTGGCTTGCATTTCCCTGATGATTAAGGATGTTGAACATTTTTTTCAGGTGCTTCTCTGCCATTCGGTATTCCTCAGGTGAGAATTCTTTGTTCAGCTCTGAGCCCCATTTTTTAAATGGGGTTATTTGATTTTCTGGAGTCCACCTTCTTGAGTTCTTTATATATATTGGATAATGGCTTGTGCTGTAAGATCAAGAATTGATAAATGGGACCTCATAAAATTGCAAAGCTTCTGCAAGGCAAAAGACACCGTCAATAAGACAAAAAGACCACCAACAGATTGGGAAAGGATCTTTACCTATCCCAAATCGGAAAGGGGACTAATATCCAAATAACCCTATTAAAAATAGAGTACAGAGCTAAACAAAAAACCCTCAATCAGGGAATATCGAATGGCTCAGATGCACCTAACGTCCTTAGTCATCAGGAAAATGCAAATTAAAAGAACCCTGAGATTCCACCTCACACCAGTCAGAATGGCTAAGATCAAAAACTCAGGTGACAGCAGATGCTGGCGAGGATGTGGAGAAAGAGGAACACTCCTCCACTGCTGGTGGGATTGCAAGCTGGAACAACCAATCTGGATGGTTTGGTGGTTCCTCAGATAATTGGACATAGTACTACCTAAGGACCCAGCTATACAATTCCTGGGCATATATTCAGAAGATGCTCTAACATGTAATAAGGACACATGCTCCACTATGTTCATAGCAGCCTTATTTATAATAGCCAGAAACTGGAAAGAACCCAGATGTCCCTCAACAGAGGAATGGATACAAAAAATGTGGTACATTTACACAATAGAATAATACTCTAATATTAAAATCAATAAATTCATGAAATTCTTAGGCAAATACGTGGAACTAGAAAATAGCATCCCGAGTGAAGTAACCCAATCACAAAAGAACACAAATGCTATTCATTCACTGATGAGTGGATATTAGCTCAGAAGCTTGGATATCCAAGATACAATTCACCAACCAAATGAAGCTCAAGAAGATGGAGGACCAAAGTATGGATACTTTGGTCCTTCTTAAAAGGGGGAACAAAATACCCATGGGAGGAAATAGAGAGACAAAGTGTAGAGCAGAGACTAAAGGAAAAACCATCTAGAAACCTCCCTACCTGGGGATTCATCCCATATACAGTCACCAAACCCAGACACTATTGTGGATGCCAACAAGTGCTTGTTGACAGGAGCCTTATATAGCTGTCTCCTGAGAGGCTCTGTCAGTGCCTGACTAATTCAGAATTGGATGCTCTCAGCCAACCATTGAACTGAGCACAAGATAACCAATGGGGGAGCTAGCGAAAGGACTGAAGGAGCTGAAGGAGCTTGCAGCCCCATAGGAGGAACAACAATATGAACCAATCAATACCCCCAGAGTTGCCAGGAACTAATCCACCCACCAAAGAATACACATGGAGGGATTCATGGCTCCAGCTGCATATGTAGCAGAGGATGACCTTATTCGACATCCATGGGAGGAGAGGTCCTTGGTCCTGAGAAGGTTGGATGTCCCAGTTTAGGTGAAAGCCAGGACAGGGAACCAGGAATGGGTGGGTGGGTTGGTGAACAGAGGGAGGGGGGATGGGATAAGGGTTTTTGAGGGGAAACAAGGAAAGGGAATAACATTTGAAATGTAAATAAAGAAAGTATCTAATAAAAAACAAAATGTAAGAGGAAATAAAATATATAATGTATAAGTTTCTGCCTCCCACCTTTTGGGGATATTACATATAAAATAACAAGACCAAGAACTATAGGAATGGCAATACTACACCCTGCCAAGGTCTGTTCACCCAAGTAAATGACACATAGAGACTCTACTCATCATTTTCCTGAAGACCAACCAGATTAAAACAAACAAAAAGTTCCCCAGGTAGAATGGAAAGAGAAGAGGGAATTCAACCAGGTTTCAGGGGATAATTTTGTAGAGAGAAAACAAAACAAACAGCATAACAGAGAAGAGAGAACACCAAGGACGTGATCCATGGATAGTGCGACATCAGTAAAATGAAGCAGAGAAACCTCCGGAAAGCAGTCGTCTCTACAGTGCTGGAAGGAGACACAGGAGAAACACAGCATACAAAGAGAATCAAGTGGACCTGGGTAAGAGTAGATGACCAAAGGCTAGATGACAAGAGAGCCCAGGATTCAGCAGGCATTAGGAGCATTAGCTGTAGAGAGGAAGTGGAAAGAACTGAGTACAAGCAGAGTGTGGGTCCTGGCCAGCGATGTCTGTAAGAAGACATTGGGCCTGAGATTAGGACTTGGATTGAAGAAAGAAAAAACAAAGCAGAAAGGAGGCAAGAAAAGTAAATGCTAGCTTTCCAGCATAAAAACATATGGAAAATTGGAACCTCCCCAACACAGAAAGCAGAACAAATAGAGTAAGGGAAAAAAAATAACAGAAAAATACCTTTCTGAAATGAAAAAAAATAGCTGAATTGACACATTGACAAGGTTCACTTTGTTCCCAGAAATGCTAATAGAGAACACTCAAAACCAAAAACATATCCTGCCACAATTATTTAGTTATAAAATAGATAAAGAAAAGGACAAAACCATGTATGTGATATATATATCCATGTATGATACACACACACACACACACACACACACACACACACACACACATATATATATATATATATATATATATATTCTCAAATCATCTAAAAAGAAAATAAATGAATGAATCAATGAATGAATGAATAAGAGACTCTTGGATTTCCTTAGGCAATCCATCTGGATTGTAGTCAAATTTGCATTATTCCCAAAGAAAAAACATGGAATTGACATACTTCATGTGTGAAGAGAAATTAAAAGTAATTTTTCTATTGTTTTTGAATTAGGAGAACAATTACCTGTGAGCAAGTTTTTACAGAATTTATGCAACCAAGAAACTGAACTAAACAAGGCAATGAAATACTGATAGAATAATTTGGAGATTAAAAGATTGTATAAAAGTGTAAATTCAGAAGTTATAAGGTAATATATTTTTTTTTCTTTTTTTTTCCATTTTTTATTAGGTATTTAACTCATTTACATTTCCAATGCTATACCAAAAGTCCCCCATATCCACCCACCCCCAATCCCCTGCCCACCCACTCCCCCTTTTTGGCCCTGGTGTTCCCCTGTACTGGGGCATATAAAGTTTGCAAGTCCAATGGGCCTCTCTTTCCAGTGATGGCCGACTAGGCCATCTTTTGATATATATGCAGCTAGAGTCAAGAGCTCCGGGGTACTGGTTAGTTCATAATGTTGTTCCACCTATAGGGTTGCAGATCCCTTTAGCTCCTTGGCTACTTTCTCTAGCTCCTCCATTGGGAGCCCTATGATCCATCCATTAGCTGACTGTGAGCATCCACTTCTGTGTTTGCTAGGCCCCGGCATAGTCTCACAAGAGACAGCTACATCTGGGTCCTTTCAATAAAATCTTGCTAGTGTATGCAATGGTGTCAGCGTTTGGATGCTGATTATGGGGTGGATCCCTGGATATGGCAGTCTCTACATGGTCCATCCTTTCATCTCAGCTCCAAACTTTGGCTCTGTAACTCCTTCCATGGGTGTTTTGTTCCCAAATCTAAGGAGGGGCATAGTGTCCACACTTCAGTCTTCATTCTTCTTGAGTTTCATGTGTTTAACAAATTATATCTTATATCTTGGGTATCCTAGGTTTGGGGCTAATATCCACTTATCAGTGAATACATATTGTGTGAGTTTCTTTGTGAATGTGTTACCTCACTCAGGATGATGCCCTCCAGGTCCATCCATTTGGCTAGGAACTTCATAAATTCATTCTTTTTAATAGCTGAGTAGTACTCCATTGTGTAGATGTACCACATTTTCTGTATCCATTCCTCTGTTGAGGGGCATCTAGGTTCTTTCCAGCTTCTGGCTATTATAAATAAGGCTGCTATGGACATAGTGGAGCATGTGTCCTTCTTACCTGTTGGGGCATCTTCTGGATATATGCCCAGGAGAGGTATTGCTGGATCCTCCGGTAGTACTATGTCCAGTTTTCTGAGGAACCACCAGACTGATTTCCAGAGTGGTTGTACAAGCCTGCACTCCCACCAACAATGGAGGAGTGTTCCTCTTTCTCCACATCCACGCCAGCATCTGCTGTCACCTGAATTTTTGATCTTAGCCATTCTGACTGGTGTGAGGTGGAATCTCAGGGTTGTTTTGATTTGCATTTCCCTGATGATTAAGGATGTTGAACATTTTTTCAAGTGCTTCTCTGCCATTCGGTATTCCTCAGGGGAGAATTCTTTGTTCAGTTCTGAGCCCCATTTTTTAATGGGGTTATTTGATTTTCTGAAGTCCACCTTCTTGAGTTCTTTATATATGTTGGATATTAGTCCCCTATCTGATTTAGGATAGGTAAAGATCCTTTCCCAATCTGTTGGTGGTCTTTTTGTCTTATTGACGGTGTCTTTTGCCTTGCAGAAACTTTGGAGTTTCATTAGGTCCCATTTGTCAATTCTCGATCTTACAGCACAAGCCATTGCTGTTCTGTTCAGGAATTTTTCCCCTGTGCCCATATCTTCAAGGCTTTTCCCCACTTTCTCCTCTATAAGTTTCAGTGTCTCTGGTTTTATGTGAAGTTCCTTGATCCACTTAGATTTGACCTTAGTACAAGGAGATAAGTATGGATCGATTCGCATTCTTCTACATGATAACAACCAGTTGTGCCAGCACCAATTGTTGAAAATGCTGTCTTTCTTCCACTGGATGGTTTTAGCTCCCTTGTCGAAGATCAAGTAACCATAGGTGTGTGGGTTCATTTCTGGGTCTTCAATTCTATTCCATTGGTCTACTTGTCTGTCTCTATACCAGTACCATGCAGTTTTTATCACAATTGCTCTGTAGTAAAGCTTTAGGTCTGGCATGGTGATTCCACCAGAAGTTCTTTTATCCTTGAGAAGACTTTTTGCTATCCTAGGTTTTTTGTTATTCCAGACAAATTTGCAAATTGCTCCTTCCAATTCGTTGAAGAATTGAGTTGGAATTTTGATGGGGATTGCATTGAATCTGTAGATTGCTTTTGGCAAGATAGCCATTTTTACAATGTTGATCCTGCCAATCCATGAGCATGGGAGATCTTTCCATCTTCTGAGATCTTCCTTAATTTCTTTCTTCAGAGATTTGAAGTTTTTATCATACAGATCTTTCACTTCCTTAGTTAGAGTCACGCCAAGATATTTTATATTCTTTGTGACTATTGAGAAGGGTGTTGTTTCCCTAATTTCTTTCTCAGCCTGTTTATTCTTTGTATAGAGAAAGGCCATTGACTTGTTTGAGTTTATTTTATATCCAGCTACTTCACCGAAGCTGTTTATCAGGTTTAGGAGTTCTCTGGTGGAATTTTTAGGGTCACTTATATATACTATCATATCATCTGCAAAAAGTGATATTTTGACTTCCTCTTTTCCAATTTGTATCCCCTTGATCTCCTTTTGTTGTCGAATTGCTCTGGCTAATACTTCAAGTACTATGTTGAAAAGGTAGGGAGAAAGTGGGCAGCCTTGTCTAGTCCCTGATTTTAGTGGGATTGCTTCCAGCTTCTCTCCATTTACTTTGATGTTGGCTACTGGTTTGCTGTAGATTGCTTTTATCATGTTTAGGTATGGGCCTTGAATTCCTGATCTTTCCAAAACTTTTATCATGAATGGGTGTTGGATCTTGTCAAATGCTTTTTCTGCATCTAACGAGATGATCATGTGGTTTTTGTCTTTGAGTTTGTTTATATAATGGATTACATTGATGGATTTTCGTATATTAAACCATCCCTGCATCCCTGGAATAAAACCTACTTGGTCAGGATGGATGATTGCTTTAATGTGTTCTTGGATTCGGTTAGCGAGAATTTTATTGAGGATTTTTGCATCGATATTCATAAGAGAAATTGGTCTGAAGTTCTCTATCTTTGTTGGATCTTTCTGTGGTTTAGGTATCAGAGTAATAGTGGCTTCATAAAATGAGTTGGGTAGAGTACCTTCTACTTCTATTTTGTGAAATAGTTTGTGCAGAATTGGAATTAGATCTTCTTTGAAGGTCTGATAGAACTCTGCACTAAACCCATCTGGTCCTGGGCTTTTTTTGGTTGGGAGACTATTAATAACTGCTTCTATTTCTTTAGGTGATATGGGACTGTTTAGATGGTCAACTTGATCCTGATTCAACTTTGGTACCTGGTATCTGTCCAGAAATTTGTCCATTTCGTCCAGGTTTTCCAGTTTTGTTGAGTAAGGCCTTTTGTAGAAGGATCTGATGGTGTTTTGGATTTCTTCAGGATCTGTTGTTATGTCTCCCTTTTCATTTCTGATTTTGTTAATTAGGATTTTGTCCCTGTGCCCTTTAGTGAGTCTAGCTAAGGGTTTATCTATCTTGTTGATTTTCTCAAAGAACCAACTCCTCGTTTGGTTAATTCTTTGAATAGTTCTTCTTGTTTCCACTTGGTTGATTTCACCCCTGAGTTTGATTATTTCCTGCCGTCTACTCCTCTTGGGTGAATTTGCTTCCTTTTTTTCTAGGGCTTTTAGATGTGTTGTCAAGCTGCTAGTATGTGCTGTCTCCCGTTTCTTCTTGGAGGCACTCAGAGCTATGAGTTTCCCTCTTAGAAATGCTTTCATTGTGTCCCATAGGTTTGGGTACGTTGTGGCTTCATTTTCATTAAACTCTAAAAAGTCTTTAATTTCTTTCTTTATTCCTTCCTTGACCAAGGTATCATTGAGAAGAGTGTTATTCAGTTTCCACGTGAATGTTGGCTTTCCATTATTTATGTTGTTATTGAAGATCAGTCTTAGGCCATGGTGGTCTGATAGGATACATGGGACAATTTCAATATTTTTGTATCTATTGAGGCCTGTTTTGTGACCAATTATATGGTCAATTTTGGAGAAGGTCCCGTGAGGTGCTGAGAAGAAGGTATATCCTTTTGTTTTAGGATAAAATGTTCTGTAGATATCTGTCAGGTCCATTTGTTTCATAACTTCTGTTAGTTTCACTGTGTCCCTGTTTAGTTTCTGTTTCCACGATCTGTCCTTTGAAGAAAGTGGTGTGTTGAAGTCTCCCACTATTATTGTGTGAGGTGCAATGTATGCTTTGAGCTTTACTAAAGTGTCTCTAATGAATGTGGCTGCCCTTGCATTTGGAGCGTAGATATTCAGAATTGAGAGTTCCTCTTGGAGGATTTTACCTTTGATGAGTATGAAGTGTCCCTCCTTGTCTTTTTTGATAACTTTGGGTTGGAAGTCGATTTTATCCGATATTAAAATGGCTACTCCAGCTTGTTTCTTCAGTCCATTTGCTTGGAAAATTGTTTTCCAGCCTTTCACTCTGAGGTAGTGTCTGTCTTTTTCCCTGAGATGGGTTTCCTGTAAGCAGCAGAATGTTGGGTCCTGTTTGTGTAGCCAGTCTGTTAGTCTATGTCTTTTTATTGGGGAATTGAGTCCATTGATATTAAGAGATATTAAGGAAAAGTAATTGTTGCTCCCTTTTATTTTTGTTGTTAGAGTTGGCATTCTGTTCTTGTGGCTGTCTTCTTTTTGGTTTGTTGAATGATTACTTTCTTGGTTGTTCTAGGGCGTGATTTCCGTCCTTGTATTGCTTCTTTTCTGTTATTATCCTTTGAAGGGCTGGATTTGTGGAAAGATATTGTGTGAATTTGTTTTTGTCGTGGAATACTTTGGTTTCTCCATCTATGGTAATTGAGAGTTTGGCCGGGTATAGTAGCCTGGGCTGGAATTTGTGTTCTCTTAGTGTCTTTATAACATCTGTCCAGGCTCTTCTGGCTTTCATAGTCTCTGGTGAAAAGTCTGGTGTAATTCTGATAGGCCTTCCTTTATATGTTACTTGACCTTTCTCCCTTACTGCTTTTAATATTCTATCTTTATTTAGTGCATTTGTTGTTCTGATTATTATGTGTCGGGAGGAATTTCTTTTCTGGTCCAGTCTATTTGGAGTTCTGTAGGCTTCTTGTATGATCATGGGCATCTCTTTTTATATGTTTGGGAAGTTTTCTTCTATTATTTTGTTGAAGATATTAGCTGGCCCTTTAAGTTGAAAATCTTCATTCTCATCAATTCCTATTATCCGTAGGTTTGGTCTTCTCATTGTGTCCTGGATTACCTGGATGTTTTGAGTTAGGATCCTTTTGCATTTTGTATTTTCTTTGACTGTTGTGTCGATGTTCTCTATGGAATCTTCTGCACCTGAGATTCTCTCTTCCATTTCTTGTATTCTGTTGCTGATGCTCGCATCTATGGTTCCAGATCTCTTTCCTAGGGTTTCTATCTCCAGCGTTGCCTCGCTTTGAGTTTTCTTTATTGTGTCTACTTCCCCTTTTAGTTCTAGTATGGTTTTGTTCATTTCCATCACCTGTTTGGATGTGTTTTCCTGGTTTTCTTTAATGATTTCTACCTGTTTGGCTGTGTTTTCCTGCTTTTCTTTAAGGGCCTGTAACTCTTTAGCAGTGCTCTCCTGTAATTCTTTAAGTGACTTATGAAAGTCCTTCTTGATGTCCTCCATCATCATCATGAGAAATGTTTTTAAATCTGGGTCTAGATTTTCGGTTGTGTTGGGGTGCCCAGGACTAGGTGGGGTGGGAGTGCTGCGTTCTGATGATGGTGAGTGGTCTTGATTTCTGTTAGTAGGATTCTTACGTTTGCCTTTCGCCATCTGGTAATCTCTGAAGCTAGCTGTTTTAGTTGTCACTGTTAAGAGCTTGTTCTTCAGGTGACTCTGTTAGCCTCTATGAGCAGACCTGGAGGGTAGCACTCTCCTTAGTTTCAGTGGGCAGAGTATTCTCTGCAGGCAAGCTCTCTTCTTGCAAGGCAGGTACCCAGATATCTGGTGTTCGAACCAGACTCCTGGCAGAAGTTGTGTTCCACTCACTAGAGGTCTTAGGATCACGTGTGGAATCCTGTGTGGGCCCTTGCGGGTGTCAGGCGACTCAGCTGGCAAGAAGGTAGCCCGGGGCTCGAGTGGAGTGGAAGGGGTTTGTGCCCCAGATCAAGCCCGGGTAGCCTGCTTCCCTATGTACTGCAGTCTCAAGTTCCGTGCGATTGGATTGGGGCAGGCGCTGTGTTCTACTCACCAGAGGTCTCAGGGTCCCGTGGGGAGTCCCGTGTGGGCCCTTGCGGGTGTTGGGCAAGACTCTGCTGGCAAGGTAGCCCGGGGCTCGAGTCGAGCGGAAGGGACTTGTGCCCCAGATCAGGCCCGGGTAGCCTGCTTCCCTATGTACTGCAGTCTCAAGTTCTGCGCGATTGCATTGGGGCAGGCGCTGTGTTCCACTCACCAGAGGTCTTAGGATCCCGTGGGGAGTCCCGTGTGGGCCCTTGCGGGTGTTGGGCAAGACTCTGCTGGCAAGGAAGCCCGGGGCTCGAGTCGAGCGGAAGGGACTTGTGCCCCAGATCAGGCCCGGGTAGCCTGCTTCCCTATGTACCGCAGTCTCAAGTTCCGTGTGATTGGATTGGGGCAGGCGCTGTGTTCCACTCACCAGAGGTCTTAGGGTCCCATGGGGAGTCCCGTGTGGGCCCTTGCGGGTGTTGGGCAAGACTCTGCTCGGTAATATTTTTTAAAGTTAAAGTTGTATATATACATAATACACACATTTATACAAATATATGTATTTGTATAGCTTTAAAGGATTAAAAACAAAATGAATAAAATTGGTAGAGCAAACAAATATAACTCATAGAACATTAGTTAGAAGATGTGTGTGGTGCCTGCATAAGAATGTGTAGCTCTGCCCATGTGTCCATGCATGAGGAGATCAGCGTAGGAGACCATGTCTTCTGTTCCTCTCTGATTTGTTGCCTAGAGACAGCATCTCTCGGGCGAAGGGAAGCACCCCACCCTGTTTAGACTGCTGGGCCAGTGAATACGAAGCCATGCTTGGCTTTTTTATGTCGATGGTGGGATTTTGAATGTGGTCCTCATGGTTCGATGCCAAGTGATCTTACCCTGTTGGCTATCTGTCCATGACAACACAGTCTCATGTAGCAGTCAACTAGTAGATGGTTTTAATAAATGATTGGAAGTGGAATACTTTTATTGAGACATGATGTCTGAAAATAATCATTTATTAACATGTTTCAAAATATATGGTACCAAATGTTTCAGGGATCTTTTTCATATATATGAGAAAATAATTTGGGCTAGTAAAATGTCTGAATAGGGAGCAGTGCTTGCTATGAAAGCCTAGCATTCTCAATTTAACCATAGAACCCACAAAAATAAAATAAAATAAAATAAAATAAAATAAAAGGAAAGAGCCAACTTCACAAAATTGTGCTCTGACCTCTACAAGGCATTCCCATATATATGAAAACTAATAATACTTTTAAAATATGAGACAATTGTATCATATTATTGTTCCTTAGATGAAATAAACACTGATAGGTAAGGATCTGAATAAGGTAATTAATAAAAGTGAGTTGAAACAAATATAGAATATATATAGTTGTCTGAAACGAAGAATGTCTCTTTTCCAGGAGCAATGGAATATTAGTTGAATTGTTTTAGCATAAAATTGGAAAGGGAGGGAAAAAATCTACTCAGAATGAGTAAATAGAAAATAGATGCTACCCAGTATTTATAACCTAAATGATGAGAAAATGCCCATGTCAATGCACTTCTTATTCATAATTATTTCACTGAATTATGATGTTAATGTCTTAAAAAATGGGACAGCTTACCTGTCCCTGTAGACCTAGTGTCTATAACTACTTAATGTGAAGCATTTAAACAGGATTTTTCCACCCAAGGAAACTGAAAATATTTGAGTCCCTGTTTCGGATTCTGGGAAGCAGCATGGGATGTCAGAGACGGATGGGCTAGTTGTTTCCATAGAATTCCATTTTATGATAGTATTTCAGGAATGTTAACTGTGGTGGCAGTTTCTCCAGATCAAAAACCTGTAACTCATTGAGGACATAAATGCTGAGCAATGAGTTCTGGCTCCACTGTTTTGATGCCATCTTTCCACTCACAGATCAATCCCTCATACACCACTGTCATGTTAAAAAAAAAAAAAAAATCATGCGATTGCACTGTACAATTTGTCGTGATTGCCTAAGAGGCTCAGATTGAACCAGCATTAATTAGCTATACCACCCTATTATTCATTCCGAGTGAATTTGCTCTTGCTTGCTTTTGAGCTAAAGGATGAATTCGCCAGCAGAGCAGTGGGCAGAAACAGTGTGCAATCAACTGGCTGATGTTTTGATGAGTAAAACTGCATGGAAAAGTCAGTGTCGTAGAATTTAAAAAGCCTTCCAATTTTTACTCCCATCCGTTTCAGCACAAATGAATCACACACTAAGAGAGAGTCCTGCGTTAATGCTGTAAGTGCATCTCAGTTCTTTTTCCCCCCAAAGAGCCATGCATTGTTCATTTTACACATTTCTTCCTTTACCTAGCACGCCCCTGTGTCTTTCATAGGACTGACTTACTGAGTTTAAATGCCTGAGTTTGTCATCTTTCTATACATAATTTGTACACATATGTATACTTGTAATACAGACCAGAATTTATAGTTTATCTTGATTTGCGGGTTCCAGTGGTGGAGCATATTTACTTCATGATTATGCCTTTTATTTGAATATGTAAATCTAATTATATATGAGGACCAGGAATGACCACAGCTGGGATGTGGGTACTAACCCATGTAATATTGTCAGACTTTAAGGCATTCTGGTACATCTGCTTCTTATCAGAAACAGAAACTTTATTTGACTTTTAAAACTTGTCTATGTACCTACAAGAACAGATAATAGAGAAGATTTTAATTGTGGAGTGAAGAGCCAAAGTAGCTTTATAGAACATATACATTGTATGACTTAAAGTATCCTTTAACAGCTCTGTTATGATTTCCCATTGAATGTCTATGAAAACTTGTAGTAAGGTAAAATGGAACTGACCCTATGGTAGTTCTCCAACCCAAACAAATACAGCTACAACAGAAGTCTTAAACACAAGGTGCAGGGAACTTTGCACATAACAAAATGTAAGAGTGTAAGAGCAACAGGACCAGGAAATCTGTTACAATATTGTGGTGTCTCGAGTGACAGGGATATTTCACCCATGACCCTTCAACAATAATGTCTCCCCAAACAAGACCTAAGGAAGCACAACAACAAAACACTTGGTAATATGAAAGGATGTAATTCATGGGGCCTGTCCCATAGACAAAGAACAATGGGTGACTGTAGGATGCTGAGGGTGGATGAGAACGTGTTCCCTAGGGATGAGTCCCCTAATTGGTTATCTATTACCAACTTGTCAATACTGAAATCAAAACCATACACGTAACATTTTACAGAGTGAGCAGGTTTTATTTATATGTAGGAGTGTGTGTGTGTGTGTGTGTTGTAGTACATATGTAGCAATAATTATTAAAGAAAATTAATTAATAATCATTAATAAATAAAATATAATTTTATTTAAAATTATTAATTTAAAGAATTTGACTAGGAGCAAGGAGATATATTAGAGGGATTGGAGCCAGGAGAATTAAGGGGAAACGATTTAATTATGTTTTCATTTCAAAAAATAAAGAACTGCGGATGGATGATTTAAAAGATATTTAATGGGATATTTAATGAGATTTAGAGTATCAATTGGACAAGGCCTATACTATCCATGTAAGCAATCATGGGCCAGAGAAGAAAATACTCATTCCTACTTTGAGAGCTCCACACTTCTCAGACAGGGTGTACATTAATAGGAGGTGGCAAAGAGACTTAGAATGGAGACACCAAATCCATAGGATTTATGTGGGCATGCTTCTCATGTTTTAATTAAGATGAAGACAAAGAGAGCCAATCTTTACTCCATTGTTAGGGTCGCAGTCCAGACAATAGTGCCCCATTTTTGTTCATTTGAGTCATTGTTTTCTATTCTCAGCAAACTCCTACTATTCCAGGTATTTGGAGTTTATCAATAAATTCAAAGGAAGGATAGTGAAGACATCTCTCTTCAAGGAGCTTAAATAATAAATGTTAAGAGAAAACAAAATTGAAAGTAAAATGTACAAATAAGACATATAGAAAATAATAGAATTTCATGAATTCATCGTTTTTAATAGCTGAGTAGTACTCCATTGTGTAAATGTACCACATTTTCTCTATCCATTCCTCTGTTGAGAGACATCTGGGTTCTTTCCAGCTCCTGGCTATTATAAATAAGGCTGCTTTGAACATAGTGGAGCATGTGTCCTTATTACATGTTGGAACATCTTCTGGCTATATGCCCAGGAGTCATATAGATGCGTCCTCAGGTAGTACTATGTCCAATTTTCTGAGGAACTGCCTGACTGATTTCCAAAGTGGTTGTACCAGCTTGTAATCCTACCAGTTGTGGAGAAGTGTTCTTCCTTCCCCACATCCTCACCAGCATCTGCTGTCACCTGAGTTTTTGATCTTAGCCATTCTGACTGGTATGAGGTGGAATCTTAGTGTTGTTTTCATTTGCATTTCCCTGATGACTAAGGATGTTGAACATTTCTTTAGATGCTTCTCGGCCATTCGATATTTCTCAGTTGAAAATTTTTTGTTTAGCTCTATACCCCATTTTTAAATAGGGTTACTTGGTTCTCTGGAGTCTAACCTCTTGAATTCTTTGTATACATTGGATATTAGCCCTCTATTGGGTGTACAGTTGGTAAAAATCTTTTCCCAATCTTTTGGTTTCCTTTTTGTCCAATTGATAGTGTCTTTTGCCTTACAGAAGCTTTTTAATTTTATGAGGTCTCATTTGTCTATTCTTGATCTTACAGCATAAGCCCCTGGTGAATGTAATAAACGATAAGTAGTTTTTCTAGAAATGTATAATCCCAATGTGAAAAGAGATAGGAAAATGTTAGGAAAGGTGATGGAGTTTGAGAAAATAGATAGGAGACATAGAGCATTTGCTGTTCACTCTATTGAAGAGAAGTTTGAGTAAAGACCACTTGGTGTTCAAATTCCCTTTGTCATATTGATAAGGAATATCCAAATATGACACTTATCACATATCAATGTACTAATATATACTGCTCAATTACTTAAACTCTATAATAACCTATTTAATTAAAATATACTAGAAAACTTTCATTTGATTTGCTCTTTAAGTGTCTGCAGTGGAAGCTTCCATTTCTAGCTATGTGATCAAATTGATCATCATGAATGAACTCTTCCTTAAATGATGAACTGATGAAGGGCTTATCCATGCAGCTGTACATAACCTTGAGTTTCACCTGCTTACATGCATGCCCTAACCACATGGATTTATGACTAGATGAAATAATACCTCCTTTTAAATAAAGGCTCTCTTCCAATAATTTAAAATGGGTTTGTTAAGAAGAGAATAATGGGCTTATGAAGGACTGACAGGAGAATATTTTACCAGCTTGGCCAATGGAGAAATTTCAACGATCAAGTCTACCGATCAAAGGTATGAAAGAATGCCTTTTCATCGAGATGTCCTCTAGAAAATACATTGATTTGTTTAGTGTAAAATATAGAAAGTGCTATCCTTAGGTATAACTTCGATCAATGTCTATTTTTTATTTCTTTTGATATCTCTTTTTATCTAGTCCCTAGATACCTAATGCAATTGTCACCTAGGTCCCAATGGTTAGTTCTTCTTAATGTAAAATATTTGGATCACGTTCTTTCATTTCCTTCAACCCCCCTTCCAGATGTCTCCTACCGTATATAATGCAATACAAATAAGCAAAGTATATAATAATAAGGATACATTAAACAGTTTAGAAAGCAACAAATATACCTCCGCAATATGTAAAGGCCATTAATATTTCTCATTCTTAGAAATCTGGTTGTCAGGAACTGATTGGAAGGATGGAGAAGCTCAGATTGACAAGGGTGTTTTGAAACAGCATGACACTCATCTACTGAATTAAAATTATAGATGATGTTCTTTTTAAACCTGGGTTATTAGTATATCTCATAGGTATTTTTAGAAATATGTGTGAAAGATAGTGACATATATTTTATGCAGATAGTGGAATTGGTGAGCATAAGTGAGCATATTAAACATGCCTTCATGTAAAAAATATAAATTCCTTCCAACTACCGTGTCCTGAATAATAACAGTGGTCTTACACAGAAGTCCTAGAGCAATGAAGTTGACAGAAAAGTCTAAAGAGGAAGGGATACCCTACAGATAACAGCATGGAAAAAAATGACCGTAAAAAGAGAAATTCTGGCTGCATGAGACAAACAGGAGAGCGGGAGGCAAGGGTGAAATATACAGTTGAATTCCAACATGAACACAGGTACCTTGACTTCCATATGAACACAGTAGTTTTTATTCTGCACAAAGAACAGAAAGAATAGAAATTCAACATACAAATGAATGTTGGAAGCAAGATTCAAACACAATGGCTTTCACCACTGAGGCAAACTCGTATTTCCCTTAAAGTGAAAGACACCAAAGTCCTGTTCTGACATCAAATTTGGTCAAATTCTCAGTGTGTGTTTTTAATGCTATATAAAGAATGAGATCACAAGCTTGGCTCCTGCGGAATCCCAATCTGTTTTTAAGAGATGACAAACCAATATTTTTGTTATTCACAGCAATGTTAATATGTATCTGTCAAGTATTACTGTTTCAAAAGGTTAGGAGGACTAGTGTACAAAGAGTAAAAGGCCTAGGTAAGCTGATAGTATGGTGAGATAATTAACTGCAAGTTTTTAAATCAAGAATGAATGACTTTCTTGTATTTGCTTTTTGCCCTTTAATTTCATCTTCCCCTTCTGAGCTCACTCCAAGCTAGTCCTTGACTCCCTTTGCCAAATAAAATGATACAGGAGTCAGAATGTGCTCGTACAACACTAATCCCAAAGGTAGTGCATGTTCGAATCTTTTTTCCTCTGAATGGGATACCCCTGTAATAACAAGCCTGAATTAACAACTAGAAGATGAGATACCTTGAGTAATATAGCCCAGATAGTTCAGTCAGGGTTATCTTGAGTCATCCTATAGCAAGAGGGCCCCAAGCATATGAAACAGTCCATACTACCAAGTCAATCTCTGCTTGTTTTAACTGGCATTCTCTATATAAGTGAACATTATTGAAACAAAAATAGCTCCCCAGCTCACACATTGACTTAGGAACACTAAAAATATTTGTAATTTTACACTATTACATTTTAGAATGGTTTGTTATATAACAATGGTCCCCTGGTATTGGTGACTTCATTGAGTGTTTCTTATAATGCTTTGTGTTAAGGATCCAAAAAAAAAAAAAAAAAAAAAAAACCCTATACTGCCCTAGCTTCTGAGGAACTGGTGATTCTGAATGTATTGCTAGACCATGTTCTTTATATAGATCCTGGCATATCTATCAAGCAGATGAGAACATCACAAATAGAGAAACTCTTCCATGCAGCTTAAAGGTCAAAAGACATCTGTTAAGGGAGGTCAGAGAAGAACACGGTATACCCTATTGGAAATATAAGCAGATAGTTTGACTTGCTAGGTTCTGTGACTCACCGTTTTGGACTACCCCGATGATGAAAATTTCTTTTAGTCGAACTTCTGGGAATTGAATCATGATAATTTGGAATTAAAAACAAATCTGATAAAGTTTTGGATGTTTCAAATTATAAATCCTTTGGCCTACCAGTTATAAAAGCAAAGCTCTCTTTCCATGCAATTAATCATGCCTGTCTTGGGTGGTTCAAATGAAGCCAGAAAATTTTGTCCAAAAGACATTTTGGAATCCTTTTCCACCCATAAATCCATAATTTTAATCATGGGAGGAAATTGCTACCAAAGGTATTGCTTATTCTACACAGAACACTCATTCATTATTGATACTTAACAGTCTAGTGTTAGTCAACTTCAGTATTTTAGGAATCCCAGCAAATCTCCAGAGCAATTGGCATGCAATCAACCTTGAAGCCATCTTCAAAGAAAGAGAAGGCTTAAGTGGGAGGATCTAAAGGCTGGGAATTACAACAATCAAATTTTGTGGTCTGTAGACCTTAGACATTGCTGTGAGGTCTTTGGAATATAAACATGGCTGAAGCCACACTGAATGAGTAGCTGACATCAACAGATTTTGTACCATATCCTACACAAACACATTGGGTGGGAAGAGAGAGCTTCCAAAATTAAATTAGTTCATCATTTCCAGACATCTTCTTAGAGCCTCACCACCATCCCAGCTAAGGAGGATGTGAAGAAGGAAATACTGAAACCCCGATAAATCATCTTCTAACCACTTAAATGTCATCCTCATTGGTTTGGAATTAAGTAGACTTGGCTTATCCACCCAGGAGTGTTTCTATGGGAAATTTACAATCATAAGCCATTGGCTAATGATTTCGTAAATTCATTATTCGTCATTAATTTTTATAGAATTGTTTTGAGAACAAGAGTGATGTAGATAGTTCATAAAAACATTCTGTTACATCCATGTATATTCAATCAGTAATACAATACAATCCTTCTACAGCAAGCATCCCAACTACTTACATTTTTGTACAGTGAAAGCATATCAGAGTTCTAATTATTGAGTAATTTATTTCATCCATTAATAATTCATAAAATCAATTTGTGTCGCAAAGAAAGACCAGAAATCTCTCCCTCTCTTCAATCTCATTTTAATAAAATATTATCTGAATAGAGGAGAGAAACATGATGCAGTCTATGACTGCGAAGTCAGTGCACTATGGGTATGACCCACAGTGCCTGGTCTTAGGAAGCATCTAACACAGGTCACAAATCACAACCTTGGTAGTGGTTAACCTGGAAGTTGAATGATAAACTTCATCCTGCCCTCAAGGGCACTTTTCACTATTCGCAGTGCAAAATGTCTATTTAAATCCCAATTAGGTATTGATATAAATTATGATTATGTATGCTAGCCAGTTACAAATGGCTATTGTCTTTTCCTTCTAACAATCCACACCCTATAAAAATTACAAGTGAAAATAAAATAAAATCTCCACAAAGCTTTTATTTATTTAACTTCTATTCATTAAAGGACTACACACACACACACACACACACACACACACACACACACACACACACACAAACACACACATACTATTAATTTTACAAATCAGAAGAAAGTGTTCATAATACCTAAAGCACATAAAGAATTAACAATTAAAGTACAAAAGAAACTGTAACAAATCAACACGCCCAAATTGAAAAGTTTTGTGGATAAAGAACTCTGGATTATGAACAGGCCTGGCCATAATGAAAGAAATAAAAAGTTAATGAAAATGTGACCACACTCACTTTTAGTGAAGTTTCTTACAGACTGCCAGGCAGCACAATATAAAACTTAGGGGCTTGAAACAGAAACAACTTATTCTTTGCCTCACCTGGGAATGTCTGCATGTGATTCATTCAGTTGCATTTAGCTTGAAGCTTTTCCAGATTGTCATAACTGTCTGCTTTCAGAAATCTGGAACTTCAGTTAAATTTTCCTAGAGAGCTACAGGTTGGGCACACATTTCCCTTTTCATCATATCTCCATCTATTTTTGTGACTTAGTTTTCCAGATAGGGACATCAATGAACAAGAGCAGGTGCTCCGTTTGGCATAACCTCATCCCTCTCACCACTCACTAGATGAATAAGTCACAAAGCCATATAAGGGGAGAAGTTTCAGTTTCTTGATTCAAGGAACGGTCAAGAACTTGCAATTATTTCACTGTGCCACCAGCTAAAAATTAAAATAGCAGAAGGTACTTCATGCCCATCATAGGCAAAAGTCTTACATTTGAGAATATTTGTGAAGATGTGAGAAGGAAGAAATATGAAAGAAGATCGAAAGGTAGGTAGATAGACAATCAAAGAAGTGATTTGGGGCATGAATTTCTTTGATTTGATTATAACACACTATATACACATATCAAATTACTATACAGGTAAAAACTTCTATGTGAACATTATCTCAATAATATAATTATCTTGATTTAAAAGAATATTTAATTTTTAAACTCTTTCCTAAGAATTCAAAGAAAATGTCTTAATTGTATCAAATTTAAACAAATTTTATTAAAAAATAAATTGAAATTTTAAATTGAATAAACTTTCAAATATGAAAATAAAAATAGCATTAACAAGTTTAAAATGTCCAAAAATCCCTTATTTTCTTGACTGCATAGTTTTCTTTTAGGTTTTGAGTTATTTCTGTCATTCTGGTTAGGTCAAATTTTATTTGTGAAGGTTCATCTATTAAATAGAATCTATAAATAGAATCAATAAATATAAATATTAAACACAGTGTTTATACGTGTAAACCATTCACTTGAAAAACATTTTGATGCAATTATTAATATTTCAAAATGAACAAGTAGTGCCTGAGCCACAATTTCTTGAGAATATAATATAAAATAGTTCATACATATATGAGATATTCTATATAGCTATATGTATTATATATATATATGTATATACTATATCATATATTTATACATATTACACACACACACACACACACACACACATATATATATATATATATATATATAAACACTGTGCTTATCTCAAAAGATTATTACCTTGAATTAGATCTAGTTTTTTTTTTTTTTGGTCACATTATCAATTTCAAAGCAACCATTCTGAGAAAGTTCTATTTTGTTTTATAACTTTGTTACAAATCACAAACCATTTTGTCAAAATGGTTTCATAAAAGTCAAGGAGGAGGCCACAAACATTTCTTATTGTTCAGAGTGATCCAAAAATAGCAATGAGGCAGTGCTGACCCTAAAGATGCCCTCTGAGTCTCTTCAAACAGCAGACACTATTGCCATCTTTGAACTTGATGTGTACAAAGATGACTAGTTCCATGTTATAGAATTTTCGCTCCAACTTATTTCCAAGCCATCTAGTTATGAGGTTATAGGAGGAAACTGTTTTCAATTTTAAGTAGAAAATGGATTATGAACCAATCCATAAAAACCTTATATTTTAGACCTTCTCTATGCTTTGCCCTAGCTATTCTATTACACATTTTGAGTGTAGGTATAGATCTGTCTTGGCCATCCCAGCCATTTTTCTTACATTTTCCCTGAAGAATAGGACAACAGGCAAGATGGATGAGCTGTCACTTTTCCACATAGGGATGCCAGTGAGAGACACGCATTCCTGATGTAGATTTTGGCACTGGGTCTAGATTGGCATCACACTCCTCAAAGTTTCCTTAAATAACAGTGATTAAAGTTTTCTACTCTGCAGTGATGCCAATCCGAACTCCTGAAGAGAGAACTTTTTTGTATTGGTTCTGGATAGATTTTAAATTCAATTTTGACATGTAGCTTTATTCAACTGAAGAACAAAGAAGGATTTGTTGTTTGCTTATTTGTTGGTCCTTGTTTTCTAGCAGTCACAAACAAGCTTTTTTGGTTTTCTTTTTTGTTTTTTCGTTTTTGTTTTTGTTTTTGTTTGCAAGTTACCGCATCAACAAACCTCAGGAGATGTGGCTAGCTTGGGTAGCAATCAAATCCCTAAAGCAAATCTCTTTAAAAACTAAAAATCAATTCTTCACAGTTATTCAAAAATGCATAATAATTGGGATGTTGTCTACTGGGAGGGATCACTTTCTCAACCATGAGTTCCCTCCATCTTGCTCAGTCTCCTTTTAAGGAAACAGTGTCTGTAAGCCTTAGGTGGACAAGGTGTTATCATGATTCCTTCTGCAGAATTCACATAGCTGCTCTCTGGCCTGGAGCTGTTGCTCTACATTCCTTTGGGAGGCTGTCTTTCTTTGTACTTTCTTCTAAAACACTTGAAAGCTTGATAATCTGAGAAATCTTTTCATTGAAAGCTGCACATCATGAAGTTCTCTTAGATTTGGGGTTAACAGTGTGAGCTCTTTCTCCAAAGACCACACCAAAATGACCAGCTAGAGAACCCTCTGTTTAAAGGCTAGGCTGTGGACTCTCTTTTTTTTAAATCATCTTCTAGAAGTGGGCAAATGATGTAGATGTTTGACTTTTACTAAAGGGTCAAGGGCTTTGTTTCCTTCCTCAGTGCTGAGGTTTTTGTTTAATTCTGAGCTGCCTCTCTAGATAGTCTTGTTTATATTGATGAGAATGCTCTCTCTTTATTGCACATAAGGGCAACCATTACACCAGAAATCCCCACTCTCCTTTGCCCTCATAATTAAAGAAGTATTCTAGGTTTGGCAATTATAGAAGATTGAACCACCATACTATGCATAAATTAGATTTAAAAAAAATCTCACTAAAGATTCTGTAGTATCCACTTGATAATACAATACATAAAATATTTTTTCTGGTACTTGCATAATCAAAACGGGGCAAAACAATTAGTCAGAAAAGAGACTGACGAATTTAAATATTCTTAGAGAATCTGTGAGAGCAGAAAGGGTTATAATATGGGTAAAGAGAAAAGGTTTATGAAGAGTATGAGAGATATTATCATTTATTCTCAAAGGGATTGATAGTATGGCATAGTAGTACAAAGTGAACGTCAAAATGATTCAATTTTCAACATTTATTTTTGAATATTAATTCTTAATATGAGTATAGACATTTATTCCAAGCATCCTTACATTTCACCTGGTAACGTACACATACTATGGGGAACTCAGATGGCTAGTGCTGAGTGTGGGGATAAAGAAAAAAGGAGAAGCACATATGAGGAAAGTCAATGTGAACATAATGAATAGGAGAGTATGCATATGGAAAATATGACATTTTGCATAGTTGCCTGATGGTGACATCTGTTCTTTTGGGGAACAGTGACCCAGAGGCAAAGAGAAACATGAGAAACCTCCAAAATGTAGACTTGCTCTCTAATCTTTCAGACTCTTCTGTGACAACACAATCCTCCTTCCAAAATAGTGATGTTCCCCCGCCCATTAACATTCAGACCCCTCTCAAGGCCTCCTAAATGACTCACAACTTTACATTTATTTCCCAATGCAATGTGCTATGGCACAGGGTCATCTGTACAGGAAGGGACACATGTTTGATATTATAAACCTGGCCAAGAATCCATGGCTAGGGTGATGATAGCCCTACTCATATTTTGTTAGAGGAACATAGTAGGTTGGGGAGCAGGATGGGGGAGGGTATAGGGAGCTTTGGGGATAGCATTTGAAATGTAAATGAAGAAAATATCAAATAAATAAATAAATAAATAAATAAATAAAACTTATCCTCATGCTCACATAGCATATCTTACCCCTCATCAAAGAAAGTCGTTTATGTATTGGTTCTTGGTTAATAACACTAGCAACTCCTGAAATGCAGAGAACAAATGACTGAAGAGTGCTTAGCCTGTAATGAAACATCTGTCAACATCCTCTTCCCCAAAAGCTCTGAGGACATAATGGAGGAGGAAAGAAAACATATGTCAAATGATGTATTCTGGACATGATGGGACCAGTGGATGCAAAACTCATAGTGGCTCTTATTGCCAGATAATGGATGCAGAAGACAAAGCCAGTCAAAACTCAGCATGTTGATGGAAGGAGCTCAAGCGGTCTTAGACCTAACAGAAGAGATTTGATTTGTACTGTTGTTGATATCCAGAGAAAGGAGAGTATTTTCTTCAACAATGTGGCACATGTTTGGTTTTGTATACTCCTAGTAGACAATATTCTGCACACAAACAGGACAATCGAGACAAAAGACCATATAAAAACTCTATCAAAATGATAGTTACTAAGGAATGTTTCTCTCCAAAAGTTCTAAATTTGAGGGCTCTGGGGTTAAGAATATTTTCTCTTCTCACAGAAGATCTAAGTTTGGCTTCAGTGGGCACACCCACACATTAGATATATGTATTCTCAGACAAACACACATTCACAGATGCATGTAGAAAAATAAGTCTAAAGAAAAAAATTATTAAGATAGGTCATATTTTGTATTATATCTTGAACTACTATTTTACAATTTAGGTATGTTTACTTTTGCCATCTTAGATATGATGTGATATGTTTTAAAACACAACTCTGATATTTTGTATTATCAGAAATTGTTGTAGCACACTATTATTTTTATAAATAACAATTTTTTTAAGTATCAGACATTAAACACCATTAACAAAATGACAAGTTGGTTTTCTCTCAAGGTAATTTAACCAATAAGTAAAATTACTCAATTTTAATATAAGCTGTTTTAACCTTTATCGTAGCTGAATAAATAGGCAGTAAATTTCAGAACCTAAGTACTATTTAAAAGGTGTAACCATATGTGAGTCTAAACCAAATGCAATGAAGTCTGCAAGGTACCACATTTAATAAGGAGACAAGAAAGTTAAACATATGTCCTTGTTTGAACTGACAACTCATTGTCCTTGTGGAAGATTTTAGTCCTCTACCAGTCCTCTCAATTCTCACGCATTAGCTGATAAATAGGAGTTAACTTAGCGCCTTCTGTGAGAAGCTCTGCGACAAAATCCTGTCTGTATTCATTGTGCTGGAGTGCTATAATTAGAACTTGCTAGAATCAAAATTACAGTGATAAATAATTATATTTTCTCTACTAACAGCACATGTGGGAATACAATAGAGATAAACACAATGAGAGAGGGAGAAAGAGACAAAGAGCCCCCTCTGTCTAAAGGTTCTGATAAGAGAGACAGGCAAGAAACTTAGTATGCAACTAGGAACCCATTCCCAGGGACCAGAGCTGCCCAGTTTTATCAATGTTCAGGAGGAGAGAGTCACTGGCATTGTTAGGAAACCAATGATCCTGCCGTATTAAATGTTCCTCCATAGGATACTACAGGTCAATCCCCAAATCCCTATACCCTTATTTTTGCCCATCACTTTTCTATATTCTTCACCAGTTTTTAGTTTCCTTTGTTGATACAGCATGGTTAAACAAATATCATCACTGCCAAAAAACTACAGGTGGATTAGCTGGGCAAATATGAGAAGTACTCATACCTACAAAACTTATGGAGAATGTGTTATAGATGATATGAAATATAGAGCACAGAAAAATGTTGGATTGATGACTATATAAAAGTAGGAATATAAATAGAATTATCATTTCACAATAGTTCCTTTAGCCCAAGAGTACCCATGATAATTACTAGACTTGTCCCTTCAGAATGTTCTTTTTCTCTTCACTGTATCATTGTATAAACTAAGGATCCAGAAAGCCTATCTTAGCTAATATTGGATTTTCTGGGTCAGATTTATACAGCCATGTTTATGTAGTTGACATAATACCCTCCAAGTAGATCTAACACCTTGAATACAGATCCTTAAACAGCAACAACCACAAAAAAAATTAAGTCTTCTAATATATGTTTTGATGGATATTAGATCCTGATGTTTTTGGACTGGTCGAGAAATATCTTCACAAAAATGTGAGTGCTCTCCCTTGAAATAAATGTCTATTTAGTAATGAGTACTGGTGCATATGAATGATAGAAACTCAAGAAGTCTCATACTAAAATTCTCACTTCATTTCAAGGGAAGGAATATATAAAGTTTGTTCGTGTGTGTGTGTGTGTGTGTGTGTGTGTGTGTGTGTGTGTGTGTGTGTGTAAGGTAATCAATACAAGGGTAGTGAAGGTAAGAATAGACTATGCAATAATATTAGTTCAGTCACTAGGGTATTTTTTCATAAATCTAAAAAAAGCAGCATTGCGCGATCTGTACAATATGTAACACAAAACTACTGTGCACATTCTCTAGTCATCAAAGAAACTTGGTGACTTTAATCACTTATATGTCAGTACTCTCATGATCGGCAATGTGACCCTGTATAAATGATCTAGTATCTCTTCCTCTATTACAGGAGGACAGGGTGAGATGGAGCTTCTCTAAGCAGACACAGAATCTGCTTAGTATCTTCATTTCAGATTTCCCAGGTTTACCAGGTAGTTTTCTGTTGCTAGGATAAAACATCATGGTCAAGGACACACTTATAGAGGAAAGAACAGATTTGGGTTTATAGTTCATCATGGGTTTGCCAGTCCATCATGGCATGGAAACATGGAAGCAAGCAGCAGATGTGATAGCAGAAGGAGGATGCTAAAACTCGAACTGTCAGCCACTACGAAGTGAAGAGGAAACAGGAAGTGGAAGAAGGTGGTAAGCTCTTAAACCCCACTCAAATGATATAAGTCATGCAGGAAGGTCCTATCGCTATACATGCCCAATTCTCGGCCAAGTATTAAAATATCTGTAGCTATGGGGGAATTCTCATTTAAACCATTATACCAGCCTATATAAATATAAGAAAATAATTTCTGTTCCTTCAATGTTACCCACTCTTTTTCTCTTCTCTCCTCTCCTCTCCTCTCCTCTCCTCTCCTCTCCTCTCCTCTCCTCTCCTCTCCTCTCCTCCCCTCTCCTCTCCTCCCCTCCCCTCCCCTCCCCTCCCCTCTTTTCTTTTCTTTTCTTTTCTTTTCTTTTCTTTGCTTTTCTTTTCTTTTCTTGCAGCTGTATGGTTTCAGATAATCTATATGTTATGAATTTCACTACTTGAACAATTGCTTCTAACCACCCTCAGACTTCACAGCTTTTGAAGTGTTCTACTTTTCTATTATGAAAATTATAGTCTAAGTTATTCAATTTTCTTGGTGATATTAGAAACAATGTTATCACTCGAGAGTTCTGATAAGAAAGACACTAGAAGAGTTAAGGAATTAGATGGAAAATCATCTTCCACTGCAATGTGAGCATGCAGGCTAGGAACTGCCATTGCTTGGTAGAAGTGAGAGGTCTTCACATACCCTGTTGCTGATTTCACATTGAATTCCACATTTTATACTGTTTTCTCTTGATACATTCAATTGCATGGATGGGGCATTGAGAGAGTGGAATTTAAGTATATGCCCCAGATGAACTATGATGCCTAGATACCCTCTTATTCTGTCTCTCTCTCCCCATTTTCTGTCTATCTCACTTGCTCTTACTCTCTCCCTCACTCTCTCCCTTCCTTTAAGCTTTGTCAAACAAATAAAACATATACTTTAAAAATAATTAGTTTTTGTGTGTGTGTGTTAAATTATATGTATGAAACATTAGGCAACATTCTGTCCTCACTCCATTCGCATTACATGGCACAATCTCTATAGCATAGCAGATATTCAAAACCATGTGTATGAGATGAGGGAGTAAATGAAGAAATGAATACTAGAAAAAAAGCAAAGAAAATTATTCTATCAAATGTAATGTCTATAAAAATCCCCAATGATATTCTTCACAGAACAAAAGTAAAATAAAATATGTATAGAAAATATGTATATGTAAAGGTACCAAAAGAAGCCAAAGCAATTCTAACCAGAAAGAAGACAGCCAGAGATAATTTACCACCTGAATTAAACTAATCTATGTTTCCACAATGATAAATATACCATGATTCTGGCACAGAAACGGACAGGTGGACAAATGGAGCAAATAAGAAGACACTAAAATGCACACTACTAAAGACACCCAAGTTATACAAAGGTATAAAAAAAAAAAACTAAATGGAAGGTAGCTTTTCAGTAAATGGGTCCAGCAAAAGTAGATATTAACTTGCATAAGAATGAAGTTACAGTCCATATGTCACTGCTCACAAAAAAAAAAAAAAAAAAAAAAAAAAATCACTTCAAACTAGCCCAAAGACTTAATTCAAAGCTAGCAATACTGAAACTGCTGAGGGAATTGTGGTAAGTACTCAGGACATTGCTGTAAAAACAAATCTCTAAGTACAACCTATAACAAAATAAACAGACCTAAGGATTGACAAACAAGATTATTTGAAATTAGAAAGCACCTGGATAGCAAAACAAACAATCACCACACTGAATAGCCTACAAGACATCTTTGCCAGATTTAAGTCAGATAAGGGGTTAAAGTCAAGGCTAAATGAGGACTGTAAAAAAAAAAAAAAAAAAAAAAAAAAAAAAAAAAAAAAAACTCCAGAAAAAAAACCAAACACGAAGTCAGTTAGTGGGCTGAGGATCTGAACAGAGATACTCAAGGGCAAGAAACAGAAATAGCCAGGAAGTACTTTTTAAAGTGTTTGACATCTCTAACTAACGGAGAAATGCAAATTTAAATTTCATCTCAACCCTGGCAATGGCTACCATCAAGCCCACAAATGATGACAAATGCTTGTGAAGATGTGAGGAGTACAGAGAAATACTAAAGCCCTGGTGGAGGGAAATCATACTGGTACAGAAATGGTGGAAATAAATATGAAAGTGACTCAAAGAGCTAAAAACATACCTATGTGACACAGTTATAGGCAACAAATTTCTACATACAACCTACCTACATACCATATGTAGCAACCCAGTTATAAACTCCTAACCCTCTACCCAAAGGCCTTTGTCCTTTATAGCTGAGATAGTGACATTAATGTTCATCACTAATTTATTTATTATATTCACAATAGTAAAGGAAGAAAATCAGTTTATGTGTCCCTCAAAATATAAAGAAATTATAAAAATTTGCTACATATACACAATGGAATTTCATTTAGCTGTGAGAAAAAGACAAAATTATGGATTTGGGGGAAGGTGATGAAAATTACAATGATGAGTTCATGAGCATTATATTAAAGGAGATAACCCATGCTCAGAAAGCTTGTTCTTTCTCATTTGCAAATCCTAGCCTCCAATCATTAAACATGGGTATTTAGATGGAAGTAAATATGGGCAAGGGCCAGAAAGCTGGAAAAGTGGCCATGAAACTGAAAAAAATAAAATAAAATAAAATAAAATAAAATAAAATAAAATAAAATAGGCTTTAAAGGAAGGAGGGAGAGTGGCAAGGAAGGAGGGAGGGAGGGAGGACGGGAGAGAGGGAGGATACAATAGACCAACCAAAAAAATATAGAGCAAAGAATTTAGACTTACTTGGGGCAAAAGAGTATATTTCGAAAAAGAGAATCAGAAGATGGGAAATAGAATCACTCAAAATGAAGTAATTTGTAAAATCTCATAGAGGAATTTTGTACTTTGTAAGCTACAATTAAAGTAAAATAGCATATCGTTGAGGAAATAAAATTTTATCAGTATTACCTACAAACTTGCTCTTCAGGGCATCTTGGTTTAGGCAGGAATTAGGAACAGAATCAATTTTCTCTTTTCTGTGTCAACCTCTTCATTAGCTGTTATCCACATATACGGAGAACAAATCATTGCTGTAATCTAAGTCATCACCAGTCACAGAGTATAGATTCCTCCAGTACATGAACGTGCCAGTTTACTTTCATTGGCATGGGGACGTTGGGTTTAACAGTTCTATCCTATTTCATCTCCATTCACAGTGGGTTAGGCAAACTTTCTCAACTGCTGTTTTTGGCAGGGATCCTGGGTTAAGGCTAGGTGACGTCTCCAAATTGGCTATTTCTTTTGATGGCTAATACTCATAACCCAAGGAAACGGATTTTTACACATTCTCATGTTCAGAGACGTACTAATTTTTATTTATTATCCTCAACCCTGCTCCCATTCCCTCATTTCCTTTCTGTGATATTTGCTAATCACAACTGTTTGGTGGCTCACTTAAGGGCCACATTATCTTAGTTCAAATTCCCTCTTTTCTCAGATACTATAGTTGTCAGTTCTTTTACCTAGGCTTTTATATGATCACCCACAAAGTCAATCTTTAAAAATATATATTAAATATATTCTATCGAGTGTAAGATTGACAACTTTAAAAGCATAATCGGGGCTGTTTTGTCTGAAAATTAAGACATCCTCCATTTATTTTCCTCTAATTTTTGTTTGACCTAAATTCTAAACAGTTTTTCATATAGATCTTGCCATATCAGACAGAACCAGTTTACAGATTTTCATCAGTATGTGAACTACCCTTTCAGTCTGTTTATGATTCTCCTCAAGGCTCAAGTTCTGGATTTGTTGACTTCATTTGTATGAGTGTATGAAGAGAATAGGACACCTCTTTGAGATTATGTTAGAGCCAAAGCTCTTACCCAGTGCTATTTTAGCAGCCAGCATCTCTCCCTACACTTTGAGAGCTAACTCTGCAGCCTTCCTGTGAGCCCTTAAGTGTAAGTTACTTTCTCATCACAAACATCAACATATCCGAGACACTGGATATTTATTTCAGGAGTATCTGTGCATCATATATAGGAGCATATTTTGGTGTAGAACAATTCATATCATGACTGCTGGAAAGTAGGCTAAGAAAGGGGGAAAAGAAGAAAACAGAGAAACCTGTAGGTCTGAGGACATGGTCCAGTAGTTCCTCCAATTTAGCAGCAGCTCCCATATCTTACCAACAGCGATATATGAGTTGACCAAGGGATTAATCTATTGACTACTCTATCTAAACACACACACACACACACACACACACACACACACACACACACACACACACACACACTGTGAGCACTCTAGTAATAACCTAGCTATTTCTCAGTTCATTCAAGCTGATATTTAATATAAGCATCATAAAAATGTAATAAAAGTAAAAAGTTAAAATATAACCATAACTTACAATTACTCTATATACAAACCCCTCACATATGAACCTTGAAGAATGCTTAAATTATTACAAATCCTATCAAATGACCAAATGCAAGTTTTATTGGTAACAAAACAGTTGGTGACATTGTTATGGACATGAGGACTAATCATTTGTCTGAGTTAAGATACATGATTGGGAAATAAAGCATATTAAATTTATTTAACTTTCTACTAGATATAATCATGATATGAGTTTTCTTTCTTCAGATTTCTACTTTCTTCTGTAGGCTAAAGCAAAACTTTTTTCAACAGTCTATTCAGTAAGTCTTAGAATACACGAATCCTGAAGTCTATTTTGGCTCAGCTGTCCATCGTGATTCAAGCAAGAGAAATTTTAAAAACCAAACACATCAAGATAATTACCTAAAATTTCTATTTCTCTTGAGTATGTGGACACAGTCTATAACTGTTTCAGAAGGGATTATTTATTTCATTTTAAGCATCTGGTTTTCAGGATAAATTTAATAAGAGTGATTTGTCGTCACCATTGATTCATGGTAAGTGGCCGTTCTAAAAGTTGGCACTGAATGCTGGATTTCAAAATTCAGCAAAAGTTAGAATTATTACCTCTTGGAAATTGGTCATTGAACTATACAACAGGATAAGAAACTTCTGGACATCAGATGGAAGATTCAACAATAGAAATGGTTTATGCGACATCTTTGGAGACTTTTGCCAATTGTGGAGAAGAATGTACCTGAATCACATTCTCATGAGAATATTCTGTAGATTATAATAAAAATATGTGTGAAGCCAACCATATTTGGTTTATATAACTGAAACAGTTTACAGTTATATTCAGAAAAAGTACATGTAAGCTTGGCTAAATTTTGCCTTTAAATTTTAATTCTGGGAGAATTCTAATTAAATGTCCTGCATTTGATGCTGATTAATCTCTCATTATTAATTCATTATACATAATAAATGACATATCGGAGACTACTATTAGAGTTTTGTATAGAATTTCTACAGAAAACAAACAGGTTTAGAGATCATTGGAGGATTTGAAATGTCTACAATGAAGAATATATAAACAGTAAGAGTCTTGTAGCTTGCCAAATATTAGTAAACAGGCTATAAAAAGAAAAATTTCTCTACTAGATTTCTCCCCTCAGAAATAAGAAGGGATAGATTATTCTGTACACCATCTATTTCACAGATTTTTATCAAGCATTATAGCAGGAACAGCAAGTCAGTATCAATGTAAATGCTGGGGGCCACACAGTCACAAAAGCATCTTCTGCAGGAGGACCTAATTGAGGACTGCCTGAGAGAGCAAGGATTGCTGGCACAGACAATGCCAGCCAATCTGGAAGTGCTCTTTAGAAGAGATGCTTTCTTGGAACCAATGGGACGCGGGTGGAGGATATTAAAGGAGCTTGCAGCACTGTTCAGGTGAGCTTGCTGTGGAACTTTTCGCTTGCTCCTGAAGTCTGTGTTGTTGACTTCATGCCACTTTAGCTCCAACCCCCAAGGCAGGGCAGGTGGCAAGTAGTTCAGGACACAGGCAGCAAATGATCTTTATTTTTTTTTCTGAAAATCAAAAACTAATGACACTTATCTCATTTTATGAAGAGGCTGTTACTCTGATACCATAGCCAGACCAAAAAAAAAAAAAAAAAAAAAACCAAAGAAGAAAGGAAACTAATCCGGTAGATTTTTCAACCACTCAATCCCATCCTTTTCCTTTCTTAGACCCTCCTATATAAACTCCTCAAACCCTCCAGTGCCCTCTGACTATCAAATTGATAGCCTCTATTTCTTTAATTTTTATTGTTACATGCTACAACTAGGAATCAATGAATATGTTAGAGGAGGTGGAAAGATTGTAAGATACTAGGAAGTCTGCTGTAAAAAGAGTCTCTCCTAGAAATGCCTGTATAAACAAAACTGGAGCAATGGCAATATCAACAGACATGCTGATATGCAAAAAAGAAATCTTCCTGCTCCATGTCTAGACAAGGAACTTCAAGCAGAATTTTGGGACTATTTAAATTTGCATGTTCATAACAACATTGTTTCTAAATGTGAAGTCTTGATAATCAGATGAATGAATAATAAAAACAGTATGTAGTTCAGAGATTTCACGAGAGGAGATAAATAAATAGGTCAAGGCATATAAGTTGAAAAATATGTTTGAAATAATTATGCCAGGGACCTAAGAGGTTCCCAGGACCCAGCAGAGAGGACTTTAGCCAAAATAACCAACAAAGGGGATATAGAACCTGTAGAGACCAAATGCAGTGGATAGGCATGGTTCCTGGTTGAGGGATGGGGCCACCCACCTACTTTCAAAAATATTAATCCAATTGTTAGATGCTAACATCCACCTCTGTGTTTGTAAGGCTCTGGCAGGGCCTCACAGGAGATAGCCATATCAGGCTCCTTTTAGCATGTGTTTCTTGACATCCACAATAGTGTCTATTTTGGTAGACACTAGTGGGTTTGGTAATTGTATATGGAATGAATTTCCAGGTGGGACAGTCTCTGGGTGGCCTTTTTAGTCTCTGCTCTACATTTATCTCCATATTTTCTCCTGTGAGTATTTTGTTCTCCTTCTAAGAAGGACTGAAGTATCCGCACTTTGGTCTTCCTTCATCTTGAGCTTCATGTGGTCTAGCCATCAACAAAGGAATACACATGGCTCCAGCTACATATGCAGAAGAGGATGGCCTTGTCATGCATAAAAGGAGAGGTCCTTGTTCCTATGAAGGCTTGCTAGATGCCTCAGTATAGGGGAATAGAGGGCAGGTAGGTGGGAGTGGGGAGGTGGAAGTGGATGGGTGGGTGGGATGGGTGGAAGAACACCCTCATAGAAGCAGAGTGAGGGAGGATGTGATAGGGTGTTTCTGGGAGGGAGGGAAACAGGGAAAGGGGATAGCATTTGAAATGTAAATAAAGAAAATATCCAATTAAAAAAGAAAAGAAAAAAAGAAAATAATAAACATCAAACTTTGCAAAAAAAAAAAATATATATATATATATTAATCCAGAATTCCTCATGTCAAAAGGAAATGCAGAAACTGAAGGAAAGGCCATCCAGAGACTGCCCCACCTAGTGATCCATTCAATCTGCTGACACCAAACCCAGACACTATTGCTGATGCCAAGAAGTGCTTACTGACAGGAGCCTGGTATAGCTGTCTCCTGAGAGGCATTGCCAGAGCCTGACCAACACAGATGCAGATGTATGCAGCCAACCATTGGACTAAGTGTGGGGACCCCAATGGGGAAGCTAGGGCAAGGACTGTAGGAGCTGAAGGGGTTTGCAACTTCATAGGAAGAACAACAATATCAACCAACCACACCCCCCAAAAGCTCCCAGGGACTAAACCACCGATCAAAGAGTCTACATGGAGTACCCATGGCTCCAGCTGGATATGTAGCAGAGGACTGCCTTATATGGCATGACTGAGAGGGGAGCCCCTTGGTCCTCTGGAGGCTTGATGACTCAGGATAGGGGAAAGTTAGGTCACTGAGGCAGGAGTAGGTGGGTGGGTGGGGGAGCACCCTCATAAAGGCAGGGGGAGGGAGGAGGAGATGGGGGCTTGTGGAGTGGATACTCAGAAAAGGAATAACATTTGAAATGTAAATAAATAAAATAACTAATAAGAATGAAATAACTAATTTCTGAAGAATGAAAATTTTAAAAAAGTAATAATATGTCCTCTCACTGTATTTAAAAAATAGTGATTCTGGTGAAGTTGCTGTGAAAGTTTGTACATCCGCGGGGAAAGCTGTGTAGAAATTTCTCAAAATATTAAAATAAAGCTACCTCAGGTTCCACCTCTCTCAGCATTGAGCCTATATGAAAATGAAGTAAAGTCAGTTTGTCAAGGAATCCCGGCAGTGTCATAGTCTGCAATGCCTACTCACAATGGTCTAAAGGTGGAACTGACCAAACTTTTCATTGGTAGACAGGCAATATTGTGTTTCTCATTCTTTAGAGAAATACCTAGGAGAAATAATTTGAAATCAGAAAAAAAAAAAAAACGGAAAGAACATATTATTGGTGGAAGAGTATTTTGGAGTAAAACTACCCACATTATGGTTTGTGTGTTTCTTTGTGGGGGAGAAGGGGAATGTAAATACATATATATATATATATGCATATATGTGTGTGTTATATGTATGTGTATCTGTCTCTGTGTATATATATGCATCAGACTTTAAAATGATGCCCTATAAATTGCTTCAATTAAGTTAAAACAGAAGCAGAATGAAGGCTCTCGGAGGCTAGAGAAAGGGAATCCACTGATGATGGCTTTTGGTATGAGATAGCAATAGCAGAAGCAGAATTAGATTGATGTACTTAATAGGAATAATATATACATACAAAGAATATTAGTTACATATATTTACATTAGGAATTTTCTTTCCAATAGATCTTGATTTTCTTATTGTTTTATTTTGTTTGAGCAGCCTTGGCTTGCTTGGAGCTCACTATATAGATCAGGCTCACCTCCAACTCATATAGATCCACTTGCCTGAAGAATAGTGGCATTAAAGGCATGTGCCTTCATGTCTAGTCTCAGTTGCACATTAAAGAAAAGTGTTTCTTTAGACCTTATTCCTTCACATGGAAACATAGCATTAGGTTTTTATATCTGCCCTTGTGTTTCACATGTGATTGGCTCACTTTCATGTTACTTGTAAGATTTTGTTTCATATATTCTTGCACTTTCTAGTCCTCAATTATTTGAAAGGTACTGACAGCAATATGATTTTTTTCAAGTACTTTCATCAGTACTTCAAAATATACACAGCCACATAATTTATTACTGAACTATATTGGATTCAAGATTTTGAAGTTAAATCATATGCTTATCACAAGTAAATCCTGAGTTATACTAGGTTGGGCGATAGAGAACATGTAGAAGTCCATGACCAATGCTTACACTGACTGCAAAGGGCAAGGAAGCTGCTTTTACTGTGCTATTATGACTGCAGACTAACAGTTGAGAAAGACTGCGATAAAGGTTTTCTGTGACACTCCTATCCCCACCCTACTCTACCTCTACAAATATAATAGCCTAGACAGAAAGCCCTAGAAGAGAACCCTTAAAAATTCTGATAAGGATGCTGAAGTGTAGCTCTCATCAACTCATGGTTTCTAACAGGGTGCGAGTGGAAAGGGACTCAGTTTAGATTAAGGGAATGGCCACTGAAGTTTTGACTATGTTTCTATGTGTACAACACAAGTTGAAATTGGATTTCTATTCCTCCTCCTCCTCCTCCTCCTCCTCCTCCTCCTATTTCTATTTCCTCTTCTTTTTCTTCTTTCTCTCCTTCTTCCCTTCCCCATCCTCTTCTTTCTCCTCCCTCCTTCCCCCCACCCTTCTCCTCTTACTAAACTTTTATTGTGGAATGGAGTTTACAAGGGTTAAGGAAGGGCTTAGGAGGACTATGAAGTCAATATGATTGGGTTAATGTGAAATTAACAAATACCCAATAAAATTAAGTAACTTTAAGACAGCAGAAAACTCTAATGTGTTGTTTTAGGTACCAAAAACATATATTGTCACAGTGAATACTGTAAACACATCTTAAGTTACAAATATCTTAAACCCATTTTACAGATTATAACACCTGTCAGTTAAATAGGCATGCTACTCTAAAATGTATTCTAAATATTCGAATTTTTTTCATAAATTGCTAAAACAGTGAAATTAACTTTTTTTTTATCATCACCCTAGCAGATTTTTAATAGAGCCTTGGGGTATCCGGTTCCTTGCTGTCTTTTTTTTTTTTTCATTTTTTATTAGGTATTTAGCTCATTTACATTTCCAATGCTATACCAAAAGTCCCCCATACCCACCCACTCCCCCTTTTTGGCCCTGGCGTTCCCCTGTACTGGGGCATATAAAGTTTGCGTGTCCAATGGGCCTCTGTCTTTATGTTCACTCCTTTTTACCACACTGGTGTTGAAAGCCTCTAAAAATACAATTGGAAGAAAGTTTGTTTGGTCTCCCTTCATAGTTATTGATATTACATCTCCCTCCTTGTGGGCATCCTTTAGACATGAACAGGGTCAGCTCTTCTCTTTATTCACATCTAGATACATGTTGTCTCTGGGAAATCTTGAAAAAAAGTTCTCTTTTACAAGATGATGCACCACTCCCAAAATCTCCTTCTTTGATTTCTTCTTATTAATTAAATTTATTTATATCTAAGCATATTGAAATCATTAATTTTCTGTCTTCTAATTAAAGCTGAAACATCAAGAGTGGGAACTGTGCTCTGTGTACTGTCTTACACCAAGGATCTAGAGCTCAAAGGCATTTTATTGGCTAAAGTGATTGCATGGGATATTCTGACAAGGCAGGATACTGTCTCTATTCTCTGTCAAAATTTAAGGGAAAAATAAGTTTATTTTACAGCCTGGTGTGGTGGCGCATGCCTTTAATCCCAGCACTCTGGAGGCAGAGGCAGGTGGAATTCTGAGTTTGAGGCCATTCTGATCTACAAAGTGAGATACAGGACAGCCAGGGCTGTACAGAGAAACCCTGTCTCAAAAAACCAGGAAAAAAAAGTCTGTTTTATACGTGTTATTTTGTTCTTAGGAAATAATACAAACATTGACTTTAAAAGTTTAGATATCTTTAGGATGAAATAGTAGCATTTAGAGCTCAGTAGTAACTAATAGCTGTCTAATTAATATTTGACTTGCTCAAAAAGAGGGAAAGGTCTGGTACTGGGACCCAATTAACTACTGTGTGAGAGAGGTAATAGATCTTACAGAAGATTCTATTACTGCTACCTTATTAAATTGATTTAATCCTTATCTTCTGTCTGTCTGTCTGTCTGTCTGTCTATCTATCTATCTATCTATCTATCTATCTATCTATCTATCTATCTATCTACCTATTCATCTGTCCTAAGTGTCTATTCTTATAGTCATAGCAAAGCCTCTCATTGTATGCACAGACAATTACAGAATGCAAATACTGGTCAAAATGCATTATACTGATCATGCAGTGCCCATCCCCAATTATTACACCAACAATACAACTCGAGGCATAACTAACATCAAGAGAAAGGGGGCAGAGAGATTATAACAGCCAGAAAAACAGGAAATCTGCCAGAATTTTGACTCCTAGAAATGGCAAGAAGCTATATCCAGGATGTCTCAGCCACATGGCTGCTTAAACAAGACCTAAACCACAATGATGCCAATAAACCTCCTAATGGGAATGGGGAAATCGTATGGGTTCCCACCTCTGAACTAGGATCTATAGGGAATTAATAACAACTGAAGGAAGAAGTAGTCTCCCCAGAAATAAGACCCCTAATTATCTACCCCAAACCAAGTGTTTGGTTCCAAATAAATATAAATAATTGCAACATTAAATTTGCTCAACAGACTGCATTTATATATTTATGCATATACATTACCAATTGTATATATCTGCATATAAGTGTGTGTGAAAGTTATATTTTAATAAAAGAAACCATAAATTTACGAGTGAAAAGGACATGAGCGTATTGGTGGGAAGAGAGTGAGAAAGTGATGGATCATATATTAATTTTTAAAATTGCGCAAAGGACTGATAGATATTCTATTGTGAGATATGAGAGTCTGCATGACCAGGTAGTTGTAAGACAAATGGACACTAGTATGGAAATCGGAATGCTTACACATAAGCCTATAAAAGATCATGAAAGTTCTTTTTTTTTTTTAATCATATTTTTTTAATTTTTTTTAATTGGGTATTTAGCTCATTTACATTTCCAATGCTATACCAAAAGTCCCCCATACCCACCCACCCCCACTCCCCTACCCGCCCACTCCCCCTTTTTGGCCCTGGCGTTCCCCTGTTCTGGGGAATATAAAGTTTGCCTGTCCAATGGGCCTCTCTTTCCAGTGATGGCCGACTAGGCCATCTTTTGATACATATGCAGCTAGAGTCAAGAGCTCCGGGTACTGGTTAGTTCATAATGTTGATCCACCTATAGGGTTGCAGATCCCTTTAGCTCCTTGGGTACTTTCGCTAGCTCCTCCATTGGGAGCCCTGTGATCCATCCATTAGCTGACTGTGAGCATCCACTTCTGTGTTTGCTAGGCCCCGGCATAGTCTCACAAGAGACAGCTACATCTGGGTCCTTTCAATAAAATCTTGCTAGTGTATACAATGGGGTCAGCGTTTGGATGCTGATAATGGGGTGGATCCCTGGATATGGCAGTCTCTACATGGTCCATCCTTTCATCTCAGCTCCAAACTTTGTCTCTGTAACTCCTTTCAAGGGTGCTTTGTTCCCACTTCTAAGGAGGGGCATAGTGTCCACACTTCAGTCTTATTTTTTCTTGAGTTTCATGTGTTTAGGAAATTGTATCTTATATCTTGGGTATCCTAGGTTTTGGGCTAATATCCACTTATCAGTGAGTACATATTGTGTGAGTTCCTTTGTGAATGTGTAACCTCACTCAGGATGATGCCCTCCAGGTCCATCCATTTGGCTAGGAATTTCATAAATTCATTCTTTTTAATAGCTAAGTAGTACTCCATTGTGTAGATGTACCACATTTTCTGTATCCATTCCTCTGTTGAGGGGCATCTGGGTTCTTTCCAGCTTCTGGCTATTATAAATAAGGCTGCTATGAACATAGTGGAGCATGTGTCCTTCTTACCAGTTGGGGCATCTTCTGGATATATGCCCAGGAGAGGTATTGCTGGATCCTCCGATAGTACTATGTCCAATTTTCTGAGGAACCACCAGACGGATTTCCAGAGTGGTTGTACAAGTGTGCAATCCCACCAACAATGGAGGAGTGTTCCTCTTTCTCCACATCCTCGCCAGCATCTGCTGTCACCTGAATTTTTGATCTTAGACATTCTGACTGGTGTGAGGTGGAATCTCAGGGTTGTTTTGATTTGCATTTCCCTGATGATTAAGGATGTTGAACATTTTTTCAGGTGCTTCTCTGCCATTCGGTATTCCTCAGGTGAGAATTCTTTGTTCAGTTCTGAGCCCCATTTTTTAATGGGGTTATTTGATTTTCTGAAGTCCACCTTCTTGAGTTCTTTATATATGTTAGATATTAGTCCCCTATCTGATTTAGGATAGGTAAAGATCCTTTCCCAATCTGTTGGTGGTCTTTTTATCTTATTGACGGTGTATTTTGCCTTGCAGAAACTTTGGAGTTTCATTAGGTCCCATTTGTCAATTCTCGATCTTACAGCACAAGCCATTGCTGTTCTGTTCAGGAATTTTTCCCCTGTGCCCATATCTTCAAGGCTTTTCCCCACTTTCTCCTCTATAAGTTTCAGTGTCTCTGGTTTTATGTGAAGTTCTTTGATCCATTTAGATTTGACCTTAGTACAAGGAGATAAGTATGGATCGATTCGCATTCTTCTACATGATAACAACCAGTTGTGCCAGCACCAATTGTTGAAAATGCTGTCTTTCTTCCACTGGATGGTTTTAGCTCCCTTGTCGAAGATCAAGTGACCATAGGTGTGTGGGTTCATTTCTGGGTCTTCAATTCTATTCCATTGGTCTACTTGTCTGTCTCTATACCAGTACCATGCAGTTTTTACCAAAATTGCTCTGTAGTAAAGCTTTAGGTCAGGCATGATGATTCCACCAGAGGTTCTTTTATCCTTGAGAAGAGTTTTTGCTATCCTAGGTTTTTTGTTATTCCAGATGAATTTGCAAATTGCTCCTTCTAATTCGTTGAAGAATTGAGTTGGAATTTTGTTGGGGATTGCATTGAATCTGTAGATTGCTTTTGGCAAGATAGCCATTTTTACAATGTTGATTCTGCCAATCCATGAGCATGGGAGATCTTTCCATCTTCTGAGATCTTCTTTAATTTCTTTCTTCAGAGACTTGAAGTTTTTATCATACAGATCTTTCACTTCCTTAGTTAGAGTCACGCCGAGATATTTTATATTATTTGTGACTATTGAGAAGGGTGTTGTTTCCCTAATTTCTTTCTCAGCCTGTTTATTCTTTGTGTAGAGAAAGGCCATTGACTTGTTTGAGTTAATTTTATATCCAGCTACTTCACCGAAGCTGTTTATCAGGTTTAGGAGTTCTCTGGTGGAATTTTTAGGGTCACTTATATATACTATCATATCATCTGCAAAAAGTGATATTTTGACTTCCTCCTTTCCAATTTGTATCCCCTTGATCTCCTTTTGTTGTCGAATTGCTCTGGCTAATACTTCAAGTACTATGTTGAAAAGGTAGGGAGAAAGTGGGCAGCCTTGTCTAGTCCCTGATTTTAGTGGGATTGCTTCCAGCTTCTCTCCATTTACTTTGATGTTGGCTACTGGTTTGCTGTAGATTGCTTTTATCATGTTTAGGTATGGGCCTTGAATTCCTGATCTTTCCAGAACTTTTATCATGAATGGGTGTTGGATCTTGTCAAATGCTTTTTCTGCATCTAACGAGATGATCATGTGGTTTTTGTCTTTGAATTTGTTTATATAATGGATTACATTGATGGATTTTCGTATATTAAACCATCCCTGCATCCCTGGAATAAAACCTACTTGGTCAGGATGGATGATTGCTTTAATGTGTTCTTGGATTCGGTTAGCGAGAATTTTACTGAGGATTTTTGCATCGATATTCATAAGAGAAATTGGTCTGAAGTTCTCTGTCTTTGTTGGATCTTTCTGTGGTTTAGGTATCAGAGTAATAGTGGCTTCATAAAATGAGTTGGGTAGAGTACCTTCTACTTCTATCTTGTGAAAAAGTTTGTGCAGAATTGGAATTAGATCTTCTTTGAAGGTCTGATAGAACTCTGCACTAAACCCATCTGGTCCTGGGCTTTTTTTGCCTGGGAGACTCTTTATAACTGCTTCTATTTCTTTAGGGGATATGGGACTGTTTTGAAGGTCAACTTGATCCTGATTCAACTTTGGTACCTGGTATCTGTCCAGAAATTTGTCCATTTCGTCCAGGTTTTCCAGTTTTGTTGAGTATAGCCTTTTGTAGAAGGATCTGATGGTGTTTTGGATTTCTTCAGGATCTGTTGTTATGTCTCCCTTTTCAGTTCTGATTTTGTTAATTAGGATTTTGTCCCTGTGCCCTTTAGTGAGTCTAGCTAAGGGTTTATCTATCTTGTTGATTTTCTCAAAGAACCAACTCCTCGTTTGGTTAATTCTTTGAATAGTTCTTCTTGTTTCCACTTGGTTGATTTCACCCCTGAGTTTGATTATTTCCTGCCGTCTACTCCTCTTGGGTGAATTTGCTTCCTTTTTTTCTAGAGCTTTTAGATGTGTTGTCAAGCTGCTAGTATGTGCTCTCTCCAGTTTCTTCTTGGAGGCACTCAGAGCTATGAGTTTCCCTCTTAGAAATGCTTTCATTGTGTCCCAAAGGTTTGGGTACGTTGTGGCTTCATTTTCATTAAACTCTAAAAAGTCTTTAATTTCTTTCTTTATTCCTTCCTTGACCAAGGTATCATTGAGAAGAGTGTTGTTCAGTTTCCACCTGAGTGTTGGCTTTCTGTTATTTTTTTGTTATTGAAGATCAGCCTTAGTGCATGGTGATCTGATAGGATACATGGGACAATTTCAATATTTTTGAATCTGTTGAGGCCTGTTTTGTGACCTATTATGTGGTCAATTTTGGAGAAGGTACCATGAGGTGCTGAGAAGAAGGTATATCCTTTTGTTTTAGGATAAAATGTTCTGTAGATATCTGTCAGATCCATTTGTTTCATCACTTCTGTTAGTTTCAGTGTGTCCCTGTTTAGTTTCTGTTTCCATGATCTGTCCATTGGTGAAAGTGGTGTGTTGAAGTCTACCACTATTATTGTGTGAGGTGCAGTGTGTGCTTTGAGCTTTACTAAAGTTTCTTTAATGAATGTAGCTGCCCTTGTATTTGGAGCATAGATATTCAGAATTGAGAGTTCCTCTTGGAGGATTTTACCTTTGATGAGAACGAAGTGCCCCTCCTTGTCTTTTTTGATGACTTTGGGTTGGAAGTCAATCTTATCAGATATTAGGATGGCTACTCCAGCTTGTTTCTTCATACCATTTGCTTGGAAAATTGTTTTCCAGCCTTTTATTCTGAGGTAGTGTCTATCTTTTTCTCTGAGATGTGTCTCCTGTAAACAGCAAAATGTTGGGTCTTGTTTGTGTAGCCAGTTTGTTAGTCTATGTCTTTTTATTGGGGATTTGAGACCATTGATGTTAAGAGATATTAAGGAAAAGTAATTGTTGCTTCCTGTTATTTTTGTTGTTAAAGTTGGCATTCTGTTCTTGTGGCTGTCTTCTTTTAGGTTTGTTGAGGGATTACCTTCTTGTTTTTTCTAGGGCATTGTTCCCGTTCTTGTATTGGTTTTTTTCTGTTATTAACCTTTGAAGGGCTGGATTCGTGGAGAGATAATGTGTGAATTTGGTTTTGTCGTGGAATACTTTGGTTTCTCCATCTATGGTAATTGAGAGTTTGGCTGGGTATAGTAGCCTGGGCTGGAATTTGTGTTCTCTTAGTGTCTGTATAACATCTGTCCAGGCTCTTCTGGCTTTCATAGTCTCTGGTGAAAAATCTGGTGTAATTCTGATAGGCTTGCCTTTGTATGTTACTTGACCTTTTTCCCTTACTGCTTTTAGTATTCTATCTTTATTTAGTGCATTTGTTGTTCTGATTATTATGTGTCAGGAGGAATTTCTTTTTTGGTCCAGTCTATTTGGAGTTCTATAGGCTTCTTGTATGTTCATAGGTATCTCTTTCGTTATATTTGGGAAGTTTTCTTCAATAATTTTGTTGAAGATGTTTGCTGGTCCTTTGAGTTTAAAATCTTCATTCTCATCCACTCTTATTATCCGTAGGTTTGGTCTTCTCATTGTGTCCTGGATTTCCTGGATATTTTGAGTTAGGATCTTTTTGCATTTTCCATTTTCTTTGATTGTTGTGCCGATGTTCTCTATGGAATCTTCTGCACCTGAGATTCTCTCTTCCATCTCTTGTATTCTGTTGCTGATGCTCAAATCTATGGTTCCAGATTTCTTTCCTAGGGTTTCTATCTCCAGTGTTGCCTCACTTTGAGTTTTCTTTATTGTGTCTACTTCCCTTTTTAGGTCTAGTATGGTTTTGTTCATTTCCATCACCTGTTTGTATGTTTTTTCCTCTTTTTCTGTAAGGACTTCTACCTGTTTGATTGTGTTTTCCTGTTTTTCTTTAAGGACTTGTAACTCTTTAGCAGTGTTCTCCTGTATTTCTTTAAGTGATTTATTAAAGTCCTTCTTGATGTCCTCTACCATCATCATGAGATATGCTTTTAAATCTAGGTCTAGGTTTTCTGGTGTGTTGGGGTGCCCTGGACTGGGCGAAGTGGGAGTGCTGGGTTCTGATGATGGTGAGTGGTCTTGGTTCCTGTTAGTAGGATTCCTACGTTTACCTTTCGCCATCTGGTAATCTCTGGAGTTAGTAGTTATAGTTGACTCTGTTTAGAGATTGTTCTTCTGGTGATTCTGTTACCGTCTCTCAGCAGACCTGGGAGACAGATTCTCTCCTCTGAGTTTCAGTGCTCAGAGCACTCTCTGCTGGCAAGCTCTCTTACAGGGAAGGTGCGCAGATATCTTGTTTTTGGACCTCCTCCTGGTCGAAGAAGAAGGCCCAAAACAGGGCCTCTCTCAGAAGCTGTGTTGCTTTGGCAGTTCCCAGAAGCTGTCAGCTTCTGTGGTACAGACTCTCACCTGTGCAGACTAAATTCCTAAGCTCCAGGGAGTCCTGGAACCAAGATGGCGACCGCTGCTCCTGAGGCTGAGGCCGCCTCCCGAGCCAGGCGGACACCTGTCCTCTGGTCCGGATGGTGGCTGGCTGGCTGCAGCCTGCAAAGGGTACTGCCTCAGCGGCTCTGTGCTTCCGCCTGTCCCAGAAGCTGTCCGGTTCTCTGGTGCACCCTCTAACCTGTTCAGACTAATTTCCTAAGTTCTGCTGAGTCCCGGAACCAAGATGACGACCGCTGCTGCTGAGGCTGAGGCCGCCTCCCAAGCCAGGCGGACACCTGTCCTCTGGTCCGGATGGTGGCTGGCTGGCTGCAGCCTGCAAAGGGTACTGCCTCAGCGGCTCTGTGCTTCCGCCTGTCCCAGAAGCTGTCCGGTTCTCTGGTGCACCCTCTAACCTGTTCAGACTAATTTCCTAGGTCCCGCGGAGACCCGGAACCCAGATGGCGACCGCTGCTGCTGAGGCTGAGGCCCATGAAAGTTCTTAATATTCAAATTCTTGATTTTTAGCTGGTGTATTGGGGTTGATTGGAATGTACACATTTATGTAGTATTGTCTTATATATATCTTCTTGCATAGAAAGGAAAAGAAAGAGAAATTAAGATTTTTTTTTTAAGAAGGTGTCTAAATCTCTGGCAATTCTTACATAAGCTCTTAATTCCAGGTTCGATTTTTCATGGACAGTAAAAAGAGCATATCTCATAGAAAATGACCTAGACCATCTACTTCATTAGAATCCTGACCTGGACCCCATGTAATCCAGACTACATTCCTACTGCATCATACCCAGCAAGTGGATTCTTTAGTCAGTAGATTGGCCATACATACAACCAGGATACCTGCTTTCTAATCTGATGTGAACATCCCACAAAAATATTAGTAAATCCACAAGAATCAGCTAAAAATGGAGAGTCACAAAAGGCTGCTAATGTCTTATTAAATAGATTCTAAAACACGCAACTCTACAGTCATTTAATATCATGATACAGGCTCAAGGCATCCTACTAAGCCACATTGTGTGGATTGGACTGCCGTTCTTTCTTTCAGAAGTAAAGTATTGTCCATTCTGTGTTTTCTATAGCTTACACTGTCAATTTCTTTATGTTGATAATTGTAAGATTCTAATTGAGAGTCTGAATTGAGAATTTAAATGCAGATGGAAAACATTATCAGGAGAGGCTCTTCCTGAATTTTTAATAGCTTTTGTCAATTCACTGTGATAAACCTCCTGACATCTCACCTGACTTCAATCTATTAAATCCTTTTGAAATAGTAAATTCCTTCCTATGTTTGTAAGAGAAAAAAAAGTGTCTAAATGAGAGGAAGCTCTTTCTGGAACAATGTGTGATATCTTTCAGAGCTCAACCAGGGCCTTACAGTTTTAATGACTGACAGTGTTCCAGATGGAACCTTTGCATGAGACAGTGAAGGAAACAGAATCAACTGCAATAAGCTAGCTCATTTTCAGTTGCTTGTTTTCATAAAACATACCCATCAATCACCCGATACCAGCTGCTCAATTTTCAGAAGCTATGGGTGAAATTCTTTACTGAAAAAGATAATAAACGCAAGACTAAAATACATATGAGTCTGTAATTTAGAATTGCCCTGCTAGGTTTTTTATTAAATGTACACAGAATAAAAATTATCTTAGTACTTCACTTTTTTTTTGTCCAGGGTTTTAATAATCAACATGGCTCAGAGGGAAAAAAATCTTGGTTCATGCAGATTTCATATTCTGTTCCTGTCATATGAGTGCATTTGAGGTAATGCTGAAGGGAATATTTTTATCAATTCAAAAACACAACTTTAATCATAGGAACACATGTCATTACTGCTCTCCAGTTTCATTGAGCAGGTTGGTAACTTACTGAAAGCTGTAACATTTATAGCCCACACAACCCCAATGCATTTATCTTCTCTCAGTGACTGACAACTATGTTAGAGGTCTTTCCCTATAACTTACCATCACTCCCTCAATTTCTCAGGGATAGAGCAGTTTTCACACTTTTCTTTTTTCATGAACGATTATTATACTCAACACGCTCAAGTTTTGTTTTATGTCACTTAGAGAATTCAGGTCAAATTTGTATTTTTTTTATCATGATTTTGACTCTAAGACATATCCATATCTCTTTACTTATCCACAGAAGCTGTGAAGTGAAATTGCCATGTCAGCTCTGTGCCTCCTTTTTTACTTATATACTATATTTTGTGCATATACAAATTCAGAAACCATTACTAATTCTTCCCCTTTACTCATTTTATTGATTGTTGCATACATTTCAGTAACGTATTCCAGCATCTTTCACCCTTCTCTCCTCTCCCTCCTGCTCCTCTCTCACACAGTTGGAACACCTTTCTCGATAATCCCTTTCCCAGTTTCATGCCTGCTTTTTCTTAGTGTTTCTGAGTTACTATGACCTATGTGTAGGTGGAGGGTGATCTGATGCAATAATGACAACATATCTATGCTTATGTCACAGAAGAAAGTGATGTCTCCTAGCTAAGCAACCACCAAGTACCCATAATCCCTCCTGTGGGTGAAGCCTCATGGAACCTTTGTCTCTATATGAAATAATGGCATGCCCAATCTTGTTCTATTCTTCTATAGATAACTATAGCTGTTATGAATTTAAGATTGCAACAGCTGTGCCATAGCTAAGGGACTTTTGTTTTTCATTTCATATCTACCCAACCTTGGTGTTTAAATTCTTAGATGACGGTTTCTGACTCTCCTTTATCAACCCAGCATTCTACCATCACTTGCTCTCTGCACCTGGACCAGTTTTGGGGTTCTGCACTTATCACCACCAACAGCCCTAAGAAGCTTCTCTGTTGAACAAAAACTGCATCATTAATACATGACTATGAGCATTAGAGATTAATAGGCAGCACGGCTATGTGACTAGTTGAACATGAGAACTGGTTTATTTCTTGAGCCCATGTTTGGATTACACACTAATTAGCCACCTTTTCTTGCTTCATACCAATATCGACAATCCAAAGACAACTCAGTCAGTAACATCTAGACATCCAGATTTGCATTTCCTTAAACAAATGTACTGTGCAATGCTAATGGCCCTTGATCTAAAACTGGACACAGTATGTTCATTTCAAGGCAAAAGCCACAGATTCCCTGTCTGTCTAAATTATTTTAGGAAAGATTCAATTTTGCAAGAAAATGACTCTACTAAAATTAGATTTGAATTTCGTCAGAAAGATTTCTTTGTGTGAAAGGAAATGCAAAGCTCTTTTGCATTAAAGCCTTGAAATGCATTGTATTTTCTCTATTAGCTTAATATCTGCAATTTGACAAAATAAGATATGAAATGCAATGCATTTCTGACATGCAAGGGAAAATTCTGGGAGGAAATAGATTTTATATATATATATATATATATGTATATATATATATAAAATCACTAAATAAAAATATACATATATATACAGGTAAATAAATAGGCACCATAGGGGAAATATTAACACAAGCTATAACTTGTAGCTCATGTAAAAGTAATGTAATAGTACATAGTTCATGCAAAATAGTAAAGAAAAAACATGAGAATATACAAAAGTGCATAGATTTTTTAAGAATAGAAGATGGTGCCTTCTGCTCTATTTATCTACTGACACTCAGATATCTTAAGTAGGACAGCCTAGATAACAATTAAAAGCCACTCTCGTAGGGCAGAGATCTTACTCGACCAGTCTGGTTTTCTCAAACATCATTACACCTAAGAGTAGCAATTGAGTCAGTCAAAGGTTTATTTGGAGATTAATAAATAGATGTTCTGATTCACTATGTCTACAGTAAAGTAAGAAATATACATATTTGGCACAGAAATAGTGTGTTTTTCTGATACCTAAAGTCAAAAACAAGATATCCTCAAGATGGGGTTTTTCAAAACCCTATCATGGATGGCAAAGGGGTTCATGGTGACCCATTACTTTTTAAGCTTTATATACAGATAAAAGTTAATGTGGTAAAACACACATTTTCTTTAGAGATTTAACCATGGATAGAGTTGATCCTTAACCTCTCAGCTAAGGTCCAATTAACGATCACAATGAAACTACTTGAGTCAAAGAAGATGTGAAATATAGAGGCTCTTCCCAACTTTATTTTCTATTATTTTCAGTGTATCTGATTTTATGTGGAGGTCCTTGATCCAGATTCAATGCAATCCCCATCAAAATTGTATCTCAATTCTTCATAGAGTTAGAATGAGCAATTCTCAAATTCATCTGAAATAACAAAAAATCCAGGATAGTGAAAACTGTTCTCAATAGTAAGAGAACTTTTGGGGATATCAGCATCCTGGACCTCAAGCTGTACTACAGAGCAATTGTTATAAAAAACAAAAAACAAAAACAAAACAAAAACAAAAACAAAACACCAAACTGCATGGTACTGGTACAACGACAGACAGGTTGATCAATGGAATAGAATTGAAAACCCAGAAATGAACCCACACACCTACTGTTACTTGATCTTTGACAAAGGATAAAAAAACCATCCAGTGGAAAAAAAATAGCATTTTCAACAAATAGTGCTGGTTCAACTTGCAGTTACCATGCATAGTGAAATGTTATTGGCTATAATTGATAGATGTCAATTGAAGTTCTTGAAAATAAGGTTCAATCTTGAGAAAGCATAGAAGATTGGGTAATTCTGCTTGAATTTTTCTTTAAATGAACCCAATAGAGTTTTACATATTCATTCATTCATTCATTCATTCATTCATTCATTCAATATTTGTGACTGCCTACAGTGTACCAAACATTTTGCTAGAGATTGATGATATATGATTAAAATCACAACAGTCTGAACTGTGTGTGCAATGTAGACTGGGTTTCCTTAGGGCGAGTTCTCTCTTCTCTGAATAACAAAGCAAAACATTTCATCAGGATTGGAGAATAATCTCAGCCTTTATCTAAAAGTTACCCTTTCCCTAATTTCAAACATCATGTAGCATATTTGTGCAGAGTCAGTCAGTATAAGCTTTAAGAGCTTCCAGGAGTGAGGGGATCTCTAGGAAGTCCCAGTGACCTGGTATTAGGATGCTCCCAGGAGTCAATGGAGGTGATCTTAGCTGAAATGACTGACAGTAGGAATATGAAACCTGAAAAGACCACCTCCAGTATCCAGACAGGACCTCCAGTGTAGGGATGGAGACACCAAACTACCTACAAAACATTTAACCAAATATTGGCCCTGTCTAAAAGAAATGGTGGAAAAAATATGGACCAGAGACTAAAGGAATAGCTGACTAGTTACCAGCCCAACTTCAGACTCATCCTATGGGCAGGCACCAATCCATTACACTATTAATGATGTTATGTTATGCTTGCAGACAGGAGTCTAACATAGCTGTCCTCTGGGAGGCTCTACACAGCAGTTGACACCGAAGCAGATATCCAGAACCAAACATTGAATAAAAGACAGGAACCCCTATGGAAGAGTTAGAAGAAGGATTGACGACCCTGGAGGAGATAGTAACCCCATATGGAGACCAACAGGAAGTGTCAACTAACCTAGACCCCTGGCTCCCAGAAACTAAGCCACTAACCAAAGAACAAGCACAGACTTGTCCTAGAGGATCCTCTTAGAGGTAAAGGGATTGGATGGTGGTGACGAACTCTGTGGCAAGGAACAGGAAGGGGACAGCATATGGGATATAAATAAACAAATTTTAATAAATAAAAAAATTATTTTCAACCCTATCTTGCTTGAATATATGAGATGGATCTCTTTGTGTATCATAAACTTGTCTTGGAATTAGATTGATGAACAACATTTTACAGCATAGTGAACTTTGTGTTCCATTTAAATCTTCAGGAGAAACCAAAACTATGGTGACTGAAGTACTTACAGGGTCATTTCCCCAAGATAATACAATAGGAGAATAAGTAACAATGGGTTCTCATAAAGCCTCTGAAATAATATTATTTGTGAGTCTATGTATACAGATAGTGACTTTAATTTCAAGTACAAGTATAGTAATCTCCAGGCTCCATTGTGTGTTGTATTACGCGTGTGTGTGTGTGTGTGTGTGTGTGTGTGTGAGAGAGAGAGAGAGAGAGAGAGAGAGAGAGAGAGAGAGAGAGAGAGAGAGAGATAGATTCTGGTTGAGATTGATTCAAAACAAAGACAGTTTACAAAGAAATTTTGAACTTCATTTTTAAATTAGTTATTCATGATATGAACAGGCACTCTGGTCATCAAATTGAATGGTCTCAGGATTATCAATGAAATATTTACCACAGAGTGAAAATCTTTGTTGTTTTATTCCATAATACTCCAAGAAAAAAAAAAAAAAAAACCACCAACCACCCCAACTGCTAACGAAAACTAGGTATGAGTTTAAGTAAAGATAGTTCCTTAGACATGTAAAGATAGAGTAATCTGTTCACCTTAGAGGAAGGTTTACACTTGGAGACACTGCAGTATAGAAAAGTGACTTAATAAGTATACTCTAATAGTAGAGAGTCTCTTTACATCTGATAGAGAAATTATCCTTTAATTATTAGTTTTATCTGTCTCTTTAAATTATAGTTTTACATTCTCCAAAATGAGATGCAAAATTCAAAGAGCAACCATAAACCATAAAGAGACTAAAAACTCTATTTAACATATGATTTTCCACTTGCATGTTTTAATGTTTTATAGTACAAAACACATACTATATACCTATAGTACACAATAGGCAAATATCAGATCTTCACTATTAAACACTGCTCTGTCTGTCATATTTTATTATATATCTAAAAGAAATCATATAAAGTCATACACAACATATATATATATATATATATATATATATATATATATATTGCAGGTATGCCTGGTACAGAGGCCTGAAGAAAGCACTAGATCCATGTGAGATATCATATGGATTCAGATATCCATGCTAGGCTCCTAAATGGTTGTGACATTAAACCAGAAGGAATGCTCAGTAGCCAAGAATTTCCAGTACCCAGGTTGGGTTCCTCACGACTGCTTATAACTTCCATTTCTGAGAATCATCTGGCCTCTAAAGACACAACACTCACAAGTACATACACACACTCAAGACACATGTCACGAAAAATGATTTTTTTAAGGAGACATGATTAGACAAGAAAGTCTAATGCCATAATGATTTTTAGGACACTGGAGAGATGCATATACATAAACTCATGTGCTGTCTGTAATACACAAGCTAGTCTAATATATACCATATATATTTTTAAAAACTTCAATCTATAAAACATATAATATATTACTAAATGTGTTATAATATTAATACAGAAATTGCATATTAGCAATTATCAAAAGTATACACATCTAGTTATATAAGCATGAATTCTTAATATGTATATATTATAAAGTATACATTATATTTCATTATAGAACATATAGATAATATTCATGCCAGAAAGTAGTTGATATTTGAAAGTCATATTCTGATCTGTTGAATCATTCCATAGTATTAATTAAAATGTTTTTCTCTTAAGTATACTATTCATAGTTAGAGTCATAAGAATAGTACATATTTTAGATGAGAAGAAAAATATGTAATTCTGGGAAAATTTAGACTTTAGGTATTTCTGATGTACAGAAACAACTGATGTATATAAATTCTACACCCTCAGTTCACTAGTTTCTATGCCCAAATTCACCAACTTGAAGAGACTCAGGTTTTTATAACTGATTTTAAATAACCATAAATTTTATAACTGATTTTAATTAACCATAAATGGGAGCCTACTGTATCCTCTGACTATTGAGCAGAAGGTTCTAGCAATGCCAAGTGGGAGACTGAGCTCATTCCTTGCTTTTCTCAATTTGTTAACCTAGAATTTCAGCTTGCCCAGTTTTAACCTAAAGTTCTCTGTTTTCTTTTTTCTTACCCCACCCCACTCCCTTTTTTAAAGTTATAGAGCCTCTGTGAAAAGTGGAAGACTCTGTAACTACATAATGGCTTCATCAACAAATAAGAGTCTGCTTCCTGCAGTGAAGCCACAAGTATGTTGAAAGGCCCTGGCTTTCGGCAGGATGTACAAAGATCTCCATCCCAGTCTCTTTTGGACCATTTCCCCCTCTTTGTGGTGGCAGTGGTTGTCTGGCTGTGTGGGTGTACATTTAAAACATGTCTTACAGATTTTTTAATAATGCATTCTTTGGGAAAAAGAGAAACCATTTTTCCTATGCTGTGAGCACTCCAAACACTTCTCTTATGATTTATCATCCCCCCCCCTTTAGTAATTCATGATTGATTAACTGGTGGTAAATAGAGATTTTTGAAGTAGAAGAAAAAAATACCTTAAGTATTTGGTAGGCAACAAACTATTTTGTATTCATTTACTGTGACTGCCATAAAATGTTTGATGGACAAACTAATATCTCAAGTGGAATTATTCAAGGCAGGTTAAAAGAATGCAATCTCATTTACTGTATAGGTGTTTCTTCTGGTTATATTAGGTACTTAATATTAACATGTTCATTCACTCTCATTCTCCATTTGATATACTCAGCAGTGGGGGGGCTCTGACTCTGAAAACATTACCAACCCCAGCACATACACAAACGGATTCTTCTAGGTCAGATATTACAGAGGGCAAGTATCCTGAGGATTGTTGTGACCTACTTATACTGCTGATATGATTAGATGATGAGTGAGAACATTTCCCTGGGGAGTCTGCTCTCATCTGTGTCTTTCATGGCAATCGGGTCTTCAGTAGAACAACAAGCCTCCTCTCTTCCCGTTCTTTTTGTTTGTTTCGAAAGGCAGTTTTGTATCCTTTTGTAAAATTCCTTCAAGGATAATATTGGCATATTAAGAGACATTTTCTATTGCTGCTTCACTGTATGTCTAAGAGGAGAGGTAGATTTAAATAAATATTGTTATTTTTGATTTTCATAAGTCTACCATGAATTATGTTATCTTGTAAGTATGATCTTTCTCTCTGTGTCTCCCCTCACACTCTTTGTGTGAGTGTGTATGTGTGTGGGTGTGTGTGTGTTTGTGCGTGCCCTGTATGTTGGTAGGTTGCTGAAGAGGTCCGAAGAACACATCAGATTTGTTGAGCTAGATTCATAGGCAGTTTTAAGCCACATGATTTGGGTGTCGAAACTCTGGGAGAACATGAAGTGCCATCAATTATGGAGTATTTCTCCAGTCCTGATTCTTTTTTATGTATTCATTCTTTTTAAGTTCTTAAAGAGAGATAAGGCAGCCTATCAGGTCAAAGTACTTTTTGTAAAAATTCAATTCTCACTACTCACATGAAAGAAGGAGAGAATCAAATCCTGCAAGTTTACTCCTACACACACACACACACACACACACACACACACACACACACACACACACTAAAAATACAATTTAAAAAAATCAAAGCCCTTAAGTGTGATACCTTTATCATTCTAATTGATGTATCTCAGTGAAAATCTCTACAGTTATGGGAGTTACTCCTCATTAATTTAAATTACTCAATCCCGTGTATGCCATTGTTTTGTCCCATTTTTACCAAATATGAAAAAATAGATGATCTTCGTAGGTTCACACATCAGAGGGAACACTGAGAGGAGCTACAGCCAGAAGTCCACTCAAGCAGGAGCAGGAGCTGGAACTCAAGCCCAGGCAGATTTGACTGACATGACAGTGTCTTCCCAATGTCCTCTGCCCTTGTCTTACACTGTTAGTGTGTCATGTCATGTTTGTCCCTCTCATAGTATATTACAGTCATCAGACCATGTGACAGTTCGAAAAACATGCAATTCAGTTTCTCTCTTTCGTTTTAACATAATAGAGCTTATTTAAAAATAAACTATAAAAATGCAATTAGAACAGTGTTTAAAGTAACTTCAGTGGTTTAAAATATGCAGGGATTAGCATCTGAAATAGAATTGTGCTGACATACATTTTACACACACACACAAACGTATATATTTGCTAAAACAAACGAGTGAGTGTCAATTAATTTTGAGGTACATTGCATTGCTACCTCTAGGTAGGTCTTTGTTACCTGGGAAGTGTAGGTTGGGCTTCAACACCATTAGTGAAACTAAACATTTTTTATTTATAGATACATGCTTTAAATCAGTGCTCTCACAGACAGAGCTATTAATATTTCAAAGATCGTGTCTTGATATTATAAACCAGACTCGGGGCTTCTGTATGTTGCAGAAAGTTACCCCCAAACTTCAACCTACCCAGCTTCATACACTGCTTCATACACTGTCATAGGATCTATCTTCCCTGTTCCCTGTTACTTATAATTATAAATCAAAGATTAAATCAATTATCTCCCCATAAAAGATACACTGAGCATTCCTCTAAAAAGCATCATTATTCATTTTCAAAAATTTATGGTTTTAAAAACCTTTTCAGTTTTCTCGATGATTTTCACCAATTGACCAGTCATCAAAACAGTAAAAATAGCTCAAGTAATGTTACAATGTTGCTCACTCAGTGAAATTACAAAATATTTCCCCTTGGATGCCAGCTCCTCTTTGTTTTAGGAGTGTGATCCAGCTCCCAGTTAAAGAATTCTGGCTTTTCTTTGAAAAGTACTTATTTGCCTCCTGACTACGATCATGTGCTTTCAATTTCGTTTGCGTTTCCCCACTTACTTTCTACAGCATTCTTTTATGGCTGAGCGACTGCCTGGCAAAGTAGGAACTGAACCACAGTATGTAATTAAGTTCTTTGCACAATGGAAGTTAGTCATCGGCAGGATTACACCACTGAGTTTGGATGCTGCCAGGGTGGGAGAGCAGGGAAAGAATAGCACAGAGAGCTCTCCTACAGCCCATGTCCTGAAGCATAACAATGAGTCCTCCGTTCTGTCCTGATGCCATGTCAGGAATTCTCCAATAAATTGTTCTGATTGAAAATGAATCCATGTGAATTAGCATCTTATTCCTTTTATATTTTTAGAGATGTTTTATCTGGTAAGAATTCTGAATAGCTGCTAAAAAAATATATCAGAAGAAGAGCTTAACAATTGAAGCTGTGTTATTGTTCATAGCTTAGAAAAATCATCATAAAAACATAAAAGTACTTTTAAAGACAATGAAACAAATGCATTTTTCCTTTAATGCAATGTAAACCTAACAGAAAATGTAACAAAATATAGTGTAGAGTAGTTTGATATCCTTGAATATAGTTCAGTTTTTTAAAAAATATGATATGTGTATTCTGTGGTGATTTTAAGACTGTCCTATAGAGGCTTGTGAGATGGATCAGCAGGTAAAGTCCAGTCTGAGAACCTAAGTACAGTCTCTAGTTTCTAAAAGGTTGAAGGAGAAATTTGAATGTTAAGTAGTTTTCTGCACTAGCACCGTGGCATGTGTGTGCCTCCTCTCATCCTCGCCCTCCCACAAACAAATGCACACAAAATACAAGAAAATGTAATAGACAAACAATAAAATAGGGCTGTTTTAACATATGATGAAAAATTCAATTTCAACTTCATGATCAGATATGTAGCTAGGATGAAAAAATAAAATGAAAACCCATTATGTTTCTGAAAAAGTAATAAAAGGATAGTCTGGGACAATAGCTCATTCAAATGATTGCTGTACAAGTAAGGGTACCTGCATTTTGTCATCAGTACCTACACACAAAGGACTATGCCGTAACCCCAATGCTGGAGAGGTAGAGATAGAAGGATCCCTGAAATTCCTTTATTGAGTAGTCCACGACCCCAGGTCCCACTGAGAGATCCCATCTCAAATTAAAACAAACAAACAAACAAAAAACAAAACAAAACAAAAACCCAATCAACCAGCCAACCAACCAGCCAACCAGCCAGCCAACCAACCAGCCAGCCAACCAACCAACCAACCAACCAGCCAACCAACCAACCAACCAACCAACCAACCAAAACCCCAAACCCAACCAAACATACAAACAAACAAACAATCAAGAAAAAAAATAGGTGGGTGAATCTTGAGCTTAATCTCTGATTTATACACATATGCACATACTCATGCACACATACACACAAACCCCACACATACAAAAACAATGAAATAAGAAAACATATTACGAATAACTTACTTAACATTTTTTTCTAGAAGAAATGGTGTTAATATTTTTGAAGGAAAAAGTAATGTTATCAAAATGCTACCAAGTGCTTCTGAGTATGATTAAAAGAATGTTAAGAGTTTCTAGATGAGGGACACGTGATGACAAATAATAACCCACAATGTAGGGTCTCACAAGTAAACAGAAATTTGAAAGTCGTAATGAAACTCAGTATGTTGGTGCCTGTGGTTGTTTGTGATATAGTGAGAAGAGGCTTATCTAAGGCAGTCAGCTCTGCCACTCCTATTCAGACTTAGACCTGAAAGCATCCCACCTGTGCTTCCCTCTACTGGGGTCAAAATTCTAGTTCTTAGATTGAGTATTACCATGCATTCTCACTTGAATTTTGTACAGTCACAGACAGGGTTTCTATACGAATGCCCTGTGTGTAGCTCCCAGCTTTCCAGACAGCATTTGTTGATACTGATTTTTTAGTATTGTGGCCTTTTGACCTCTTGGTTTAGAATCAAATGACTGTGGCTGTATGAGATTATTTCTGGATCTTTTATTCTATTTCACTGGTATATACATTTGTTTTGGTCCCAGCACCTTGTTGTTTTCATTACTACAGGTCTGAGATACAATTTATTGTCCTTTCTTCACAGCAAAAGAAATGATTGTTGTATTGGAAACATCCTATGAGTGGAGAAAACGTTTGGTGTTTATTCATCCAACAGTGAATCCAGAATACATAAGTAATTCAAAACATTTAACACCAAAATGAGACATGATTTGATCAGTAAATGGGCAAGTGAAATGAACAAACACTTCAAAAGATTAAGGGAATATAGCCAATAAATACATAAAACATGTTTATTATTTTTAGCCATGAGCAAAAATTATAAATCAAAACTATAGTGAGATTCCATCACAACCCAGCCATAACAGTTATTTTTATCAATAAAACAAGTACAACAACAACAAAATCAATCAAACAAACCAACCAACCAAATGAAAACTAGAAAAGAGCCAGAGAAAAGAAATTTTATACACTACTATTAGGAAAACAAATTAGCACAATTACAATGAAAATAGTCCTAAAAATAGTCAAAACTAGAAGTACCAAGTGATCTAGCTATACCACTCTTAAGTGTATACCCCTACTATTCAAAGTGAGAATACATTATAAACTATATTTTTATCATGACAATATTCACATTTGACAAAATATAGAATCATTATAGCTGCATATAAATGTGAGTTTAGCATATATTATATATGTGTTTTAGTATGTATGAATATTTGTAGTAATAACAGTATCATGTGATTTTCAGCAATGTGTGTATAAGCAGAGATCAACATTTTTAAGGAAGATGTGAAATTGGAGGTCTCTGTTAGAGAAGAGGAAGGGATCAGAGAAACTATGTGGGAAACTGAGGATAGTTAGGGATGAAAATTGTCAATTCAGATTTTATGCATGTGTACAATATGTCATCATGAAGCCATTATTTTATACACTTAATATACAGTAACAAAGATTAAAGGTAACATATGATCTTACAGTTTTTTTAAATTACAAGAAAAAAGCCGGGCATGGTGGCACACGTCTTTAATCCCAGCACTCGGGAGGCAGAGGCAGGCAGATTTCTGAGTTCAAGGCCAGCCTGGTCTACAAAGTGAGTTCCAGGACAGCCAGGGCTATACAGAGAAATCCTGTCTCGAAAAACCAAACCAAAAAAAAAATTCTCCCTTGATATTTTCGTTGTAAAATTTTTGTTACCAGGAGAGTCATGTAAGAATCCTGATCACAAGGAACCAAGCAGAAGATGGACATGCACACTTATCAGTCTATTTGCATCTTAGACATCATACTAGGTGAGCCAGCCTAGAGAACATGGAAACACAGAAACTTCAGTGTAAAATGTTCATGAATCCTGTCATATTTGGAGCTTTGTGGAAAAGTGAGGCTGGGGTGCCCTTCATGGGGACCTGAAGGCTGTTGAGAAGGATGTAAAGAGCAAGCATTACTGTCATGCCCAGAGAGAGTCTGGCAGTCACCCTGACCCCAAAAGGAAGCAGGCCAGGCCCAGCTCTATGAGTCTTAACCATCTGCCTTATGTTCATGATCCAGGAAATCTTGGATGGGTACAAAACTTGTCCTTCAAGAATGATGCAACTCATCTGCTTACAAGTTTCACCAGCATCACATGCTCCTTAGTCTCTTCTCCCTAAATTGCCTTCACAGTAGACCACCACAACCATGAACTATGGTTGTTAGTAAACTGAGATTTGTGAGCTTTGTTGTCTTTGATGTCCATGTGGTTAGTGACTAACGCTCCTCAGCTTGGCTGTGTATCAGTTTGTTGCTGCGATGATGAGAGCAGGGTCATGTTGAGCGTACTGTGATCATAGTAATGGGGCAGAGTCTTCATCAATCTCAACAGTGGGAATAGCCATAGGCCTGGCCATAGCCATGATGACAACAGCTAGCAGCAGGAAAATCTCAGTGATTCCCTCATACTTGTGGTTGGAGATCTTATGCCAAATATGAGCATCATAGTCATAGTCTGTATCCTATATCTCAATCCTGGGTACAACTATGTGGATCCTATCTCTACTTTTATTCTTTAAAAACTTATCTGGAAAGAAATGTTAATTATCCTGAGAGATGAGATTTTGGTGCTTATTAAAGGAAAACACACTGTTGAAGTCTTCTCCCCCATGAAGAACCTTCTGCTGTTTGTGAATGTCACAGAAGATTTGCATGCCCTGCATATCTGTGCTCTGACAGTGGCATGGACAGGCTGTCAACATAACCATCATTCAGAGTGCCAAAGCACAGGCTGTACTGAAGTTGGCTAGGGACCTTCCCCAAAGGAAATTCTATTTCCATACCATGACCATCTAAATGGAGAGCACTCTGAGGAGAGGGAGGACTGTTGGGACCAACTCTTTGACCAACTCTTGAGGTAGGTGTGATCAAACATATGGTCAGGACCTGTAGGTGGCCCAACTGAGTATCTAATCAGGACTCTGAGTGTTCTCCAAGTTCAAGGCATAGCCTGGTCTAGAGGACAATAGCTAGCCTCTCCCTTTACTCTCATGAGCCCATGGCAAGTCATGGGTTGGGCATGAGACAGATATCAAATCAGAATGGCCCTACTTCTCTTCTTTTCAGCTCCTGTCAAGATGGTAATTGGGCTGGATCCTCAGCTGATGTCATCTTAACACCACAACTGAGAAAGAACTGAAGTTTCCAGTAAAGTGCAGACATTTCCAGAAGGGGAATCTAGGCTTTCTTGTACCACCCAGAGTCATTGTGTCTTCACAAAGAATTGAGCAAGGTACATGTTCCTGGAAAATTGGAACTCTCTTTTCCAGGTAATTAGTCTCATTGAGAACATAATTTTCAACCAAGTGTGTAAAATTATAGATACTAAAAAGATAGCCTATAATTAGTATTTCTAAAACTATTTTTTGGAACATAAATTCATTTTTTTCCTATACAAACACTCGGGGGCAATCATAGACGCTACATGGAACATAGAGCAGTAGACTCTTGGGTTTTCAGGAAGAGAAGTTGCTTTTCAGCAATGGCAGACAGTGAAGATTTAGACTAAGAAAGGTCAAAATGCATCAGTCAGAGGACAAGCAAGGAAGACAGAGAGGAGTCTGTCCTGCAGTGTTTTTATTTATGCACAATGCATGCGAAAAGCAGCTAGCAGAAACCTAGGTCATGTTTACTGTGACACACATAAACTAGAACTTCAATTTTAAGCATCAGTGAACCATTCAAGTGTAAACAGAGAGAGAAAATTTTAAGTTATCTTTAGAAGAGATTATTCAGGACACAGTAAATACAATTACTTGGAAGGCAGCCAGAGTAAAGGCAGGAAAAAAAGTTAAGCAATTATGAGAATTATCAGGCGAATCTCCAGGATGAGTTTCTCTTTTAGAGGAATAATCATGACAAGCCAGCTTGCACAAACCCCTGCCATTCATTTAAATATCGTTGCAATACTTCCCAGGGTTGTTTGTACTCTTTTAAAGCTAAGAAATTTTGATTTATCCTTTGTCTTTCTTTCAAATGGCCTCTCAACATCTGTACTATGTCAGAGATCCATAAACATCATTGAACAGATGATATCTTTATCATCAAGGTCTCGACGCTATCTGACTAGGCATTCAGAAATGAAGTAGTAGATGTTAAGTATCCGTCCCGTGGTTCATTGAGCTTACAGAATGAGACTTTGTAGGAAAATTTCCCTCTAAGTCAGGGATCACCAGGCACGTGGATGAAGCACAGTCAGCATCCTTGAGTTATAAGCTTGGTTTGACTACTTACAGAAGTTATCATATTAGCTAAAAATATCAATTTTTCCTATTCATACATTTATTTGTGGTTAATAGGAGTGTGTGTGTGTGTGTGTGTGTGTGTGTGTGTGTGTGTGTGTGTGTGTGTGTGTGAAGGGGTGATCAGATATGCACATGCCACAGCACATGTGAATAGGTCACAGGGCAAATTTCAGTGTTGATCCTTGACTTTCCATCCTATTTATCACAGGGTCTCCCTGCCACTGTGTAGGCAAAACTTGTTGGCCTGTACTTTCTAGAGCAGTGGTTCTCAAACTTCCTCTCAGGGTAAACCTTTAATACAGTGCCTTACATTGTGGTGACCCTCAAGCATAAATTATATCATTGCTACTTCATAACTGTAGTTTTGCTGTAAAGTTTTGCTACTGTTATGAATCATAATGTATATAGCTCACGTGTTACCCTTATGGGGGTTGAGATCCACAGCTAGAGCACCACTGTTCTAGAGATTCACTAGTCTTGACTCAGACTCAAATTTGTGTAATGGAATAATAAAAATGTATGTTACTGTGTGCATTTTTCCTTTTTTATTGGTTATTCTATTTATTTACATTTCAAATGTTATCCCCACTCCCAGTTTCCCCTCCACAAACCCTTATGCCCTCTCCCTCTGCCACTATAGTAGTGCCCCTCCACTCCTACCTTGGTGCCCTAGCGTTTCCCTAAGCTGGGTCATCCAGCCTCCACAGGCCCAACGGGCTCCCCATTATTGATGCCAGATAAGACAATCCTCTGCTAGATATGCAGCAAGAACCATGGGTCCCTCCATGTGTATCCAGAGCTAAACAAAGATTTCTCAGCTAAGGAATACCGAATGGCTGAGAAACATCCTTAGTCATCAGGGAAATGCAAATCAAAACGACCCTAAGATTCAACCTCACACCAATCAGAATGGATAAGATCAAAAACTCAGGTGAGAGCAGATGCTGGTAAGGATGTGGAGAAAGAAGAACACTCTTCCATTGCTGGTGGGATTGCAAGCTGGTTCAACACTCTGAAAAATGGTCCAGTGGTTTTTCAGAAAATTGGAAATAGTTCTACCTGAGGACCCACCTATACCACTCTTGGGCATATGCCCAAAAGATGCTTCAACATGTAATAAGGACACATGCTCCACTATGTTCATAGCAGCCTTTTTTATAATAGTCAGGAACTGGAAAGAAACCAGATGTCCCTGTGTGCATTTTTCACTGGGTCTGGAGATCTGAATTTGGATCATTAAGTTTTGTGCTTTATTCACTGAGCCATCTTCATAATCTTTAGAAGACTTTTCCCTCGTAGAAATTGATAGAATTAAACCATTTATATAAGAAGAAAAATGGCATTGATGCAAACATTTATAAAATAATTACAGGAAAAAAATCTGCCAGTGCATTAATACAAAATCAAATGTTAGTGTGTACCTGGAATTCTATCTTCACTTAAATTATTTAATACTAAAACAAATAACTGTAAATTTTATATTACACACTGGCTATATTTGCTAACGAGCTTTTTCATGAAATTAAAATACATGAGTGTGAGTTAGAGTTCCTTGTGCTGACTGATTGTATAATTTGCTCTCTTTTGGAAATGTAAGATGGAATAGCAAGGTTCTTTTCACTGTAGATAACGTCAGGGAATCCCAGTCATGCATAAATGTATTATATATGTACATGTATATGTGTATGCATATTGAATATATACATACATTTGTATGCACACAGTAATAAATGAAAAATCCAAAACTGAATTACTATCAATGGTCAGGTTTAATTTTTTTAGTCACAACATTCTATCTTAAGTTTTATAGCATTCTCTTTTATGAAATGCAAATTTAGCTCTTTCTCGTACATGATTAATCATCATGTATAGTCATCTTTACTTAATTGTACACAAAATATAGGATACATATGCTCATAGATACAAAAGCTTAATTTGAAATTATAATGAAATAAAACAGAAGCATGTGTTCAAATTCTTGGATGAAAGATTTGAGTGAACAAATGAAGTAATTATCTCAAGTGTATGCATAAAGTCTGAGAGCATCAGGCTGGGATGAAGTTCAGAGCGTGGAAAAGACCTTTAAACTCCTTTATAAACATTAGCTAACACAATTCCTAAAAGTCCTTAAACCTGAGAGGCACAGATTGTTTATTGGTATTCAAACTTCAGTTTTTAAATGTTATTTCAAGTGTGAGTAGTCACCCAAGGAAGTGTACTATACTAATGTGGTAACATGATGCCTCTTAAATTTAACATTATTCTAAAATCAATGAGTTTTCTTGAGTTACTTTGATATAAGTTCACCAGAAATATAAAAATGACTTTTTTCATGCTTTCATTTTCATGTGTGTGAGGCAACAGAAATTTTGATGACTTTGTTTAGGATCACAATTTGGAAGTGCAGATATTTTATATCTGCTTTTTACAAGATGATCATTGTGTGTCTTATGATTTTTATAAGTGTTGTGGATGCATGGAGATATTCTGTCCATTACCTCAAGATGTCCCCAGTAGCTGAGCAGTTTGCATGTTTCAATAACACTACAATAAAGCCTTTGAGAGTCTGTGACAGCTAGGATCACAGCCAAGATAAATTAAGCTTTTCTTGTGATCCTTTGAGCCAAAGATTGATGGGCATTTGAAAACTATGAATGTGTTTTGGAAAGGTCATATTTTATTACACAAAAATAGGATCATTTTGATAGTCTATACTCTATTAAACACTGCATCTGTACTTACCATGACTTCCCCACTTCTTCAGTTTCCATGTTTGCTTTAAATAAACATTGTGATTACTATTTTTGTTCAAGTTTAGACAGTATAGTTGATAGAGATCAGTGGAGTAGAGATATAAAAGTTAAGATGTTCATTTTTTAAAAATTAAATTTCCTAATGTATATATTGAAATATTTCAGGATTGAATAAAGCACATAAATTTGTGGACAGAGTAGGCTTCCATCCATTTTACCTAAGTTGTGACTCTCTCTCTCTCTCTCTGTATCTGTCTCTGTCTCTGTCTGTGTGTGTGTGTGTGTGTGTGTGTGTGTGTGTGTGTGTGTGTATGTGTGTGATGTGAGATGTGTCCATGTATATGTTAGTATGTAGATATGTGTTCATTTCAATAGTGGGAATACAGATTCTGATCACAGAGGTTCAAATTTTTTAATAGAAAATTTGAAACAATGTAAAAGGCCTGATATTTTTTCCTACTTGAAAAATCAAGAATGAGATATTGATGGGGGATGTCTTTGATTTACTAGTTATTGATATTCATTTGCAAATTAAAATATTTGAGTTTGAATAAGAATCATTCTGCATTAGAAAAAGTATCAAAGATACCCAATATGGTTGGATATTCTCAAGTGAAAAAAGCAAAAATTTAATTTCAGTTGTTCCTTAAATATTTCTGGTATTTCTTGTTTGTTATCAGAAGCAGTTTCTAAAATCAGATATTATTCATGAATTCACCAACTTGAAGTCTATATCTTCCTACTAGGAACATAAGAAATCAAAATATACCCTGTGAACTTGACATGTCTCAATTATTTTCTCAATTATGTAAAGTGTATCATTTTTTGTTTAAATAAGATATTTTCAGTGAGTTTTGCATATGATGAAGCTATTAAGTTGAATGTTCTATCTCTGTGCATTTAAAGTATATCTTTGTTATAACAATAAAAATATCACAGTACAAGAAAATGGAGCAATGAAGGAAGCCTTTGAATACATCAAACTGAGCCATGTCAACAACTCTTTACTGGGAAATATGACATTATCACAAGAAAATAATCTGACAATAGATTTTGAGGTAGCCATTTGGGATTGAAGCATTTTAGGTCGTCAGTAATCATTCTGGGAATTTGATCTTGAAGGAAAACACAAACTGATCTGCTCAAAGTCTTGCAACCACCATCTGAACTCCCATCACATCTGATGATGCAAATCCTGGTAAGTGAACATCAATTTTTTTTAATCCATCTAACCATAGGATAGGTGTTGAAATTAAATTGATCATTTCTGTTTCATAGAAGGGAAATGACATAAGAGGTAGTAATAGATTACAGTATTAATACATGTCTACAAACATTAAAGAATATCTTATCTTCACCCTTCCACTTTTCTCCTTTTTTCTATCATCCTTTCTCAGTCCCTCCATTTCTCCCTTCTTTACTTTTTCCCCTCAACCCTTTCTCTCTCTCTTCCTTCTCTTAATTCCTTTAGTTTGTCTAATATTCACAAACATATGTTGCCCAAATACTACTTTAAGACTACAAAAGAATAGAAAACACATAATATATTCATAATACAAATATGGAAATCGTATTTGTTTGTTTCTCTGAAGTTTGCATTTAAGGATAATAGTGATTCAACACTCATAAATGTATTTAATATAGACAGTATTTCATTGTCAGCTTTAACATAATAATAGGAAACATATTTTTTGCGAGTCAGAGTCTGCTTGACTTTAATCCTTTTAGACATTGCCACCATCTGATTAAGTGCTTTGTGAGCTCTCTCTCCCAACACTCTCAAAGTGTCATCTGTCATAGCCTTTCTGTCACAGCTATAATATATGACTGTCTAATGATATTAGAGCCAAGAAATATGATGCTGGGTTTGGCATTTCAGATCGCAATGTTTCTTTACGGTAAACCGCAGAGAATGGTCCCTGTGTATAGCATGAAAAAGATGATATCAACTGATTTGTGATAAACACTGTAGATTTGTGGGAAAATAGACTAAAAAGGTGATGTTATTTGGTTTTCTTCAACATGAAGTGCAGAATATCCAGGAAATAGATTGTCTCATAATCCTGACTTAAGAAACATTCTTTTACTATACTCTGAATTGTGAGAAGCAATATTTTTAAGTGAAATCACCTGATCGTCATTTTGGAATGGCTAGGGTTGCCTGGATTAATACATTAAAACTAGTTATTTTCTGGAGTCTGAGTGAATCCTAATTATGTTTTTGATGCTTAGATTGTCAAGCAAATATGTCACATATTCTCATAAGCTTTGGAATAAAACAAAGGGTTAATTTTTTCTTATTTTTCTCATTTTATATAAGAATACATCTATTAGTTGACTGCCAGAAACTGATGCAAATTAGGCGAATAGAAATCAATTATGAAGAACTTAGCAGGAGGCTTAAGAGAGTAAGCAAGACATAATAAGATGGAAATAACACTCTTAATGTGATTGGATAGTAAACCTTACAATTCTCTCATAGGTTTACATCTATTATATGAAAGTTTAGGTAAAGGTAAATAAATTAAAATAAGTAAATAATCAAATTCCAACAAAAAAAATCCAAGGAAGTATACTATAATTTATTGAGAAAGTATTTTTAAAAGTTATTGTTTTGATATATGTAGGCATATATAAGTTGGACAAACAAGGAAAGAAGAAACTATTATTCTCATAGTTCAGGAAAGATGGCAAGAAAGGAAAGTGGAAGTTGTAAAATGGAAGAGGCTTAGCTAGAATGCTAGATACGGAGAACATAATGTATGTATAACAAATAACCATTTTAAGAAATATACAAAAGTCAGAGCCACTACAGCTGCCTTCCAAAAACACACGTGCAAGTGGACGACCTGGAAAATACATAAAAGCTCTAAAAGAAACATGCCAAACTGAACAAAATGTACAGAGGGCAAGAAACACTTGTGGAATCACGGTGTGACCATTTCCTTGGACCATTTTTACAAAATGAAACAACCGTGACTTCCAGCAAAACAACCATAACTTATGAAAATTATAAAAAGCAACTTCTTAAGTCTCTGGAAAATGTCCTAAAGGCATGCATCTAATGTAGAAACATGTATTCAAGAATGTCTGTGCAGTCCCATTCTCTATCAGTTCATCCATGACTGACTGCTGTTCTCCAGCACATCAGTGTGACAAGCATATGACACAGTCAGGTGCAGTCACAAAGAGAAAAACTGTTTGTTTTTGCTGCTTCCAGTTTAAGGTGATGAATTCTTCCAAAGTAAGGAAGATTTTTAAACATTGCTCATCCTTTCTCCCTAGGCTCTCATGTTGCAAAATCTATTTTTTTCCAGGAAAGAATGTCAAAAGGTCTCATGTTCATTTTTTTTCCCTTCTGTCTACCATGGATAGAATGGAAACTCTAACAGATGTATGGAGGGCCAAGTCATAGTGGAGCTCAGTTGTCCTACACATAGCTTTCTTATATAATAAAAACTTTCAGGTAGGAAAAGCAAATGAGAAAATATTACCATGAAAAACACCATTCTTATTCTAGGATATGGGCGGGTATGACTCCAAGAAAAATGTGCCGTTTATTTTGTATGGTTTCTATCTTAAATTAGTAGCAAAATGACTAAACAGTGGGCAATGCTGGCTAAAAGAGGGTTGTTACTATTGTTATAAATTTCTTTAAAGCCATTGACTTTATTTGACGCATAAAAGAAACATCTCACCCTACAGCAGTGTCTGAATCAACGGCTATCTTATAAAGCAGTAAGGAGATAGCTTCACAGTATGAACTAGTAGGTCATGCTTAAGTTTAACAAAAAAGATTTAGGAAAGAAAAAGAAGAACCAAACCTCAAAGGATGTTACAAAGCAACTTATTTATTCTTCCTCTATGAACGGGGCCATGGTTATTTTGGAAAAGACTGTGGAAAAAGTTAAACCCCAGAGCATTGTTGTAACAATAAACCAATCAGTTACCAATTAGCCAGCAGTAACTAGATGTGATGCCACCAGAGATAGACCACCCAAAGCTTAGACGGCGCTTAAAGACCTGATCATTCATTCTGAAGGTTGCATCCTCTAAGAAACAATAGCAGAAGTTTTGTCTTACAAGAATGTTGACTTCACTAACATAGTCCAGAAAAATTACAAAGCCTAAACCCAAGAAAACAATGAACCCAGTGGAGGCAGATTTCTGTAGAACAAGACTGACTACAATTTAGTATGTAAAATGTACACGTTTCTGAAAAGACATTATTTGTTTCTGCAAGGAAGCAGGAAATGTGAAGCAAGTCTACCATACACAGTCAATGCATAGTGTCAGTCATTTGGGCGGTAACGGCAGAAGCATAGCTTGAGCCAGTGATTTCAAGTCTAGCACGATGAGTAAAGCCAAGTTCACAAAGAGAAGAAAGGAAAGCAAGCGTAGCAAAAATGAAGAGTCATCTCAAACAGACTAGAGTTATCAGTTTGCACCCCATCATTGACTTTACATTACTTCTCCCACCTCTCCCAAACACCCTTCCTGAGGACCCTTTCCCAACCTGAGTCTGCTCCTGTATAGTATATTATATGCAACATGTTAAAAGTCAAGGACAAACAACCACTCTGGAAATCAATCTGGAGGTTCCTTGGGAAATTGGAAATCGATCTACCTGAAGACCCAGCAATACCACTCATGGGAATATACCCAAAAGATGCCCCACCATGCCACAGGGGCACCTGTTCCACTCTGTTCATAGTGGCCTTATTTGTGACATCCGGAAGCTAGAAACAACCCAAATGTCCCACAACAGAAGAATGGATAGAGAAAACGTGGTTCATTTACACAATGGAATACTACTCAGCTATTAAGAATGAGGACATCCTGAGTTTTGTAGGCAAATGGATGGAATTAGAAAATATCATCCTGAATGAGGTTACTGAGACCCAAAAGACATGCATGGTGTGTACTCACTAATAAGTGGATGCTAGCTGAAAAACAGACAAACAAACAAACAAAACAAAAAGGACAGAATACCCAAGAAGGTCAACAAGCTGGAGGACCCAAGTGAGGACCTCTCAGTCCCACTTGGGAGGGAGAAGAAAGCAATCACAAGTGAGGAGGGAGGCAGGGACCTGGGAGAGTTTGGGGGAAGAGGGGTATTGGGTGATAGAAAAGGACTAAAACTCCGAGGGTCAGCAGAAAGAATGGAAACAAGCACCCTAGGGAGGCAGGAAGTTGGGGGGATCCTCCAGAATGTACCAGAGACCTGGAAGGTGAGAGACTCTCAGGACTCAAAGAGAGGGACATCAGATGAAGTGCTTGATAGTAGGGAGAGGGAATTTATAGAGATCACCTCCAGCAGGAAGACTGGGCATCAAATGAGGGAGAGGGGGGAAATCCCATAGTCAAAACTCTGACTCATAATTGTTCCTGTCTGAAAGAATTATAGGGATGGACATGGAGAGGAGCCTGAGGAAAAGAAGGGCCAGCCCAAAGAGGGATCCAGCTCAAGGAGAGGTCACAATGTCTGACTATTTCTGAGGCTATGTAGGACTCACAAAAAGGACTTAGTATGACTGCACTCAGGAAGACCCAACAAGCAGCCGAAAGAGTCAGATGCAGATATTTGCACCCAGCCAATGGACAGAACCTGCTGACCTCTGTTGTTGAATTAGGGAAGGCTGAGAGAAGCTGCGAAGAAGGGCGATCTGGTAGGAGCATCAACAATCTCAATTAATCTGCACCCTAAGATGTCTCAAATACTGGACCACCAAACAGGCAGCATTCACTTGCTGATACTAGGCCCCCAACACACAACAGCACACATACAGTAGAGGACTGCCAGGTCTGTGTTCATTCAGAGATGATGCACCTAACCCTCAAGAGACTGGAGGCCCCAGGGAGTTTAGAGGGATCAGGGATGGGTTCAGGGATAGGGACATCCACATGGAGACAGGGGTCTGGGGAGGAAGTATGGAATGTGGAACAGTCGGATGGTAGATGGGGAGGAGGGATAAATTATGGAGTATAAAAAATTAACTATTAATTAATTAATTAATAAAAAAGTCAAGGACAAAGATGAAAATGAGAGGCAACAAGAGAAATAGGTCAGTCATTAACATGGACTTTCAATTAGGAGAGTAGGTGGCCTCTCATCTAGAATAAAATAGTGGGCTTGAGAATAGCTTTTGTTGCAGTAAATCTCTAACCCAAATATGATCCAGCAATGAAAACACAACTCCACTGAATGAATACAAGCTGCTCGCCTAGATTGGGTAGATCTACCACTACACTACCATCTTTGCCATCTATGAGATCCCTTATAACTTGTGGTTTCTCCAGGCCAGGTGCTTCTGCTCAGCTTTTCTTCTACATTCGCCACAGTCCTCTCTCTCCACTTTTCAGCTCCACCTTCCCTATTTCTGCCCAATCACTGGCTCTCGCCTTTACTTTACAAATTAAGGTGGGAAGAAGGGTTGCAGGAAATCACCTGAGTGCTGACTCATTCTTTGTTCACAACCCTTATGAGGAGAATGGAATTAGCATCAAATGACAAATTACTTGAGGATTTCTATCTTGCCTTTCCTCTTCTCTATCTTCCTTCTTAGGCAAAAAGGAGGGGGGTCAGAATGAAATGAGGGGATATAGTAATATTATAGAAATTTTAGAAAGAGACAAATAGATCCCTAGGTTAGCAAATTTACTCTTAAACAAGATATTGCATAGCTATATCTTACATTGGTACAGAAGTTATTTGATACAAGTTTAATGTTTTTATTGGTATGAATTTTTATTGATATAAAACTGGGATTAATATTGTTACTCTTACATAGGCATTGTGCCTATATATCACAATTAAGAAAGGCTTGAACCCAGTCCTTCTATTATTGTTATTAGAAACTGAGTTGAGATGATTAAGCTTGTGAGTTAAGGGCCAAATAGGAAATTCTTGCCTCTGAGTTTATTGTTAGGGTGTTTTCAGTTATTTTAATTAGAAATGGCTGATAGTAGTTAACAGAGAATAGTCCAAATTACTTTACATAGATAGTTGGTTTTCAAAAACGTCAGAAATCCACAGAATGTGACATTTAATGTTCTTTATTAACTTGCTGTTTAGACAAGTCTGCTCCTGACAGCATTCCCTTTCTTGGATTCAAAGAAGAAAGTGAGCATCAATGAAGTTGCTGCAGTTGTGACAAGAGAACCACTAGGCAAGAATTGCCTCATTTCATCTACAGACAAAATACTGTCCAGAAAAAGGACACACTCTGCCAAAACAGGGTAATCAGCCCTTTAAGATTCTGCTGTACAAAGGTCTGTCAGATGACCCTGGGCCAGAAGGCTGAAGACCGATGCTGCAACCTTTTGAAGTATAAGGGGCTGCCTAGGTGGTCAGCAAATCTCTATAAACTGGCTAAGTTTTGGAAGTTAAATTTTATGCTTCTCATATTTTCAGGTAATATTACTCGTTCTTGGATTTCTGATGGGGTTGAAGACTGGTAGTCTTATAGCCAGCCCATGTTGATTAGCATTGAGAAGATGATATAGATTTGAGAGGATGGTTTTCAGTTGACATAAAGTCTAGACGCAGGATATGAGTCAGGTGTAAGTCTTTTAAGATAGGATAGATGACAGTGGTTCTATTTAACTGACAAAGATGACGGACTGGGTGTTAAATCTATCTTGTACTTTATGGTAATAGTTGTGTTCAATTTATATCTGAGATAAAAGAGTCTTTTAATTGGACAGAAAAGGGGAAGAGTTGTGGATAGCTTTGGGGCAATTTGTAATTTGATGCTAATTCCATTCTCCTGGGAAGGGTTGAGAACAAGGAATGAGTCAGCACTCAAGTGATTTCCTGTAAACCTTCTCCCCACCTACATATGGAAAATAAAGGCTAGAGTTGGTGATTAGGCCAAAAAAGGGAAGGTGGAGCTGAAAGTGGAAAGAAGGAGGTGGAAGGAGAGAGAGAAGGAGGAGTAGGGAGAGAAAGAGAGAGAGGACAATGGAGGAAGAGGTGGAAAGAAAGCTTAGCAGAAGCACGTGGTCTGGAGAAACCACAAGTTATAAGGGGTCTCATAGATGGGGAAGATGGTAGTGTGGTAGTAGATCTGCCCAATCTAGGCACACAGCTTGTATTCATATTAATGGAATTGTGTTTTCATTGCCGGGGCATATTTGGGTTGGAGATTTATAGCAATAAGCTTCAGTCAGTGAAGTGTTTGCTTCAACCCAAGTCCAATTTCCAGAACCTTTGTGTAGAAACCCAGGTATGATGGTACAAACCTATAATTCCAGCTCTGTGTAATTGGAAATAGGTAGATTGACATCTAGAGGCCCAGGACCTAGGCAGCTGTGCTTGCTTGGTGAGTTCCAGGACAGTGGCATAGCTATACCTCAAAATAACAGGGTGTGTGGTACTTACAGAATGACTTGACCCAAATAAGCAGAAGAATTTGCACACACAGCCCTACAAATATGAACAGATATGTATACATGTGAGACTACACAGAGAAGTATACGAGAAGATAGCAATGCAGAATATTCAAAGTGCTGAAAGAACCAAATAATGTCAGGTGAGAATTACATAATCATCAAAAAGATTTTAAAAAATGTTTCAAGGTATGTATTTATCATGCATTGAATATCCCAACAAACCCCTTTAGGTGTACAAATGGTGCATATGAAGGATAACACCACACAACATAACATGATATATATATGTGTGTATATGATTATATGTGTGTGTGTATATATATATATGTGTGTGTGTGTGTGTGTATACATATATGTATATATGTATATGTATATATGTATATATACATATATATGTATATGTATATATGTGTATATATATATGTTAGCAAACAGCCACATAAAACATTATAAACAAATACTGCATATTAAAAACAGCATGAGCTATTAATTTAGATCCACACAAACAAAAATAAAGAGCACTAAGAACATAAATTTATCTGCACCCTTTCCCAACGGACTAACTGATTATACGATTATACGAGGGCAGTGTTACCCTTAGAACCTATCAAAGCAAAAGCATAGGAAAATAAAAATAGAGCCTAACAAACTGCAGACCATATCTTTCCTTTTTTAACAGCTGTAAAGCACTTTATCAAAATATTATTTAAAATTCTAGCACCATATAAAAACTATTGCACTCTGTGTCAAGTGAAGTTTGTGTCAGGAATCATTAAGCAAAGTGATTAAGAGCATTCATGGGACAAAGGCTATTAGCAGTATGTCTTAGTTTCCTTTTCTGCTGTGATTATAAACACTCTAAACCAACTTATGGAATAAATCAGTTGTTATAGATCAGTGTTCTAAGATATATTTCATAACAGTAGGGATATTAAGAGCATAAAACAGTTGATCACGTAATGTCCACTATCCAAAAATAGGCCAGTTTATGAATGCATACTAAAGCTCATCTCCTTTTCTCCCTCTTTTAAATCTCAGATACCAAGTGTAGTAAATTTTCTTGTCCACAGTTAAATTAGGTCTTTCCATGTATATTTATGCAAATAAGAAAATACAACAGGCATACCCAGAGACACATCATCCAAGTATGATAGATTCCATCAAGTTGACAACCCAGACTAATAATTACATCACATGATTGTTTTTATGAACACAATAATTATAGTAAAAATGTCGAACAAAGTTTCTTAATAAAAGCAGAATGAGGCAATCAATGTTCGAAAAATAGGGATGAGAGAATTCTTCAGGAAACTCTGCTTGAGCATTACTGGAAAGTATAATTCTGCAGTTTTCTTTCCTTCAGATGCCTCCTGTGAGCAGAATAATAGTGTATTTCAGTTTGTTAGTAGTTTGTTTCACCTTATAGAACACATCAGCATGTATATATATATATATATATATATATATATATTTATATATATACATTTATACATATATACACATATACACATATACACGTATACACGTATACACGTATACACGTATACACGTATACATGTATACACGTATACACGTATACACATATACACATATACACATATACATATATACATATTATTTGTAGAACATACAATTTCTTTCTTTGTGAATACTGGTTAATATTATAGTATATAGTCTACAATTTCTGCTTTTCAACTTATCCATCAACATATATATGAATTTCTTCTACCTCATAATCATTTCTTATAATATTCAGTAAAGAAAAAACTGTGTACACTTCTATGTAAAAGTCTTCTTTGAATATCCAGAAATGATGTTCACAGATTATGCAATTTTTCCATTTTTAACTATGTGGAGAATATCCACAATATTTTTATTTCATAGCAGCAACATTTCAGTTTACCACTCATGGTGCATAAACATCCAGTTCTTCTACTCCATTGCTAGGTTTGTCAGTATTTGCTGTCTGCTTATTTAGTCGGATCACAACCACCTCAACGGGTGTAGGTGATATTTCATTATTGTCTTTATTTTCATTTCTCTAATGACTAATTGTATTTAAAACCCTTCAGTGTACTTTCTGGCTACTTCCATGTCATCTTTGGAGAACTTTCTATTCAAGTCTATTGTCCATGTTATAACAAGCAGATTTTATGCTGAGTTGTAAGAATTCCTTACATGTTCTAATATTTTTATCTTGTATATGATCTGATAATGGTCTCTTCTACTCTGTAGGTTTTCTTTTCTTTGTTCCTGTTTTCATTGACAAGGGAAAATGTTTTTTGTTTTTTTATTACGTATTTTCCTCAATTACATTTCCAATGCTACCCCAAAAGTTTCCCACACACCCCCCCCCACTCCCCTACCCACCCATTCCCATTTTTTGGCCCTGGCGTTCCCCTGTACTGGGGCATATAAAGTTTGCCTGTCCAGTGGGCCTCTCTTTCCAGTGATGGCCGACTAGGCCATCTTTTGATACATATGCAGCTAGAGTCAAGAGCTCTGGGGTACTGGTTAGTTCATAATGTTGTTCCTCCAATAGGGTTGCAGATCTCTTTAGCTCCTTGGATACTTTCTCTAGCTCCTCCATTGGGGGCCCTGTGATCCATCCAATAGTTGACTGTGAGCATCCACTTCTGTGTTTGCTAGGCCCCGGCCTAGTCTCACAAGAGACTGCAATATCACGGTCTTTGTGGTGTGTTGAAAGATTAATATTCCTTTATATAAGTGTCCTATGTACAAAAGTACATTATTTTAAAAAAAAAAAAAAGAAAACTTCAAATCCATTGAAATTCAACAGTGTTTCCCCATGATGCAGTCTCTAGGAACAGACACCACAGCACATTCTGTCATCTCCATCTCTGATTGCTGGACTGTGAATACCAATGTTATAACCAATGACATGGCTGAGTCTAGAAGCTTGAGGTAGATGCTGCTCTCAACACAAGTCTCAGTAAAATACAGTTCACTGGCTTCAAAGTGACCAAAACTTCATGCCCTTGACTGAGCTCTGAACATAAGAAATTATATATACAACATAACTGCAATACAGGACAAATGGAGGATGTGACATTTTCAGCATCTTACATGAGAGATGGGCTAAGTCTCCTTAAAGTAAAGAGTTCCTTAGAGTGAATAATTGACTAACATTGTTGTTAAGTCATGTAGTGGAGACAGAGGTAAAAGTTTTAAGGGAGTAGAAAATTAAAGTTGGAAATAATGGTTAGTTAATGGAATGAGAATGTATGGAGAAATCCAGAAGTGAATATACTATTTTGTTATCCAATGAAATCCTATTGGGGAAAAAATGAAACAGAAGGAAGAGAACCTGGTTAGTAAACAAAAATACTGATAACCTGGTTAGTAAACAAAAGTATTGATACTTCTTGTGTGGTATCCCCTGTATAAGTTGTAATTTAAGGAGGCCACAGAGACCCCAAAAGAATTCAGCTCTGATTGCCTGTCAGAACTAGATGATAAGGTTCAATTACAGAAGACACCATATACCTTGATTACAAGATGAAGAGAAAACAAACTGAAACATAGCTGGAAATTTCTTTCTTGATATATAGATTTCATGGTCAAAAGATTATGAACATTAAGGAGGGAAAAAAGAAATCAATAGTCTTACCCAGCTGTGAACCCTATGGACTTCAACACCAACATACCAAACAATATATGCTCATTTGTACATAGTGACATAACTATAATTGTGGTAATTCACTATTCTCTGTTTTGAACTCAGCTACACATGAGAGCCCATGTATCATCCTAGACAAACATACGCAGCTGGAGAAGTCATGGGCTATAGAATCAAACTTATTACTGTTGCTTGCTTAAATTAACACAACATCAAACTGTCATCTAAATACCTGTGTTTGCATCCATAGAAAAATGGTGCTCTCACCCTAAATGAGACAAGTCACTCTTAGATTTATTTTAAAGAGACATGTGGCTGCTCAAGATGGCTGAGTGCTCGACAGTAAACAAGACTATTCACCTTTAATGGTCCAGGGTATATCCTAGAGAAGGGTATAGAATGAATGTTAGAAATGGAAAACAAGAAATGCTATGAAATGCCATGACACAACCATTATAATATTGAGCTCAGGGCACCTGCAGTTCCCTATACAGGAAACCTGTTTAGGACTGGCCTGTCAACAATCAGTTATGGAAGAGCCCATGTGTTTCTTCCTCTGTCTGCTTAACCCTTGATGAATGAACGATTTTATGAAAGAATCATTATTTTAAGCTGTCTATTCACTAAAGATGCTCAATTTCTTTCTTCTTTTTTAAAATTGGATGTTTTCTTTATTTACATTTCAAATGTTTTTCCAGGTCTCCCCTTTGGAAACCTCCTGTCCCCTCCCCCCCCCCCCCACCAATCCTGTCTTCCTGCCCTGGCATTCCCCTATACTGGGTCAACAAACACCCTCAGGTCCAAGGGCCTCTCCTCCCACTGATCTCAAACAAGGACATCCTCTGCTACATATGTGGCCAGTACCATGGGTTCCTCCATGTGTATTCTTTGATTGGTGGTCCAGTCCGCAGTAGCTCCGGGGGGTCTGGTCTGTTGACACTGTTGCTCCCTCCACAGGGCTGCAAACCCCTTCAGCTCCTTCAGTCCCTTCTCCAACTCCTCCAACATCTGCCTCTGTATTTATCAGACTCTGGCCAAGCCTCTCAGGAGACCTCTGTATAAGGCTCCTGTCAGCAAGCACTTCCCAGCATCCACAATAGTGTCTGGGTTTGGTGACTGTATATGGGATAGATCCCCAGGTGGGACAGTCTCTGGATGGCCTTTCCTTCAGTCTCTGCTGCACACTTTGTCTTCATATTTCCTTTTATGAGTATTTTGTTCACCCTTCTAAGAAGCACTGAAATGCTCAATTTCTAATAGATAATTACAATCTCATCTTCATACAGTTTGCCCCAATTAAACTGAGTGAGCTGAAGAATAATACATGAATGTGAGGGAAAGTATTGTATGTATTGGTCCTAGTATGTGCGTAGCATATATGAAAACAAGATGAAGAAAAAAAACAAACAAGAACATAGCTGGAATATTGCAGAAGAGGCATTGACAGTGATATACGGTGAGCATGATCAGAATTCTCATTTCATATATTTACACATGTGTCGAAATGCTGAAGATCAAATTTAACTAAGAAATATTGAATAAAGTAAACTCATAAAAAGTCATTCCCAATATGTAATTAGAACAGAAAGTTACTTTGCTGTGAGTGGTGAGTTGACACCATAACACTATATAACCACTCTCTAGATTAGCCATGATAAAGCCATTTGCTTTTATCTACTCATAAAATGAGATAACTTTCAAGCCCCAAATTGCATTTATTTAGTTAATATTATTGAGTACATGCTCTGCTCTCAAGATAATATAATTTTTAAATAAATAAAAATGGCATACTATATTTAAATAGAATATGCATGGAATCTTTCTGTCATAGTTGGAGTTTAATTGCTGTGAAGGGACAAAAATGGCCAAGACAACTCTTATAAAAGACAACATTTGCTTTTGAGGATGGCTAATATTTTCAGAGGTTCAGTCCATTATCATCATGATGGAAAGCATGGCATCTTGCAGGCTGATTTGGTGCTGGAGGAGCTGAGAGTTCTTCATCTTGATCTGAAGGCAGCTAGGAATTGACATTCTTTCACATTGGGCAGAACTTGAGCATAGGACCTCAAAACTCACTCCCACAGAGATAAACTTCTTCCAACAAGTCCACACCTACTCTAAGAAGGCCACATCTCCTAATAGCGACACTTCTCATGGGCCAAGCACATTCAAACCACCAAAAGGGTGGGCCAGCATACACTAAATTAGGTCTAGGTCATCTATATCTAAGTCTGATGTATATAATCTTAGAAATTGCAGTGAAATCCATCAAGCCCTAGGCAATAGACAAAACACAGAGAGTAGATAATAGCTAAGTCAGTGTACTGGCTAGTTTTGTGTCAACTTGACAAAGACTGTAGTTATCACAGAGAAAGGAGCTTCAGTGGAGGAAATGCCTCCAGCTGCAAGGCATTTTCTTAATTAGCTATCAAGTGGGGAGGTCCTCTTGTGGGTGGTGCTATCTCTGGGCTGGTAGTCTTGGTTCTATAAGAGAGCAGGCTGAGCAAGCCAGGGGAAACAAGCCAGTAAAGAACATCTCTCCATGGCCTCTGCATCAGCTCCTGCTTCCTGACCTGCTTGAGTTCCAGTCCTGACATCCTTTGATGATCAACAGCAATGTGGAAAGTGTAAGCTGAATAAACACTTTCCTCCCAAACTTGTTTCTTGGTCATGATGTTTTGTCCAGGAATAGAAACCCTGACTAAGACAATCAGTATTCTCTCATCAAAGGTTATAAAGACAGATTTCTGTTATGACATTCCTCTTAGGAATAGAGATGGTACAATGATACATTTTTATGAAATAAATATGTACAGTATTCTTCCCTTATGATACTGTTTCATATATCAAAATTTTATTGACTGAAAGTCCATTGAACTCCATCAGAAATGCTTTATTATATTAATGAAAGGGTTTTAATTTATAGATCTCATATCATAGCTTATTTTCATTACATATTCTCACCAAGTTTTCACTAGTATCTTAAGTATTTTTTCTTCCATCTAAAATTGTATGGGGCATGTTTTTTGGGCCTAAGAATTTGTAATACACAAAATTCAGTTCTTAGCCTGAATCATTACACTTATTACAGAATCTTCACTAATAATATCAGACACATAGATGAAATGACAAAATTAGTCAGATATATTACCTTTTTTTGTTTTTTTTTAAAGTAAACATTAAGAAACCATGCCCATGAATTCAGTAATGCCTTTGTTCTAATCTCACAAGAGTAAGCTATAATGTTCAAAGGAATGTTATCCAACAAGTGAGGGGGATATTCAACTGAAAAGATGCTTTAATTTTAAGGTGAACTGTTCCTTTTCCAGTGATGTCCACACACATGAAACAAACCAGATCCACGCTGAGCACCTCCTGTCTCCAGTGTATTTCTGTCTATTCCTGCACTGACTGAGGATGAAATCCCAGATAAAAAAATGATGCATTATTGGGGTTTAGCAATGGAGGTATTAGTTTTGCAGGCTCTTTACCCTGAGCCAGTGACAAGGGCAGATTTATGTTAATCCCCAAATTGGCTGGAGAACCACAGATTAACATGGGAAGCCAAAGGATATGTGAGTCACGACCAAGGAACGTCTCCTTTCATGTGAACTTGCTGGGAGGGAGAGCTTCAAATGGTATTGACAAGAGTGTGGATTTTTCTATTTTCAGAGCTCCACCTGCCTAAGAGTGGGAGCTGCCCATGTTTCTGCCATGCTCTCCTCGTTTGAAGGATAAACTGAAGCCTCTCCAAAAGTCTGTCAAGCCAGCATTTTGCTCAGGCACTGAATTCATTTTAAAGTGAAAAAAAAAAAGCGCTAAATGAATACATTGTCAAACCAAAAATAATTTTAATTTTTGAAAAGAAATGTGGCGTACCAATTATCCTGAATAATTATCTTTCCAGTGTGTAGTTCTGTGTTACCTGTTCCTATGATAGCGAGAAGTACAGTGTCACACTTGTGACTCTAGTTAGTGGTTTCTAGTCACAGCACAGCTACTACAAAATGCTGCCAAACTGACTAATACAGATACAATAGGAGCGGACTCTAATATAATTCAGTATCCACGTCTGTGGAAAATATAGATCTCATTTAAGATGATCAGCTTTTACTTTCTAATATTCTTTATAAGCTGTATTGAAAAGACTTTGGTATTTCAAGCCAAATCGTTATTTTATTGTTTCTTGATAGCTTGACACAAATGTTATTCCCATGAAAAAAATTATTAAAGTGTCCACTTGCTTTTGGGGGATTTTTATTTTTCTTCTTTCTTTCTTTTACTCTTCCTTTCTTTGTGTGTGTGTGCATGTGTGTGTAAAATTATCGCCAAGAGATTTTATTATGATTCTTCAGGTCCTTCCTCTATTTTTTCAGGTTGGAGATTATTATATTTCATTCATTCTTCTTTGGGCAATAATAGGAATATGCATAATGCCTTTGGTTATAATGCATCTCTTTCTTTCACTGTCCAAGAATCCAGTTCTGAGTGCTCCTTTCAAGTCCTGCTTTTGAGTCTCAGTTCATCAGTGGACATACAGGGTCTGATCAACGGTGAGATCTAGTTAACACCCCTGCTTCATTGTGCTCACAACAGCTTCCCCTGTACTACCGTGATCCTGGGCAGGGAGCAATGAAAAGTGTTATTGTGCTTATTGTGTGTGATTATTAAGGTGTGACAGGAGCACGGGGGAATTGCAGAGGCGATCAGCTCATCTATCTGGACAGCCTGAGGATGTGTCAGAGCAGCAGAGTGTTAATTTCCTGAGCAACCTGTGATGAGTACAAGACTTCTCTGACAAGGAAGTTTCCATCAAACATGGCTGCATGCTCAGCTTACTCTCCCATGTGATAAAAAAGCCTCTGTAAGTAAGAGGGTTAATTCTCATAAGTAAAGATCTTGAGTTTCTTCAAGCAGTTCACATCCTCCAGGCAAGGAAAAATCGAAAAGGCACAGTTTTGAAAGCTATTGATAACCCCAACTCACAATAATCATTATGGCAATGAGAGAAAAATATAATTTTATGATTACTTCTATGAATATGAAAGTTCATTCCTCTCTGAACAGAAGAGATTATGAAACATTCCTAATTTGCATAAATATAGTTTACAGGCTTATATTCTAAATTTACTTATACATTTAGGTTCAGATTACTATGAACCTCATTAAATGATCTTTAATTGCTAAAATATATATTATACAATAGAATTATCCACTTGAAATTTTTTATATAAAGTGGTTTTGTTTAAAATAAATTAGAAAAATAAATTCTGGGCACTTTGTAGAGGCAGACTTTAATTTTTTGAAGTAAATGCTCTCTTCTGAAAAGCATATGAACTAATAATTTGCCATTTAACTTATTTGAGAAAGAGAAATATACAATAACAATTCAAAGTACCAATTCTACCTTTTAGCTAGAAATATCAGATTATGTCATGTAATTGTGACCTGCAATGTCACCTTCCAATTCATAAGGAAAAACCCATCCCTCTCAACCTCCTGCAAGGTTTTACACCGAAATGCCCTAGAAAATATTATTTTACACCTCCTCGAGAGAGTCAGAAATCATCCTGAAAGTTAAAAGCAATGGTCTTCAGTATCACCCTTTTGAAATTTGGGAGGGATAGAGAGGGGGAAGAAGAGAGGGAAGGAGAGAGGGAGGAATGGAGGGAGGATAAAATAAAAAGCCAGGTTGATATTTGCTTACTCTTTTTAAAAAAAATTATTAGATTTTATTTACATTTCAATGTTATGCCGTATCCTCATTTCCCCTCTGAAACCGCCCTAACCTATCCGCCCACCCCCTGCTCACCAACTCACCCATTCCTGCTTCCCTGTGCTGGCATTCTTCTACACTAGGACATCGAGTCTTCACAGGACCAAGGGCCTCTCCTCCCTGCTTACTCTTAATCCACTTGGGTTTGACTGCTTTAGTATAGCCTAGAGACAAGACTGTGCATCTTAGCTTTGGGTGAGTGACTTTTTAAGTCTTGTCTAGTCACTTAAAACTACTTGTCAATGTATTTTGTCTACTAGAGGAGTAAAAAGCCAAGTGGTTTCAGATCAGAGGCAAATCACTTCAAAGCGGTATTAGAAACCTAAACCTGAGATGTATCATATACTAGAGGGAGTTGGTTGAGAATAGGGTAGGGAGGGGAGCAAAGCAAGGGGGTGGTTAGATAAAGGGAGATAAGTGAAGAGAGAAAGGAAATCAGTGGTGGGTGGGGAGAGGAATATCTAGGACATGCTAGAGACCTGGAACAAGGGGCAGTCCCAGGGTGTCTATGGGGGCTACTCTACCTTAGACTCCCATGAGTGGGAGACATGGATCCTGAAGTGGCCACTTCCTGCAGCCATGCAGAACTTCCAGTAGAAGGATAAGCATAGCAACCCATACACAAAATATTTAACCCAAAATGTGTCCTTGCCTACAAGATATGCAGGGACAAAGATAGAGCAGAGACAGAGGGAATGGCCACGAAATGAGTATCCTAAATTGAGAACCATCACATGGACAAGGTTTAATCCCTGATGCTTTTAGTGGTACTCTGTTATGCTTGCAGACATGAGCCTAGAATAATTGTCCTCTGAGAGGCTATACTCAGCAGTCAATGGAAACAGATGCAGACACACACACACACAGCAAAACATTAGATGAAGCATGGGAAGTCTTGGGTAAGAGTTGGGAGACCATAAGAGGGACCCGATTGAGGGGCCAGAAGAGCACAGAGACACCATAGGAAGACCAACAGAGTTAACTAACCTAGATTCTTGAGGGTCCCCAGAGGCTGAACCACCAACCAAAGAATGAGCATGGACTGGACTTAGGCCCCACACCCATAGGTAGGAGAATTGCATTATACAGGTTCTCTAACAACTGGAACAGGGGCTGTCTGTGAATCTGTTGCATGTCTATAGATCCTATTCCCTTAACTGGGCTACCTTGTCTGGCCTCAGTGAGAGAGGATGTGCCTAGTCCTGCAGTGCAGGAGTTAGGTGACAACACATGTTGGCGAGGATGTGGAGAAAGAGGAACACTCCTCCATTGCTGGTGGGATTGAAAACTGGTACAACTACTCTGGAAATCAGTCTGGATGTTCCTCAGAAAAATAGAAATAGATCTACCTAAAGATCCAGCCATCCCACTCTTGGGAATACACCCAAAAGATACTCCACTATGCCATAGAGGCACATGTTTCACTATGTTCATAGCAGCTTATTTGTGATAGCCAGAAGCTGGAAACAACTCAGATGTCTCATGAATCTATAAGGGAACATATAGAGCCCACCTCCAGCAGGAAGATAGGACATCAAATGAGGGAGGGGGTTGCCATCCCTCAGTCAAAACTCTCACCCATATTTGTTTCTGTCTGAAAGAACTACAGGGATGGAAATGGAGAGGAGCCTGAGGAAAAGAAGGTCCAGGGACAGGCCCAAAGTGGGATCCAGCTCAAAGGAATGTCCTAAGGCCTGACACTATGGAGAGCTCACAAAAATGGATCTATCATGACTGCCCTCTGAAAGACCCAACAAGCAGCTGAAAGAGTCAGATGCAGATATTTGCACCCAACCAATGGACAGAAGCGCTGACCCCTGTGGTTGAATTGGGGAGAGGCTGGGTGAAGCTGAGGAGGAGGGCCACCCTGTAGGAGTATCAGCAGTCTCAATTAATCTGGATCCCGGAGATCTCTCAAACACTGGACCACCAAACAGGCAGCATACACCAGCTGATATGAGGCCTCCAACATATATACACCAGAGGTCTGCCAGGTCTGTGTTCATTCAGAGAAGATGCATCTAACCCTCAAGAGACTGGAGGCCCCAGGGATTTTAGAGGCCAAGTGGCGGGAGGGTGGGGGAATCCATGTGGAGACACGGGTTGAGTTTTTGAAACTCTTTTATGACAAGTAACTACAGCTCCCTTTCCACAGGAGTTCACTACAAAGGCTGTTCTCCATTAGGACAATGTGAGTACATACATATCTGAGATTATTAATGCAAGAAAATTTTCATAATGAAAATACCATTTTTATAGGAGACTCACCACCAGAGAAGCCTTGAACACAAAGGTGATGAATTTTCTAAACTTTGAGTTCCTTAAATGTAAATCCACCTAAGAGTAGTTTTTCCATGAAATATATACTAAATAAAATCAATATTGGCACATTAAGAAAGCAAATATTTGAAGATTATTTTCAAAGTGAAAAAAATGTGTGGAGCTGATTATAGCCTTGCTATTTCACTGTCAAATGTTTGTCAGTGTTCAGTAAGTTAAGCCTTATGCAATATATTCATAGATGAATGGGTAAAAGGGGGGCAACACATACATAGGCGTCTCATTCTCTTTTCACCAGGCTTAGCTAAGTGTAAATTGCAACACAGACATGTAGATATATAAGTATGCATATTTATAAATATATATAAATATATATGTATATATGTATTATATGTGCATATATGTATGTATATGTGTATGTATATCTGTATCTATATATGTGTATATAATGTTGCTTTGAGAAGTTTACGTTCAAATTTAGATATTATATTAGGGTTTTTTTTCTATTGACAAAATACTCCAGCAAAAGCAACTTTGCAGAGTAAGTGCTTGCTTTAGCTCACAATTCAAGGCTCAGCCAATCATGGCAGGGCTGTCATGGCATTAGTCAAACACTTAGTTACATGGCCTTCACTATCAAAAAGCAGAGACAGGTGACTGCAATGTCAACACTCAGTTTCCTTTCTTCATTAAAACCATCCAGGATCGCAGTCATAGAACATTGCCACCCCTCGTGGAAGGGTCCTTCTACCTCAGTTAATATAATTGCTTATCTCACAGATGCTTCTAGATTCTGAAAGGTGACACTACCCACCACAAATACTCTATGCAGTGTGATAAACTTTTTTAAAAAAATCTTACAAGTGTTTTCATAATGTGATATTGTCAGTGCTACAATGATACAATTGTTGTGTATTTTCAGTGTCAGAGTGACCAAGATGTACTTTGTTGTAGTCACCCCCAGTAAAGATGGAAGAGCCTTCCTTCCCTTAACTTAATACTAGGCTTGGTGATGGTGTCACAAACTCATGAAGAGGTTATAAAAAGGTTTATTACTTGCATTCTCACAGCATCTAAAGGAAAAGAAAAGCAATTTCATAGCAGGTTTATGGATGGCATAAAAAACTGAGACGAGAGGATGCCTTTAGGGTCTGGATAGTTGAGCGATAGTGGGAATAGGGTTAGCTTTTGTAGCTCGAATTCTCACAAGCACTAGTGGGGCAATCGCCAGGCTCTTAACTGTCTCACTGATATGTAGAGCAGGAAGGAAAAGGGGGATGTTGGGACTCTAATCTGCTCACAGAAATTGTGAATCGAATCCATTCTTCACAGTAGTAAAGCTCTGATTTTGACTAGAGGCAGAAGTAAGCATTATCTCATTGAACTTAATTTGAACTTGCCTTAAAAAGTCATAACTGTGTGTCATAAGGACTCCTGCCGGAGGCTGGAGAAGAAGTTATTCTTCACCTAGCTCTAGCTCTATTTTTCAGAACTTTAGTGTTGCATAGCATTGGAGGTGAAACAAATATTTCGAGTTACTATCAAAAGTTCCTAAAATTCTAGATGTAGTGCACTATATTTAATATCACCAGGAATGGTGGCTTTAACATGTTTAGAATTTGCTGAGTTTTTTGATGCATTTTTTTATACATCATATGCTGAAAAGAGCAAGCTTAGATATGCAATTTTCATTATTGACAGTCATCTGGGCAAATCATTGGCAATGGCTAATAATGGCTTAAATGTCAGATGAGGCCAGTGTTAGCCTCTATAATCCACACTAAGTTGCTTTCACGGAGCCCAGACTATTGTTCTGGGACTTTGCTCTCATTACTGATAAAGGGCCTTCCAGTAAAAGTGAAAAAAACAAACCAATGCCACTCCAATAAAGGCCCCTCACATGTGATGATGGAACAGTTGTTCGTAAAGTATATAAACGTTGCTTTTTGTTTTCTGACTTGCACTCCTCAAGTTAAGAGCAAGGGATTTAGGGCAGTCCTTCTGTTATAATATTGGAAAGTAGCATTATGTGAGGATAGAAGGGATACTCTTCTTTTTATATATAAATTATTATTATTATTATTACTATTATTGGGATTTGCATGGGATATTTTCTTTATTTACATTTCAAATGTTATCCCCTTTACTACCCGCCCCCCTAAGAAACCTATCCCATCCTCCTTCCCCTGCTTCTATGAAGGTGTTTCCCCACCCACCCACCCACTACTGCCTCCCCACCTTCTAATTTCCCCTACACTGAGTCTCAAGCCTTTATAGGACCAAGGGCTTCTCCTCCCACTGATGCCTGACAAGGTCATTCTGCTACATATGCAGCTGGAGCAATGGGTCCCTCAATGTGTAGTCCTTGGTTGTCGGTTTAATAAGGGGCACTCCTTTAAAACATTACCTATACCAGAGCAACCATTTTGGATTCTGTGTTCTAAAATAACACTCTGAACATATGGGCTACTCTCTATATGAGCTAAGACATCTCCTGTATATGGAGAACAGTGTGCTTTGGGCTTGCACAAGATTTTATGTTTCAAGATGAAGCCAGAAAATAGCACACCCACTGGGTAAGACTACACACTTTGGGCTTACAAATGGAACATACTCACACAAGAGGTTCGTGGGAAACTTATGGCCATTTTGCATATTTCAGCAGCCAAGAGAGAAGGATGATAAACCTTGAAAGTCTGAGTTTCTGGAGTGCAATTAACAGGAATATCTTTTAAAAGAAATATTGAGCCTGCATCCTAAAATATCTATAATGACACAGTCATAGTGAGTTGACATGTAACAGTATAAAATTCATTGGTAGTGTTTTAACCAATGTATCCTCTATAGTTAAAACAAACCATGATGATGACTGTTGTTAAATTAGGGTATTGAAAATGACAATAGATGCATTCTTACAATGTTGAAAACACAACTGTTCTATGTTTGCTAAATAATTTCAAGGAATTTAGTCAAGGTTGTATGTCTTATAAATTTTTCTCTGCTTGTGAGCATTATTGTATCTGTATGTCCTGAGTGAGGATACTGAGTGTATCACTTTGGAAGAAGTCATTAGCATCAAGTCACTTTCATATTCGGAAAACGTTGGATTGGCTGATGAAGTTGAAACTTCTGCTTTCTTGCAGACTCAGTTGTGTCATGTGATGCTTTCTTCTGGAAGCTGTCTTATGCGTGGATGTCTTGCTGAGCAGATACATGAGAGGATGTTTTTATGAAGCAGGCATTTGAGAGGAAGATTTGCTGAGGCAGACACTTGAGGCGATGTGTGACTTTTGGAAAGAATATAAATGAAACACAACAGACAGTGGATGACAATGATCTTGCATTGGTTCACCTTGCAACACTTTGCTGGTCCTTGTTGATCTTCACTTGTCATGACTTGATAGAGAGAAATGTACCAAAGACCTTCACATGTTATTCAGGCTGCTTCTTGCTGCTTCTGTGGACCTGGTGAAGCCTCACTCTCTTTAGGATTGAGTCACTGCTACTGAGTCATGTTTGGTGTTTGCTGATTAGACTAGACCGCTAACATCCTGACAACAAATATTGGTATCGTCCCAAAGAATTGCTTCGTAAAAGGTCCACATCCCCCTTGCCCTATTAACCATCTATCTCTTGTACCTTTCTACCTGAGCTAGAAGGGAAACTGGCAGTAGTTAGGGAGTAGAGTTGGAGTAAAAGGTTCTTCCCTCAGGCTGCCACCTACAGGATTTAAAGTCTTCTCCAGTGAATAATGAGAATCCTGAGATTGCTTACCTGCCTTCTAGGTGTCGGGCAGAGATCTCAGTGTGGGGCAGAGATCTCAATGTAGGGCAGAGATCTCAGTGTGGACCAGGGACAAAAAGAGAAGCGATGGACGCAGAAGCTTCTGAGAGTCTAACATTAAAAGAAGAGTCTGGTATATTCACTCCGTTCTCTCTCTCCCTCTCCGCTTCGCTCTGCATATGTGCGTACAATACGTGTACGTCTTACTGACATTACAAGGGAAGATTTCCCTTGGAATATTACTGTCTTTTCCTTAGTAGTGGTTTCCAAGGAGAGAATGGGTATAAAATTATTGGAGTTGAAAGTCAGACAGGCCTACACCCACATCTCTATTATGCCACTACTGATTTGTGACTCTCAGTGAATGCACTTACACTTACCACTTTCTTAGGAATCACCAGGGAAAGAGGGAAAATGTGAGAGCAGGTGAGCCCTGAGCCATCACTGCTAGCATGGCGACAGTATCATTGCTAGTTTCATCTCTTTTCTTTCTTCCATCAAGTAACTTCTATTCAGTTATATTCAGTCTAATCAGTTAATAGAAGTCAGACTCAGACTGCAGTGGCAGAATTTTCCTGGACAGCCAATTCCTGGTTGTTCACAAAGGAGCTGCACTCTGTGTGGAAGACGCCATGCTGTGAATGTTTTCTTGGCTGGCATTTGGTCTGGCCCTGTGCTCTTTATCCTGGGGTAAGGGCTGAGTCATACCAGTTAATTTAGTCACGTACTAAATTGGATTATACAAGGTTGTTTTCTCTATTGGGTGCCTTTAAACCACAAAAAGACATATTTGAACCTTCATATTTAATCCTTATGAATCAAATATCTTTCCAACTTTGAGTTTTAGGATGTTTAGCGTAAAAAACATTATCATTATATTCTCACTTTCAACAAAGATGTATAACTACACTGATGTACACATAATGGTTATATGCATGCTGACGCAGAAATGTATGTGTACTGCAAAGCCAAACAGTGCTTGTTAGCATACATATTTGGTGCTGTCTTAATCTATGTCTTTAACCTAGTCAGCATCATGCAAAAGCAGATCTGTGACTGTGAACACCCTTCCATTGCTGATTTCATTTGCTAAGGGCCAGAGTTCTCTGGAGTTCATGACTCTGATATGTTGCTTTGGTCTTATCCTGGGGGCATAGGCTCCTTGTGCTTCCACTAGTATGTATGGTGGACTTATCCAAAGTTAAAGATCATCCTTCCCATATGCCAGGCAGCCTGCAAAAGGAATATTCAATACCCATTAGGAATATTTCCCAACCAGTGATCAATGGGAGCTTATAGCTAAGTTCTTTGTCACCTTCCTTTCTAAGACAAAATAATAATGCATTATGTACTTTGCTTTGACTCCCAGAAAGCTTGCAAATTGCCTTAAACTCCATTCATTCCTAGGAGACACTGGTCTTATCCTCTTACCTATAACTGAGTCCACCTTTGCTCATTTATCTGTTCAGCTAATGATCTTTCTTGCTAATCTCAATGCTTTTGACCTACTTGCTTTCAGTACATTCATTTAAAATTTGTTCATACAAAAATCTCCATTAAGATATCCATGACAAACTTTAGGTTTATTTTGATGGAAACTTTAAGAAACGTCAATGTGCCACTGACAGCCCCCTGTATCTGTTTATATCTGTGAAAAATCTTTGTTTTCTTTTGTATGTGTGAGGTTAGAAATTTATCTACTGCATCTTTCATGGTTACTAAAAGCATATAGAGGCTTTGTGGGATAAAGACAAAGGTATATACTATGCACAACAACCAGAAACTTCTGGTCTTCGATGAATTCTGGCTACTTTTAGGCTTGGGTCAAAATCAAAGAATTCCCCTGCTTTTGTATTGGTGGGTATGCAAGTCCATTACACCAACTAATCACCCACTTGACATCCAGAGCCTATAGTAAAATGCCCCTCCCATACATGTCCTCATCTGGTTTGTATTATTTTTTTCTTTATTTTCCTATGAATAAAGAAATCAAAGACAAACAATCTAAAATAAATCAGAGTCGTTATTTCCATCCATTCTAATGCAGAATGCATCTTTGAGTCTTGGCCTCATTCACACCTATCATGAGCCACATTGTTGCAATATTTTCATGAAGCCGAAGGTACCAATGTCAACTATAGAAAATAAAATAAAGCAAGGACTAGAAAAAGAGGTGCAGACAGAATGATGGAATTCTATACCTGCCAAGAGTCAGATTGTGGAGGGCTTCTCAATTTTCCTCCTGGCATTTACACTGCCATGACAAATGAGGGGCTCTGCAAAGACCAAAAGGATGAAGCGAGCACACAGAGAAATAGAGACAGGAGTCATTAGGAGGCAGAGCATGGTATATTCAGGGGAAGGTCACGAGGCAGAAAAAAAGCATAAGGGATGGGGAGAGGAGAGTAAAGCAGACTTGAAAAAAACAATAGTCACTAGACACTAAGAGGGTCTGGAGCCAGTTAATTCTTTCTTAACAAATATGAAGTACACATTTAATTTAATGTGATATCAAATAAAATGGGGTCTTTATATGATATTCTTCTCTTTCCTAACTTTCCTAAGGGTATAGCATCAAAGCCTGGGGCATGTTAGGGAGCAAGCAGTTCATCGTCAATTTCTGCTGTACCCAGATGAAGCTATCCCAAGCACCATGTAAAGTTCTCCTATGAAATACCCACAGTCTTCATCAAAGATGACAAAACACTGTTTCAAGGACTTCTCTATTTCATTAGCAGAGTTGAGAAAATATGAATAGTATGGGAATGTATGGTGCCCACCAATATACCAACCTCAGGTTTCAAACTCTCAACTTTCCAGGCCCATTCCTACAAGATTCTTCACAGTTGCATTACCTCCTCAGGTCATTGTTTCTACCTCTATAAGCTAGGACTGAAGAGTTTACATTCATCAAGCCTAATGTTTTCATGGCTTAATAAGAACATTTATGTAAAAGAACATGGTGAGGGATCTGGCACCCACTTATGGTCAAATGCAAATTCATATAGTCCTCGTATGTATTTACATTTGGAAAGGGACAGTATTTGACAGAACAGTGCACGTCAAATCAACTTGCTGAACACTTATTTGGCAACTATTAAAATACTTAAGAAGTTTTCAAACAGAATGTAGTCATGATGTTTATTAGACTATTCTTGATCATCAGTGGCCAAGACAGAACATAGCAAGTCATATCTTGGGGATATTGGCAAGGAAGAAGAAAAAAAAGCTAAAAGGGTTGGTATCTGGCCAGCTCTAATGCTGTTTAAGGCTTATTATGTCTATAAATGTTTTCTGCCTTCTATCTGGAAACTAATGATCCAAACTAAGGTAGAAACCCCCAATTGATGTCAATTTTAATTATAACAGCTATCTTTGAGCATTTGTATTTCTTCATGAACTTTAAAATTACCTGATCTTCTATTAAATATATACTAAACTGTATGTTGTTTGATGTAACATTAAATTTATATATCAATAGGACAATAACTATCATTGAATCATTGTAGAAATTTCACAGGTGAAAACACTGAATGTTAGCTGGCTTAGGTATTCAGATTCTCATATAACAATATGTGAATTTCTCTAGTGAGCTCTATGTGTTCTTATTAAGCGTTATTCACACAGATACAAAATAGATGTGTTTTCATATTTATTTTACAAATATGAAAAAAAACACAATTAATTTTAAGATATTTGATTCATATGCAGAAACCTTTAGGCCCAACTGACACTGATATTTCTCTGACTCTTTTCCATATTCTGCTCGTATAAAATCATGTAGCAGCAAATAATGATACCTTTACTTATTCCAAAATACTTAGTAATTACTTTTTAGTTTTGTTTTTTTTTAAACATGTACAAAATTTCATTACTAACGCAGTGAATAACAGTTGCAAACTCTGACAACTTATAGCTCTTCATGATATCAAATAAGAAGGGTTTTAGCATATTTTTGGTTTTGTCTTGTTTCGTCTATTTTTGAGACAGGGTCTCATGTACTTCATGTAGCCAAGGCTAGCCTAGACATTCTGATGTAGTTGAGGATGACCTTGAAATCCCAGTTCTGTCTCCCACTCCTTATTATGGAATCACAGGTGTTCATTACCATGTGTCTCTCTACCCAAATGTTTCATATTTGACCCTTGTGGTACTAATGTCTGATGTAGAAACTTAAGGATTGTTTGGAAAGTCAGATGGTGTTTTTCTGAAGCAAACACTTGAAGGAATGTTTAGCTGAAGTAGACACAGGTAAACAGATGTTCTGCTAAAGCAAGCATGTAAATGGACACATGATGAAGAATTCTTTGCTAACAGTATGCATGTATTGATCACCTTACATAGTGTAGTTGAGCTGCATTTGTCGGGGGACACTATAGAGAGAAATGCACCAAAAAGCTTCTGTTGGTGTGCCGCAGCTTTTTTGGCCTTTCCACAGACTCAGGCTGATTGGCTCAGACACACCACATGCTGAGGCAAGACCCATGGAGGACACATGATATTTGGACGTCTAAATAGGACTTGACTTACAGAGTTGGAAGCCTTGCTGAGAGGCATAGTGGAGAACTTCTCCTGATGTCCCTCCTGGTCTCTTCTGATGACTCGAGCCAAGGCTGAGACCTGGCTGTGTCTGCTAGATAGAGCCACCACTGCTGATTTGTGTTTGCAATCCCGACAAAATAAAACTGGATTGTTTGCAAGTGGATCAAGCTGCCACTGCTAACCTGCCAACTCAACTGCTGATTTCCAGACAACACAGATGCGAGTTGCTCCAAAGATCCTTTGTAAACAGGTCCACTTCTCCCATATCCTCTCTTCCCACTACCTCTGGTGGGTAGTGGGCTAAAACGGACATTAAAGCGCTTAAAATCCATCAGTAAAAATACGTGTTGGAGAAAAAAAAAAAGACTCCTCTTGTCCATCCCAAATCTGCCCAACACAGCACATCAAAATCTGACTCTTACCTCGTAAACTTGGCCAAACAACTTCAGAAGTAAAATCTTTTACTTTCATGAGTCATGAAAAAAAAAATACAAAACTCATTGTCGTTCTAGGTTATTTTTGTTTTGCTTCTGTGTTTGTAGTGAATAAGTGCATACAAATTTAATTGCCATTCCTAACTGCTTGAGGCTTTTCTATGTCTCCCTGTTGCTCACCTTTGCAATAGGGGTGACATAGTTTCTCAGGATGATATAAGCAATTGCGTATTCCAACCCCCTTCCTTCACAGAGGATAAGGCAATCTCATAGCATTTTCTGCTAGATTACAACATTTCTCCTGGGAATTTTATTTAAAAAATGTTATAAATCACTTCAAATGGGAGGCTAATTTTTGGAAGGATTCCACTATTGGTTAATCTGTTCTTCTGACTTATATAGAGTCCTAATAGTTTCATTCGTCAGATACAATTGCTATTATTTCCCCTGAGAAGAGACCTTACTGATAGTCAGTGGGTATGAATTGAGTATTGATTACAGTTTCTGATTGCACATGCAAAGGACTGAAATAATTGTGTATCAGAAAAAAGTAAACTCATTCTGGAAATTAATTTTACTCTTGGTTTGTTCTTATAAAATTTACACATCTATATTTTTAATGCTTAGAAGTATTTTACTATGTTCTATCCTATTCTACTATTACTAAACAAGAAAAAATGGTGTTGGATAAAGAGATAAATGCCTTAAAATGAGCAAAGCGCTTAATATTTTGTAACTGATCAGATTATACTATTGAAGAAAAATAAGTAAATTTTAAAAGTATCTGACATACTGATAAAAATGGAATGTTGATATACTTAAGATGATCAAATTCCTTAATTTATCCTCCCAAAGGGTCAAGAGTTTCAAATACTCACAGAAGGTAAAAATAATCAAAACTTTGTCTTGTTGTGTGCTGTTTTTGGGATGTGCTAAAGAGCAAGTCTGTAGATATTTAGGAGCTATGTCGCTATGATATAGTCATTTTAAAATAAATCTTCATTGCTCAACTAATATTGTTCTAAAGTCAAAGTGCTCATATTTGTCTCTGAAATTAATGTATATGGCAGCAAAGTTACTTTGAACTTTATATATTTTATTGTCTAAATAAACAAACATATCAAATGTATGAGGCTGATAATATGGTGAGATACCTGTCAAAATATATCACAACCCAAGAGAAATACATCTTTCAATGTTCTCTGAAAGGAGATTTGAAAGAGGTTGAAGTTAATGTCGTGTCTCAATTTCCCCTCCATCCAATTATTACATCCTTATTTGGAAACTTGACTTATAACTCTATTGAGGAGTACTTCAATGGTTAATGTCCATCTTAAAGAATGAAAACCTTTCAATTAAAATTCACTGTTCTGCCATAGAATCCTTTAATCCTTCCTTCTTTATCTAGAATATAGAAGTTTCCTCTAGACTTCTCAAAGAACATCACTCCAACTAATCCATCCACAATTCCCTTGCCCCCTCTACATTACTTATTTCACCTTTTTTCAAGAAATTCTATAAAAGCATCCTTTTCCTTTTAAAACGTCAAGTTTTACTGCTTAAAGTATATGTGCTGCTATGCCTTTCTTAGTGTCAAAGAATGAACTGGATCCTGGTTAAGGAAAGCTGCCACAGTGCCTCAACTTCATTACCACCCTATTAACACCATTGAGCATCAGCATAAGTCAGTTGACATTTGTGATTATATTTCTGATCTAATCTCTTCACTAATGCTATCAGCAAATCACAATAAGGAAAAGCATACATTGTTATGGTGTGACTTTGATGAATTTCTCAATAATGATTTATTATTTAAGTAACAGAACCAGCAACAAAAATTATTTAGAATTTTTCCCCTTATAGTTGTTTTTCATCAAAAAAGTATCGAAAACAAAGAAACAAACAAACAAAAGTCTAATTTAAATAACTTAAGCCTGTCTTAACACCTAACCGTGAATAAATCTTGACACATGAGTAAAAGGAACACAAAACAAGAGGATCTTAGTTATCATCTGCTCTTTTGCACAGTAGTTAGATGAATTAATAACTGGCTAAATATAGAAAGATGAAAGATAGATAGATAGATAGATAGATAGATAGATAGATAGATAGACAGACAGACAGACAAATATATCATATGCACTTACAGATGAATAGACATGTAAGTAAAGGTGTGTGTGTGTGTGTGTGTGTGTGTGTGTGTATACAACACACATATAAGCATATGGTGGTGATGGACAAGCATAGAGCCTCTTTAACAATAATGAACTGTCCTCTTTATTCATAAACTTACTGAAGGTGCTTGATTTCTACAGGCATCTGATTGCCTGTCCTTTGTTTAAGTAACATATAGTGGCTGAAGATCCTGCTTTAGAGCAAAAGGTCTTTTCATGGTTGGGATGAAGCAAAGATGATACATGTGTGCAGATCTTACTGAAGCTTTGAGTTAACAGAGCATAGGAAACATTCGGCACATAAGTAAGCCTTTATGTCTTTCCAAAAAGGCCATTAGAAAAAGTGTCCGATAACAATTTACAAATGGAAGCATGTTTGTTGATCTTTAGTTTCCCAGATTCAATAGCAATGTGTTCCAATTGATTTAAGCTTCAAGTTTATTTGCCAATTTATATAAAAGGAAATTGATATATTGATAGAAAAAACTTCACTTCTTGAAAAATCCAAGGACTCAAATCTTATTTAATGTCACTAAACACACAGAAATTTGTGCACAACGTCACATGCACATACACAGAGTTCATACTCATTCATTTTACTTAAACATTGCTTCAAGTTAATTTCTTAGAAGTAATTTTAGTAAATTCACCACGATGCTACATGCATCCAACTTTTTAAACTCTTCTTCATTATTCCCCAGATGTGGGTTTTAACAGATGTCCACCTCACCTGATAGTGGTGAAGAACAAACTGGACTTAATTATGTCACTGAATAAAGGAGAGTACAAACTCAAATTTATGTCTTCAGTGCTGGAAAAACCAGTCAATTTCCCTAAGCACCAAATGTGGTAATGTCACATGCTTCACACACAAAAGCATAGACACACACATGCACACATACACACACAAACACACACACACAAATGCAAAAGCTGCCCATATATGACAGTGTGCTCAAGATACAGCAGATACTGGAAATACATTTAATGGAGTGGTATTTTGCACTATCAGTTTTAGATGCTGCTGTATGTGTCCATGATAACATAAACTTGACAGTATTGCATTGTTTTGTGTGCATGTGGTTTAGGCACATTAGTAGGTTCTCCAAAATGTTTCCAAATATACTATGAAACACAAGAAAGTATGAAAACAGAAAAACATCAAACATATTACTTTGATAAGAAAAATCTAAACTATCTCCCAGTGAAGTAAAAAAAATAGGTCATATATTTTTGAAGGCATTGTATCACGAGCATTGGCCTCCAACTTCTTCATCACTGATGCTCAGAAATCATGCTAGAAATCATGGTAGTTGTGTTGAGTTGTTATTTGATATCAACTATACTTTTTGTGTCATATTGGAAGAGTTTGTTAGTCACCTAGATATTCATTTCCATGATAGAAATCATTATTAGTATCTACATGATATATAAACAGCTAAGGTTGAAACCGACTTAAAAATATAGCATCATTGCTGGCAAGGATGTGGAGAAAGAGGAACACACCTCCATTGTTGGTGGGATTCCAAGCTTGTACAACCACTTTGGAAATCAGTCTGGTGGTTCCTCAGAAAATTGGACATAGTACTACCAGAGGATCCCACAATACCTCTCCTGGGCATACATCCAGAAGATGTTCCAACTGGTAAGAAGGACACATGCTCCACTATGTTCATAGCAGCCTTATTTATAATAGCCAGAAGCTTGAAAGAACCCAGATGCCCCTCAACAGAGGAATGGATACAAAAAAAATGTGGTACATTTACACAATGGAGTACTACTCAGCTATTAAAAAGAAGGAATTTATGAAATTTCTAGGCAAATGGTTGGACCTGGAGGCCATCATCCTGAGCATCCTGAGTGAGGTAACCCAATCACAAAGGAACTCAAATGATATGTTCTCACTGATAAGTGGATATTAGCCCAGAAACTTAGAATACCCAAGATATAAGATACAATTTGCAAAACATATGAAACTCAAGAAGAACGAAGACCAAAGTTTGGACACTTTGCCCCTTCTTAGAATTGGGAACAAAACACCCATGGAAGGAGTTACAGAGACAAAGTTTGGAGCTGAGACAAAAGGATAGACCATCTAGAGACTGCCATATCCAGGGATCCATCCCATAATCAGCTTCCAAACACTGACACCATTGCATACACTGGCAAGATTTTGCTGAAAAGACCCTGATATAGCTGTCTCTTGTGAGACTATGCCGGGGCCTAGCAAACACAGAAGTGGATGCTCACAGTCAGCTATTGGACGGATCACAGGGCCCCCAATGGAGGAGCTAGAGAAAGTATCCAAGGAGCTAAAGGGAACTGCGACCCTATAGGTGCAACAACATTATAAACTAACCAGTACCCCGGAGCTCTTGTCTCTAGCTGCATATGTATCAAAAGATGGCCTAGTCGGCCATCACTGGAAAGAGAGGCCCATTGGACACGCAAACTTTATATGCCCCAGTACAGGGGAACGCCAGGGCCAAAAAGTGGGAGTGGGTGGCTAGGGGAGTGGGGGGGGGGGTATGGAGGACTTTTGGGATAGCATTCTAAATGTAAATGAGGAAAATACCTAATTGAAAATTAAAAAAGAAAAAATATATAACATCATTCATTTTTCAAATTGTTTAAGTTATTTTATTTTATATTAGGACAAATTTTAGTGTCAAGCTATTCATTTGTATGCTTAGGAAAAAATGAAGATTTTTTGATAAAGACAAATTATTTGGAGGGACAAATGATTTCAAACTGTATTTATTGAATATCTAATATGTGCCTTCATTAGTCACTGAACATAGGGAAATGAACAAATCACCAGTATTCACATTTTGTAGCTCCTATGTTGATAGACATACACTGAATACCACCAAATCATACTTTGGATTCTGAAATAAAAAATACTCTCAGGGGTTGTTTGCTACCTTTGGGTTCAGTTTACCTTTCATTAACTATAAATATTAACATACACACAGCTGTCTTTATAATATTGCTTTCAATCAAAAACATAATCTGTGCACTACATTTTACAATGTTAAGGCAGGTATTTCTAAAACAAGACCATGCTGTTGTATAAAGATCTTGGGGTATCAAGGAGTATAAATGACAACACAGAGGTCTAAATGTATGAACCATCCCTGGAGCTCACTACAGGCTAGTGATATGCCAATAAACAAATGTGTATGACTTTATGAATGAACACCTTGACACATCCAGTCATGTTCTTACTCAACATTTCCCCAAACACACCCACCGTTAGAATGTGGTTTATTGGAGCCCTGGTAGCACCATGTTGTAACATGTATCCTATATGAAATATGATAATTCAACAAGGATTCTAGAAAAAGAAAAACACTGGTAGAATAAATAAGGAGCTTTCTTATAGCCCTTTCCAAAAAGCAATGGTAGTTTCCTAACAGAGAAGGGGAAACATATCTGCCTTTTAATTAGATTTCTTCATTAATTTTTATTTTTCATTTAAATTTTAAGTTGAATAAATTGCCTTAATTTTATCACATTCATTTTCAAAATGTTGTCTCTAGGTCTTGACTTAGAATTAACAGTAAGAAAAATGCATTTTTCTTGGGATCTAGAGCATCTACAGATATGATATCACAAGAACTGAAGTCAACTGTCCAATGAGCAAAATGTTATCCTTCCCAGACACCAAAATGAATATTCTGGAAAATACGTCAGATATACCTGTTAAATGACAACTATCTTTCTGCTGAATTAAGTCTACCTAAGGGGGGTGGGGGGGACAGAAAAAGAAGAAGAAGAAGTTTAGTGGTCAATCATAGAAACAATCTCATTCTAAAATCTTTTTGTTGTTGTTGTTTGGTTTTGTTTTTGTTTTTCAAGACAGAGTTTCTCTGTATAGCCCTGGCTATCCCGGAACACACTTTGTAGACCAGGCTGGCCTCGAACTCAGAAATTTGCCTGCCTCTGCCTCCCAAGTGCTGGGATTAAAGGCGTGTGCCACCACTCCCAGCTCTAAAAGCTTTATATTTGGTTCCACAAGCAAATGTTGATTTTAGACATGTTTGTCAATTTTATAAATAGCAAGATGTAAAGAAGAATGAGATAAAAACATGGTAGAACAATTTTGAATTTGCTTAGTTGTCATTTTGAGAATGTTTTTAATACTAATCATCTTGCCAACCTTCATTTTTTGTTCAACATAAAAAAAATTAGACAAAATTTCTCTTTTCCTAAAATATTAGATATTTTTATAATTGTCTTAATAAATATTGCTACAAAATGAATAGAATGAAATAAAAGAAAAGAGGAAACAGAAATAAATATTGATGTGAGAAAGAGCTAAGGGCCCTTCCGCTCGACTCGAGACTCGAGCCCCGGGCTACCTTGCCAGCAGAGTCTTGCCCAACACCCGCAAGGGCCCACACGGGACTCCCCACGGGATCCTAAGACCTCTGGTGAGTGGAACACAGTGCCTGCCCCAATCCAATCGCACGGAACCTGAGACTGCGGTACATAGGGAAGCAGGCTACCCGGGCCTGATCTGGGGCACAAGTCCCTTCTGCTCGACTCGAGCCCCGGGCTACCTTGCCAGCTGAGTCGCCTGACACCCGCAAGGGCCCACACAGGATTCCACACGTGATCCTAAGACCTCTAGTGAGTGGAACACAACTTCTGCCAGGAGTCTGGTTCGAACACCAGATATCTGGGTACCTGCCTTGCAAGAAGAGAGCTTGCCTGCAGAGAATACTCTGCCCACTGAAACTAAGGAGAGTGCTACCCTCCAGGTCTGCTTATAGAGGCTAACAGAGTCACCTGAAGAACAAGCTCTTAACAGTGACAACTAAAACAGCTAGCTTCAGAGATTACCAGATGGCGAAAGGCAAACGTAAGAATCCTACTAACAGAAATCAAGACCACTCACCATCATCAGAACGCAGCACTCCCACCCCACCTAGTCCTGGGCACCCCAACACAACCGAAAATCTAGACCCAGATTTAAAAACATTTCTCATGATGATGATAGAGGACATCAAGAAGGACTTTCATAAGTCACTTAAAGAATTACAGGAGAGCACTGCTAAAGAGTTACAGGCCCTTAAAGAAAAGCAGGAAAACACAGCCAAACAGGTAGAAATCATTAAAGAAAACCAGGAAAACACATCCAAACAGGTGATGGAAATGAACAAAACCATACTAGAACTAAAAGGGGAAGTAGACACAATAAAGAAAACCCAAAGCGAGGCAACGCTGGAGATAGAAACCCTAGGAAAGAGATCTGGAACCATAGATGCGAGCATCAGCAACAGAATACAAGAAATGGAAGAGAGAATCTCAGGTGCAGAAGATTCCATAGAGAACATCGACACAACAGTCAAAGAAAATACAAAATGCAAAAGGATCCTAACTCAAAACATCCAGGTAATCCAGGACACAATGAGAAGACCAAACCTACGGATAATAGGAATTGATGAGAATGAAGATTTTCAACTTAATGGGCCAGCTAATATCTTCAACAAAATAATAGAAGAAAACTTCCCAAACATAAAAAAAGAGATGCCCATGATCATACAAGAAGCCTACAGAACTCCAAATAGACTGGACCAGAAAAGAAATTCCTCCCGACACATAATAATCAAAACAACAAATGCACTAAATAAAGATAGAATATTAAAAGCAGTAAGGGAGAAAGGTCAAGTAACATATAAAGGAAGGCCTATCAGAATTACACCAGACTTTTCACCAGAGACTATGAAAGCCAGAAGAGCCTGAACAGATGTTATACAGACACTAAGAGAACACAAATTCCAGTCAAGGCTACTATACCCGGCAAAACTCTCAATTACCATAGATGGAGAAACCAAAGTATTCCATGACAAAACCAAATTCACACAATATCTTTCCACGAATCCAGCCCTTCAAAGCATAATAACAGAAAAGAAGCAATACAAGGACGGAAATCACGCCCTAGAACAACCAAGAAAGTAATCATTCAACAAACCAAAAAGAAGACAGCCACAAGAACAGAATGCCAACTCTAACAACGAAAATAAAAGGGAGCAACAATTACTTTTCCTTAATATCTCTTAATATCAATGGACTCAATTCCCCAATAAAAAGACATAGACTAACAGACTGGCTACACAAACAGGACCCAACATTCTGCTGCTTACAGGAAACCCATCTCAGGGAAAAAGACAGACACTACCTCTGAATGAAAGGCTGGAAAACAATTTTCCAAGCAAATGGACTGAAGAAACAAGCTGGAGTAGCCATTTTAATATCGGATAAAATCGACTTCCAACCCAAAGTTATCAAAAAAGACAAGGAGGGACACTTCATACTCATCAAAGGTAAAATCCTCCAAGAGGAACTCTCAATTCTGAATATCTACGCACCAAATGCAAGGGCAGCCACATTCATTAGAGACACTTTAGTAAAGCTCAAAGCATACATTGCACCTCACACAATAATAGTGGGAGACTTCAACACACCACTTTCTTCAAAGGACAGATCGTGGAAACAGAAACTAAACAGGGACACAGTGAAACTAACAGAAGTTATGAAACAAATGGACTTGACAGATATCTACAGAACATTTTATCCTAAAACAAAAGGATATACCTTCTTCTCAGCACCTCACGGGACCTTCTCCAAAATTGACCATATAATTGGTCACAAAACAGGCCTCAATAGATACAAAAATATTGAAATTGTCCCATGTATCCTATCAGACCACCATGGCCTAAGACTGATCTTCAATAACAACATAAATAATGGAAAGCCAACATTCACGTGGAAACTGAATAACACTCTTCTCAATGATACCTTGGTCAAGGAAGGAATAAAGAAAGAAATTAAAGACTTTTTAGAGTTTAATGAAAATGAAGCCACAACGTACCAAAACTATGGGACACAATGAAAGCATTTCTAAGAGGGAAACTCATAGCTCTGAGTGCCTCCAAGAAGAAACGGGAGACAGCACATACTAGCAGCTTGACAACACATCTAAAAGCTCTAGAAAAAAAGGAAGCAAATTCACCCAAGAGGAGTAGACGGCAGGAAATAATCAAACTCAGGGGTGAAATCAACCAAGTGGAAACAAGAAGAACTATTCAAAGAATTAACCAAACGAGGAGTTGGTTCTTTGAGAAAATCAACAAGATAGATAAACCCTTAGCTAGACTCACTAAAGGGCACAGGGACAAAATCCTAATTAACAAAATCAGAAATGAAAAGGGAGACATAACAACAGATCCTGAAGAAATCCAAAACACCATCAGATCCTTCTACAAAAGGCTATACTCAACAAAACTGGAAAACCTGGACGAAATGAACAAATTTCTGGACAGATACCAGGTACCAAAGTTGAATCAGGATCAAGTTGACCATCTAAACAGTCCCATATCACCTAAAGAAATAGAAGCAGTTATTAATAGTCTCCCAACCAAAAAAAGCCCGGGACCAGATGGGTTTAGTGCAGAGTTCTATCAGACCTTCAAAGAAGATCTAATTCCAATTCTGCACAAACTATTTCACAAAATAGAAGTAGAAGGTACTCTACCCAACTCATTTTATGAAGCCACTATTACTCTGATACCTAAACCACAGAAAGATCCAACAAAGATAGAGAACTTCAGACCAATTTCTCTTATGAATATCGATGCAAAAATCCTCAATAAAATTCTCGCTAACCGAATCCAAGAACACATTAAAGCAATCATCCATCCTGACCAAGTAGGTTTTATTCCAGGGATGCAGGGATGGTTTAATATATGAAAATCCATCAATGTAATCCATTATATAAACAAACTCAAAGACAAAAACCACATGATCATCTCGTTAGATGCAGAAAAAGCATTTGACAAGATCCAACACCCATTCATGATAAAAGTTTTGGAAAGATCAGGAATTCAAGGCCCATACCTAAACATGATAAAAGCAATCTACAGCAAACCAGTAGCCAACATCAAAGTAAATGGAGAGAAGCTGGAAGCAATCCCACTAAAATCAGGGACTAGACAAGGCTGCCCACTTTCTCCCTACCTTTTCAACATAGTACTTGAAGTATTAGCCAGAGCAATTCGACAACAAAAGGAGATCAAGGGGATACAAATTGGAAAAGAGGAAGTCAAAATATCACTTTTTGCAGATGATATGATAGTATATATAAGTGACCCTAAAAATTCTACCAGAGAACTCCTAAACCTGATAAACAGCTTCGGTGAAGTAGCTGGATATAAAATAAACTCAAACAAGTCAATGGCCTTTCTCTATACAAAGAATAAACAGGCTGAGAAAGAAATTAGGGAAACAACACCCTTCTCAATAGTCACAAAGAATATAAAATATCTTGGCGTGACTCTAACTAAGGAAGTGAAAGATCTGTATGATAAACACTTCAAATCTCTGAAGAAAGAAATTAAGGAAGATCTCAGAAGATGAAAAGATCTCCCATGCTCATGGATTGGCAGGATCAACATTGTAAAAATGGCTATCTTGCCAAAAGCAATCTACAGATTCAATGCAATCCCCATCAAAATTCCAACTCAATTCTTCAACGAATTGGAAGGAGCAATTTGCAAATTTGTCTGGAATAACAAAAAACCTAGGATAGCAAAAAGTCTTCTCAAGGATAAAAGAACTTCTGGCGGAATCACCATACCAGACCTAAAGCTTTACTACAGAGCACTTGTGATAAAAACTGCATGGTACTGGTATAGAGACAGACAAGTAGACCAATGGAATAGAATTGAAGACCCAGAAATGAACCCACACACCTATGGTCACTTGATCTTCGACAAGGGAGCTAAAACCATCCAGTGGAAGAAAGACAGCATTTTCAACAATTGGTGCTGGCACAACTGGTTGTTATCGTGTAGAAGAATGCGAATCGATCCATACTTATCTCCTTGTACTAAGGTCAAATCTAAGTGGATCAAGGAACTTCACATAAAACCAGAGACACTGAAACTTATAGAGGAGAAAGTGGGGAAAAGCCTTGAAGATATGGGCACAGGGGAAAAATTCCTGAACAGAACAGCAATGGCTTGTGCTGTAAGATCGAGAATTGACAAATGGGACCTAATGAAACTCCAAAGTTTCTGCAAGGCAAAAGACACCGTCAATAAGACAAAAAGACCACCAACAGATTGGGAAAGGATCTTTACCTATCCTAAATCAGATAGGGGACTAATATCCAACATATATAAAGAACTCAAGAAGGTGGACTTCAGAAAATCAAATAACCCCATTAAAAAATGGGGCTCAGAACTGAACAAAGAATTCTCACCTGAGGAATACCGAATGGCAGAGAAGCACCTGAAAAAATGTTCAACATCCTTAATCATCAGGGAAATGCAAATCAAAACAACCCTGAGATTCCACCTCACACCAGTCAGAATGGCTAAGATCAAAAATTCAGGTGACAGCAGATGCTGGCGTGGATGTGGAGAAAGAGGAACACTCCTCCATTGTTGGTGGGAGTGCAGGCTTGTACAACCACTCTGGAAATCAGTCTGGCGGTTCCTCAGAAAACTGGACATAGTACTACCGGAGGATCCAGCAATACCTCTCCTGGGCATATATCCAGAAGATGCCCCAACTGGTAAGAAGGACACATGCTCCACTATGTTCATAGCAGCCTTATTTATAATAGCCAGAAGCTGGAAAGAACCTAGATGCCCCTCAACAGAGGAATGGATACAGAAAATGTGGTACATCTACACAATGGAGTACTACTCAGCTATTAAAAAGAATGAATTTATGAAGTTCCTAGCCAAATGGATGGACCTGGAGGGCATCATCCTGAGTGAGGTAACACATTCACAAAGAAACTCACACAATATGTATTCACTGATAAGTGGATATTAGCCCCAAACCTAGGATACCCAAGATATAAGATATAATTTGCTAAACACATGAAACACAAGAAGAATGAAGACTGAAGTGTGGACACTATGCCCCTCCTTAGATTTGGGAACAAAACACCCATGGAAGGAGTTACAGAGACAAAGTTTGGAGCTGAGATGAAAGGATGGACCATGTAGAGACTGCCATATCCAGGGATCCACCCCATAATCAGCATCCAAACGCTGACACCATTGCATACACTAGCAAGATTTTATTGAAAGGACCCAGATGTAGCTGTCTCTTGTGAGAATATGCCGGGGCCTAGCAAACACAGAAGTGGATGCTCACAGTCAGCTAATGGATGGATCATAGGGCTCCCAATGGAGGAGCTAGAGAAAGTAGCCAAGGAGCTAAAGGGATCTGCAACCCTATAGGTGGAACAACATTATGAACTAACCAGTACCCCGGAGCTCTTGACTCTAGCTGCATATATATCAAAAGATGGCCTAGTCGGCCATCACTGGAAAGAGAGGCCCATTGGACTTGCAAACTTTATATGCCCCAGTACAGGGGAACACCAGGGCCAAAAAGGGGGAGTGCGTGGGCAGGGGAGTGGGGGTGGGTGGATATGGGGGACTTTTGGTATAGCATTGGAAATGTAAATGAGTTAAATACCTAATAAAAAATGGAAAAAAAAAAAGAAAGAGCTAAGGGAAATACATTTGATAGTAAAGCACAAATTCTCGGAGTTTTCAGTAATGGACCTTTGGGTTTAAGAATCTCTCTCTCAGATGCTTCTAGCCTCGAAGAGACTTGATGGGGCAGGGTTGAGGTATAGCCAGGGGGGCCCACCCTCTGAGAGGAGAAGGGAAGGGGGTTTGGGGTTAAGGATTGTGGGATGGGGTGACCAGGAGGGGTGTCAGTGAACAGAAAGTAAATTGAATAAGTAAAAGTAAATAAGTAAGTAAGTAAATAAATAAATGAAATTTTAAAACAAAAGTGTCTCTGGCTCTCTATATTTCTCTTTCTTTCTATTGTTCTCTCTCTCTCTCTCTCTCTCTCTCTCTCTCTCTGTGTGTGTGTGTGTGTGTGTGTGTGTGTGTGTGTGTGTGTGTGTGTGCTCAGAATACTCATATGCGTATAATGACACAGGATAACAATAATCTGGTTTTGGATTTCTATTTCTTGACATGTTGATGCTTGAACAACAGACAAAAGACAGCATATGGAGGTACATTTTTCTTTTGTGATAATGAATACAAGGGAAGAGAATAGCAGAAGGGAATAATGGTTTTGATTAAGGTCCTCAATTGTCTCATACATGTCAGAAGCTTTTTCTCGTCCTAAGTTTTAAAATGTTCAAGAGCAGTTTATGTGTTTTTATTTTCAGGTGGGAATGTCCCCAGATGCTCTCTTAGGTTCATAGAGTCTTTACTTAGTAGGATGGGGTTTGCAGGCTGTGGTAAGTTTGAAAACCAATAGCAAACCTGAGTTGAGGGTTTAGAAACTGGATCTATGCAGCGTGGAAACAGAACACAGAAGATTTTGCTTTTGGAAGACATGAATAAAAGGACTCTGTCAGCAGCATAAGTGCAGTTGCCCTCAGCACTTTTTGGGTGTCCTCCATTTCCTGGGAGGAAGATAAGGGAACCCTCTGAGCCACTCCATGCTCAGTTTCTTAAATTTGGATGATTCGTTTGTGTACATCTTGTAAGAATTTCAAATTATACTACAACATTAATTCAGGTACAGCCTTACATGGGTGGGAAAAAAAGTATAAGAAGCCTTTCGAATACCTTCTTTACATCCCATTTTGTAAACTGAAGTTTACATGGATGTCTTACTTCTCTCAGTTTTAAACTATCTGATGAGATGCTGTTGCAGTTTCCCTACAATTTCTTCTCCAAAATCCCCGCATCCATCCCCAGTCATTTATAGTATGACAATAGCTGTCAAAGCACATAGGGCACTCCGAGTAGTCTGGATGCTCTCCTTTCTGCTTGGGATGAAAAACAGGATTCGGAAAAGCTTATGCTTAGATTTCTGAGATCCTAAATTAGAAACCTCTTTGAGAGTAGATTTACAAATAGAAAGCACACATGGTGCGCTCTTGCACACGTGCGCTCGCACACACACACACACACACACACACACACACACACACACACACACACACACACTCAAATACAATAAAGACACCAGTGTATTCTTCTAAAGTACCACTTTAATTGTAATTGGGAATTGTACATTCTTTATTTTAAAATAGCTAGCAAACTTGATTAATTTCAAGCATGCCAAGCTGTGTTTTGAAATTGTATTCTCCAGAAGCACAGAATAAATGAACACAACAAAGAAAAGATGGCATAAAAACCTGACGATGTCTCAAAATATGTCTGGATAATATTTATTTCCTAAAAGAAAGTCTATATTGTTTTCAAAGGTTAGTAACCAACTTCAATTGATCTGATACTTTACTGTCTGTATTGGTAAAATATAGTGCATTTTTTTCTTTGCCTCCTCAAAGTCAGTTTTAATTATCCCCTTGTCACTCCCGTTAAAGATGGTGCACCTTCTTTTGTTTTAATGTAGGGGCTAGCTATATACTCCAGGATAGCCGTGAACTCATAATATTCCTGGCTGGAGCTCTCAAAGTCTGGGATAAAGGTAGATGGCACTATACCTGAAAGAAGCCTATTACTGATAAACAAAATTTGATTTTAAAACTATATCTGTGTACCTTATGTTTTGGTAGATGAATCCTGGCAGCACCGGTTGTCCCCACTTCCTATTTTTCTAATTTCTTGCTCTGTGTCTTACATTTGTGGATGTGAAGGAGGAGGTATGTGGTCGCATCCATACGCTGATGCTGCTGTGTGGATGAATAAAGGTATGCACTTGGTGCTATTGTAGAGGCTAAAGAAACACCTCGGGTACCAGGCCTCACCTTCTCTCTTGTTTGAGATGATATCTCTGTTCCTTTGTCACTGAACTCCCAGGGATTCTCCTGTCTCTGCTTCTCAATAATTCCATGATGGAGCACTGGTAGCAAGTGTGTGATAATTCTTTCCAGCTTGTATGTGAGATCTGGAGATTCACACTCAGGCACTCACATTTTTGTAGCAAGTACATTGTCAGTTGCACCATGTCCCTTATCTATATCTCCCTTATATAGATTGTTTTTTGTGGAAGGCAATGTGCCAGATGCTTCTGTTTCCTTTCAGTCAGAAAGAGCCATGTGCTGCACCTCTGGTTTGTGAGCTATGGGAAGATAACGTAGAGAGCTCATCGAAAAGTTTTCTGTGGTTCCTTCCTTCAGCTGCCAAATTAGATGCGGTAGTTAGGGTTGAAACAACCATATTCTCTCAATATTTATTTTTCTTTGTGGAGGTATGCGGAGGAGGTCTGCCACACATATGCTCATGCCCAATGGGGCAAGAAGAGAATGTTGAGATCCTCAAAACAGGAATTACACGCAGTTTGAGCAATAAATATAGCTAAAATTCAGGCGTTATCCAAAAGTTGCAACCGCTTTTAACCACTGAGCCATCCTTCCTCTACGAAGCAACCAGCCCTTGGCAATGTGGCAGAAATATCTAAGATCAGCATTTCTGCAGAGCAATCAATACTGGGAATAAGATCGCTGATGATGCTAGGGAACTATGAGTTAGACATTTGACTGTTTCTAAGTACTATGAGAATTTTTCCAAGTGTGTCTATATATCTAAAGGTGTCATAATGTTATCAATATAATGTTATATATACCTAAAATATTTCAATATCAGTGCCTCAAAGATTCAAGACTTGTGCAAATAGATCAAAAAGTCTATGCTGATGCTGCTAATTGGCTTCATAGGCCACTTTATTTTAATTTTTTTTATTTTGTCATATTAAAATAATAAAAGAGAAATTGAAACCACGGTGTACGTTGTTCAATAGAAATTGAGGAAAATGCTTTTATAATTTTAAGTACTATATTCACAGTTGAATTAATAAGCAATCCTACTTTGAAGAATTTTAAAATGTTACAAAATGTGTAAGAATCTGTAAGACCCATTTAACAGTGTAAAAATTAGAGGGGGTACAGAGACAAAGTTTGGAGCTGAGATGAAAGGATGGACCATCTAGAGACTGCCATATCCACGGATCCATCCCATAATCAGCTTCCAAACGCTGACACCATTGCATACACTAGCAAAACTTTGCTGAAAGGACCCTAATATAGCTGTCTATTGTGAGACTATGACGGGGCCTGGCAAACACAGAAGTGGATGCTCACAGTCAGCTATTGGATGGAACACAGGGCCCCCAATGGAGGAGCTAGTGAAAGTACCCAAGGAGCTGAAGGGATCTGCAATCCTATAGGTGGAACAACAATATGAACTAACCAGCACCCTGGAGCTCGTGACTCTAGCTGCATATGTATCAAAAGATGGCCTAGTCGGCCATCACTGGAAAGAGAGGCCCATTGGACTTGCAAACTTTATATGCCCCAGTACAGGGGAACACCAGGGCCAAAAAGGGGGAGTGCGTGGGCAGGGGAGTGGGGGTGGGTGGATATGGGGGACTTTTGGTATAGCATTGGAAATGTAAATGAAATAAATACCCAATTAAAAAATTAGAGGGGGTTATAGAAAACGTGGTTTTTAAAATTTGAGCTCATGGTTTTGATTTTTCTCTGATATTTACAGAAAGTCCAAAATATAATTTTAATTAATTTCATGTTGCTTAAATTATATTGTACTTCATGGTCAGTAGCTATATTTGTCTTTGATAACATTATGACACCTTTAGATATATAGACACACTTGGAAAAATTCTGAGCACTGTACAGAAAATTTCTTAAGTCAGAACACAGTGATTGACAGACATTCAGATTCTCATGAATTATCTCTGAATCTCCTTTCTTCAATCTCACCGTGTTTAAGCAATAAGCTTGGTTATTAATGTTTTTTTTTTTTTTTTTTTTTTTTTTTTTTTTTTTTTTTTTTTTACTTTTTAGTTTTAAACTTAGAAAAGACTGAATTCTTTGCTCTTCTCAATCTGTAAAACCCTCGGGGGTAGGGGATGGATTCAAAGCGGTCTCTGTTAATCAAACCCATTCTTTTTGAAACAATCACAAATTTAACCAGATGGAAATGAGTTTCGAGTTAAAATTGATAAGAATGAGCAAGCAGCTAAAACAAGTTCCCAATCATTCTCATTATGTAGCATAAAATCCCTCCAAATCTGTTCTCTAATGAACAGAGGAAAACCAGGTCTCCGACATAGGGAGTCAGCTCCCCTGATCGTTAGATGTCTTTTCTTACAAATAAATAAAGACACCAGGTCCTTTCCTTGTCTCGCCCCTTGTGCCCATGTCTTGATAATGTACATCTGACATGCTAACAATCAAGCGTGTGTTCTGTCACTGTCGTCTGATCTCAGCTGTCAGATAACGGCTTAAGATGAACGATGAGTGGAATCGCGCACCCAGGGTCCCTTTTGTTGACGGTCTAGCCAGGGTGCATTTCCAATTTGCAGTTTGCTGCTGTGGATTTGAGAATCTGCTTGATGCTGCGCCGTTAATCTACCAAACTCAGGGGTCAACTGTCCTGACAACGTGTGAATGGGGAATCAAAGATAAGGGCTTTGGGAAAGTTCATGAAAAAAAAAATCAAAGAAATAGGTTTGTTTTCAGGTTTCTGGAATCAGCAGATATAAAATAGTAAAATGTCCCTCTGAAAAACTGAAAATATGATATTGTACAGGCATTCTAGTCTATCTATAGATTTGCCCTAAAAAGGGGTTGGTTTTTCTTTGGGGGGGGGTTGCCATAATGAATGAACAGTCAATCTGTTCTGTGTTTTATCATTTGGAATTAGTCCAAGGCCAATTACTTTCCAGATTAACTTCACAAATTTACTGCATCTTCTTCTTTAGGGGAAAATGCAGTTTTCCAATGTTTCAAACATTTTTCCCTGTTCCTGTATGTTATTTGGACAATAGTAATAATTATAAAAATTAAAGGTGTGAGACCTGGTTGCTGACTGCACCTTCAAAATGGAATTTATTACAAAAATTATGTATGTGTATATATATATATATAATTTATAATTATGTATGTATGGCTTTTCTGGGCTCCTGTTTGTAGATTTGAGAACAACTTGAGGTTGTCAGTTCTCTCTTCTCAGGATCTCAGCGATGAAGTTCAGGTTGTACAATATGGGACAGTCACTTTTACACACTGACCTGATTAGCTGAAAGAGATTGCATTACAAATATACCTTTAGCCTTATGCACATTAATGACGATTAAATCTTCTGTGATATTGAAACTGTATTTACAATGAAGAGACATCATTTAATATAAAATATTTTTGAGAACATATGCATATATATTTATATTTGGAAACATACATAAATATTTGTTGTTTTCTCCTCTTTGGCTTTTTATTAAAAATAAGTAAAGAAGATTACAGTCCTCGTGCATGAATATTTTTATTAGATATTTTCTTTATTTACATTTCAAATGTTATCCCCTTTCCTTATTTTCCCTCCAAAATTCCCCTATCCCCTCCCCCTCCCCTATACATGTGATTTTTATCTTTTCAATATTGTTTTTTTTTTCAGACATTGGCAAACAGACTCACACTCTAACTCCCTCCCTATAAATTCTATAGATGTGTAGGATAATATGTGCTGAGTTCCTGGATTAATGTATATGTAGGTTGTGGTAAAATAATTGTTTTGTTAATATCAACTCACTATTTGTCTCTTGTGACCTTCTATGTATAAAAAAGGAACAAAACCATTCTGCATAAATTTAGTTTATGATATTTAAATCCTCACCCTCTTCCCCAAGAACTAGCTTTCTTGGTATCAGAGGGTGCTATACAAGTTCCCATAGGAGAGAGACAACCAACAGTCCTACACAGCTATGACATATATGAGTCATATCAGTGACCAACACACCCACAAAGACCTTAAGGGTTCAATAGTGACACCCATATGTTGGCAATGACCTACAGCTCTATAATTGAACTTAAGACCTACTCAAAAAACAAATACCATGCCCAGTACTGGAATCCTAGCTAACTACTTCTTGTACTTATTGGGTGAGAGTCTACAACTATTAATTTACTAAACTAGCATAAGACCTAACAATAATCTATAAATGTTTGTCCTTATACCCACAGATAAGTGTAGGTTAACGCCTCATGCAAGGACTGGAGATAACTACATAAAACCATTTGAATTAATACTGCTCTTTATGGTCACTAGATATTCTTGTCTTTGATACTACCATTAAAATATTCTACATGCACACTTTGGCAAGTTGTCAATAGGTAATCTCTCAAGTCTGAGAAGATTAATCTGCTTCCAGAAACTGAGCAAAGACCTGTAAAGTAAGTCTGTCACAATATGAAGTGGTTAAACTACTGTGCTAGGAATTGATCTCTGCTGACTTGATGAAGTTGCTTGTTTAATGAGCATTTGCTTTCAAAACAAACTTATTACTTGAATACTATTATTTTATGTAAACTCTAAGTGCTTGAAAAGTCCTTAATTATTCAGTTCAATGGTACTTTTTAATCTCTCCAATAAAAATTACATTTTAACCCTTAGCTTTTCAGTGCACATCTTAAAGGAAAGAACTCTTTTGGTCATCAATAGGAGGAGAGGCCCTAGATCCTATGAAGGTTCTATGCCCCAGTATCAAGGAGTGCCAGGGCCAGGAAGCAGAAGTGGGTGGGTTGGTGAGCAGAGAGAAAGGGGAGGGAATAGGGAGTTTTCAGAAGGGAATCAAGGAAAGGGGCTAACATTTGAAATGTAAAGAATGAAAATATCTAATAAAGGAAAGAACTCTTTCAAAATAATATTTATTAGACAGATTGTACGTTCCATCATTAAAAATACCTATTAGATTCCACAGAATAGAACACCATAAGTATAAGGGGTTTTGGGGTTTTTTTTTTATTTTGTTTTTGTATTTTGTTTTGTTTGTTTGTTTGTTTGTTTGTTTGTTTGTTTTTTGATGTGTGGTGTGGTGTGTGTGTTTGTATGTGAACACACTCATGCATGAGTGGATACTGAAACTAGCATTTGTAATATTCTATCCTTGTTTTTGAGACAGGGTCATTATCTGAAACTGGAGTGCACCAATTCTGCCACATTGACTGACTAGCAAGACTCTAGCATCGTCGTACCTTCTTGTCCCAGAACAGTGATGAAGGATGCACACCACCTCCTCCAGCTTTTCTTTATTTCATTTATATTTATTTTACATGTAAGTGGTTTTTGTCTGAATGTATGGCTGTGTATCATGTGTGTGCCTGGTACCTTCATGGATCAGAACAGGTAGTTGGATCCTCTGGAATTAGAATTCAGACAGCTGTGAATCACCTGTGGGTGTTGGGATTAAGTGCTTTTAGCTACTGAGTCATCTCTATCCACCCTCACCAACCTTTTCACATGAGTGCTTGAGGTATGAACTCAGGCTCCTCTTGCACTACAAGCTGGTTACCAAGTGAGTAATTTTTTTCAGCTTTAAAGGGCGGACTTGATCTAGAAAAGGCAGCACCATATTGTTTCTTTTGATGAGGGTGAAGGATACAGTCACATTCACCAGGAAGCCTGCATCAGGATCACAGAGATGAAGACTGACTTTGGTATCTGAGAAGCTAGATACTGTGTTCCCACGCTTCATGGGTGCCTCTCAATGCACTGTATCTCAACTCTAATGAACCAAAGGTTTTTTCCCTCATAAATATCTCCAAATCTCAATAGAGTTAAATTTTATTTTACCATATACTGTTAATTAAATTGGGCTGTTAGTAAAATGCACAGCTGAATTTTTATAAAGAGTTATATAATATTTTATTCTTTCTTTCATATCAAAGATATTGGCAATAAAAATAAATTTCATTTAAAATAAAAATAAATACCAGAGAAGAAATTCTACATTAAATATTATTACTGAAAGCCATATCTTTATGAAAGAAATTATATCTGTATCATTTTTATTTAACTCTCTTTGGACACCAAAATATAAGGGATTTATTTTGGGGGGGGGCTAGGAATCTTTCACAGTTTTCTTTTCCTGAACTGTACTTTCAAAGAAGAGTCCAGTTGGAGAAAAATGCCAATCCGTGTCCATTTAAAATTGTCTTTGGGAGAAAATGGATGTCTATTTTGCCATAGGAACAATGAGGGTTAGGAATGATAGAGGACCACTGTGAATATAAACTACTGGGAAGAATTGAAATAATTTTAATACATTCATTAAAATATGAGCATAAAAATAAAAATTGCTAATTTACTCTCAATTATCGGAAAACAGAATCTGCTAAAAATGAGAAACAAATTTCTTATCTAAAAATATTTGAGTATAAACTGAGTACCATATTACATACTTGAGACTCCCAACATTTCCAAATGCTAGGGCAGAGAAGCCAGGAATTTCTAGCCAACTGAGCAACATAAGGTGGTTTTTAACTAATTTATAAATCATATATTACATATCACATGTAGGTATATATATATGTCATATATATCATCTATATGCATATTTCAGTTTAAAATTATATTTCATTAAAATTTTAATTTATTCAAATTTTCTTTGCTATGGTGATTTTATTAACTCATTCCCCTCAGATAAATTCTCTTTCTGATTTTTCTTCATCACACTGTATCTTCCAGATATGTGTTTTTGAGTGATAAAGAGAGCTTGTAAAGCAATAAAGTAGCCTTTGCATATGGAATCCTGTTATCTTTATTAAGGCATTTTTTTGCAAGTAGTTCTAGAGATATATTTGTATTTAATGGAAAGAAAATCAATTTCAGTGCTAGAATATAACTCTGTTGGTAGAGAGTTTTTGCCTAGCACATACAAAACCCTAGATGTGTGTCTTAGTCAGGATCTCTATTCCTGCACAAACATCATGACCAAGAAGCAAGCTGGGGAGGAAAAGGTTTATTCGGCTTACACTTCCATGCTGCTGTTCATCACCAAAGGAAGTCAGGAGTGGAACTCAGGCAGGTCAGGAAGCAGGAGCTGATGCAGAGGCCATGGAGGGATGTTCCTTACTAGCTTGCCTCACCTGGCTTGCTCAGCCTGCTCTCTTATAGAACCCAAGACTACCAGCCCAGAGATGGTCCCACCCACAAGAGGCCTTTCCCCCTTGATCAGTAATTGAGAAAATGCCTTACAGTTGGATCTCATGGAGGCATTTCCTCAACTGAAGCTCCTTTTTCTGTGATAACTCCAGCCCTGTCAAGTTGACACAAAACTAGCCAGTAAAATGTGCATAAACCAAATTATATGTCTTATTCTTGTAAATCTAGGACTCAGGAGGCAGAGCAGGAAGATCAGAAGTTCAAGGTCATCAAATCTAGTTTGGCTGCTTGAGACCTTCTTGCAACAGAAAGAAAGAAAGAAAGAAGGAAGAAAGAAAGAAAGAAAGAAAGAAAGAAAGAAAGAAAGAAAGAAAGAAAGAAAGAAAGAAAGAAGGAAAGGAAGGAAGGAAGGTTAGATAGCTGATAGATAGATAGATAGATAGATAGATAGATAGATAGATAGATAGATAGATAGATAGATAGAAGATAGATAGATAGATAGACAGATGAGATAAAGGAAGAAAAAACTCAATTTGGCACCTTTGTATTTCTACTTACAGCATCAAAGGAAATTAAGTAAAAATTCTTGTCCTTTCAAAATCTTGATTTTGCAAATATATATTTTTGAATGCAGTGGCTGAAATATGAATCATTGTTTTCATTCCACTTGCAGCAAAATTAATCATTTTTTATTAAATTTCTCCCTGTGAGATTAATGAAAAACAGTGGTATTGATTAAAGTACAGAAAGAGAACAAAACAAATAACCTGTTCTCTATCCTAGCATATTTAAAAATTGACTGTTATAAAGTAAGGATAATTTCAGTGCAAAAATAACTTTAAACAAAATAAAATGTTAACAATGGTCTCATAAATAAACTATTTATTTTATGGTTTTTTTCGCTAAAAATTACTTTTATTGAATCTTCATGAAGTCTAATCACTGTTCTATGCCTTGAAAATGTATAATCAAATATGAAGACAAATATTTTGCCTCATAAAGGGTATTTTCTAAAAGACAACACGATTGCTACATTTATTTTTTCCATATCTTTAAGTAACACACACATACACACATGTACACACTCATAATTTCTATAAATTAGAATCTAGTCCATAAATGAGTATTTATGGAGTTTTTATGAGTATTTAAGAGGGAAGTTTTACTAGACATAGATGGCAAAAGTGTATAAAATAGAGAGAGGAGGCAATGAAGTGACTGCCAAGTTTCTCTCTTAGACTAGAGCATGAAAGAACAGAAACCATCCTTCAGAGCTTGGAGAGAGAAGCTAGATACTTTTAAAGTCTGAAATGACTGGCAGATCCATAGAAGGTATTCTGCCAGTTCTGGTAGATACCACGTCATATACAGCAAAGATAAAAAAATGGGGAAACCATAAAACTTGGCCAGCATTGCCTGCCCACTGGTGATGCATAGCAGAAAAGGGAAACATGAGTAGATCTGAGAGCCCAAAAGACAGCTTGGCACATTCTTCAAACTCCTGTGTCCTATCACTTTCCTCCTGAACTTCAGAAAGTCATTTAAGCACTTATGTAAAATTTCATGAATGTAAAACTGCACATAATACCAAATATGGGAAACATCAAGCCTGATTGCTGCCATGCATTCGTATACATTAACAAAAACTAAAAGACCAAAGACTCCAACCTCTCTCTCTGTTTTTTGAAACGGTAACAATGATCAACCAATTATCTCAGGTGCTCAAGCATTAAACTCAGGGATTCATTTTTCATTTTCCTCTCTCTTAACCTTCTCACATTCCCAGCCCACTGATGAAAAAGTTTTTTGTTTTAATTCATTCTATTTTTCTTATTATTTGAGTTTGTTTGTTTGTTTTGTTTTGTTTTGGAGATAAGATCTTATTACATCAACCTGGCTGATCTTAACTCTTGGGCTCAAGTCTGTTCCTAACTAAACCTCTGGAACAGGTGAGATTTTACCACCTGTTGTATCACTTACATATGGAAGTCTTATTTTTAAAACTACCTACTTTCCCATTGTTCCAATAAGGGGCACCCTAGTCTGATGTCACTACATACACTTACCATGTGCATTTGTTTGAATATGTGTTATTATGTTTGCTTTGTTTCAAAACATAATTAATGGTGATTCTTCTGTTTCATGTTCCCAAGTACTGGGTGTGAAGGTATGAGCTTCCATACAGGCCGATCAATGTTGAGATTTATGCTTTATTTTTTAGATGTTTAATAGTCACAGAAGAAAAGTGAGTCAACTGTACAGAGATTTCACATTCATGTGTTAAACATACTAATGTGCAGCCTTCTCCTTTATCAGGTTCTCCACTGGAAGTCATGTATGTGCCTCCTTTGTATAAAGTAGACTAGTGCTGTTTAAGGTCACTCTTGGTATATTGTACAATTTGTGGATCCAGATAAATGCATCATTCCACATACTCACTCTTATGGTTTATGACATTATATTTAACTCCCTAGAAGCTCTGTGTGCTCCACCACTCAGTTTTTCTCCTCCTAACTCCTTTCAATCATTAAATCTTTTCACTCGATATGTTTTCAAAACACCATATATTTGAAATATACCGTGTATAGGCTTTTAGGATTGGTGAAAGAACCCATCTGAATCATGGTATATATCTCTCTGCCCCATTGCTTTATAGCTCCTTTCATGTTAGTACCAAACAAAATCTATGGGTCATTAAAAATAAGCATAAACATCTTATTAGAAGAAAATATGTATTCTTATCTATGGTTGCAAGGGTTTTACTTCATAGTCACCTGGGTACATTTTCTCATATGCCATCACACAGAGAATTATGGCTAAAGTATATGACAAACATAAGGTCAATGTATGGACAGGAAAAAGGTATCCTTCAAAAGTGTATCTCCTCAAAAACCTACTCCTTCTAACTATTCCTTTCCACCTAGAATTTCCACTACATCCCAATAATACGATGTATTTATAAATCCATCAGTAGATGCATTGTTCCACTAATGAAGTCATGACCCTCTTTATCCAATTATTTCCAAAACTTCCCCTGGAATATTATTGTAATGTGAATGAAGCCTTCGACACATTAGCTTGTCAAAATATACTTCATTTATGAACCACAACGTCTTCTCAATTTCCCACTGTGACTGAATTGAATATATTGTTCAAAGATTGCTAAAGCATACAGAATGAGGATATAGGACATATATTGAGATTTGTTATGAGACTGTGTGTGTGTGTGTGTGTGTGTGTCTGTGTGTGTGTGTGTGTGTGTGTGTACATATGTACTCCCATACACATGTATATACATATTTGGGGGGAAATGAGTGGGAAAAATGAGAAGGCACTAAGTAACTAAAGGTCTCTCTTTGTGGTTGATGCCATTTCTCTAAAACTAGATCAAAGCAATGCTTTAATGAACTGGTTAATACACTAAAACTATTGATAAGTATACTATAAAATGGAAGAGTATATGATATGTAGATTTTATACTGAAGTAATTGGTAACAAGAAAACAGCATCAATTTATCAGCCCTGACTTGAATGAAGAAATTACTAGTTTCCAGGAAAAATGTTTCTCTGACTTCTCATTCTCCTAGGAGAGATTCAAAACTCTTTCATTAGACTTTTAATCCTAAGATTAAACTGTGATATTACAGCCTGTCCACCAGGCAGGGCAAATCTCTTTCTGCTTCCCCCAAGAATCCTGTTTCAACACTTGGAAGCTCTTATTGCTTCATAATGTCTGAGTTTGGTCTCCTCATGATATCAGCATCAGACCCACATCTGTATCTGAAGAATCTTCCTATGTGTCTTTTTCATATTTCCATGATCCTCACCTTTCAGGTATCAGCTTAGAAACTCGTATGTGAGCAAAGATTCACAAAATCACATTGACCCCTTGTCACTGTTTTATCCAACACCTTGTTTTAACTTTGCAATACTTCCAGTCATCCCTAGGGTTAGTTTTATTCATTTTCCTGTGATACCACTTTGATCCATTCGGATTTGCTCTTGATAAGATTCCATATCTAACCATTTGATCATTCCTTTGCAACCCTTGAAGTGTGCACAGAGTACATGCTTGGTAAATATTTATTCAATAAAGGGCTATTTACTGAATTAGCTTCTTACATACATCCTGGAACAAATAATAGGCTTTCAGACATGTCTTGTAACCTTCCTTCTCACTCCTCTAATCAATGTTCAGTAAATCCCAGGCTGTATTTACTAGAGACTAGACTTATTCAGAATGGAAACCTCTTCAGGTTCCTACCAGACAGCTTTGCAACCCATTTCCCTGACATTCTGATGATTATATAAATTAAGAAAGTGATTTATATACTTGTTTTCCATGTAGTTATCATTTGATATTGCATATGAAGGTTAAAGTAGACATACAATAGAAAATCTGAATTCTATACATCTTACCTTGTTTTCTCAATGATATAAAATCAGTCAACTAAGTGAGAATAAGTACCCAGTCTTATAGTGTAGTTAAGTCCCTGCTGTACTGCAGGCTTTCAAGAGGCTCTAAAAAGTGCTTGGTACTGATCTCAGTGGTGTAGTCTAGTGCTCAGGCTATATTTTGGACTCCATGAGTACCTCCATGATTTGGATGGAATTGATCTAGAAGAGGCCCTCTTGTTAGGACTATGATCCAATTCACGTCATTACACTTTAATCTCAGGATGCGGAATAAGTGCAGAGAATAATACTTAAATGTGATGAATACCACACTATATGCTTTCCCCCTCCCCAGAAGCTCCATGAAGTATGTACTATTTGTCTCTCTATACTTCACATGACAAAACAAAGATCTAGAATGAGTAAATCATTCACACATAGAGTTCACCGGAGATTAATAGACATTTCTATCCAGACTAAATCCAGACTTATTAAAGTGCAAATTTTATAGTAGTTTCAGAATAAATTAATACATAAACTCGCTAGTACCCAATTCTTCCAACAAATCAGAGAATCTTTGACTGCTAACATCAATAAACATGTAGATCAATAACAAATAAATATATTATGTATTTTATCTTACTTTCTGCAACTGTTTTTCCTTTCTTGTTTGCTTATACATAAGTAACTCAACCTCTACTATCAGAGTTAATGAGTTGAATTATATAAGTATATCACATTTACAAGGGCAACTACTCTATTATTAACATCTATTTAAAAATGTGTGATCTAAAACAATGCTATCTTTTACATATTAGTTTATTCAGTGTTTAAAAACATAAACATGTCAATTACATAAAATAAGAAATTCTCTTATTCAATATACAAATTCATCATTGTGTTGAATTTAGTGTAATTAAGGCTGATACAATTTCTTACTAAATATGTTACTCCAAAATTGACCATATAATTGGTCACAAAACAGGCCTCAATAGATACAAAAATATTGAAATTGTCCCATGTATCCTATCAGACCACCATGGCCTAAGACTGATCTTCAATAACAACATAAATAATGGAAAGCCAACATTCACGTGGAAACTGAATAACACTCTTCTCAATGATACCTTGGTCAAGGAAGGAATAAAGAAAGAAATTAAAGGCCCTTGGTTTTAAGAAGATCATATGCTCCAGTACAGGGGAATGCCAGGGCCAGGAAGCAGGAGTGGGTGGGTTGGGGAGCAGGGCAGGGGGAGTGTTTAGGGGACATTCAGGATAGCATTTGAAATGTAAATTAAGAAAATATCTAATAAAAAATTAAGAAAAAAAAGAGAGATGAGGGATTATGAAGGATTGTAGAATACCTTTTAAATATCAGTATTCTAAAAGTTACATAATAGCTCTCTTCACATGTCTGAATCAGTGAATTGAACATAACTTCAATCAAGAAGTTCAGCAGGTCATGATTCTACCATACACTTTGTCCATGAAAATATAAATAATTATTAACAGTTATTAAAATATTTTCATAGGCTTAACATTTTGTTTTTGCTGTGACTATTGTATTTTTTTGTTGGCTTTTTCTATTGGCTTTTGGTTTTTTTTTTTTCTTTCTGGTTTTTTTTCCCAAGCAGGCTTTTATTTTTTAGAATTTCAATTTCTGAAATTGATTTCAGAAAATCAATTTTTAAATTGTTTAATTATAATTATTAAGTAAGAGGAAAATTCACATATTCACATAATGAAGCTATCATCAATATTTTAATTAATTAATTTCCATCTCAAGTGTTGCTGGACTCCCTGAACACTCACACACCCCCCTCCTGAGGAAAACCCTCCATCCTCCTCCCCTTCTCCTCCGAAAGGGTGAGCATCCCCCTAAGTATTGCCCCCAGCCTGGCACATTAAGTCTCTGTCAGATTAGGTGCATTTTCTCACTTAGGTCAGACAAGGCAGCCCTATGAAGAATGGACACCAAAGTCAGATTACAGCTTTAGGGAAAAACTCTGCTCCAGTTGTTGGGTGATGTACATGGAGACTGCACTATGTATCTGCACACAGTATATGTGCCAGGGAAGTCCAGCTTTGTGTGTTCCTTATTTGGTGCCTCAGTTCCTAAGAGCTATCAGAGGTCCGGGCTAGTTGACCCTATTGATTGTCCTATGTGGTCCCCATCTCCTTCAGAGCTTTCATTCCTTCCTCTAACTCTTCAGTATGAATCACAGATCTTCATCCAATGCTTGGCTGTGGGTATTTGCAAGACTATCCTATTTGAGATCTAGTTAAGAATATATACCCTGGCTGGGAAATAAACATTCCTTTATTACCAGCAATCAGGAGGCAAATGCAGATAGATCTCTGAGTTTGAGATCAACCTGGATTATAGAGCTAGTTCCAGGACAGCCAGAAATAAACAAAAAGAAACCCAGTCTAGAAATGACAACAACAATAATAGTAATCAACCAAACAACAAACAAATAGAAATATGTACTCTGTCCTGTAAAAGTTTGAATGAAGTTTTTTGAGTCATTCTGTATACCAAGAAGAATTATTTTCATAGTGAAAACCAGAGTTACAATGCTCTTAATGCTTATCATAAAATGTTGAAGACTTATACGTATAAACTCCATACTGATTATACAATAGATCCTTTGAGAAATGAAATGCCAAGTAATAGAAAATACTGTAAAAAAAAGTACCCAAGGAGCTAAAGGGATCTGCAACCCTATAGGTGGAACAACATTATTAACTAACCAGTACCCCGGAGCTCTTGACTCTAGCTGCAAATGTATCAAAAGATGGCCTAGTCGGCCATCACTGGAAAGAGAGGTCCATTGGACACACAAACTGTATATGCCCCAGTACAGGGGAATGCCAGGGCCAAAAAAATGGGAGTGGGTGGGTAGGGAAGTGGGGGGGAGGATATGGGGGACTTTTGGGATAGCATTGGAAATGTAATTGAGGAAAATATGTAATAAAAAATATTTTTAAAAATTCTAGTTGAAAAACTAAGAACATACCATCACAAAGCATATGTTATAAAAGCAGATTGAGTGGTGAGTGTGTGCTGGAAAAAGATAAAAAAAGACAGGAAAGGATCAATCTGTCAAGCCTCTGCTTGGAGTGGGGTTCCTGAGAGAAGGGGTGTTCGAGAGCAGTGAAAAGAAGATGAAATCAAATTGTGAAATATAAGGTGATAGCCCATGTTCTGCTATCCAGAGATCCCTCTGCTCTCTCTTGCTTGAAAAAATTCTAAAATCTTTCTGGATGGCTCATCTCTTGTATACCTAAAGCCCAGTTTTTAAATTACACATCAAATCAGTCATTTACTCCAAGTTTCCTTTTGATTATCCCAAGAATCAGTATTCCCTGATCTCAGCCCCTTGATTCTTAGAGACAGCAAGCACTTTTTTTTTTAACATTGCATATGAATTCAGAGATCTATCTGCCCTTGGAAGCGCAGAGAATAAGCTCTGGGGGGGAGGGGGGAGGGGGAGCTCAAACTAGCTCTGTTCCAGCTGACCTTAAACTCAGGAATCTGCCTTGAATTTGGAATCTGCCTACCTTTATATCTATCTGCCTGCCTTTGTGTCTTTCTTAGAATCAGGCTCATAGTGCAGGCTTCCTCTATTCTTTTAGGTTGTGAAGTCCCTCATAATATTCATATTGCATCCTTATATTTTGCATAGTTGAGAAATTATATATTTTTGAATTCATGTTTTCAAAGTTCTTTCCCACGGCCTTAAGGGCTGTATTGAAGGTCATAGTGTTTACCATTTTTTGCTATGGACAGAGACACACCATCAACTCCCAGACTTGTGCTGTCACTGATTATCACGAAGTCATTAACCTTAGCAGGGTACAATTCCCAGAAGGACGAACATAATATTATATACATTATTATACAACAAGCCTTATGTCCACCATCAAAATTCATGGTGGCCCGTGCCCTGTTGGCTTTGTTCATTGTCTCTGCTCCAGGGGCAGAGACCATGTCATACCATCCTTTGCATAGCTAAGCCTGACTTGGCCTCAACAAAATGAGGATTCAAGGTAAAATAATACAGGAAAGCACAGAAGGGGCTCAATCCCTGAGTTAACTTCACCCTGGGATATAGAATCTTTGGAAGATGAAATTTGACCATTTCAGACAGTGAATCACAACATAAGGATAAGATTTAATTCTATCTGAACTGAAGAAATAATTTTTGATCAGAAGCACAGGTGATGACATTTCTTTTAAATATTATAGTTATGAATATCTGATTTATTTTCTCCCAAAGGTATGTGAAATGTTTCTAGTTGTAAGAGCACAGACGGATTTTCTCAAAAAAAAACAAAAAAACAAACAACAACAACAACAACAACAACAAAACAACCCATTACTTACCAAATTAGAATTTAAAAGGAGGGATCACAGGCATAACTTTAAAGGATAATTTAATGGTAAACGATATAAGAATGTCATTTAGTACAGGATAATTATTAACAGGACTGAAATGCAATAAATATTCTATAAGCTATAATAGAAGTATTAATCGAGGGCCATACAATAACAGGAAAAACAAAAAAAAATGTTTAGTAAAAAAAAAAAAGACTTCAATTTCCAAATTTGACTTGGAGGAGACTGAGGAAGATTCATATGGAACAGTCTGATAATGAGGTAGAGATACTGGCATATAGTTATTACTGTGAAAAGAACCATGAAACACAAAATCAGACATTGTTTGCATGCAGACTTGGATGGGTAATTGTGCAAATATCTGAGCTGTTCGACAGTTAGAAAACCTGTGTGGATTTAGTCACTGTTTGCTGATAACTTTTAAACAAAATGGGCAGAAACCATGTGATGGTACAACTTAAATAAGTAAGTAAATTGAAGTAGATTATAGATTCAAAAATGAAATAAAGGAGATATAATACTTTCTTGCCCTGTAGTGTCTGTCACATCTCATCTCCTGTGAATGAAATACAGAGTTTAGATCACAGACTGGGAGTATCAGTTTCATTGTGGTATCTCTGGTCTAGTCCACCAAACTCTTTTCACAACACTCCATTGCCTGTTGCTTACACTGCTATAGGCAAATGAGCATCCTGATCATCTTGGACAAAATACACATGGCTTTCCATTTGCATGTTCTGAAACTACACCAATGCAGTCAGTTGGCACTCTGTTACTTCTTCAGCACCACCTGATTTAAATAGTTTGGTGGTTTGAATGAGAATGGCCCCAACATATGTTTACCTACATTGTCTCCAGTTGGTAAAACAGTTTGGGAAGAGTTAGAAGGTGCAGCCTTGTTGGAGGAGATGTATGACTGGAGGAGGGATTTGATAATTCAAAAGATTGTCATTTCCAATCTTTTCTTACTGTCCCCTGTTTCCCAATTAAGATGTAAGCTTTCAACTTTTCTTGCCACCATGACTTTTCTAGACCATCATTATTGACTCTAATCTTTTGAAACTGATATGCCAAACAAAAATTTAGTTTTATAATTTATCTTGTACATGTTGTTTGTCACTGTGATGGGAAAGAAACTAATAAAAATATCCTGCATCTATCACTTGCATATTCTGAATTTTTAACACCTGTTGCAATATGATAAAAAGGCCAACATTTTCCATAACGTCTTCCTCTTACCTCAGAATGTGTGATACCGAAGAGGATGGATTTCCTCTGTTGTTATCTGTGCTGTGTACAAAGTCTTTGGAATAATCCTAAGAGGAGAAGCTATTTAATAAGGATTGATTAAGTATATGAATAATTGCGTTTGTATGGTGCTTTATTGAGAATGAAGAAACAGTTTTATATATATATATATATATAACAAAGTCTCTATAACATATATATGTGTTAGTTCAAGAACCTGAAAAGGCTATGATGGCCCCTTGGAAGGAGTAAAAAGACGAAAACAGATGAGAGCACTATTCTGCATATGGGAGAGCATTAAGTCAAGTTGGCATTTCTGGGATAAGTCTCAGAAAAGACTAGAACTTCTGCACTTAAAAGTTTAAGAGGAAATAGTGACAGATTGAAATGAAATCTGTGATGGAAATCAGAATCATTATTTTTTTAAGCTCCAGTTCAAGAATATCAGGGTAGAAGATAATGAAAAGCAAGTCAAGTGCTTAAGGAGAGAGTTAAGGGAAGGAACTTTGACTCTGCTTTGTTTTGTGGCGGGGGGTGGGGATGGGGAACCTATGTTCTCTCGAAATCAGTCTACAGCAGGAACATCACACTTCACTGTGACTGCTGTGCATTTGTGAATATTCTCATTCAAAATATGATTTTGTGTGTGTTTGCGTGTGTGTGTACGTGTACCAGAGAATTTTCAGTCCATCATAGCCAACATAGCAGGGCACAGCAGCTCCTTCAATGGTGATTAGAAGACACACTTGTTTTATTAACATGGCTGCTGCCAGATAAGAGTCAGAGACAGGTGTAGCCTTCAAAGCCCTATTCCTCATAATTATCTTCTCTTAGACTTCTCCTCTGAATGGCTCCACGGCAATTACAATAGTTGCCTCAAGCTACAGACCAAGCATTTAAAACAAGCAGTGTTCCAGATACCTATAGCTAGAACAGACCCGTATTGTACTAACATATGAATGCTCCAGCTCTTTGATTAAATCCTACAGTATCTGCATATGACTAACACACATACTACTCTATACTTTAAACCACCTCCAGTTATAATAAATAGCAAAATGTAAATGCAATGTAGTTATCTGACTATCATTTTAAAAATTAATAACATGAAAGTTTGCTTTCCTGTCATTCATTTTCATTTTTGATACAATTACATTTTGAAGTAATTTCCATTTATTGGTGGCTGTGTCTGGATACAAAAAAACTTCAAGTATAAGAGATGACTACTATAGTCATAGACATTTTTGACTGTATATGTACAATTTGCATACATATGTATATTGAAATACACCAAATAAAATTACTTAGGTTTGGTATTCTTATAATTGTCTCATGGACTTCTAAATATCTAGAAGTTTTCTCTCTTGAGACTGATAGTTTTGGTTGATTCCTGGCAAAAATCAGCATCATTTGCTGAGAATAATCAGTGATATTTAAGTTTTAATGGGAAAGACCACAGAATATTTAACCTTCTATAATGATCCATCTGCTTTGCTATATATTGCTATTTCGTTTAAGGATTCTGCCATTAGAAACCAAATGATGACTTTTAAAAAAATCTGTAATGCATTATAATATAAAAATATCAGAATTAAAAGTGAAGGATATGCAACAGTGAACATTAAAATTCCTCCTGATTTTCCTGCTCATTATAAGCATCTGCTATTTATTCTGCTTGTTTCTTTCTAATCTATTTCTCTGCATGTATTTAATTAGAAGTGCATCATCTAATAAGGTGTTTAATTCCACAATTTGCTTTTTCACACCTTCTCTCTATAAAATCCAAGTAAGTGCATTTCAGTTTGATTTCTTTTACTAGGGCAATGAGGGACTTCATGCTCTCAGACAAATGCTGCTTTGTGTTTGTAAACTTAGTTGCACTGTGAGAATTAAGTACACTATTTCTTTCATTAACCATACTAAATGAGACAAAAGTTAATAGAGGCCAGGGAGATGGTCTAGTGAGCAAGGGACTTGAACAAGCAGAAAAACCTCAGTTTGGATCCCCAGGACCTATAAAAAAATCCAGAGTTAGTGTTAAGTGCCAATAAGTTGAGCACTGGGTGGGTAGAGCTAATAGTAGGATGTCTGGGCATTCTTATTAGCTATTATTGACAAATGAGTGAGATGCTGGTTCAGTGACAAACCTCGTCTGAAAAATAATAATATGTATAAAGCTTAGGCAAAGACAGGCAACTTTGACTTCAGGCCTCCAAATGCACGTCCATACACATGCAGTCAGATATTCACACATGCACATACACATGAGCACACATACCACACAAAAACGCACACAAGAAAAAGCACTATAAGCCTGGCAGTGGTGGCTCACACCTTTAATCCCAGCACTTGGGAGGCAGAGGCAGGCAGATTCCTAAGTTCGAGGCCAGCCTGATCTACAAAGTAAGTTCCAGGAGAGCCAGGGCTACACAGAGAAACTGTGTCTTAAAAAAAAAAAAAAAAAAAAAAGAAAGAAAGAAAAAAGAAAAATCACTATAGTATTTGGATCACGTGTTTTATAATTTTCAACAGAAAATGGTGCTATCATAGGTTCTTTTCAAAAGGTGGCTGATGAGGTCAAGATGAATATTTGAATATTGAGAGCCACTTTGGAAATTGTTTTATTTAGGCAGAAGTAGGATTTTTCTCCCAAAATAATCTTTGATAGCATTAAAGACAACATTGTACGTCTACTGGCACACACCTTATAAAGGACACATAGCTATGCTATAGCTTTCTTTTTCCCTGAGCAGAAATATTCTTCCCTGATGCACTTCAAGTGCTCTTTCTTCTTGTTGTGCTTGTTCCAGGAACATAAGTGCCCCTGAGTGAATGGATAATGTTGGCTGAGAAAAGAGCGTAGAGGAGGATAAATCTCCCATGTTCCTATTTGGGATTCATCAATGGCATCCGCTGATCTTCAAGGCAGACAAAGTTGCTTAAAATGCAGACTTTTTGCTGTTCCCACCACAATCGATACCGCACATCTTTCATACTTTAAAAGCTGATTTTACTGTAAATCTTCCTACATTCCTTAGGTGATAAATGGCCAGCTTTTAGGGACTGGACCATTTCAACTAACGTGGCAACTGTATTTCTAAGATTACGATCTGCGTAAAACAAACTGGACTTTGTTTCTAATATAACAGCCAGAATTGAAAGGGGTGTGCAAATCCCTCTTAGCAGCTCTTCTGCAGAGTCACAGGAGATGCCACAGGCTGAGTTGCCTTCTATTGCTTTGTATGTTTCTTATAGGAACATAAATGCTTTTTTTCTCTCTCTTTCTTTTTTAAAGTGTCCAGGGGAACGCCAAGAAGTCTTTTAAAATATATGTGGCCCTTTGATCTTATATATACTTGCTGAAGGCCCATGAAGCAAGTTTACTAAGTCCTATCATTTTCTTCCAGGGACATTATTCCTGGAAACAACTAACATCTCCCACAGGCAAAATACTATCTCAGTGATAAAATACGGAAACAGTTGGTGAACTTTGAAAAGGGCCTGGAAAACACTCCCACTCACAGCTGAGCCCAAGTCTTGGAGAAAGTGTGAGGGTAACTAAAATGTAGCACTCAGTGTGAATCAGGAAAACTGCAATTTGTTACATGTGTACTGAGGGCAACTTAAAAACAGCTTCAAACTCCAAATGTTCCAGACACAATCAGAGAGAGAGAGAGAGAGAGAGAGAGAGAGAGAGAGAGAGAGAGAGAGAGAGAGAGAGAGAGAGAGAGAGAGAGAGAGAGAGAGAGAGAGAATGAGAGAGAGAGAGAGAGAGAGAGAAGAAATGGGTTTGTCATGAAACTTCTTTACATTTTTGTCTACTTTACCATTTTTTCTTTAAAAAATCTTATTAAAATCCATTTTTTGGATTAGATTTGAGAGAATATATTGTCAGCCAATATCTTGACTGGTTCAATCAAATGAATATAACAAAGAAGCAAAATTCCATAATTTAGGAAAAAGTGTCAAGAGAAGAGAATGAGGAAAGTCTGTCTTTTTCAGAAAAGGCTGCTACAGTAGCTACCCATCTACAAGAGAATTAAGAGGGATGCTTTGAGCATCTCACATGCTGCTTAAAAGGAATCGAAATAATCCTTAAATATAAGATCAAGAACTACAAATAAATTAAAAGAAAACATAGGTCTCAAGTCTTCACTAAGCAATAATATTTATGATTCTTAGTTATGGAATATCATATTAAATTTAAGAGTGGTAAAACAAAATGAATGGTAAATTGGAATTAATATTTTAGCTGATTTACTACTAATGATACAATGAAAAATGAAAAATAAAACAATTTATAGTAGAATATTGAAATCTATGGTAATGATCTGTGTTAAAAATATCTAAGCACTTAATAGTACTTAATAACAAAAATGTTAGTACTTCACTTAAGAGTGAGTGGCAGCTTTTAATACCTCTTTCATAGAAAATATTCAAGGGAATTACAAGCAAGTGAAAAGATGTTCTACCCTACTAACTATTTTTTTTGTAGCAATTGCCCCTAAGTTGAAATAGTCCATCTTGCAGAGAAGCTTATGACACTCAGAAAATAAACAAGCATACAAACTGGAGAAAGCTGGAACATGAGTCATGCCTGACCCCCTCCTGCATACACAAATTTATGGAAGCATGGAAGAGCTTCCTGCAGGGTGAGGAAACTCCTAACATTCAAGCAGCCCAGATGCATTGCTTTGATTGGTCAAGCGAGTATCAGGGTTCCAGCTTTTAGGAGTTGTCACCTGTGGTGATAACGTTTGGTGATGCAGTTGCCTGTGAGTCACCGTGCTCCTGTAAATAAACACTTTTATGTACTTAGACCTGTAACCGAATATATTCATTCATTCACCAACTTTTACTTCAATCGTATCAGTATTTGGTACTTTAGTCTGTCTTGACTCTTCATATGAGGGGAAAAGAAGGTTTAGTTTGTTTTTTATTTTTTTCTTGTCTACCCAGGGATACCATCATGCAACACCATTAAAAATAATAACTCAAACTCACAATGAAATACTATCTCACATGTGCTGTGATAGCTACAGTAAAAATATAAACAATATCAGGACCCAAGAAAAATGTGAGAAATTCAAATGGTTCTGCTGCTGGTGGGAGGGGGTGGGCAAAATAGAGCAAGGTCTTTGGTAAATGTGTTTTAATTCCTTATAAAGTCAACCATAGAGTTTCAGTAGCGCCTGGCAATTTCATTTCTAGTTGAGTATTCAAGAAAAATGAAAAGATATATACATGTAAACTCCAGATGCAAATACATTCAAATGTTTATTTCTGTACTGTACATACTTGCCATAATTATAAGGAAGTAAAGAATCATGGTGCACACCTATGATATCAGCACTCAGGAAGGGCTGGGTGGACAAACAGAATATAGATTGCTTAAGATACACTGCAAGATTTTGTCCAAATGAAAGATGCAGAAAGAAGGAAAGATGGGAGAGAGAAAATAGCAACAAATTAAATAAATCAAGTAGATCATAGCCATGCAATGAATATTATTTGTCAGTTTTTTTAAAAAAGTATCTATGTTCTGTAACACAGATGAATAACATAATTGTTATATTGAGTAAAAGAATCATCTCACAAAAGGCCATTCATTGCATGATTTTATTTTATATGATTTTCAGAATATAAACCTATATGAAGAAAAAAAACCAGTGGCTGGATGGAAGTAAACTGAGTCAGAACAGGGAGGTTAATTCAATATTGACTGGGTATAAAGTGTTTTTTGATGTTGTTAATATGTTATATATTAAGGCTGTAGTGACTATTGTTCAATTCTGTGAATAAGCTAAAATAAACTGAATATTTAGTTTCTACATGGTCTATGTTTAATATAAGTATTGAATTTCTAAATAATTTTGTTTATAAATTAAAATATATTAATTGTAAAATAAGGTGTCGAAGAGAATTGGCCTGAACTTCCTAAATACAGCTCAAGCAAAATTCTGAGCATGTAGTTCTACTTTCGATTCCAAGAGACCTAGTAGCTTCAAGATGGAATTGTTTGTCACTTTGATTAGGTTGTCTTCAAAAGCCTTCAGAGCCTGAAGATCCAATCCCATGCCTGTTATACAATGGCTGGATTCTTTGAGGCGTTCAGTAAAAAGGTAGTCAGTATCCAGGCATTTTCCTAGGAATGTTGTACCCTCTTCCTCTTCTGCATGGACAGGAAGCATGATTGCATGCATTTCTTGATAAAGAGAAAGGAAACACAAGATTATTAGGACTTATTTTTTTGTTGTTGTTTTAATAAGTAAATGAGAAAATACCGGAAGCCAAAACTCGTCCTTAATCACGCAAGTATCATGATAATAACATTTATATTTATGTGAGCCTAGAAATGAAAATGTCTTTTCTGAGTAACTTGTTGAATGTTTTATACTGTAGTGTAAGTAGGTTGTGGTAGTTTGGATGAAAATGGTCTACATAGATTCACAGGGAATTATTAGGAAATATTGCCTTGTTGAAGAGATGCATCACTTGGGGTAGGCTTGAGGTTTCAAATGCTCAAGCCATGACAATATGAACTAAACCTCTGAAACTGTAAGGCAACCACAATTAAATGCTTTCCTTATTAAGAGTTGTAAACATGCTACTATTGTTCACTGTGTATCCTTGTATTACTCCCATGCTGACTTTTTGCCCTCATATCTGGCTGCAATCCGGACAAGGCATTGCCATGCTTATTCTAAATATCTCCTGTCTCAATGTTGTATAAACATTGCTCCTCATTTTTCCTATTGTTTGTCAATAAAAGCTGATCAGCCAATGGCTGACCAGAAGAGAGAATGGGCTAGACTTCAGATCCCTGCCAGGGGAAGGGGGATTGAGAAGGAGGAAGAGAGGATTCACCATGAGGAGAGCGTCCAGGAGCCACCATGATAACACTCCTGAAGCAGAGAAAGCCAGATCAATACTAAAATGCATGTATCTCAAGGGATTTTTGCTGAGAGGTAGCCAGGTTAGTTTAGAGAATTAAAATAAATGAATACTTCTCAGTCTTTGCGCTATAAAGCTTGATTAAATAAATCTTACAGTCTCTATCTCATTCACTTGAGAGCTAGTCAAAATAAATTTTATATATATACATCATATACTACATATATTTATACACATACACATATACAGATATACATATAACTTTTAAAATTGCACTAGCAAGAGTTGCCTTACACATGGTATCCCTTCACAGCCATAGAAACCCTACCTAAGACAAGGGTCTTTTTTAAAAGTTTGCTTCAAATGCAACATATACACATAATATGTTTCCCAATTTTTTTCACTATCCATGTATAAAGGAAGATCTATATGCACATAAGTGTTTCATTGAGAAAAATTGACAGCTCCCAGTGCTTGTGAATGTTCCCTCTGAACTCTCATTAAAGCTGTCCTTAAACACTGTAGAGTGGTCCAACTCTTTAGCGCATGAGAACCATTCTCTTGAACATAGATTAATCCCACTCTCACAGTGTGTACTGCTGACAAAATGGTTTTAAGTTCCCCTTTCTCTGCCTCAGATACTTCCATATGTTTGCAAAAATGGAAGGCTAAAGGAAAGCTTTCTCCTGAAGCAGATGCTAGATTCTTGAACTTGCCACCTTCTAAAACCACAAGCCATAAATAAAAGCTTGATATTCATCACCCCCCTAACTTGTCTTTTACAACAGTGGAAAGTGATGTAAGAACCACTCATAATTTCTTTCTTCAGAGACTTGAAGTTTTTATCATACAGATCTTTCACTTCCTTAGTTAGAGTCACGCCAAGGTATTTTATATCATTTGTGACTATTGAGAAGGGTGTTGTTTCCCTAATTTCTTTCTCAGCCTGTTTATTTTTTGTGTAGAGAAAGGCCATGGACTTGTTTGAGTTAATTTTATATCCAGCTACTTCATTGAAGCTGTTTATCAGGTTTAGGAGTTCTCTAGTGGAATTTTTAGGGTCACTTATATATACTATCATATCATCGGCAAAAAGTGACATTTTGACTTGTTCTTTTCCAATTTGTATCCCCTTGATCTCCTTTTGTTGTCGAATTGCTCTGGCTAATACTTCAAGTACTATGTTGAAAAGGTAGGGAGAAAGTGGGCAGCCTTGTCTAGTCCCTGATTTTAGTGGGATTGCTTCCAGCTTCTCACCATTTACTTTGATGTTGGCTACTGGTTTGCTGTAGATTGCTTTTACAAAAATTCAGGTGACAGCAGATGCTGGCGCGGATGTGGAGAAAGAGGAACACTCCTCCACTGTTGGTGGGATTGCAAGCTTGTACAAACACTCTGGAAATCAGTCTGGCGGTTCCTCAGAAAATTGGACATAGTACTACTGGAGGATACAGCAATACCTCTCCTGGGCATATATCCAGAAGATGTCCCAACTGCTAAGAAGGACACATTCTCCACTATGTTCATAGCTGTGGGGAGCCGCCCTCACATTCGCCGTTGCAAGATGGCGCTGACATCCTGTGTTCTAAGTGGTAAACAAATAATCTGCGCATGTGCCAAGGGTAGTTCTCCACTCCATGTGCTCTGCCTTCCCCGTGACGACAACTCGGCCGATGGGCTGCAGCCAATCAGGGAGTGACACGTCCTAGGCGAAGGATAATTCTCCTTAAAAGGGACGGGGTTTTGCCATTCTCTCTCTTGCTCTCTTGCTCTCTTGCTCTCTGGCTCCTGAAGATGTAAGCAATAAAGCTTTTGCCACAGAAGATTCCGGTTTGTTGCGTCTTTCCTGGCTGGTCGCGAACGCGTGTAAGACATAGCAGCCTTATTTATAATAGCCAGAAGCTGGAAAGAACCCAGATGTCCCTCAACAGAGGAATGGATACAGAAAATGTGGTACATTTACACAATGGAGTACTACTCAGCTATTAAAAAGAATGAATTTATGAAATTCCTAGGCAAATGGATGGACCTGGAAGGCATCATCCTGAGTGAGGTAACACAATCACAAAAGATCTCACACAATATGTACTCACTGATAAGTGGATATTAGCACAGAAACTTAGAATACCCAAGATATAAGATACAATTTGCAAAACACATGAAACTCAAGAAGAACAAAGACCAAACTGTGGACACTTTTCCCCTTCTTAGAATTGGGAACAAAACACCCATGGAAGGAGTTACAGAGACAAAATTTGGAGCTGAGATGAAAGGATGGACCATCTAGAGACTGCCATATCTGGGGATCCATCCCATAATCAGCTTCCAAAAGCTGACACCATTGCATACACTTGCAAGATTTTGCTGAAAGGACCCAGATATAGCTGTCTCTTGTGAGACTATGCTGGGGCCTAGCAAACACAGAAGTGGATGTTCATAGTCAGCTATTGGATGGATCACAGGGCCCCCAATGGAAGCAGATGTGGAGAAAGAGGAACACTCCTCCACTGTTGGTGGGATTGCAAGCTACAATGGAGGAGCTAGAGAAAGTAACCCTATCTAAAGGGATCTGCAACCTTATAGGTGGAACAACATTATGAACTAACCAGTACCCCCCGGAGCTCGTGTCTCTAGCTGCATATATATCAGAAGATGACCTAGTCGGCCATCAGTGGAAAGAGAGGCCCATTGGTCGTGCAAACTTTATATGCCCCAGTACTGGGGAACGCCAGGACCAAAAAGTGGGAGTGGGAGGGTGGAGGAGTGGTTGGGGGAGTGTGTGGGGGACTTTTGGGATAGCATTGGAAATGTAACTGAAATAAATACCTAATTTAAAAAAAAAAGAACCACTCATAATGTTAGCATAGTGAACCAGCAGTGGTATAAAAGTAGCTACAACTTCCATAAATTACAAATAATTCCATGCATGTACTAGGTGCATTAACTAATATTAATTTCTTTGTCTTTTACAATTCTGTTATGATAAGGTAACAATTTTGTTGTAAATTGCATAGTCTTCCCCAACTCCAAGTTCATTTTTAAGCAATCATAACAAATATTTTTAAAAGGAACATATTGATCTATGCATATTAATTAGGCTTAAAGTTTATTTGACAAAACCAGAATAAAATTTAAGGAGAAAAACAATGGTATAAGTTTATGTCAAAAAACTTGCAAATCTCCTTTTTGGTTACTAAATATTTTGTACTTGTGATCTACTAACTTACAGAATTATAGAAATGATGATAAAAACAGTCATAGAGTATTGCTATTCACATTGTGTAAATTTTTAAAATGTTCATAAAAGTCGTACAAGGAAAGTGGCTTTTAGGGATTTTTAAACCTGATAAAACCATTAGAAATTTCTCAGTGGAGCACACTATAAAATGTTAACAGCTCTAGTAAGTTTGAAAAGAAATAATTCAGAAAAATTATTGCTGCTCGAAGACTAACAATGTGTATGATAAATTCTAATATAAATGTGTGTGTGTGCGTGCAGATATTTCAAGAAAATCAATAATTTATATGAAGTAGACATATTTTAAATTTACTTAGAATGTGAACAAAATAATGATGAAAGAATAAATAGAAAATTTGAGGTGATACTTTGTGAAGTTATTAACATAAAAATGAGGTAATTGAAATAAGAATTTCAAAATACTGCTGAGAGGGATAAAATAAATACTGAAGAAATGTCAGGCATGATGAATGGAGCACACCTTGGTGGAGCATGCTTTTAATCCATGACTTGGGAGTCAGAGGCAGGCGGATCTTTATGGGGCAAATGAACTTAATATAGAAAGTTTCAGGCAAGCCAGGGAGCCACAGTGAAATCCTCTTTCAAAACTAACTAAATAAAATAAAACATAGTGGGAATAAAATAAAATAAGAAGTAGGCAATGGTATAAATGCAATTTCTTCTTCAAAATTTACCCAGAAAGAAGTTCTGGGGGCAATATTTACTTGATCAAACTTGCTAAACTTCCATCATAATATATGTATAAGTATTATAAAAAGAGAAAGAGCTCTTTTGATTGTTTTAACATCTAATGTCATAACCTGAAACAAAAGTTATAAAAAAAGTGTCAATATGATTCAGAATGTATAAATAGGAGTCAATATAAGACATTAACCAAAGGAATACAAAGCTGTATTAAAAAATAATAGACCATGACCATACTGAGATTTTAACATGCAAAAATCAATCAGGCTAATTCATATTGGAATGAGGGATGAAAATCATGTAATCCTTTCAAGAGAAGAAAAAAGCATGTGACAACTTTCAACCTCTATTCACGGTAAAAAAGCTTTTCCCTTCTAAGAGTAAAAAGAAGTAATTTGATCTCAGGAAAGGCAACTACAAAGGTCTCCAGTTAACATCATTATTAGTAGTATGGAAAATAATTTTATTTATTGAATCAGCTAGGCAAGAAGGTATTCATCTGTGTTACAGCACTCTTCAGGGTGTTTAGGAAGAGATTAACATTTAAATTGGTAGATATTGATTGAGTAAAGCTAATTCCTTTCCACATGGATTACCTAGTTGAAGGACTGAATAGAACACAAATACCACCCCTTTCCCATCAAGCAGAAAAGGATTCTACAGAAAAATCTTGAGACTCCGTCATCTGTATCATCCCTCCCTTGCTCTTCTACAGACACCTTTGAAGTCCAGAAAATCAGCTTCCCTGCATCTGCAGAAGTCTAGCTTCCAGCAGGAATGTCTTACTACTTTAACAACACAATCTATAACAGGGCTCAAGGTGAGTAGTAGATTCTCTCACAGTTTCAGTCAGATACCTTTCATTATCTCTTCATGGTCTCTTTAGTCAATGTAATATATGTATGCATAATAACTTCATTAATATTACTATGCAAATTATGCATATCATAAATTATATAATTATACATGAAAGATTTATATTTTTTCATTACCACCCCCATGTATGTGTTTTACTTGTTTTATTTCTTTGAAAAACTCTCTTCTGTGCTATAGTAAGTATTATCCTTGAAAAATAAATAACTAAGAACAAATTGAGCACTTTCGTTAATTTTGTTCCACATTATGCTAGAGTTTGTAGTTACTGAATAAGGAAGATTAAGAATAAAGACAGCACAAATGAAAAGGAAAGCAAAACATCTGTCTTCACAGATAATGGGCTGTGTACACAGGAAATCATAAGAAGCATACAAAACTACTTGAACCACTTAATGAATTTATCAAGACTGAAAGATACAACAGCAATAGAAAGAAAAAATTAAGTCTTTATATAACCATTGAAATGGAGATGTATATTAGCACTAGCAACCAAAATTACCAAAAGAACCTTGTCAAAAGATGAGAACGTTATTTACACTCACGTTGATAAGCAACAGTGATGGCTATCACAGAGGACACCAGTCAAGAATACCAATGTTCACAGAATGGAAAAGTGAACATTACCAATAAGCAACTCTTCTGTAGTTATAATAGCAATAAAATTCCATGAACACGTCTTTTGAAATTACTGACATAGTTTAAATAATTTGTAGAACCACAGGTGATCTAGAATCGCCAACATTTAAATGGAAGAGAAAAGTTTACAAAATAACCTGATGAAGACTTTTACTAAGATAGGGTAGTGTGAGTGAAAGAATAGATCTGAAGACCCCGCCGTCCAAAAATAGAAAGAAAAACAGAAATATTATGCTGTCTTATTCCAACAATAACATAATAATTAAGTGAATATAGAAACACAGTTGAATAATTCTAGTGGAACTGGACATCAATCAGAAAATACAATCATCTAAGTGTTTCCTCATACCCTTAACAAGACATGCTGTAAATGGATGAAGTGCTTAAATAGTTAGGCTAGTAAGTTTTCTAAAAATCAGTCAAAGAAAAAAATCCACTTTAAGTCTACAAAGATTACTTAGATTGGACTAAAAATCATGATCAATACAACATGCATGCACTAGAGTTTGCCAGATTTATTTTTTTTTCATTTAAAAATATGTTTACTTTAAAAATAAAATTGTGTTTGTTTTAAACTTCAATACAATATTAAGCCAACATAAAGGTTGACAGATGGGTGTGAAGAAATGTATAGAGCCTACATATATTTGAAATAATTTAAATTTGTAAGATAATTTCTGTTTCAAATTAAAAATACAGTCGACAGTAATAGCAAATGAACACACGAAAGTGCACACACACAAAAAAATAAAGCTTCAGATAAAATTCTCCTGAAAGCATAAAAATTTCCAAGAGAATATTTAAGCACTCATTTCTCCAATTGAAAATCTCTCCATAAAAGTCACAAATATGTTGTTAAATTGCAACTTTACTTCACGCTATCAGAAAATTCTATTTATTCTATCTATCAAACTATTTGACCATATAGATTGCTGAGTAACTAACATGGGCATTCAGAAAACATTTTGCTATTTATTTATTGGTGTCTTAAATTGTGCTTTGCTGCGTCTTCTGAGAATGCAATCTCGGAAAACTTTTCATTTTGTTGATTCTTAAATTCCTAAATAAATGAATAAACAGAGATGAGACGGGTCACCTTTCTGTTTATAACTAGTGCAATTAGTGTGCTGCCTTAGAGTTGCTCCACATAGATAGTTATAAGACTGCAAATGGTTATTAAAGAGTGTGAAAGTAAAAACTGTAGATTGTTGAGAAAAACATGTGAACTAGTGTTAATGGAGATCAGTTAGCTCATGAGCATGGAAAGCAACATGAGGAGGGCTCATTTCCATGTTACACCCTGACCTGAGGAGTAAGAAAGACCAAAACCAAGTGTTACAGTTATATTCTTCCCATTCTATGCTGAAATGTTTCATATTTATTTTAAAAGGGAGTGAATTTTAATTCTACCTATGCCTCTTTGATGAGTATCACCTGGGGCAATATAAAACTACAAGCTAGACCTTGGAGGCATTAAAATAATTTTATAAAATCATTTCTAGAACTGGTTGAGGTTCACAGAAAGATTATGAAGAGTGATACAGATTGCTCACACATTTCTTACTTTCACACATTCCTAGCCCATCTCCTGTCCTCATTCCACAAAAAGAAGGGGATACTGGTCACCAGTGGTGGATCCCAGTGTCTGACGTGGTCACCCAGAGTCAACAGTTTGGAGTTCTTCATTGGTGCCATACGCTACTTGCCTTGACACACATGCATCCTTTAATACAATATCCTACAGAAGAGTTCACTGACTCACAGAAACTTTGTACTGTTCTTATTCATTTTTTCCCACTCCTGTTAAATTTTTAAAGAAAGCCAAAGTTGAAATTAGATGATGTAATGATTATGTCTGCATATATTTATCATATCCATACATAATAGTTAGTCCCTTATTATTTACATGTGGCCTAGAATTCTCTGTCTGAGGTCGGACTTGATTGATGGGGGCTTACCAATATAAAATGCCCTTCATTCTGTTTGGGAAGAAATTATAAATTATTACTTTCAAGGATTTAATATAAGAGCTAGAACAATCGTACAAGTGGAAACTATTTGCATAATTTTGTTGAATGGCAATTTTGCTTCTTACATATGAAAAATCAGTGTCACAAATGATAACACATTAGCATAAAGAATGTTAAATAAGTTAAATGCACATACAGAAAAAGTGTCTGTGTTTTTAAGAGAGAGATATAAAATTACTGGATTAAAGTTTTCAGAGTGGAAGTAATTTGTTCACTTACTCAAATACTATGGGATAAGATTAAATTTCTTACGGCTATTCTATTGTCTTCTTTTGCCTACATTTCTGGACTATGTTTAAAGTGTTTTAAAATGAAAACTAAAAGTTAAGCAAATAAGCACAGGATTGAAGTCAAGCATTAAATGAATTCTCATAGGTAACAAAACTCAAAGCTGGAGAGATGGCTCAGTGAATAAGATGTTCTTGCCCAGGACCAGAGTTTAGGACTCAGAATTCACATCAGGTGTGGATCTCCAGCTCCAGGAGATCCAACACCTTCTTCTGGCTTCTGTGGGTACCATGCTCCTATACATAAAACCAAACACAGACTTTCACATAGAATTCACTAATTGAAAAATAAAATACTTTAGAAAGTGACAGAACAGTACAAACATACTTTAAATATATTATCATGAATTTGAATTATATATTCATTTTCCGTCAAAAACCGGGTTGTAGATTGACTATGTGTCAGACACTGCTATGGAGGCTCTGAATAAAATGGTAAACAGAACCAGACCAAACTGGTTCCTTGTCACATATGCTTCACTTCCTTAATTGTATGGTGTCCTGGATGAAATAGGGTTTTTTGGCAGAAATTTTGGTCACAGGTGATCAAGGGGTTTCCTTTGTGCTTCTGGATGGCTCTTATATTTATCACAGCAAAGAGCTCTGGACTTCATTGGCTTTATGCTGACACTGTGTGACATCCGTGAAGTTTGGCATAGCACTTCATAGGTGAAGAATAACACCCCACCACATAAAATCTTGAGTTAGAATACTGCTAAACAAAAACTCTTAAATATTATGGCTCCCGTGCAAACATGTTATCTGAAGGTCCCTAAGATAGATATGAGCAGATTTTTACAGTAAGTTGAAATAGTTTCACATTTTCAGATTATCAATTAATGGATTTAATTTAGTCATTAATATTCTCAGCTGGCTTGCTTTTCCTTTAAAATCATTCTTAGAAGGACTTTTCTATATCTACCCAAAACATGCTCCCTATCATGGTTGAAAATCATACGAGAGTATTTTTTTTTTAATTGATGGAACCAAGTCACAAGAGTGGCAAGCATACTTCTAGTTGTTTTATTTCTTGTTGTTGTTGTTCCTTCTGAAAGGTGTCTGTACCGCTGTAACACAAAGGACTACGCTAAGATTCTCTAACGTCTCTGCAGCAGTTGCTCCCGAGGATACGGTTTCTGTGAGTGCCACAGTCTTCCTGTTGTCTCCGCACGGGAAGAACTTAAGTAATGACTCCTTTGGGCTCCTACTTATTTAATTCTTAGTTTTATCACATTCCATTTCCTTTTACCAATCCCACGGTTTTTGTTTTTGTTTTTGTTGTTTTTTGATGCTAACTTTAGTTGACTGTAAATTTACATTCACGTCATCCTGATTAAATATTTTACTGGAAAAAACATTATCTCTCAAGGAAATTGAGAACAGAGACAATGTACCAACAACTTCGGCGCTTTTTAATGTGGAAAGCATTAGATTTCCCTAGACCAAGAACTAAATGTGACTTTGACTTTCTTAATTTTGTAACCACGGTGATATCAAACTAGTATCTAGGCCAGATAAGAACAAAATTAGATGATTAGACAGAACTCATATATTTGCATTGATATTTGGAAACTTTTAAAATTTTTACATGACTCAAAATTAGTTAAAATGAACCAACAAAGAAATCTTTGCTATTTTTTTCCAATAGCCTCTCAAAGATCTATGATTTTGTATGGGTCCGAACACCTCAGTCTTCGGCTGCAGTGGCTGCTGCCTCTCCTTCGCCCTCTAGTGGAGGGCGTGCTTCATCGCAGTTTCCCAAGCTAAGGCTTTAACAATAAAAATCTTTGAGGAGGTGGTTAACTGGTACCTTTAATAGACAGACGCACGTGTGGGTGCTTAACTTGTAAAGGTAGTATAGATTTTGGACACTAGGATGATAAATTTAGAAGTTGAAACAGAATTTAAAACTCATTTTCTTGGAGCTTTACTCAATGTACTTGAAAACGACAGACTATCTGAAATGTATAAATTAAATAAATAATATAAATATCAAACCCTACCCATTTGAATTGCTAAAAGAATGCACATTTCCAATTCTTTAATTACTATTATTAAAACGTGAAAGGCATGATAATATTTTTCTAAAAACAAAAACTTTTAGTTATTTATACATCAACTTATTTTTCAAATTCAGTTTTCTTTGAATTACAGTAATCTCTGAAAATTCATATATTTTTCTATTTAAGAGGGTATAAAAAGTTAGAGGTGTAAACACCTTTATTTGAAGCAAAAGTCTCCAGTTGGGGAAATAGTGCCTATGATGATTGACATTCCGATGTGGATTTCCTGTCACATATTCAATTATTTATCATCATTTAGCCACTGTATTGACATGACATAATAGGGATCATTGACCCAGATCATAGTCCAGGAGACAAATTGGAAAAGCAGGTGAGGTTGCACGGGTACTTGTGGAAACCGGACACCCGTGAAAAATCACCAAGGTTTAACACAGTTGAAATGAGAGCTCTATAGCTAACTATGGGCTGCTTCTCTGCTTCCCAGATGAATTAACGGCTGTGGTTAGACAGGCACATAATCGGTTAATTATTCTGTATTGAGTAATGCTATTTTATGTCCTGGCTCACCAGATACTTAGAAGACAACATCGAAGGAATGTGCTCTTCATGTGTAGAGCAAGTTCACTGCACCATGACAGAGTATCTCACAAGTCGGCCTTCCCATCTTTTGATGTGAGGACATTTCTCAAATACACCACGATTTTTACCTGGGCTATTAATTCATCCCCTGTTGTAGCACTCAGAAACAAATGACTATTATTTCTTTACAGAATCATAACACAATACTTGGAGAAAATGGAAATGCCACTTTATACCTAAAATAAATTGACAAGAAGTGCAGGGATTTTTTTTCCAGCTTTAGAGAAACATTCTATTACTTGAAAATTCAATGTTGTTTTGTCTTAGCCATCAACTTGTTTTAATAATGGTGTTCTCGTGTTTATTAACCCCTAAAATCTCCATGTACCATAGAAATTTGATCACTTAATACATGTGTAGGCTTTTTTTTGGAAGAAATCATCAAACCTTTATGATCACATGTTTATTATGTCTGTAATAAAATAAAGCAGATTTTCATATATGACTTGCTACATAGAGTTTTTCTCTTACTGAAGAGGTAGGTATTTATTTTGTCATTCAAGGACATGCAATACTCAAAAGATAATTCTTACATTAAAATCAGAAACAATTATGATAATGCAGATTAGTAAGTGAGAAAGTATATAGAGTGATTTTGGCAATAATAATACCAGCTCACAGTAAGGATAGAGTGGTCCTAGTTACATACTTCAAAATGAGAAGATTATGGGACAACATTGTTTGTTTGTTTGTTTGTTTTTACTGCAGCAACAGGCTGATCTCCAGGCTTACGTAGAGATACTCTTTTCATTTATCAAACCATATCATCTTTTTTTCCCAATTTTTATCATGTCAGACTCACTTGCCTATAAAGCTAACAAAAAAGTAAGCTAGAACTTAGCCAAGGATGTCATGCTTGCAGCAGACATCCTAGGGAGTTTGAGAGCAAAGCAGGATTACAAGTCCTGCTCTCTCTCTGGTACAGCCAACCCTGCAGCATCCAGTCCAGTGCATGTAAGAGGTGTGTGAATGACAAATGACTGTACATGGGTGCATGTCACTGTGTACATGGCTCACTTCTCACACCTGGGACTGTATGAAGACTGTCCCTAAGTTCCACACCAACCTCTCTTACTAGCACGCACTAGCTCACAATTTTCTTTGAGGCTGGGATATTTTCCTCAGGTTTTCACAATGAGTTCCTGTATTATTTTGGTAGTATTTTGACCAGAGGAACTGAAGACCAAGCAGTAACTGTGAAAATAAAAGCTTGTTTTAAAAAGTGAAAACGTATTTCAGAGGTAATTTTAAAAGTGAATGAATGTAAGAACATGTGTGACTTCTACCAAGCAAATCATAGCTACGATTATTTTTTTTTACACTCCTGTTTTTGAGAGCTTTACAATTGTGTGAAACAGTTCTAATTTATAGTTGCATTTGTTATTTCAATTAATCCAGACAGGTTAATTTTTTTACACTAATAGCATAAACTTTGATGTTTACATTCAAGATACATCAGTCCAATGGATATCAAGGTTACAATAAAGTGAATTAATTTGTACCACACATGCTGACTTCCTAAAAACCCAAGCCCAAGCCCGAATCTTTCTGAAAGAAATAGATAAATAAAATATTGTCTTTCAGGAAGCATTCTTCCATCAAGCCTTTCTTCCAAAGTTTCTTATAAAGGTTGCAGCAAGTATCATTTTCTATATTTTACTTGCAAAACGGCACATTCTTTGAGATCCTTTTCCTACGTTTGCTTTTCACCTCGTAAGCATAATGGAGACCCCCACAGCATAATGGAGTCCCTGGTGTCTTATCCTTCTTTAAGAAAACAGAGTCTGTGAGGTGTTTTGCATCTCAAAAACCTAGTCTAGGAAGAGATTCTTGGTCTTCTGTTCTGTCCATTAACTACAAAAGCGATTTTCCTTTCAGCCTTGAGGAACCTTCCCCTTACTTGTGGTTGGTTGCTCCCTTCCTGGAGTCTGCATCTCTCTTGACTCCTCTGACTCACTCTCCTTACCATTCCTTTATGATATACATTCCGGTTTACCATAATAAATTCAGCCTCCTTTAGCATTTTGAATAATTTTATTTTATCAGAATTCAATTCAGGAGCCTCATTTCCTCTCACTGTATATGATCTTCTGGGGAAATTAAATTTCTGTCTTGAAATTAAGCTACTTATAATTACCACTCACCTCCTAAGCTTCAGTTCATGCTCTTACTTCCCTCAGAACTTCTGGCTCGATCTTAACGTGTCCTAAACCGAACCCAGCGTTCCCAATACTTCTGCTTTCCCATCAGTTCACTGCAGCACTGGCCGGGTAACCACATAACATGACTTCTCCGGCCTCTCCTTCTAGTCACTGATTTACTGAGATCCAACTTGCAGAATTTGTACTTAACATTCCTACCACCACCAACATCAACAATGGTGCCACTCAGCAATACTGTTACAAGGTGTGCGTTGGAAGGAAATAAATCTCCATGCCAAAAAGATACCTGCATGCTCATGCTTATTCTCAGTAGCCAAGACATAGACTCAACTGAGATGTCATGTAATGAATGAGTGCATTTTAAAAAATGTGTTAGATACCCATAATAGGATAATATTTAAATCCAAAACGACTGAAATCGCGTTGTTTGTGATGATGTGGACAGAAAAAGAAAGCATTCTGCTAAGTGAAATGAGACAGGAACAGAAATGCAGCACCGCAGATTGTTACCCTTTTGTGGAAACAAGAAGGTTATTGCATAGAAGTAGAAAGTAAGGAGGCTGGCATAGGAGGCAGTAATAGGGCAGAATGAGAAGGAATATAAGGGGAACCGGAAGACCTAAGGGTGAAGGGATTCTAATATACAACATTACCAAGTTCAGTGCATGGAGCTAATTGTCTCTTTCAAGATAACCAGAGAAGGGAGTGAACATTTCCAACACAGAACTGATGATATATGAAAAGATAGAAATTATAAGTGGCATATATTGATGGCTGAATATAATATTGTAGTCCACAATACTTGTGTGCATGTTTGTTTGTGTGTGTGTGCACCTGTGTGTCTATGTGTGTGTGCACCTGTGTGAGTCTGTGTGTGTGTGTTTGCATATGTGTTTTTATGTGTGTGAATGTGTGTGTGCACATGTATGTGCATGTCTGTGTCTCTGTGTTTGTGCGAACTCTAAGAGCAAATGAAATATTTAAGATCGTTAAAACATGAAAAGAGATGAGATGTGTGTCTGTACAATGTTACAAGTGTCAAGACAAGTAAAAAAGCAGTACCAGCCCTGGAATCAGAATGCAACCAACCCAGAATTTCTCAACTGTCCATCTGTTAGGCTATGAGTCCTCGGCCAATCGGAGTCACCGTACTCAGAATCATTCTTCAGATATCCTGAGAAGAGGAGGCCAGTAATCAGAGGACAGCTGTGACATTGGCCACAGTTGCAGAGTGCAGGGCAGAGGCAAGGGTTTATCATAGAATTTTCCACAGCCAGTGCTCACTCATTTATCAGGAACTTGCTTGCCTGTGAAAACTTTCAATAGTTTTCTAATGAGTTCATCTCTCCTAGCTCCGTGTTCCCATTTCTGCCAAGAGATGTTAAAGATCGGTATGTGCTACAGCTTTTTCTTCAGCCAACTGGTCTTCCTGACTAACCTTTCCTTCCATGTATATACCTGGCTATCTTTGGAAACGCATAATTGCTAAGACAACAACCCACCTAAGGTCTCTGTCCCCTGATAGTTCATTTCCCTTGACTTGATCTTGGGTTATTCCTACTAGACTTAACATAATGGTCTCCACCATTTTCTCTCCTCAAATCATTTTTTTTTGTGTTCACATAAGAATTTAAAAGGCTACATAGACACCAGGATCTTCCATGTCTTAAAATAAAACTATTGTGAAGTTTTGCCAGCTTTTTTTTTTCTCACTTATGTTGGTGTGGCTTAAAATTCTATTGCTGCTCAGGATCATACAATCTAGACTGCACGTTGGCTAGTGATTTGTTGTTTTTTTTTTATAAAGTGTACTAAAACTTTTTAATATGTCAGACATAAGGATAACATCTTAACCATCATATAACATTTACACTATCCCTAAATGATAGCATATATTGGGGTCAAAATCTCACCAAAAGAGAGCAGACAGTCCAACTGCATGTAGACTGGCTTGAATGAGGAGCTCTACAGGTGACCTACAGTGACAGCTATGTCAACCACAGGAGTGCTGGGGTATTACCTCCTCTCACTATGGCTATTTTTTAAAGTAACATTCTTCCTGTTTTTAAAGTGCAGATTAAGACTTCTATAGTCCAAATCACCCCCACAGTCCTAGGTCCCTAGCATTCTTAGAATCGACACCAGGATCCGTCCATGATGTCCTCTCTCTTCTCTGCTAATCTGACATCAGCTCAGCATCTCTGCTCTAATAACAGAAGTCTGTTTCCTCCAGGAAGCTGGTTGTTCATGGTCACTCTATTTCTGACGCACATTTCAATGATACCCACCATTGCTGCCTTTCCTGGATATAGTTCCACTGCTATCTCTTTCAGGAATGTTCCTCTAACTGCTAAGTTGGGTGGCTAACTCTGCTATTCTTGAAAAAACAAAATGTAGTTTCTTCCCCATCTAGGTCCTCATTCTTTCGGTTAGCTCCTAGTCCTAACCTGTCCTCAGCTTTACTTTATAAATGACTTCCGATGTAACTGTTCTGTATTGGACTTTTTCCTCACTCAGCAGTGGGTTCAGTCAAAAATGTCTGGGTTACAGTGTCCCTTTCAATGAGGATTGTCAGCCCTTCCACACCATGTGACACAGCCCTGGTTTATCCTGGGATGATAATAATTTCCTAAACCTCAGACAGAATCCATTTATTCCTCTGCTTTTGGGTTTGCTCTCTTTAGCCTAGAATAGGTTACGAACACATTGACTTGTGGCAAGGAAATTCTATGCCATTTTCAGTCTACCCCATGGAGAATATTTCCCCAACAGCCACCATCAACTCTGGCTTTCCTCCTGTCCTCTGATGCTATCTCTCTTCCTGACAAAAATACACTGTGTTGCATGCATGTTGGGGTTTTAAAAGTATTTCCCCTCTATTGGACATCACTCTAATTTTGTTTATGCTCCTTCTGTCTACTAACAGTGTCTTCTGAACTCTTGAACTGTTAAATGTTTACCTCTCCTTATATTTCAACACCACTTTTTGGGGAGGACAAGAATCCATTGCAATCATGTCTGTACTTCCAATCTTACTTGCTAGTCTGTCTGTTGACCTGAATTTCTTTTCACATCTATCTAAAATAATCCTGAGATTATAAATCTTTGCAACTTCTTTTTTCTTCCTTCCTTCCTTCCTTCCTTCCTTCCTTCCTTCCTTCCTTCCCCCCCTCTTCCGTCCCTCCTTCCCTTCTTCCTTTCTTTTTCTTTCTTTCCTTCCTTTTACTTATTCATTCCTTCTTTTTATTTTAGAGGCAGGATTTCATGTAGCCCAGGATGTCATATAATTCAGTGTGTAATGAGAAGTTTTTCTTCCTCCATCCTCCAAACGCTGTGTTACACACCCTGCCTATGTAATACTGGGTGTAGAACTCAGGTCCTCATGCAAGCACTCTACCAACTGGGCTACACTCTCAGCTTTGGGACCTCTCTTTTTCTGCTGTCTTTTTGGATTAAGGAGTCTACAACTGAGACATCCTAGATAGCTTACATAGTGTGCCTAGCTCAGGCATTGCTTTAAACTCCATTTCTGCATACTTGTAACATTGTTCAAACATGAACAACCTTTTCACCATCCCAGGTGGTTGTTAGATGTTAGATGTGAAAGAGAAATAATGGGATAGTGAGAGGAAAGGAAGTAATACGTTCATAAAGACCAGCATACCATCATGACCTTTCCAAATGCTTTTAAATTGCAATCTGAAATAAATGTCATTTCTTTCAAACTCTCAGTAAAAAAAAAAAATCATATCCAGCTATGAAGCAATGTAACTGTTGTGGAACTGCAAACATTATGAGGCAATCCCCACTCTCTCCATTTTCTGGTCAACAAACCTTATTTTCAATGGAGTCAGATTTAGCACTGGTGGGCTCTACAGCCTCTGGTGGCCTAATGTGAGAAGGAGTTAGGGAGACAAGTCTCTCGAGGAAGTGTGAACAGAATCAGTCTCTTCCATCTGGCTTCTTCAACCCAACCCATCTTTACCAAACAGTCAACAAAGAGTATCAGAAGCCATTAGCCTAAATTCCAGGGTCATAGAAAGTGGAGTGCTTGTGAAATACACATCTTATTATCAGGACCCTTAAAAACCTACTCCGTCTCCCTTCTCAGGGCTCTAACACTGATCACTGGCGTTAACGTTGTCAACCTAATTTTCCGTTTTGAAGCCGTGTAAGGAAGTCATCTTGCTCCTTTTCAGGATAGGCTGAGATGGATGGGTGGTTGAGAGGGTTGGTGAGGAATCATTTTCTGGGACCTATTTCAAAGATAATTCAAAAGAGATCTTAAAGTAGAAATTGGATAAATTACATGGCTGAAGTAGGTTGCAGTGAGGTTGTTCAGCATGAGACCGTTTGTAACCATCATGCAAAGTAATTTAGCAAGTCCAAGGACATTGTTCTCTAGGAAATACTGGATTTTTCAGCGTTAAAAGAGCAGCCTTCAAATAGTCCCAGATTAGTGGCAGCTGGAAGGCAGAACAGGGAGCTATGAGTTAATCTCCGAGTCTCACAAAACAGGAAAGTTCTAGTGCTAGCTAGTTGTAGGCAGGAGCATTCCTTGTTCAGGACTTTCGATTTATATTGCAAATCCAGCAACCATCCGATGGAATGAGTGGTAGTCTGAAGCTATGGCTTTGGCTAGGATTGTTCCTGTCCTGGGAGGGCAACGGCTATTTGCCAGTGTTCAGAACCTGACTGTGACCTCTCTGTTTCAGCTGAGATTGCTGTATCAAATGCCTTTAACAGCCCCAATACCATGTGGTAGACTGAGCAGTCTACTTTTATCTTGTTGAATCACTAAGAGGACTGTGAACACACAGAACACAGTAAACGGATTAATTGCAATGGTCTTTGTCGTTCTACAATAATTGAATGAACGTCTTCCACTTTTAAAAACAATACTACTTTTTTGAACATTAGTTTCAACTCACAGTACCTCTAATAGGGATCTTTCAGAAATAGGCAACTGATCAAGTATAGCAAACAAATAGCTGCCTTCCCGTGAAAACGGAATGGCTCCCAAGACTCTCCGTCGCTGTCGCTGTCCCAGCACATCTTCTGGCTTTCCTACCCCACCAGCAACACTCTCGACCTCCACCCCTCTGCGTTCTTCCGCAGCTCCGTGGAACGGAGCTGGCTGCCAGCCATGGGGCTGCCCTGCTCTTCTTCAGCGCCCGCTGGCGACGGCACTAGGACCCAGAGAAGTCCCCGAGCGGGGTTCGCAGAAAGGCAGCCAGACTCCTCCTTATCTCCAGTGTCAAACTTGACATCAGACTGCGAGCGGAGCATGGTAACTTCTCCAGCAATCAGAGCGCTCCCCCTCACATCAGTGGTATGCTTCGCGGAGATATGCTCCTCTCACTGCCCGGTGCACCAGCAACATGGATTGTCACCTCTCCATCCTCGTCCTGCTCGGCTGCTGCGTCCTCAGCTGCTCCGGAGAACTGAGCCCACAGCCTTCCAACGAAGGTAAGCCAGGTAACCGCGCCGCTCCCGCCGGAGCGGAGCCCACAGCCCCCGGACGGCGCTGTTCCCTGAGATGCCCAGAAAGCAGTGGCAGCGAAAAGATTGTTTGCCCAGTAGCAATCCCAAAACACTTTTGGGGGATGTCTTGGGATTGTAGAAACCTTTAAAAATAATAATAAATCTGTTTTTAATCTGATAGCGAGCGATTCAAGTGATTACCACATTTACCAATTTGAACCAGAAAGAAAGAAAACCTTCGGTTTCTTTTTTTCTTTTTTTCTTTTTTTAACAACCCAGACTGTTAATTGCCAAATAGCCAAGGCAGTATTTTATTTTCTAATTATGACCATGTGGTTCTTTGAGAAGTTTCAAAGAAAAGGCTAGCCTCTCTTGAGATCCCCGCGGTGTGTTTTAAAGATAATGACAGGTTGCTCCTGCTTACACCCTTTGGCACTTATGAATGGACTGGAGAGAAGGGGGCTCGTTGGACCCGAGGTGTTTGAGTGCGCGCGTGTGTGCATGTGTTTATGTTACAACCGCCTTATTGAAGTGCTGTGGATCCCGCCGGGCGATGCTGTGCTCAGCGATACAGGTTCTCATGGGTAGCATATGCATGCCACATTATTAACAGCAGTGATGGTTCAAGGGATATACAGTGAGCTTAAGTTGGGTTCTTTTGTAAAAAGGCCTTTCATACACATAGAAGGATGCATTTAATGATTGATTGATAATTAGCTCCTGGGTAGATACAGTAAATAACAGACTAGCAAATTAGAAAGAACACTCATGGAAAGCTAACGGCATTTCCTTGATGCTGGATTAATTATTGTCAGTGTAACGGGCATCCTTGCATTCTCAATGGATCAAAGTGTAAACCTAATATTGAGAATATTTGTTTTCGTGGATACTGAGCAGACTCATGATATTTTTTTCAGACTTTTCATTATCTAGTTTTAATGATTTGTGAATACAAACTCTTAAGACAACTTCTCTGAATAATTGATTGCCTTGCAGCAACACTTACAACTTTAATTTCCTCTTAATGATTTTGAACATTGAGAATTGTATCGAGCAAGTTAACAATAGAGGACAGCTGAAGTGCAGGGAGCACAGTAGCTGTACAACACTCACTTAAAAACGTTTTGTAGAGCCAATGTTGTAGACATTATGCTTATGCCCATGTGAAAGAAAAATGTATGTAAACCCATTAGCACAAAGACCGCTTCCCATGTTTGGTGACCCACTTTCACGCTAATGGGACAGTTTAATTTTCTTTCCTTAGTGCCTTGGCTGCCTTTATCAGTCTGACTGGTTTTATTATTTTTTGTTTGCTTTTCAGTAGAGAAGTAGTGGTTTTTTGTTTGTTTGTTTGTTTGTTTTTCTTTTCATCATGAAGATGGGAAAACTGATTTTTTCCACAAATCACTTATTTAGTAATACAAATTAAAATGTTCACTTAAAAATAATCATCAGCCATTCTTGAAAGAAAGGTCATCCTGAGTGGTCATCTGCGCATGAGTAACACAGCAGTATGTTAAATTCTTTTAAAATATTTTTCTCAATATATTAAAATACTAACAATAACTAGAAAATAATATAACTGGCACTTTTATTTATTTATTTATTTTTGCTGAGTTGTCTTTTTCCAAATAGAATGTGTACGGACTACCCAGACAATGATCTCACTGAATTAGTGATGTGTAGGATAGAGATGAACTTACGTTTATGGTCAACTTAACCTCACTTTAAATTGCAAATAATAATAATAATGACCTTAGTTTTATTCATACTCATATAAAAGCAATGCCTATTAATTTAATGTAATAAGTATAATTAAATCTTAATTACCATTAAACCACTTTATATATGTATAATTGAATAGTGTATGTAAATAGTCATGTATTAATACCATAGAGCTATAATGGTAAAAATACTTATAAAACTAATATAGTATTTAATTGGCTTAGCTGAAAGTTTTATGTATCTATTGTTCACAGGATTGGTCTTTTCAGACACTATCATATGGCTGTCTCGCTCTCTTTACAAGGATAAAACAAAAGTTAAAATGATTAGTTTAAGTTAGATAACACTTCAATGAGACTTTAAATATTTATCAAATATCTTGGCCCTAAGCAGTTGAGTTGAGTCATATGGGAAGTGAAAATTTCTGATCTGTGCCACAATTTCCATGCAGTAAGCTGGACTCATAGATAGAGTTAAGATAAAGAGAACCAGATAACGTAGCTTTCCTATATAGCTAAGATAAAGTCAACCAGTTAATGCTGCTTTCTTGTTTCATCAGTAGTTTGAAACCTAAAGCTATATAGGAAGAGGCTATATAGGAAGCTATATAAAGAGCTCCTTATATATAAGAAAATAAATTATACTTGAAATGTGATGCCTAACGTGCTTTAAAACTACAGAAAACCTGCAGCAACATATTTACTAACATATATTCTCCTATCTATCATGGGATAGACATGACAAAGTTGGATGAACAAAACCAGGCCATTGAGCTGATTGCTAAGAAACTCATCTTTATGGGAGTTTTAACAAAAAAAAAAAAAAAAAAAATGAGATGGCTAAATAAAACTATTGAAATTCCAGGAGTCCAAAGTAAAGAAAAATAACTTAAGAGTTTGCGTGAATGTCCCAGTTCATCAGTTAATTATGTGACTTTCTAATGTGATTTTGATAAAGTGACTCCAACTGCTACTTTGCCTCCATGGTCTTGTGGATAATATAGAGCTGTATGATTCCGAGGATGCCTTAAAACCTTGCCTGAAGACCCACGCAGAAGGTAGTAAAGAATTTGTTAACAATGATCAGTTCTTTCCACTCACGTGGCACGAGAAGAAAATTCTACTGAGAAATTAGTTACTTCTCAAAGTAAAATTAGTACTGGACAGTTCTGTGTGGGACAGCCTTAGGCTCAGTTCTGTGTGGGACAGCCTTAGGCTCAGTTCTGTGTGGGACAGCCTTAGGCCCATTCTTCCTTGCAGGGACTCAGATCATGGCAAACAGTAACTTTTGAAAGATGTTAAAGCTTGATACAGAGGGAAGTGATCAACCTTCCTTAGCTCACCCAACTTTACAACTGCATGAAGTACTCTCTATACATACTAAATACTTGTAGCTGTCTGAAGCAAAATGGACTGCTTATTCAATATTATATGCAACATATTCCATCGAACAGTTTCCACAAATTGTATTCACACCTATCCTTTGCATTATTTACACTGAAAATGAGAGTTTTTTTTTTTAATACAGTTCAGTAAAATTCAGTCCCCATACCTAAATACTTCTTGCTGAGATACTCTTTTCTGTAGTGTATCTGTGGGACACTGTCTCTGAAACATTCTTCCTTTAACGTAAATCTCTGCTAAGTACAAGAAAGACTATGCAATTGTTGGACGATTAATAGTAAAACTTGCCTATGTATACTATATACTTCTCTTGGAGCAGTGGGCAAATGTTGACACAATAAATATTTAAGTCACAGATTTTTCACTTTGAAAATTTGTTCTTAATTGGCATCCCCTTTAATGTATATAAACTCTTACTCTCAAATAAAAACTCTCTGTGATTGAAACATTAACAGAGAGCTAAGCTATCATGTCATCTTTATAGGCTTTTTTTTTTTAAAAAAAGAAAAAGAGCTTACATTTGCTTTTAATAGCATTTCTTCATGCTAGACTAAATAATTGAATGCATTATACATTTCTGTAATTTAATAGTTCTCCTAATAGCTTGCCCCTCCTCCCACCCCCAACGGTTATAACTGTGTGCTGTTTGCCTGAAGGTAGAAGAACCCTTAATTTCACTGCTTCATAACCCACAACAGTTAACACTTGACCTAGGTCATTAACAGGATTATCAGCAAATTTGTTTAAGCTTTTACTGACAATCTGAATTGCTATGATAATATTTTGACTGTGCCAAAAAAGTAACTTCTTGTAACCTCTCAAAATTGATCATGAAATTAATTCATTTTGAATTTATATCTTCCTCCTAAAGAATAATGTTGATATCATTAAATTCAAGTGAGGAAGTATTCACTTTAAGACCCAACTCATCTCAGTGTTGACATCAGTTCTTGTCAGAAGTAAAAAATTAGTAATCCCTTTTAAATATAAGTATTCTAGCAAGTATAGTGAATTTAGACAGACAAAACACCCTCGCCATAGCTATGAACATTTTCAGCTTTATGCTTTTTTATACTGATTCTGTGATGGATACAAATTTTCTTCTCCCCGTAAAGTAAAAAGTTATGGGTATAAGTCAGAAGTGACTGTACCTATAAAATGTAAACACTATTGCTACAGGCTAATTCAGTTTTACTATACAGAAATTTATCTTCTCGATGAATTAATAGAAACTGAAAGTTTCTATGAAAAAATCAAAACTAATATATACTCTTATAACAAAATAGTATGCGATCATATTTTAAAAGTATTTACCAGTGTTTACTAACTTACAAGGTTTATAACTTGAGAAAGTTTCATAAGTTTTCTGCCCCTTGAATCTAATCATCATGGTATTTTCCTTGCTCATAAAAATGTGATAGTTTAAACTTGATCTTTATATAAATTTAAAGTAATGATTCAATGAAATTCTTTATCTTGAATGTGTATTATCCCAATTTGAACATTAAAATTCCTGTATTTTCTTTATAGTCCAATCACTTTTAATACTATTTCAAAATATTCCTTCCTTATAAAATATCCTTAAACGTTCAATTTTTTTAGGGGAACTTCTTGGATTTTTTTTCCTGAACTAAAATATACACAACGTTTAAATATCAAATAATTAGTTACATATGCAAAGGGTTTTAAGGGAAAGCATATTTCTACAATATATTTGATTTAGTGACTTCAATAGAAATGGAAGCAGCAAGAAATGTTCTCGAAAGTTACATTTTCCAAGTCATAAAATCTTCAAGAAAGTATTAATAAAACTTTCCACAAATCATCAGAACTCGATAAGTTCTTACAGACAGTACTTACTTAGAATCCCGTGATGTGGGCTACCTTTGATTTGAGTCATTTTCCACTGGTTTTGTTTGGCATAAATGCTAGATGTACAGAGAAATATGTATTTCTTGGAAGAATACTAACTTTTAAAAAATTTTTTATCTAGATCTCTAGTTTTATTTTTTAACATGCACACTTGTCTGTAAATTATTCAATAAACTAATAAACTTGGCTCTTTACTTCTTGCTTCAGAGAGATTGAGAGCAGATTCGGGTGTCTCTCTTTGGTTGTTTTAAGAGATCTGGATTTTATCACCACTGAGGGTCAGTAAGGGGCTTTTACCAAGTGTGCAAGTAGCTTTTCACACATTTTTCAAATAAAGGGTTGATTGGTGTGAAAGGTTTGTTATATTATTCTTCTAGGTATATAGAAAACTGGGATTAAATATTTACTCTTCAAAAAATAGGAAAGAAAGAAAGAATTTTGCTGCAATGACTTCAAGAATAAAAACAGTGTTGGGATATTAATAAAACACAACAGTTTCCAAACCATTAATCCATCATACTTGGAAGCCATTGCTCCTGTGTTCAAAGGACTGGATAGTTGTGTGCCCTTGATTTCAAACTGCAGTTGTGTTCGCGGCTGTCTAGTACCAGGTAGTTGTTTGAACACCCTCCCCCCAAGAAAAATATGAACATCAGGAAGTTTTATTTTATCTCCCACGAGTTTTCTTGGGAATGCATTTTAAAAGGTAGTTCACTATAAAGAATGCTCATGCAAGCAAAACTAAATGAGCAGATTACAGAAATGGAGAAGAACACAGATTCTAAAGCCAAGGATAGTATAATGCCATAAAATATCTTTACCACTTACATCACCTGTGTAAATTTTTATTAAATCCTTAAAACCTAGATTTTAAAAATGGTGTGTAGCTTTGTTTATTTCTCCTCTGAAGTTTACAGATTTACTTTTGCCCAGGAAAGTTTTAAAAGTGTGAGCCAAGCTTACTTTGAAAGCCTGGGCTCATGCACGTGGAGGGTGGATGGAATCAAAACCAGTTCAGCAAATAAAGCTTCAAACTTGAAATGACGTTATTAAACTGGAAACCCTGAATGTGCACAGCGCCCTCCACCCCCCTTCATTTTCTAAACCACGTCCCGCTGTTCTAGTCAAAGCAAAGGGTGAAAATCCACATAATCCAAACCAACATGGCGAACTGAGAATAATAGGTGAGGAAGGAGTCGGGGAAACAAATCGCAGCACTGTACAAACAAACTGCTGTGAACAATCTTCCTCCCGGACAGGGGTGGTCAAAGGAGGAGGTGAGTGCGCCTCTTCGCATCCTGCTGCCTACATTTGATAAGACACTGCCATTTAAGTTGTAAAACTGTGTGCCCTAGTAAAATTTTAGCACTATGGCTCTTTACAGGGAGTAACTGTTAGGTGGCCACAAAGGAATCAGGCACCCTCGCTGCCATCACACCCCTGCCAGGGTGTCTTAATCCCTATCTACTTGAAAAGGGAGAAGTAGAGCCAAGGAAGCCATGCCGCTTCGCTCCTCAGACCCGTTTACTGTTTTCTTATTAAAACCCAGCCAGTGAGTGAAGCGGCCAGCTGTAAGCCCTCCAGGGCCAGGGAGCACTTCCAGCAGTTTTCCCTCAATCGGGTACCGAAGTCAGTGCTGGAGCGCGGCGCGGAGCCCGGATGGCCATGGAACGATGGAGGGGTGCTGGCTGCTTTGGGCACCTGGCATCCCATGGCTCGCTCTGTGCCGGCTCCTCTGGACGACTGCGCCCACAGCAGCCGAAGAGCTCCTGGGAGCAGAACTCCTCTGACTGTTTCCTTAGGAAGGAAGCTAGCAAGCATCTTGCAACCAACGCGCGCCCTCTGCCTGCAGCCTAGGAGCTGCTACCGCCTCTCTGCGCCGCGCCGCTCTACCCCACCTGGCAGCCACCTGCACCGGATCAGGCACAGGGAGAATGCGACCCCCCCCCCACCTCCCAACCCCCTGTACCCCAGCAAGTCCAGATCTTCGTAGGAGACCACAGATCTCAGATTTCCTTGCTGCTTCCTCCGGTGGCTGTCAACCAGACCTTTCAATCTGGCATCTGGAGGTGGCGTGGGAGTGTCTTTTCTGTCTACCTTCCTCTACCCACCGGGTGACTTAGGGAGAGAGGAGGGGGAGGGGAGGGGTCCAGCAGAGTTTCCTGCAAGGTTGGAAAAGCACCTCTTCATTTACTGAAAGCAGAGACCTCTGATTAGCCGACTGTCCTGTTGGCTGCTCTCTGACCCTCCTTGCTATTTCTTAATGTCTCCACAGTGTGTTCTCCCCACTCCCGTTTCTAAATAAAGGAATTGTTTTGCTTTTTCAGTGTTCTTTAAAGTTACCTGCAGATGACATCCACCTTTAATCCCTTCCTTATCGTTAAAGGAGTGTTCCTTAAGCCTTCCTGCTCCTACTCAGAGTGCCCTGGTGCCCCTACCCCCAAACCACCCCTCTCTCAGATTGGTACCATTTTTGTTGGTTTGTTTGTTTCCTTCGGAGTTTGAAGATAAACTTAAAACATAGGGTGTTTCTTCAAAGTGGAGTAATCCGAGTAGATTCACGGTTTACTGCCGCTTTTATTTTTGTGACTGTGTGTCTTCAATGTTATTCTTAAATAATGGCTGAATCCAGTAGCTAAGTGAGTGTGGTTTAAATGTCCTTTCCTCCACTGGGGTTGCAACCTCACTGTCCAGTGATCTTTTTCATCCATCCCTTAGTGAAGCCTTACATCAACCACACCTAACATACATCATACATATTAGGGCATTTCTTAGATACAACTGAGGAATCATCCCAGCAACACACCACTGGACCCAGGCTCCATCTTGTCTCTGGGTCTTCACTTTGACATTTCTCCTCTCTACAAATCCTGGTTATCTATGAAGAGTCCTTACATCCCAGAACAATACTAGATTGCTCTCTGTGGCTGAACTAATTTGTTTTTTTTGTTTGTTTGTTTGTTTGTTTGTTTGTTTGACTTTGCAAAATTAACTTCAAAATGTTGAGAACATTTTGGCCGGAGAAATTAAGTTAAATCAGTATGAGGACTTTGAACTTCCTAAACGAGGACACACATAGATCCTGACTCTCTGAAAGTTACTTAAACTGATGACTATCTGTAAGGTAGGGGAAGTTGATGCAGACAGTAGTCCCTTAGGCCTATGGAGCCTTTCCTTCACTTATCTTGGCCTCTGCTTTCTTATCACTCAAACAACACATGCCTCACCCTGAAATAAAGATTTTCCCAGATTCCACAGACAAACAAACAAACAAAAACAAACAAACAAAAACAAAAAAGAAAGGGAAAAATGTGAGAAAATTGTCACCATAACCAGGGTGTGATTATTGAGGCGTTTTGTTTTTGTATCCCAAGAATGGAGTGTGGCTTGACTCCGGGAGTTGTCACAGAAAATCAGGAAGAGGGAAAATAGAGCATGCTCCAAAATGTAGGTGCAGCTCCCTGTGGGAAATCCTCCGATTTGAGAGATTTAAAAAAAATAATAATACTTAGGATGAAAAAAAATAGAATTAAGTTATTTGTCTTTGTTTACATTAAAAAATACTTGTAGCTTGTTTAAGAGAGTTAACATGGTAGCTAAAAGAGTACTTTGTAAAGTAGCAAATTAAGTATGGAGCAATTTGCTTTTCATGGGGAATTTCAACACACATGTTCAGCTTTAATTGATGCAATAAATTCCCTGTACCTGCCAAAGAGCAAAAATAGTGTATTGATGACATCAGGCTTCTAAGTAGAAGAGCAAGCTGCCTTTAAGTGTCTTTCTTCTGTTGCTGAAATGTCAATGTGTAACTTTTAAACATGTTAGTTAATGTTTTTTTTTTTTTTTTTTTTTTTTGGAAACATGGTCTAATGTAGCCCAGCCTGGCTTTGAACTCTTGACCTTTTTTACATGCGCTGGAATTGGAGAAGTGGGTCACTACTTCTGGTTTAACTTAAACTTTCTAATGTGTTGTCTGTTACACACTGTGTTCTTGCAGAGGATCCAGCCACCCAGCCACTGGCAAATGAGAAAGCCTTAGCAGATAGCTCTTTCCCACCCTTACATCTGGGAAATAACTCAGCAATTTTTTCCCTCAAATGTGGTTCTTAAAATTCATGTATGGATTTGAATAACGCTTCCAAATCAAAGGAAATGTAAGCTTGACTTAAAAACCCAGTCCTTCATGTGAGATTATAAAACCATTGCATTCTGTTATTAAGTATTTAATAACATATGAAACTAATACTTGTGGAAATCTGGCCTTTATAATACCTCTGCAATGTATGTCTTTTTATAGGTCTAAGGCTTAAAATTAAATTATTAAACAAAATGAATTAAATACATAAAAATTCCCAAACTGAGTTTTATTGTTTATTTGCTCTCAAAACAACAGTCTTGACCAATTATGTAGCTGAACCTTATAACCTATTGAGGTAACTTGGAAAACAGCATTCAGGTTGGTTGCTAAGAGGTACATTTGGCAAAGGTCAGAATTATTTCCTGTAGAACTTACGAAGAGGTTAAACTAACTTTTTTCCAATAATAATTAAGAGTGCTAGACTAAGAATAAGCCCACTAGGCCCTAGTGACATTGAAACTTTCCCTGTCTTTTAAAAAAATATAAGATTCGCAATTTGTACTTCTTTGCTGTCAAAGTTGGCCAATTTCTAATCCCTAGAAAACTTAACATTTCAAGTTTCCCTCGGAATACATTCAGGAAATAGCCTCACACGTTAGTGTGCTTCTTTCTGGTTTGCAAAACTGGTTTAGCTAATGATTCTATCTTTTGCTATCTTTTGAGTAGTAAAGTTATGACATTCTTTTATAAGGATAGATCTTGATGCAAAAGATGGCAGACAATGTTCACACTGAGAAGTCAGGCAGAGAAACTAATTTGCAATGGCTTCCATTTGGCTCATTTGACTAATCCTTAAGATAAGCAGAACTTTGCTCTGAGGAAAAGTCTGTTTGCAGCACAAGCTCTCTCTCTCTCTCTCTCTCTCTCTCTCTCTCTCTCTCTCTCTCTCTCTCTGTGTGTGTGTGTGTGTGTGTGTGTGTGTGTGTGGCCAATCAGGATTCTCTTACCAAATTGAACTGTTCCCATACTGTGGCTAAAATGTTAAAGACGAGTATGTTTGTTATGGACACAGATGTGTAAAATTTATTCTGGAAAACAAATTGCCAATGAGATTAAAAATTAAAAGAACCGTTGTTTGTCATAGTCTCATCTTGATCTTTCCCCTTTACTGTCTGTAATAATGACAATATTCCCACAAATATGCCAAAGCAATTTAAGGTAGGTCTTGCTTTTTAAGACTGAAGAAAATTAAAATTATTACCCAAAGTATAGCAATAAATTAAAACTCTGTCCCTTTATTAAATATGAAAATCCTATTAAATTTAACTACTGTGAAATACTAGAAATACTTGTTTAAAGCCTACTATTTTTCTCTTGATTTATTTTCTCAGTGTTACCATAGATAAGACTCATTTACATTTGGTAACTCAAAGGAAAAACTAACACAGAATTTTTACTGTGTGTTATCAACACGTCTGGCCTAGACTACTCCTTTGATGTCCTTGTTTTATGAAAAACAAATTCTTCCGTGAGTATTTCAGGTGACTGAGCTGGTTAATTTAATCTATAACGACAATAATAGTTCCTCTATATTCTAAGGTACAATTGCCCTTCTTAAACATTTGTACATTGTAAACTATACCATTTTCTTACCCTTGAAAGTGATATTTAAAATCATTTTAAGTATGAGAAGACTTTTATAACTCAGAAAAATAAAATAAAATAACATTTCTAGTACTTAAATTGTTTTTCTCTGAAAACAACCACCTTTGGAAGTTGTGAATATTTTGTTATATGACTAACCTTGTGTTTATTGTAGATTTATTATAATTAATGTTAATCATAAAAAGTTTAGAGTCTTTCGACTGTAGAGCTATCTCAGTGGTTAAAAATACTCAACTTTTCTTTCTTTTCTTTTTTTAAAAATTTTATTTAATCCTTTTTTGTTCACTCCAGATATTATCCCCCACCTGGTCCACCCTCTGACTGTTTCCCATCCCATACCTCCTCCCCCAGAGGATCCACCCAGGAGGATGTCCCCACCCCCTAACCCGGACTCCACCAGACCTCTAAACTCCCTGGGACCTCCAGTCTCCTGTGGGTTAGGTGCATCTTCTCCCAGTGAACCCAGAACCGCAGTCCTCTGCTGTGTATGTGTTGGGGGCCTCATATCAGGTGGTGTATGCTGCCTGGTTGGTGGTCCAGTGTCTGAGACATCTCGTGGGTCCAGGTTAACAGAGGACCAAAGTTCAGTTCTCAACACACTCAGCGTGACTCACAATCACATGGTATGTAACTCTACTTCCAGGGAATCTGATTTTCTCTTCTAGAATACTCAAGGTCCTGCACACATGTGGGACACATATCATCACACAGACACACAAATACACACATAAATAAATAAGTAAATAAGTAAATAAATAAATAAATAAATAAAAGTCTGGAATCATAAGCTCAATTTCAAACTTGCAGTTTTGGAAGCTGTTAAGAAGGACAATAAAAAGTGAGATACACTGAATTTCTTATTATACAGGAACTCATCTTTCATTGTTACAATTCCGTGTTTATGTCTATTTACCAAGATTATGCAGATAATGGTTGGTTTCAGACTAGATTTTGGAAATATTATAAGCTCTGATATGCTCCATGCCTGTGTAAATATTAGTTCTGGTGGGAAAGATGAGCCTAGGATGATGTTCTTAGATAAAAATTATGCAATGTACATATGTAATATGAAACCGTGAAAATCCTGACACAAATCCTCAGAGGATGTATTTCTGTTGCAAATTCAGCATCTAGAAAAGCTAAATTATTTGCTGTATGTCATTTGACAGAGATGAGTATAACTAAACATTTTAGATTCTGTGGCAAGTTTCTAGATTTTAATAATTTAAATAAGTTCCTAATTGTAAGAACTCAATTTGAAAAGCTGAATACTGAGAACAATTCCCAGCAAGCAGAGATGTAAGGTGAACGAACGTAAGGTCAGCGTTGGATATGCATGCATGCATGTGTTCATGTGAGAATATTGGGAACACATGGGGCCGACACAAAGGGACCATCCCAAACTAGAAGCTTCTGCAGGCCCTCTTCACAATGTAATTATACCAGCAAGAAAAACCACACTCAAATCCCTTTGAACTCTACCTTCCCTTTCATCAGTAAATTCAATGTTTTCTGACTGTCCCAGCAGTCAGTTTGATATATTCCATTGACACCGTAATCCCCAAATTTGAAGAAAATGGCTGGAGTTTTGAAATAGATGGGTCTTCTGTAGACTATTATAAATATCCAAACGTATTCCACACACACACACACAAACCTGTTTATGTGTGTCTGTAGCTATCACTCAAATTTGTATTGCCTTTACCAAAATCCATAACACATGACTTTTAAATACCTTCCCGAATATCAAGAAGGCAAAGCTGTACTCCTTTCTAGTTTTTCCAGATATTGAAAATACTTTGTCTATAATGAAATTAACTTCTTTTGCAAAAAAAAAAATGTGTAAGGAAATATTACAATATCCAGAGCTTATTCCTAAATTGAAATGTAATTTCTTTCCTCACCACAGTTTTACTTCTGTTGTGAAAGTTTAGATTCCTTACGTCCAAGGAATTTCCATGAACTTTTTATTATTTCTGAAAAGTGTTATATTAGAGAGGTTTTATCCTAATCTCACAGTCGTCTCTCAGACTCCAACTTAAAAGAACTTTGATTTCACATCTGAAGTTTGATAATCAAGATTTTGAGTGTTTGATTAAAACCTGCCAAGGTAGCCTTATTTTATAAGATAAAGATAGTATATTCATTTAGGTATTCAAACATGCTATTTGCCTTAATTATTGTTTTTATAACATGACTGAACAATGTTTTTATTTTTCACATTCTAATCTTTCAAAGTCCTTTTCTGAGTTAAAAGTTGTTTTGCTTCTAGAACATTTCAAAAGGAAGTGTGCATTGAAAATATGCCATTTATACTTAAGGATTGAAATTGGATTGTTAGACATATTTTAGAAAATAGGTCTAAACTGAAAAATGTATCTAAATTACTCATACTTACTTACAAATACGTTGCCAGCATGCAGAAACAGAAACCTAATATTTTGTGACAGTTTCAACAATTGGGGTTGTTCATTTACTGCAACTTCACGGACAAAAGATTCCAATAGTTTATAGGAAAAGATTGAGTTTTCCATAGCTTCGTGGTTGCTCATTAGCATTGCCAGTGTATATACGTATGTAGGAACGTTTTTTGATTAGAAGAGGAAAACAGGGGAAAATCTGCTATGCTTAAAAATAGTATAGTTTACACCTGTGTAAGTGTCTGTAGCAAGTGCAGTTTGGGTTGTTAGCTCCTGGAACATATAATCAGGTAAACAGGAAGTCTTGTGGTGAGACTGTGTGTTCATTTAGAGGCATCCTCCCTGCTATTTGTAAAGGTTTAGATGAAGAACATAATTGCAGTTCCTTTAACAACTAAGTTCTCTATAGAGATAAATCCAGAATTTTTTTAAAGAATTAAACTCACTAAGAACAATAAATTTCTAGTGTATTTTCTTATCCACAATTCTGTATTACATACAAAAATTCACAATGGTAATATGTAATGAAAGGCAAAACAAAAACAAAAAAAAAACAGAAATGTTAAGAATTGTTTTTTAACTAAATATTTTATCTAGAAATCTGAGAGTTAGTCTTAACTAAATATTCATAGGACAATATATACATTAAGTTTAACATAGGTTTCTGAGAGGTTTGCATGCAAAATAATTGGTATACAATAATTAAAATATTCTATAGTGTCACTAACATGTTAGCAGTTGTTAGTTGAAGCATAGCATCTCTATTAAAACAGTCTGTTATGTTTAGAAGAATAAAATTACTACCAAGTATACCAAAGAAGCATTTAACAAAAAAGTTTTTAAATAATAGATAAATTCAGGTTCAAGTATATCAAAAACCAGACTTTCCTAAATTTCTTCTCAATAGACTATCGCAAAATGTACACATAAACTAGGACAAAAAAAAATAAAAGCTGAGATATAGTTAACTTTTGCTCAAAATATAAACCATGAATTTTTAATTCCATATTATTTATGACAGAGAGTTACATAGTGATTTACAACACCAAGAATTAAATGTGTCCCTTTCTGCATCTTTTTCTTCTGTTTGGGCTGCTTAACTATCATTTAGAAGCAGATTATAGGGTCCTTCTGGTCTCTGTAACCTAAACCAAGTGTATGTTCTTTATCATAAAAGAAAGTGATGAAAACGATAAAGATAAGTGCGTAAGAAATGTGGCTTGTGTATGCAAGGTGTTGATGTGGACAGAGAGAAAGTCATTATTCTTTAGTCAAAGCAAAAGGGAATGAAAAGATGCTCTTGTCTTTGGTTGTCGTGATTTTGTAGGTATTTGTATTGGCTATAAACGCTGCTTATAAGTGAAGGCTTACAAGAAAATGTCTATTATTATAGAAATCTAAAATCCTTTAGCTATTATAGCTGGATGTCCACTTTGAAATGATTATTTGATAATTATAAGTAATGCAATATTTTCATGCAATGAAACCCTTATGTCACCACAAAGTGTATTGATAGTGCTACTAGACAATTGAAAAAATCTGCCTCAAGAATAGAGTGTGTCATTTAACTTTTACAATTTTTAACACTGTTTGTACCCAGCCGCACTTTGTGTGTCCAGTTGTGAATATTAAGTTAACTGTCCATCTTTGGAAGTGGGCAAGAAGCCATTCTGAATCAGATGTTAGATTGTCCTTCAAAACAAAGTTAATATATTCATGGGTTCTAAAGAGTGGAAACTCCAAAGATTTATGCCACAAGATTTTAATCATGCACATATCTGACATTATCTATTTTAACTTTTGATTCTAATGCCTGCAATTTTAAGCCTGGAGATGTATCCCAGTGGTAGAATATTTTCATAGCTTTTGTGAGGCCTTGCAATCTAAAGTCTGTAAAACAAAAAGAAAAGAGTCAATAAAAAGAGGTCTTTTGATAGGAGAATGCATTTCTATTAATAAGAGAAGTTAGGGCAGTTGTCTATGATGTCATAAATGAACTTCTTCATGATGCTGAGGACCAATTCTTGGGCCTTATGGAGACACCATGGAGAAACACCTCTGGCCAGGAAGAAAATTTAGATTGAATCTCTCCTTTGTGTCAGAGGACAGGAAAAGAAAATGAATGGTGGCCACCAGGAGTCCCAAGTCAACTGGGCCGTGCAGTGGACGTGTGGCAGTAATATTAGAGGCAGGGGTGGACAGGTGGCTCCTCCCCTTTGCAGAAGTTCTTCCCCCCCTTTTTATTAGATATTTTCTTCGTTTACACTTTAAATGCTATCCTCTTTCTCAGTTCCCCCTCTGAAACCCCCCCATCCTTTCCTCCCTCCCCTTGCCCCCCAACCCACCCATGCCTGCTTCTTGGCCCCGGAATTCTCCTACACTGGGACATAGAAACTTCACAGGACCAAGGTCCTCTCCTCCCATAGATGACTGACTAGCCCATCCTCTGCCACATATGCAGTTGAGCCATGAGTACCACCATGTGTTTTCTTTGGTTGGTGGTTTAGTCCCAAGGAGCTCTGAGGGTACGGTTAGTTCATATTGTTGTTTCTCCAACTTGAGTTCATTTACTCTGGATGAATTTCTTACTAATTTAGTCAATTATAACATGGGAACTTCTATTAAATGCCACGTTTCTGTGGGTCCACCTGGTCTCACATTTGTGCCAAACAGTCATGTGCAAGTGAAGATGGCCTCTCCATCTTGGGAATGTAAGCCCCTTGCCCAGATATGCACCTGTATTTAAAAGTGTTAAAACTACAGATAGTAAAAGTGTAAAAAAAATAATGTACCAATAGACTTAAAAGAGAGATTTCTAAATAAAACTTTATTGCCAAACCCTTAATTGCCATATTAAGATCTTAATACAATCTTAATATTAAGAAATATTTCCAACTTAAAAATATCTTCGATTAAAAACTTAATATGGGTCACATAGCTCCTTGAGTAGGAAATATTCTAACATTACTAAAATAATGTGTTTTCATATTACATACCAAAAATATTTAGAAATCCTTTCATTAAAATTTGAAATATGCTAAGAGTAACTTAACATTTCTTGTAAGTAACGGGCATGAGGCAGACATTAGAGTTAAGCAATTCACAGGAGCCTAACAACTTTCAGGAACAATTCACTAATCTTTTGTTAAAATTCAAATTGGGATTATAACTTTTCTAGAAATGAAAACAATTCGTTCCTATTAACAACTTGGGTTTAAAGTTCAGACTACAGTATTTAGATATTTAGAGAATTTAGATAGTTAACCTCTCCCCCTGGAATTTGAACAGTGGTAGCACTGGAGAAGAAATTATAGGATCTTCATATATTTTGAGAGGAGAATACATCAATACCTAAACTATGAGAATTAAAACTATATGTTTCTTTTACAACTTAGTCAAGATGTGCCAGAAAACTCACACTCAGGTTTACTCTCAAATCTACCCAACTTTATTTACTTATCTCAGGAAGATTGTGTTCACTGTAAAAGGACCACTAGCATGTAACTAGAGATTTGTTATGGAATTACAAACTCCAATTAACTTTAAAGTGTTTACGATTCCTAGACTGTTTTGTTCTCATTTGGATACAAACACAGGGCACCTTATAAACCTAAATGAAGAACTTTTAAAAAGATTTTTGATGTGAGCTAGTCTCCACCATTAGATCATGTGTTGACAGTTGATTATAAATACAATTCAGTGGAACTGTTGCTCCATGTAGTGATTTTACAAGAACACTGGCTCCATAGCTTGTTATAAACTCGTGGTGGTTCAAAGTATATTTATATCATTGGATTAGTACAGTGATAGTGTACAATAATCATGCTTGGCTGAATTAAATGCTTGATAGATAACAGCACCAAAATTGTGAGTAATGGAGTTTTTGCCTTTACTGACCATTAATTAAGCACACTAAAAATGTGACTTATGTGGTATTATGTGGTATTATTATGTATTGTGGATTATTTCTTCATTGAGCAGAATCCAAATTCAAATATGATTAATCTGATATTTTTCCCTCCTCATTAATACCAGCAACTATCCTTGAGCCTTAGGTGCAAGAGTTTTGTTGCAGATGTAGAAGCTGGGGCTGGACTTCATAACTCTGTATTTTGAGTGGCTGTGGTGTTTATAATAGTATTCATGTTTTTCAGAGTGGTTTCCTTGATGAGGTGTGAAAACTACACTTCTCTGTGAGCATGAAGAAAGATATTTAGAATGTTGCTATAAATTGTGCTGGTTTAATAAATAGCAGTAGATTCTCCAAAATCCATGAGATCACTAGCCCTGGATAGTTGGTTAGGCTCACTATAACAGATTCATTTTCTTCATTTGTTGAAGGAAATTCAACAGGAGAGCTGGTAGTTACCACCAAGGTATACATACGACTACCACAACCTTAGGGGTATTGTGCTGTGCTTCATCAATGTTTTTCATAGGATCACACCTGAGTAGAGTTGTTGGTTGTTTCCCTCCTTTACAATCTTGCATGTCTCCATTTCCTACCATAAAAGACAATCCTGAAGAGGAGGCTTTCCTGTCAAGTCTAACTCAGGGGCACCTGGACCCTGTTTCTTAAGCATGGTGTTTTAGAGTTTCATTGCTATGAAGAGACACTGTGACCAAGTCAACTCTTATAAAGACAAATATTTACTTTGGGATGCCTCACAGTTTCAGAGGTTCAGTCCATTATCATAATGATGGGAAGCATGGCAGCACAGACTGACATGGAGTTTGAGAAGCCAAGAGTTCAACATCTTGGTATAAAGGTAGCCAGGAAGAGGGTCTCCTTTCACACCCAGGAGAAAACCTCAAAGCCTGCCCCAACAGGGACACACTGTTCCAACAAGACTACACCTTCTAATAGTGCCACTCCCTGTGAGCCAAGCATTCAATCACATGAGTCTTTGGGAACCAAACCTATTTAAGCCACTACTTATGGAATCTTCAACAACAGGGATTATTATCCACCTCTCAGGAGCAACAAACAGCAACACCAATACCCTATAATATTTTAGGAGTATCTTGGAAAACTCTGACAAACAGTTCAAAAGAGGGCTTCTCATGCCTGTTATTGGAGTTTTTTGTTTGTTTGTTTGTTTTTGGTGGTCTATGTTTCCTGGGGGGGGGGGGGAGGATCTTGATACCTCAGAGGGGAAAATTCCATTTAAGCTTTATTTGCATATTTACACATCAATTTCTATAATATTAAAGACATTTTAGGTAGACGGTAGTAAATTATGACTTTTTTCAGACACCTTTATTTTTATTTGTAACTATTACAAATTTTAAAACACATAGATTGAATTTATATTTTTCCTCAAAGCAAAGGAAATAATTCAATTTCAAGTTTTATAATTTTAGTTGAAATGGTCCACTGTTTTAGGGCCATTTAATATATTTATTGTCTAGCAACCCAAGCAGGAAATTTTAAGTAGTTTTTGATAATGAAGACTCTATCACATATGTTTTATTTCTAAGCATATTATACTGTTTTAGATTCTTTGTAAAAAGTGAATTTGGATTTTTATAAGAGTGCAGTAGTTTTCTCAGATTTGCAACCACAAGTATGTGTGGTGTACAGTCTGAATATTATCATTCTCTTTTGGCATGGGATTATTTTATATTTTTAAAATGAAATTCATATTTTATTGATTGCTTACTCTGGTTCACATTAATAATAGATGCTTAGTTTATGTAATCTTCCTTTACACCTTCCATTAGTCAACCATAAGGTTGTTTTCTAATGTAGAAGAATGAGGTAAAACCATGCTCTCCATTATTTAACAGGACAGACTGACAACAGTAATACATCATATCAACAAAGTAAGCTTTTCTGGGTGATTATATTCAAAGCACTCTTTAACACTTTAATTTTTAATCTATAACAGAGTGAAAGAAATTGGTGTTGACAAAACTGATTTTCATTTATACTTAATGCAGCTACATGCATTTACCTTTTACTTTATAAATATAGTTTAGAAGTCAGAGTAGTTCCTAACAAATGTTAGGAGAAGAAACTGGTGCTTTGTAAGTAATCAAGATTTTACAAGGGGTAGTCTAAATCACTGCCTTCTTTGGCTTTGGTTTCTCCTCAGATGTACAGCTAACTTCTTTGTTTACTTCATGTGCTAATAATTTAAACATTAAGAACATAATTGTATAATATGGTTAATAGTCTCATGTGCCAGTAAGAAGATGAGATGTAGAACAAGGGATATTAATTATATAATACATATTTGAGACACCTCCTAGGGGAATCGTATGATAATTCAACTTAGTTGTCTTCATAGTTATTTTATGTTAGAATTAATGTCTTGCCTATTTTGCATTTTTATTATTTCACATGTAAGACTATCACTCTGTCAGAATGCATAAGTATGTGATAGTTAATGAGTCCTACATGTACAAATTTGAAAGACCATAAAACTTTGGATCCACTAACTTTCTCTCCAGCTATTTGTGGCATTCTTGTTGTACTTATCATGTATTTATAATGGAAAAGAAGAGCACTGTTTATTAGACAGAAATATTCAAAGCAGACACTGTTAAAAGAAGTAGATAGAAGTAACTCATTGTACTTATATTCTTTGTGTCCTTTTGTTTGCTTGCAGTTAATCTACTAGATTCGAAAACAATTCAAGGAGAGCTGGGCTGGATCTCCTACCCATCCCATGGGGTGAGTTAAATAGATCCCTGAAATGAGTGTAACAATGACCTTTGCCTCTTTCAGAGACAGTAAGGAATGGTTGGTGTATTTTCTGAGGAAAGCTCTGTAATGATGATGCACAAATCCAAGAACAAGTACAATTTAATGTTGATGTCCTGTGTAGCCTCTGAAAATTTCAGAGTTCTTTACTCCTGAAACCATACTTGCTGCACTGGGATGTTTAAATATTTTAATTGTAATAGGCATTTTATACATAATCTAAATTTGATAGGATCAAGATAGATATTTTGACATGACTTCAAAATTTGACATTATATTCAAAGTATTTTTTGGAAACATTTTTCCAAGTCAAAGCCTTAACATCAACTATGATGATAAGCTCAAGTACAACAGAATTCATTTTCAAATGTGGAAACATATGCTCCCTTTATTTATTTTGAATATCTTTCACTTATCCAGATTATTTTAAAACTGGGATTTATTTAGATGCTAAAACCGGTACTGCTTTAACTTTTGAAGTTTTGAACTGTTGATAGAAATTTTAGAGTTTACCAGTTCAGGCACAGCTTACTAAGCTATATGGCATTTTGGTGCCTCAAATATTTATAATGAGCCTTTGTTACAAAAATTTATTTATTTATTTTGGAAAAAAAAATAGGATCATATATTTAGAAAATTCTCATGTGTCTCAAAACTGTAAATTATTTAAACATGCTTTATTTGTGAGCATAGCATGAGTGGAATGCAAACAGTATTGAATATTTCTCACAGGAACAATTTTATTTGCTCTTTTTCTTTCTCTGGTTGTATTCTTTTCAAAGTGATTTTAATTACTATAATTTTCTGTTGGTATCCATCTTTAGATTTGGATGCCTAAATATCCTGACTTACTCACACAGAACTATCAACCATTCCTTCACAAAGGGATGTTTTCTGTCAAGGGTACTTCATCCATCTGTCATCCTTGCCTCTGCTTTTCTTTCCGGCACACCTTGATGTTGACACCATGCCAGAACCCATCATCAGGGCTTCCATGTTGCTTTGGAACAGAGAGAATGAAATAAGCCAGGATTTGGCTTCCCCATAGGTGTAAAAGAATTAAATAATTGGGATAAGACACAGCTTGGACCGTCAGAAAAATATATCCAAACTCAGGATTGAACTGAAAAACTCACATAATACTACTTAGCTAAAAGATAGACCTAAATTTGCTTTTCTACTTTTGGCTTTTATATTTTTTTTTCTCTTTCATTTATTTTTTTTCATTATTTCACTGATGATATATTATGGCAATCTACTATTTAAATATATGAGAAATATGAATTCCATACTGACAATTTTGCTGACACATTTTTTAAAAAATAGCACATATGTGGCTATTTTTAAAGACATTTTTAAAATTTATTTTATTGATGAGTATACTGTAGCTGTCTTCAGACACACCAGAATAGGGCATCAGATCCCATTACATATGGTTGTGAGCCACCATGTGGTTGCTGGGAATCGAACTCAGGACCTCAGGAAGAGCAGTCAGTGCTCTTAACCACTCAGCCATCTCTCCATGCCCTGGCTATTTTTTTAACTACAGGAAATTAATTTGTATACCAAAACAACAGTCTACATGTTTTACTTTTTATGAAGACATAAAGAAATGAACTTACCACATATTAAGAATTAGGGTAAATAGATTTTTTTTAATTCTCTGCACAAATTAAGAATTTCCCATTGTTAATCTCGATGACTTTATAATAAAATAAGTTAAGGGTGTGTCTACATTAAGACACATGTTGGGTGTTGAGGGTAGAGTGAACAAAATCTTCTAATAAAAAGTATGGCATATATGCCAATCAACAGTATCAGCAAATAAGGTTGATTGAAAATGGAAACTGAATGTTACCTCAGACCTCCTGAACCAGAAAGTGCATCTCAGCATGCTATCTCCCATTTGGTTGTTAAGCACAAACATGGGCAAAATCTCTCTGCCAGTTGTGCTTGCATTGGCCAGCCTGCCTTACTCTTTCCCTCAGTGCACAGTTTTCAATTACTTCTTTGTCTCTGTGTGGGAGAAGACATTTTCCCTCAGTGATTTTCTTTCTTCCCTTTGCTTCCCTCTGTTGATCTTGTAGACATGATTTCACATTTTTAGATGTTTCACTGCAGGCAAACGACTTGAAGTTTATCACATAATTTTCAGACAAAAAGTAAAAAAAAAAATGTTGTTGCTGTTTGTGTTTTTATGTAGTGTGTGTGTGTGTGTGTGTGTGTGTGTGTGAGAGAGAGAGAGAGAGAGAGAGAGAGAGAGAGAGAAAGAGAGAGAAAGAGAGAGATAGACAGACAGACAGACAGACAGACAGACACATAGACAGAGAGTCAGAGAGAGAATTAATGTCAAATGTCTTACTTTATTCGGCTCAGTGTTATTTTTGAGACAGGGTCTCTCACTGAATCTGAAGCTCCATTTTAGTCATATCCTGTTCTACTGTTGTTTTGAGAGAAGGTCCCACTATGAATCGTGCATCAGTTTGCAAGTCACTGTCTAGCCCAGTTTGCTCTTGAGCTCACAATCTCCTTGCTTCATCTTCCAGAGATATGACTGGTATTTGGCACTATGCCTGCATAAATTTTTTTCCTTAATCTTTCACCTTTTTCAATACAATATAGATAGGATCATTTTGTGTTTGTAACTGCTTATTACGGAAACAATTGTCAAAAAATGAGAACCTTTGTATAAAATACAACATTTAATAAGTGAACTTGAAACAACCTAGAATATCTTATTAACTAAGTAACTCTTCTAAAAAGGGGTGCATCTCATTGTAATGCTTAGATTAACTAAAATAAGAGTTTAACCTTTAGAGGAAAACAGTAAGATTAAACTACGTTAGCATAAGGAATCATTGCAAATCATTCTTTATTAATTGAAAGCAGTGGATGAAGAGATGAGGAAGGGAGGTAAATTTGGTTTTCACTCATAGGATCATTTGACAATATTTGTAGATGCTGCCATTTTGGAAGTGAGAGGCAGTAGTACTGACATATGTGGAAGAAGCCAGGAGTCCTACAGTACATCTTGCAATGAACATGGTAGCCCTCATAACAAAGAATGACAGCTCCAAAGTTAGGAAGTCCATGCCTAGGGGATTAGTGGTGACATTCCCTCTAGAGATATATGTGGTTACTAAAGAGATGAGAGAGAGTACACCAGCCTTTCCTTACTTTCAACTGCACTACAGTCACAAACTCCAAATGTTCTGAAATGTAAAATTTAAAAAGCAAATAACCCATTTTAAACTTGAAATTACTTTTTTTGTGGTATGTGTGTATCATCAGAGCTCTCTAAAGTTTGTTTAAAAATTTCTGGGAGAGCATCCATATGTAGTTAATTACTTTATGTATTTCATTTTGGTTTCTTGCCTTTCATTCTACCAAAGATTTACTCATGCTAAAACTTTGACATTAACCTCTATCATCATTAACAAAAATGTTGTTTAATACAGAGAAGATTGGGGCTTGATAAAAGGCTCAAGTGGTTAAGAAGGCATGTTATTCTCCTCGTGAATCCAAGTTAGAGTCCTGGTACCTAAGTCAGAAGCACACAATTGCCTGAGACTCTAGCTCTAGGGGATCTAATGCCTCTTGCCTCTACCTCTAGTGACACGTGTAGCACACATTCACACACACACACACACACACACACACACACTCACACACACACACATACACACACATACACACACATACAGAGACTTACACACCCCTTTAAAAACAAAATAAATCTTTAAACAAACAAAAACATGTCATCTAAATTATTAGATTTGAAATAAGTTTTTCAAGGACCTATACGGGGACATAACAAAGCTTAATCTACACATAAAATTCATAAAGCTAGTTATGAAGTTGAATTTTGGAATTACTTGCAAGGTTATAAATTATAATCCACTTTTCAATGGAATTTTTGCTTGACATATTGCCTTGACAGTATATCTATTTAGTTTTATAAACTAGATACAAGCAATTACCTTTCCTAGACCTTTAGTCCATGAACTATAATATTTGAATCCTGGGTTTGAATCATAGCTAGAACCTTCAAAAAGTGATTCCATAGTTTTATAAGTCTTTCCATATAAGACACATTGACACACACATATGAATATATATTTACATATGTATATATTTATGTACATATATTTTACAAGCTCCAAAGCTTTCCCTATACCTGTAAATCCATAGTTAAAAGTGACTGAGGTAAAAGTCAGTCTAGTCAGCAAACATGCTTAGTTACTGTATCAAAATAGAGGAAAACTTCCAGGCAAGTGAAGCTCATGTTTTCTCTTAGTTTTGACTTTATGTGCTGATAATCAGGAAGAAACCAGGACCTGTGCCTGAAAGCAGCTAGCATGTGTAGAGTGTGCACTGCCAGGGTCTAGGCAGATAGAAAGAGCATACTCTAGAAACAAGTGGGGTATGGTTTGCAGCAATGAAGAACTATCAATACTGGTAACTGCAGAATGAAGATTTTCTTAGATTTTTATCAGTGACGTGGTGATAGTGTCAATCCACTTAAATAAACGGATCTTTGGCAAATAGTCCTGTCTGTTGACCACCTGATATCTATTCCCTGATTTTTTCTGCCCTGTAGAGCATAGTTGTTACAGAGCTTTCCCACTCTCACATGCTACAAGAAACTGGCCACTCCCTCCATAGGTTCATGATAACCTATCTGAGAGCTTTTATGGAGATTATAATCATCTTGATAGGCTGATTTAAAGAGGAAGAATTAAGGCCAATGACATTGGAGGAGCTAACTCTGTTTAGGCTCTCTATAAAGCCAGGGAACAGCTTTAGAGTCAAAAGAGATTCCCATAACCAGTCTGAAAACTAACATCCTTGACCCACTGAATTTCAAGGAGATATCTCTGTGTAGGTTGTTTTCTTAGTATATCTCCTACTTTCAAATCAAAGGCTTTCTAGCAGCAGAGATACCGTTATCTCTCATCAGTCATCCTGGTGTCCATAATCTTTGTTTAATCTCAGTTTGCTGTATCTTCCTTAGTTACAATACTTCTTTACTGGAAGATATACTTAATTAAACACTTTAAGCCTATGTATTGCAAGACAATCGGGAACAAAACTAGATAAAGTTGGCCTTATATTGCAGTTTATAATGATTATTGTCTAGTGATTAAATACTCAGAATGCTGCAAATAATTTCCTTTTGGCAAAAGAAATGGACATGGTTAAATTTAAAGAAGAGATTGTAAAGAATAAAAAACAAGTATGCATAAGACAAGCAATTGTTCTCCTGCCTCCCCAGACAGGGAAATTGGGTTTTATTCGCAGAATTATGGTATCTGTGAAGTTGTGAATTCAGAGTAACTAAAAGTCTCCTGGATTTCTTACTTTCACATTGTGTATGAGGTTTGAAATACAGAAAAAAAATATTTTGACAATGGAGTGTCAGTAGAAACCACCTGGGAGTTGCCTTTGTGAGTCACAGTTCAAGAGTTGATCATATTTGTGACACATCTGATGCGGGATTGTAGGTCACTTGGAAGACGTCTGTGCGGCCTCCTCTTTAGACCTGTCACTTTTACCTCGTGTGCTGATCAAATTAAGACCATGACAGAATTTCATAGCATGAGAAGCTTTCTGTAAAATAAAAGTCTCCTTGAAATAAGGGAGACTATAGACAATGTTAGTAATGATCAAAGCTGCACTCTAGAAACATTTAATCTTTGAAAATTAAAATGTCCTATTTTTAGTGCTTTAAGGATAGAATTATTTCTTCCACCTATTGCTAAAACTACATTTCAACACAAATCATGCTCCCTGTATTAAATCCATTTACATCTGAGGAGACTGGATTAGAATTTTTAAGACAGACTTATTTTAACATGTAATATTTTGGTGGGTGTTTTTCTTCATTGATATACAGAATTAGGGTTTCACATAAAGAAGACCTATAGCTGATTTGCATGGCTTTTATTTAATCTCATTTAATAAATAATTTGTGTTGCAAGAGTCTTATCTTGTACTCATTAATAATAATGTTAAAAACCCAAGTGAATTCAAATAATTTCCCAATCTTTTTTTAATATTTAAATGTTTTTTAAACTCATTGTGATCATTCCATAGAGTTTTAAGTGGTTTAAAAAATTATATCAGGGACAGATATTTGCTTCCTATTTCCTCCCATTGATAATTTTTGTCTTTAACAGCAGTAACTATTTTGACTTCGAGCTTTGTCATCATGTGCAAAAGTTAATGTTATGATCACAGAGATGAGAACTTAACTATAAACACACACATACAATCACACCACAGACTCCCTCTCCCTCTCCCTCTCCCTCTCTCTCTCTCTATCCCTCTCTCTCCTATAATGAGTTAAAAATGACATGTGTGGGGCTCTGAGATGTTTGCCAGGTAGTAACCCTGGTTGCCAAGCCTGGCAACCTGAGTTCAACCTTTGAAACTCAAGTAATGTAAATGGAGACCTGCCTCCTTTTCATGCTGTTTTCTGGCCTTTCCTCAAGTATTTTGGCACATGCAATTCACACACACACACACACACACACACACACACAAAATAAAACAAATAAAATTAAAATATTAATATTGATTTATTAAAATTTAATTTATTAAACTCTCCAACTTTGATTTGTAGAAATACATGTAAGAACATTGTATTTAATTAAATGTGTAGCCTCACTACTTAATAATGATATTTTCCTTTGCTATTTTATAGAAGATGTATATAGAATAATCAGTGTTTTCAAGTCTTTAGGTATTCATCTGCATGTATGAAAAAATATCCTACAAATACATTATATACATTCAGAGAATAGAGGCTTTAATTCCATTGTTATACTGAATTTTGAAAGAGAATTTTGAATATTTATAAAAACTGAATCATCTCCAAATATTAAGTATTGAAATATTTTTTCTTTTTTAAAATTTCATGGATTTTACCATTAGGTTTAATAATCCCAGCTATTAATTTATTTTGAAATATATTAAAAGTAATTAAAATTTTCTTGTAGAAAATTAACATAAAATACTTTTAAAATAAATCTATGTCTCCAGTGGTGGCTACTGAAACTGAAAACATTTAGAGCCATGATGTCTACAAAGCCTCTGATGTTTGTATAGCTCATTACCACCCATTGATTTTCTACAACTATCCATGTTTTCAGTCATGATATAGGTGCATGATCAATATAACAGCTGAAATTCTACTGGTAATTGCAGCAATATTTCCATTCCATGACATATAAGAGGAGAAGAGTCAACAAGACATAATAAACTAGATTTTATGAAGAAAATACCAAGTATATCATAATAATTAAGTTTTATGCTTTAATTTAATGTTTTTCATTTATTTTGTCTCATTATCTTATGGGTGCTCTGCCTATGTATGTCTGTATATTGCGCATATGCACTGCCTACGGATGCCAGAAGGCACTGGATCCTGTGGAGCTGGAGTAAAACATGGTCCTGAGCTTTCATGTGGGTGCTGGGAGTAAAAGCCAGGCGTTCT